>NC_067399.1:428960016-430160016 GCF_016432865.1 Antechinus flavipes
AACAAAAAAGTTATAGAATCAATGTCTCACAACTCAAGCAGATCTTTCAGACCACTTAAAAAGGTCCAGTGGAATCTTTAGTAAGAAAATACTGGGATACTATGTTTAAAGGCAATAAATATTAACAACTCATTTTGAGTAACAAAAAAAAGTGACTATATAAAAATTCTAGGAATAAATTACTCCCCCCTCAAAAAATTGATAAATGTTGATTATACAACAACAATAATTTAAAGTTTGCTTGCAAAAAAAATGGTTAATTTATTTCTTTTTTTCCTTTTTTGCCTTTCCCAATTCCCCTACCCTATTTAGTATCTGTCCTATGTAATTTAATCTCCAATTTGGACTTTCCTAGGACATTGAGATTCATATCAAATTAGCTACAACTAATTATGAATTTAGACATTTCTCGATATCTTTTATAAATTAAAAATTTTCTCCAGACAAACAAAAAAGTTTGACTTGAGAAAAGTGTAGAAGGAAGCTATGGGGGTTGAGGAGAGACAGTATTGATCACCTATTTCTAAATATATTCAACAAGTCTGTTGCCCTCCTGAAGATACAAAAGATATGGACATTGGAAAGAAGTCAGTGTAACCCATATTCCTGCTGGCCCAACTTCAGTAAAAAGGCCCAAATCTGCCTTGAGGAGACAAAAACTTTCTCAGATAGATCTGAGAGCTTTGAGAGGACTGAGATAGGAACCTCTGGCTGTCTGTGATTTTTCAGACAGAAAAGGGCACAACTCCACAAAATTTAGAGTAGGAAGTATAATATGCAGAATCATTTTGTCTTAAGGCTACACAAAAAGACTGAGCCACCTAAGAAATCATTGTGCATCTGAATTAAAATAACAAAAACAAATTCTCACTTTCCTCAAAGTTCTCTTTAGGCTAGTATACCTTGGTCAAGATTTGGGAAGAAAGCAACAATATACAATCCTTTTCATAATAATAATACCCATATTTCTCTTAATACCTTAAGGTTTAAAAAGTGATTTCTGCAAAACAACCCTAAAGTAAATAGTGCAAGAATCATTATTCCATTTTTACATACAAGCCCATGAGATGTGATGTGACTTGTTCAGGGCTAGGCAGTGTCAAAGTCAAAAACTGGGTCCTAGTTTTCTGACTACAATTCCATCATGTTCTCCATGATATCATTGGTTTTACATATGCGCGCACACACAGAGTATAGGGCATGCATACATGTGTGTATAATTATAAGTATATGGAAGACAATTGTTTTTATACACACACACAAACACCTGTCTCTTCCATATACCTATAACTACTGCCTTTCCTCAAACCCAGTTTTCATAAAGGATCTATATTAGGAATCCCTTATAATGTTCTCTTTTCACAGGAAACTGTCATCAAAGTGGCTCCTAGTACATAATTACGGGACAAAATAGTTATCAGAAACAGGGAAATCTATTGCTTTTTGTTTCTAACCTGTAATTGAAATAAATATGTTCTCCATAAAAGACACAAAAGCCCAAAATCTATCATACAGAGCCCAATCCTCTCTGCAATTATGCCCTTCTTATGTCTTGTTTTATTGGGAAAGGAGAAGGGGAAGTTAATGATTGTCCTCAGTATTGAAATACAATGTTCAGAGAGACAAAGAGATTCAGATAGACACATATAGAGAAAGAGTTGGCAATGAAGACTTTTGGTCTAATAGACAGACCACCAAGATCAATTCAGAGTGTCAAAGTCTTACATGGGAGCCATTGATATCTCTAGTTGAACTTGTAATTACCCTGGAGATTATACTTTTATCTTCCCCAGAAGACTAAGATTTGATTCAGTGCAACTTCCTGAAAGCATTCTCAAACTGCCAGGGTTCACAGTGATCTTATCTTCTTCTGAGTTTCCATATAGTATTTATTGTCCCCACTATATACTGGACATCATGCATATTTTCATTTGTGCGTAAATATTGTGTCTCCAATTAGACTGCTTAACTTTTTGAGAACAAGTATGACTATTTTTTTTTAATCCTCAAAATCTACATAGTACCTTTCACATGAAAAGGACTCCAATGTGTATCGATAGAGATGGATGATAATAGTATTCAAATCTTATTTCCACTCTACTCCATTCCCGTATTCATGATCCATTTTTCAGGCAAAGAACAATGTTCAAAACAGCATAAATGGAAGGGTGCAGGAGATAGAACTGAATAGTTCATAAGAGTTTGAGCTGGAAGGGACATTAGTGTTCAGTGAACTCTGGAACAACAGTTCAGGTGACTTGTGTGTACAAGAGTCTGATGTAGTGGAAAGATCATCAGATCTAGAATTAAATGACCTAGGTTCCAATCATTTTTACTACTCATTTGACTTTGGGCAAATATTTTTCATCTTCGAGACTCAATTTCCTTGTCTGCAAAATGAAAGTATTGAAATAGATGACATATTTCTATTATCCCTCCCATCTCTAACATTCCATATTCTAAGGTCTCTTCCAGTTTGAAGAATCTATGCTTAAAAAGATACCTTTCAATTTTAAAATCCTCAAACTCTGAGCAGATTTGCAAAGGTGGGGGAGGACTCTGTAAAGTGGGGTCAAAAGAGAAGAAAAAAATGGATTCTGTGAGTTTCCTCTTTATAGAATCAGCCTTAATTATCCCAGTGACTTTTCAGTGTTGGTGTGATTATAGCCCTGGAGGGATCGCTAATAACAGCTCAGTTTGCTGCTCCTGTAATTAACTCCTAATTTATTTTAAACAAAAAAAAAAAAAAATTTCCACAGCCACTCTGACAAGCCAATCAGAAGAGATCTACCATTACGTCATGTCAGCGGCCCCCTGGGATTGGCTACACCGGCTTTATTCACCTTCCCAGAGGAGGAAAAGACAACAACCTTACTCCCCCCGTTTCCTCCCCCCCCAAAAAAGTTGAGTAGCAGCTGCAGGGTTGGTAGTAGAGTCTGTGCATCCGGAGCTGCAGTGGGGCCGAGAGGGAGCGAACTGCGGTAACAGCGGCGCGCACAGAGGTTTTCTGCGCGGCCCACGGGGAAGAGCGTTCCACCTTAGGGTGCTTGGAGTCATGGCTTCTCCTTCCAAAGCGAAGGAGGTTTTCTCCTCAGATGAAGAGGGTCCCGCGGCACCGCCGGCAGGAGTCGCAGACTTGGGCTCGGAGGATCGCAGGGTCAAAGTATCTAGCCTGCCCTTCAGTGTGGAGGCACTCATGTCTGACAAAAAGCCTCCCAAAGAGATGTCTTCCATGCCAGGGGGAGGCGGAGGCATTGGCGGCGGCGGGAGCAGCGAAGGCACCTCCAGGACCATGCTGCTGCCGGGGCACGGTGCCAGGGAAGCTCACAGCCCCGGGCTGCTTACAAAAACCTTTGAGACGTCCTCGGTCAAGTCGGAGAACTCGGAGGACGGGACGTCCTGGATTCAGGAGGCTGGCAGATACTCCCCACCTCCAAGTGAGTGTGTGTTGGAAGGATGAATACTAGGAAGGAATGGAAGGGAGAGGACCGTGGGTTAGAGTTGGAAGGGTTCATCTAGTCATTTTACAGATGAGAAAACTGAGGCTCAGAAAATTATCACAGAAGTTAGATTTGGAAAGGGTACCAATCCCTTTCAGCCTAACTTAATTTTACAAATGGGAAATTGAGGCGGGGAGGGGGCGGAAAGAATGCTTCACTTAACCATTCCAGTAGATGCGGTACTGTAGATATTCGAATTTAACAACTCCCGAGGGCCAATCCAGAGGCTCTTATCCTTGTCTAATACCAAATCTCCCTTAAGTTGGGCGAGCCTCGAGGAACCTAGCTGGAGGAGAAGGATCCGGCAGGGTAGGGGTAAGACGACATTGGAGCCAAAATACCCTCGGGCTTCTACTGCAGAGAATCTGAGTTTGAGTGTTAATAAAACCCGAGCGAGGACTGGGATGGGAGGAAGAGCTTTGGAGAAAACGGTGAGAATCGAGATTGAATAAACAGAATCGGGAGTGGAAAGTGCGCTGGGCTGTAAAATAGGTTTCAATCCCGGGTCCGACATAGCCTGGCTGCGGGATAAAAAGTCTTGAGGCGTCTACGTGTAGCCATAGAGTTAGTTACCTTTACTCTTTGTAAATCTTAATACTCAGGAAAATGTGAATTGTTAATTATTTACCTCTAACCTACGGACCCATTTTCTTTCAATCCTATCTATTTAAAGACTCGATTTTGTTTATAAAATGATGATCTCTAAGATTACTTCTCCTCCATCCACTGAAATCTATGAAAAGTATTTTCTGGTTGCAGAACCTTATCTGAAGTTTTCTAGGAGATAGACGTCCATCATCAAAATTTCCTACCATACTTTTTTTTAAGTTCCTGGATGTGTGATTTGACAATCCAACTCTAAAGAAGTCTGATTCTAATCTGTTAACACAGAGAAAGTGCAGGGGAATTGTGGGACTTTAGAGTTTAAAAGGACATTAAGAAATTATTTTATATCCTTCCTCCTCCCCCCCCCCCAAAAAAAAAAACTTTTTATAAGGTAAAATTGAGGTCTCAAGTACGGCACATCACAGGTCAAACAATATGAAGTACGTATAGGGCATCAGTCTTTAGCCTGCAGAAATTCACCGTTCTCTTCTTTGCATCGGAACGTTGCCTTTCGTTCAGCTACCACAACCGAAATAGACTCAAGACCATCCTTACTTATTCTGTCTCCCAGAGTCCCCAGGTCTCTGTTACTGAAAGGGTGAGAAAAGGCGAAAGTTTCTTGGCCTAAATTTCTCCGATTTCTTGCCTTTATCAGTTTCATTGCCAAGAGCTTGATAGTCGTAGTAGTTCAACTATTTGTCGCATATTGGTACTTTGATACCTTTAAAGTAGAACCCGGGCATTTTAAAAATTCAAATTGAATAATTTTCCCTAGAAAATATATTTCTAAAGATCAAGCACACAAGTTGGTCACCAGAACGCCAATAGACCACAAGCTTGGGTAAAAATCAGGGACTAGGAGGTCATTGGGAAAGAGGACCCTTAGAAACAGAATTGATATGTTAGATGTGAAGTACTTCCTTCCTTCACGGGAGTGGTTTGGGGATTGGACATTTGTGTTTCGAAACAACACTGTACTTGAGCCCGAAGACTATATATATAAGTTTTGCTTCTTAGGTTGTTTGACCCTGGACAAGTTGTTTTTGCTCCAGTTTTCTGTAAAATGGAGATAACAACAGTCAATCCCTGCTTATTGGAAAAGCAGAATTAGAAGTCCCTGCACCTGCATCCTGACTGATAGGATGGCAAGACTTCTACATTAAACTGTTAGGCACGAGGAACTTTCTACAGAGAATCCTTCTCACATATGCACTAAAGTTGTTGGCTGGGCTGGTTTTTTAGGTTGTTTTGTTTTGTTTTGACCTTGGGTTGTTTAACTGACTTGGAAAGATTTCTTGCAGTTACCCCATATGGCGCTGGAAAAGCTTGAATTTTTCTTCCCTTTTCTTTTTCTCCCACTGTTTTCCCTTCCAGTTGTTAATTTCTATTTTCCAACTTCAAGATTGACCTTTTATCTCATCTATAATTTCCCATCCATTGTTTCCATACTGTTCAAACTCTACCCACTTCCAATACACATATACACATGAAAAAATACACACTTTCCTTTTCTGGAAAAAAGATGAAAAGGGTTATGAATGATAGATCATAGATTACAGATTTGGAGTCAGATAGATATTTCTATCCTTTTTTTATAGACCAGGAAATGAAGGTTAATGAATGTGAATCATTTATCAAGGTCACACAAATGGTAAGATGATCTAGGATTTGGATCCAAATCCTACGTTAAAATCCCTGGATTTTAACTTTATGAAAAATAAAATTTGTAGTGATATATCTTCTTTCTACAATCTCTATGTGCAGCAGTGCTCAACGTCTTTGTTTGAAAATAAAACGTTTAACATAATCTGAAAATATTCAGCTAGTTCTTCTCCCAACTCTATTACATGAAATAAAAAGGGAATTTTCAAAGGTCAAGAAGAACTATGGCCAATGTTTTCATGTTTTCACAAGTCACAAGTTTTCAGAGTGAAGTTGAAATGCAGGTCCTTAAAAAGATTGTCATAAAGGAGAAAAAGTACTGAATTTGAAGATTCAAGACAGCTCTTAAGTCTAACTCTTGTTATTTACTACCTGTGTTATTTTGAATAAGATTATCCCAAAATTATCTTCAGCCCCAAATCCTGTGATCGTATGGTCTGTTCCAGGCTAAGTACAGCTATAAATGCGCAGAGCTCTCCCCATCCCAAAACTCAGAGAGAAGGAAAACAAAACTGTGTTCATGAAAACTTGGGTTTTGAAAGAAACCAAGCCAGAATCCTGCCATGAGTAAAGGAGACACACTAGTAGAGCTGGCTTGATGTTCAGGAATCGATGATCACATTAGTTGCAAAGACATTCAGACTCCTTACTACTCTACAAGGTCTTAGGGGCTGGGGTGGTGGGTGTCATTTAAGAGTAATGACAGGTTATCTGGTGATGTAGAAAAACTACTGGATCTGGAGTTAGAAGACAGATTAAATCATGACTAAACCACTCACTACCCATGCCTTGGAGAAAAGTTATTTCACTCTAGGTCTCAGTTTCTTCATAGGTATAATTGGGGACAGTGTCCATTAGGTGTCCTCCCAAGTTTCCATGTAGTTCTAAAATCTATGATCCAAGTACCCTGCCCTAGACAGCTTGCTCTCTCTAGACTAGCATTCTGAGCAGCAAACTTGTTCTCTAATAAGAACTTTTAAACCCCTTTAATGCTCTTTCTGGGAGAAGGCAGAACAAAAAGCATAATTTGCTACATTCCAACCTCTGTTTCAACAGTCCCCAAGGGATCCTCAGGAGCACTTCTAAAATTCATTAATTTAATTTTAAAATCAACAAGTACAAAATTTTAAGCTGATAAATTTATATAAGATTTTGGCAAAAGCATGGGGACAAATCATTAGCAAAGGTTTGTCTTTGGTTACCTGAGCCTGGTAACAAGTAGAAGGTTATATTATTTGATAGTAGCCCAAAAAGTAAGATAAATATTGTTTTGTGTGATCAAATAGCTTTCCTTTATCTGTGAATTTAAAACAAAAAGTATATGAGAGAGAGGGATGCTTAATAGCATTGTGGCTACTGTTTTGATACATACTTGAAAACAGGTAGTTTTGTTTTTGTTTTTGTTTTGTTTTATTCCATTTAAATGGAATTCTCATGGTCCCTACAAAGTTGATTTGAAAACTAGTAATATATAACCACAGAAGATAGAAGGAATCTGATAGAATCTAAAGCAGTAAAGGATATCTAAAACAATGAGGAATAGTAGATTGAGGCCTGGAATGGTGAAATGACTTGCTTGAGGGCATCCTGGTAAAAAATACCTTGCAAAGATTTGTGCCCCTGCAAATCCATTTACTTCTCTTTATTTATCTGTCTTTTATCTGAAAGACTAAACTACAAAGCCGATTTCTAATTTATGATCAGGTAGAGAATATGTGCATGTTTAAATATTTTAATTACTTCATGGATGACTTCTACTCTGTATTCTTATAAATAGCACTGGCAGTGATAACATTTGAACATTCAATGAATTACTATTGAACTGTGATAGTTAATATGGTCCACATCTTCAATCCAATCCTTAATTCACCCTGGTCCTTCCTACTTACTCCTTTATTACTTTCATATCCATAGATATGAAGAGAAAACCACATAAAATATCTGTGACTGAAAACGTTCATTCCCTGGTAACTTGCCCTTTGGATATAAGCCCATATTTAACTAGGTATATGACAGATATACCATCAATTGTTGGGTCATATCTGAAGTTGTTCCAGTTTTGATGAGATTTGCTAGCACTTGGCTTTACCTTCCAGAAACCAGGCCCTTTCCTCATCCTATAACAAATCCAGTGGAGGAAGAGACTGAAGCTGCCCTATGCCCTTAGCTTGCAATTTAAACTGTGTTTCTAGGACCAAACCAACTGAACAAGAAATGCCACATTCTCTGCATGTATATTGGGTTTAGCTGCTACAGCTACATATTTGAAAATTAGCATACCTCATAAAAGCCAAATGCTGAAAACTAATTGCCAAGTATCTCTCTTTCCCCCACCCCCTTCCCTTCTTCCCCTGTGGCTTCCTGGCAAACAAGCACAGACAGCAGTTGCTGATGGGATCACCCGGGATGCCCCAGTCTTATGACTTCCTCATAATTGATTCCATTTTGAATATGGAGCCTAAATGTTGTCGACACACCTTTATTTTCATCATAATTCTGTCTTCCCCATCCCTGCAGCATTGACACATTTTCACCAAACCAGAGAATATATCTAGAACATAACTAAAATGCCACATGTTCTTAATTCTGAAGGAGCATGAGTCTTCTGGACATTTTACATTTATGGGAGAGCTAATTTTCCACCCCTCCCCCTCCACAGCTCAATTTCTGAGTCAAGTTTGCCTCATGTTAATGCTAAGCCAAGCAAGCTGTGTCTTAGAAATATCTGGGAAAGGGGATGTTTGGTTTTTATCATCTGTAGACAGAAAATAATAAGGAACGTGCAGTTGTTTATGGCATCTGTATGTGCCTCAGGATATGATTAACTCGGCATATATCTGGGATGATAACAACTGTAATAATAGTCTGTCATAAATCTATTCCTCAATTCACATAGAATTCTTCCCCCCACCCCACCCCACCCCCAAACTAAGCTCCTATTCAATCCAAAAGAAGTTGGTGATCAGGAATAGACAGATAAAGACACATGGTTTTCTTTCGTAACATCTTCCCTTTTCTGTTCTCACAGGACACTTGAGTCCTACAACCTGTACCCTTCGGAAGCACAAGACAAATCGCAAGCCCAGGACTCCCTTTACCACATCGCAACTTCTGGCCCTAGAACGAAAATTCCGCCAGAAACAGTACCTCTCCATTGCCGAACGGGCTGAGTTTTCCAGCTCACTGAACCTCACAGAGACACAGGTCAAAATCTGGTTCCAGAACCGCAGGGCCAAGGCCAAGAGACTGCAGGAAGCAGAACTGGAAAAGCTGAAAATGGCAGCCAAACCTATGTTACCCTCGGGCTTCAGCCTTCCTTTCCCCATCAACTCTCCCCTCCAAGCGGCTTCCATATATGGACCATCATATCCTTTTCACAGACCTGTGCTCCCTATTCCACCTGTGGGACTCTATGCTACTCCTGTTGGATATAGCATGTATCATTTATCTTAAGGAAGATCTTCCAGCAAAGGAATAGTTAAATAGACTTCATGATGGATGTGTTTGTTTTATTTTTTTTTTTTTCTTTTCTCATCCAAGAGTACAGTACCAAACCAGTCCTGGATCACTTTTTCCTTTTGCTGCATATTTTAAGAGCACCATGCCAACCACTTAGGTGTTCACAGAGCAGAGCAGATCTCTTCTTGCTCTTTAGCCTGGGACATCAAACCCTATTTGTCAGCATCACCTGAGGATATCCCCTCCATTTTCATAAAAACTGATCCTGAAGGCTTTTTATATATAAATATATAATAAAGTATAATACATTTTTATACTGCAGATGTGAAAAGTCAAAGTATTTTGAAAGGAAAAATTATATATATGCATATGTATATATATTCAATATATCATTTTCCTGAAGGAGGCCTCCAACAAGCTAATTTGGAGGTTGTTTTTTTTGGGAGAAGGGATATGTTTTTATAAGACATAAGATACTTCTAAAAGGAATCTTGTCAAATATAATTTGGGGAGGTTTTAAAAATATAATGAAGTTTATTTTATAATAGTTCTCATTTCTATAATGCTTTATGGTTTACAAAGTGCTTTCCTCATATCACAGCAACCCTGTGAAGTAGGTGATGAAAGTATTTATACCCATTTTATAGATGAAGTTCAGAGAGGAGAAATGGTTTGCCCAAGGTCATATAGCTAACAAGAAAGTGACAGAGCTAGGATTAGAAGCAGATTTGCAGCCTGGGGTCCCATGCTATTTTCCAGTATGCTTGGCTGCTTCCTAGACAATATAGATAGAAAATAGATATGAATAAATTGTTTAATTTTCATCATTTTCCCACATTACATAAGCAAAAAAAAAAATGTTAAAGACTTTTCCTGTGATGCTATTTTCTCCTCCTGTCTTCTTTCCAGTCCCACTCCCAAATCATTTAATATTGGAAATGTTTCCTACATGAATTAGAGACATTGAAGGCTGTGAATAACACACACACACACACACACACACACACACACACACACACACACACTAGAGCTTTGAGGTGGTGATCAGGTATTTTATAATTTCTCCTCGAAGATATTGCTTCCCATAACTACCAATAAGGCTTGATTTGGAGAGTTGAAGAGTTGTGTGTAAAGAAAGAAAAAAGGGTTTTGGTAAAGTGGTCTTTAAAGAGAAAGACAACCAAAACACAAATGGTTTTTCTAAACCATTAATTATAGACATTTGTGTTTTTAAAACATCTTGAAGACAATTCCTATATAGTAAGTATGTCTGAATAGTAGTAGACCCAAAAAGGGAAAAAAGACAGAAATCATTTGCTTTTTATGTGTGTATGTATATTTGTGTGCAGATCTTAATAGGAAAGTTACAAGAGAAAATGCAGATCAGAAGGCAGAATAATATCCTTAACATAATGTTTCGGTTCATGTGTACATGGGGTAATCCACCAGCAAATTTTGTTCTGCTAAAAAATGATGCTGTCAACCAGACCACTTTCAGTTCACCCATCCCAAGTCCCTCTCCCTGCATATCCCAGTCCCTTTGAAAGGGATAGCTTGTACAATTTTTATATATATATTTTATTGGAGAATTACTATTTCTTATCTCTTTTATTTGGAATTAAATTAAAATCTTGTTTAATTGCCAGGGGTTGTCAGAGCTCACATTTCTTTAAGGGATCTCTATTCTCTTGGGGGAGAATTAGAATATCATCACAAATTCATTCAGTTGGATAGATTCTGGGAAGGGGGCAGTAAAAAAATGGCTTTATTGGGTTTCTTTGTTATTTTTTGAGAGTCTTACTGTGAAAGGATATTTAATTCATAGAGCAAGAGAGAATTGGACAACTGGGAAGCCAGTTTTGCAATGCTTTTGGATTGGCCTAATGGCTCTTTTTAAACTCTTCCCTGGGCATCCGGAATTACCGGGTGTGAAAGAACTGGAAGGTGGTGTGTAGGAGTTTTTACAATACTATAAAGACATTAGTGAAAGATTAGTTAATGACGGGTGTGGTGGGGTGGTGGCCTTATAGGGTAGTTTGCTGCATCTGACAAGATTTTGGAGAATCTCTTTTTCTAAAGTCAGATGGAGGGGAAAGGTCTCTATTTTCCGATGGGATGAAAAGATCTTTATATTGGCAGCAAATGCTAGGGAACGATTTCTCTTAGATGTTTAAACCTCAGTTCCTTTGAGTTAAGGTAGGGGAGCCTAAGTCACTTGGGGATAAAGCTACCTCTGAATGGATTGGACAAAATAGTCTTTTTTTTTCCTCCTTTCTTCCACTTCTTGATTACCCAAGAGAGAGATAAAATTGTCTAACAAAATCATCTCACAAAGTAGTATCTAGGACTTTTAGAGACGGAGGGACCTCTTAGAGAAATCCGTTGTAGCCACTTCATTTTGCAGAACAGGAGATCAATCCTCAAGGTCACATGGGTTAATGATAGACGTATGGGTTCCAACTGGGATTCACTTCCGATTAGATTACAAAAAGACTTTTTTGAGTTTGATTTTCCACAATTTCGAATAAAATCTGTTGGAGTACTTTCCCCAAATACCCCGACTTTGCTCCTCAGCCTACGGAGAAGTACAGAATTTACCTATAGACCTATATAGATTCAATAAGATGAATATACTATTTTTTTAAAACAGTGGAGAGTTCAGGAGTTGTTTTACGAAGACACAAAGTACTCGAGCTTCCCCTTACACGCTCAACTTTTCACACATATTCATTTTTGTCCCATGGTGGTTAAAAAAAAAAAAATCTAGGAAGATGAATAAGGGTGGTGTCAAAATGTACCAAGTAACTCAAAGGTTTCGAAGTCGTCCCATTAAATCCGAGTGGTGAGATATGTTTATCTTAAGAAGCACCGGGGAGCACTGTTCTTGGAAATAAAGACTTCTCAGTTGTCTGATAGCCGCATTTCTTCAAGAGGAAATACATTCTATCCTTCCGGCCCCCAAAATTGCCATTCCCAAGTACTACGCCTTCCTATTTTCCCTCTCTTTGCCAATTCCCAGATGTTGGAATCTGAAGTTCATATTTTGAGTCTAGCGATGCTGTAGTTGGGCAAACTATTTCCCGACATCGGGCCTCAGTTTTGCAGATTGTAAAATGGGCACGTTGCTATTTACACTGTATCTCTCAGGATTCTTGAGAAAAAAGCGCTTTGTGAATAGTAAAGAATTACGGCAAAAGAGAATTGTTAATGTGATTGTCTCCCCACTGTACCCACTCCCCACAGTGGATCCTGGGCTTTCAGCCTTGTCTCGCTGAACTATTTCCAGAGCCTCGAGCTCCAGCACGGCGTTCGCCTGGCGCCCATTATTAACTTGTTTAAATGAAAACCTTTCGGGAAGCTCTAGTTAATTGAGTATTATATTTTATTAGAGGGAGGTGTCAGGCCTTACTCAGAGAAGACTTCATCACCGACCCTAATGCACAATGCCCCTAGGCCCTCCTGAGAACTGAATAAATTTATCACAACGCGGAACAGCCGGAATACTGTCATTAAAACCTTTTAGAGATGCACTTAAAACACACTCTCGGCACACACATGCAGACACACGCGCGCGCGTACCTCCCATTTCGTAATCCTCTGTAAAGGTGGGTCTCTAATTATTGTTCCCTATCTCTTTTTTCTTAGGAACACAGCTCTACTTGCAAAACTGCCCGGAAATCCCCAGGGCCTGAAGGGTACTGTGGTCACAAAACCGGGCTGGGTTTCCCTCTTTTCCTCCTAAACTGAAGCCTTGGGCCGCTAGTCTACCATCAATAGCCCATATAATCTGAACAGTCCGTTAAAAAGCCAATCGGTTCTAGGTTTAGGTGTAATTTAGATGGTCAAGCCCCAGGCTCTTGGACTTTAGGAGACCCGGAAGTTCAGTGGAGCGTTTTGCTCTTCAAGCTGGACTTGGAGTTCTGTGAGATATCCTGGGTGCGGGGTGGGGGTTTACCACCACGTGACTTTGGGCAAATTTTTCTCCTTTACTCGCACCAATTTCATTATCTGTAAAACGAATGAATGGGTCGAGATTTCTAAGGTTGAAAACCTAACTCAACTTTACCCGAGGGGCTCGGAATCCCTTTAACATACGGATAATTTGATCGCAGAGTCAAGAATTCTCTTGAAAATAGCTCTCCCAGTTTCCCACTCATAGACTGTAATGGTCTTCCACTTTTGTTCGGGAGAATTTTGGGAGGAGATTAGCAACTTTGATTTTCTTCAAGAAAGATCATTCAGTGGCGGCAAGACCTGAGACAGGAACAATCCTGGCAGGTTAGATCTTTTATTGATGATTTGTCATCTTCCATCTCAGCTTCACTAATCCGACAGTGATAAAAAGAGTCTGACTGGGGATATAGACGATGGTGGTGGTAATTAGTCATGACGATGTGTGTCTTCATAAGACAGTACTACGCCAACTTCTTTCTGTAGCGCTTAGAAAACAAAGTTGTTTTTTTTTTCTCCAATCAACTTCTTTGAGAGGTTGATGATGCTGGGATCATTGCCCCCATGCTACACAGAAGAAAATTGAGGCACAATTACTCAACTGTAGTATCCAAGAGACATTTAATTGTTTGTTTCTGCTGGCAAGAGCCGCCTAGTTTTCACTATGCAAAAAAAAAAAAAACAAAAAAAAAACAAAAAAAAAAAAAACCTAGTGGATTTGGATTAGATGACTTCCAAGACCTTTCCAGTCCTGATATTCTATGTTCTAAAGTTCTAAGGTTCCTTTCAAACCTGGCATTTAATGAGGCAAAACTAGCTCGTGTACCCAAGAGGCAGGTTGTTTAAGGGGTTCAGAAAAGTCAACTGTGTCTGGTTCTTTTCTTTTTGCAGTTTTGAGCAAAGGACTTGAGTCTGTCAGCTTGTGAGACTTTCTGTATACATGGGGGTGGGGAAGTTGTGTGTGTGTGTGTGTGTGTGTGTGTGTGTGTGAACAAAACTCCCCTCACCCTCAAGATGCCATCCAATTCCATGTAAGGGCCCCTTAGGATGAGAGAATCCAACATAAAGAAAGAGAACACATGCTCTGGAGGTGGGCAAGCTCTACACAATAGCCACAGCTATCCCCTCCCCTGACCTCATTGGAGAGGTCAGGAAGGCCTGACTGTCAGGAAACCTAGGCTGTCCACTTTCAGTTCAGGACAGGGATGATAAGATTGAGGGACAAATTCAGCTTGGATTTGTTTCCATGCTTGGGACCAGTGCTGAAGCATTCATGAGTGCTGAGGCTTTGCGTAGCACTGAATTTCAATGCTGGGGTGTCCCAATACAGAGAAGTAAAATAGTTTCATCTAATCCCAGACTCCTTTGCCTCCTGCCTATCTGATTACCTTTCCTACCCTGCTCTCCCTCTTCCCTACACCCAAATCACTTAATCCATTTTCAATTTTATCTCAAAATTAATTGCTCAGATCTTGGCCAGATTTCATATTGAACATTTATCATTTTAAAAGCTTGGGCTAGGTACCCAAGTCAGCCAGAATTAGGATTTTTTTCTCAGTCTCCAATATTAAAAAAGAAGAATACTAAGGAATATGGACAAACACCATGCTTATTTAAACAGTCTTTAGGTACCCACATGATAAAGACATTTCTAAAATAACAATAGATCATAGAGTCATAGTTCATTAAAATATTTTTCTCCCCAGCTTTCTATGAAACAGGGAGTATAATGATTACTTCTCTAATTTTACAAATGAGAAAACTGAGGCTGAAAGTTGAAGTGATTTGTCTTTAGTCACACAGCTTTCTTATTTCAAATATCAGCAGATCTTCATTGAAGGTTCAGTACTACCATTTAGCCTCCTTAGTTCTCTATTATTTAGATTTTAGCCTCCATTTAGACCTTAGTTCTCTATTATCTATACACACATTAGCAGGGAAATAACAAAATGATTTCCCCCCTTCCCTCCTCTTCTCTCCATTGCACACTTCCCAAGAAAACTTAAAAGAATGTCTGCTTATTAAAAAAAAACAAAAAACTGAAAGTCAGATTGACCTGTTAAAAATCAAGCAATGGCAGACCCCAAAGCCACTCTCTCTAATGGGGTGTGGGCCACTCCAAGGAATTTTCTATACCCTTCAGTTTTGCCTATCTGTACTCTCTCTCTATATCTTCACACCCAACTTAAAACAATTTCTCCCATATTTCTGTATGTCTTGGTCAATGAATTCAAATTCATGAAAATATACTAAATATCTACTTTGCTGGTTCCTGATGGAGATAGAAAGTTTAGATGATAAAACAGGGTCTCTGACATAATAGAGCTTTTATAACCAAGCAGAGGTTGAGATATATATATATATATATATATATATATAATATATATATATATATATATATACATACAGAAAGAGAGAGAGAGAGAAGAGAGAGAGAGAGAGAGAGAGAGAGAGAGAGAGAGAGAGAGAGAGAGAGAAGGACGGAGGGAGGGAGGGAGGGAGGGAAAGAGAGAGAGAAAGAGAGAGAGAGATAAATATAATAGCACAATAATATTCAAATCCATTTCTGGACTTCACTTTAAGAGCACCCTTGTCCCATGATGAAGGGAACAGAAACCCAACAACTCAGTGTCTTATGAAAAGCTATTATATTTCTTTGAGCTGAGGTCCAAGCTGGTTTTGAATCTATCTTCTTGTTTTCCCTCCTGATCCAATCCACCCCTGGAGCCTGAAGGCTGGAATAGAGTTGTTGCAGAAAAGCTTGGAAAGATCATAGGCCTTGATTGAAAGTAGAAGAAGGAGGTGGGTATTTTAAATTCAACTCAGCCATTTATTCAGAGACCAGTCAAGTGATTTTTCTGTGGGTCTCAGTTTCCCCAGATGCAAAATAAAGAATTTGAAGATTCTATCTGATTTTGAAAGTTACTCATTAATTCATCATTCTGAAAGAATTCATAGTTTTGAACAGAACCCTGTTGGAAGAAATTAAAGGCCTCAGTGACATAACGTTGTATAAAAGCAGGTCATTTGACCTGTGTGTGTGTGTATGTGTGCGTTTGTGTGTTTTAAGACTTATGGGAGATTATTATTATTATTATTTGCCAAAGAAAGAGTTGGAATAAAAATGAAACTACACACATACATACATGCATGCATGCACATTCCTATCCCTGTCACAACTTTTATAAGGGAAATCATGTCAGCCTCCAACCTCTCCGTCCCCGCCTCTAATTTTAGGTAGAGATATTTTCTCAGGCACCTAATGGGAAGGCAAAGAAACAGAGTGCAGTGGAAAGTTTTGGACCTGGAGTCAGAAGTTCTGTGAGTCTCGACTCAGTTCCTTGCTAATGATAGACACAAAGACAAATTCCTTTTAGTCGTCGAACCTCATAAAACCCATACATTTAGGGGATATGAAGAGATATTCTCTCAGATCTCTTTCCATTTTAAAATTCCGTTTTAAGATTTTTTTCCAATTATGATGTTCTCTAGGCCTTAGGTTTTAATACTTCATGCTCTATCGGGTTTTCTCATCTTAGATTGTCATTCTGAAATATTGGTTTTTAACTTCCTCGGATGGTAAATTTCTTCAGCGCTGCAACCTAGACAAATCCCGGAGTAACAAGTTCTCTCCGCCTGCTCCATCCTTTCTCTGCCCTCTTCCCTTATTTTTTCCATCTTTCTCTTTTTACCCTCTCTCCTTTCCCTAGCCTCGGAGTCTGGGGCGAAGAGAGGGAAAACAGAAAAACAGAAGTTATAAAGTTAATTTCAGAACTCCCGCACATCAAAGCTGGGCGCGGAGAAGCTGCGAAATTCCCGGCCTCCGATAAGCAGCCAGCTAACAAAGCCGACCGGGTCCCACCTCCGCCGGACCCCGCTCGCTCGCTCATTCTATCTCCTAGCGCTCGCTTTTATTTGTTGAAGCAAACACTTTGATGTCCCAAGTCGTCCAAACAATTATTATTATAATTTTAAACAACCTGGTGTTTTCCATTACTAACGGCTCAAGCTTTGAAGTTACACCTCATAATTTCCTAAATTAAATAAATCATTTTAAGTTTGCACTGGGAGTCTTTTAATAGCAGAGAAAGGAATATCATTATCTTATTGAGACCCAATTGCCGTGGCTCCAGTTTGGCTGTAGCTAGGGGCAAAGTAGCTCACTATAACAGACATACTTTATTAACCTCCCATAACTCTTGAAAGAACATTTTTATATTTTCTTTGATTTCCCCCCTCCCTCTCTTGTTTTAAAGCTGTCCCAACCTTTAATTAGTGCCTAATATGAAAAGCATTATTTTTTTAATGCTGTGCAATTTACCAGCGGCAATAGGCCAACTTAACAATTGTTTATTGGGGGTGGTTTTTCACACAGGGCTAAGAATGCCTCTCCGAACCCAGCTTTTCATGGGTGGTTGCACTAATTAATACAGTGTCTGCGGCTCCTAGGGGGTTTTTTAATATTGAAGCCTATGGGGCGGAAGGGGTTTTTAGAAGTCCGGCTCCTGCTGACGTTTTTTCTCTCTCCCTCTCTCTATGATTTCTTTCATGCTGTTTTGATCCTTCTGTAAAGTCAGCACATAGAGAAACTGCTCCCTGGCCCAGAGGCCTTCAGATCGCTGTGCAACGGGGCAGGGGGAAACACACACACACACACACACACACACACACACACACACACACACACTTAATATTAACACTTGTTACGTACAGCATTATCAAGCCATGAGTATCTTTGCCAGGGAAATCTTTTCGCGCAGGAGTCAAGGTGGAGGGGTTGGGGCAGAGGGATTGGATACCTACGTGTTTTAACTTTGCAACAGGTAGAGTACTTTGGTTGTCTCCTAGTAGAAATGAAATATCTTCCCTGAGCTTGAAAGGAGATTGAAGGGTTAATTGAAGGGTCCTCTGTAGATTGAGTGGACTTGAAAACAAGATAGCAAAGTTTTCTCCTCCTCTCCTCCCCTCTCCTTTCTTTTACTCTCCTCTCCTCTCTTCTCCACTTTCCTCTCCTCTCCTCTCCTAAGCTGCTTCACTTTTCAATTGCTATGCTCCTAGACAGTAAAAGTATTACTATCTCTGTCCCCAATCCCAACTGCAGCTAATGACACATAGATCACATGTTAGGGAATGGTCCATACCTATCAGCTCAAAGGACAAAGAGAATTGTTAGGTCTATAAGTTTGGTGTTTTGTGTGTGTGTGCGTGTGTGTTGGTGAGGGGCTGGTTGAAAGTTCTTAAACAAAACTTTTCTGTTTAACAATCTCTACCCTTCCTTCCTTTCCCTTTTCTCTGAGTTGGGGAGTAGCAAATCCGTCACATTGATGAACTGGGAATGGGGAGGAGGTAGGGAACTGGAAGAGAATGGTACATTATTTCTGTCCTTCAACTTGTAGGGAGTGAGGGCTTCATTTTATTTCATCACTACAGAGTTGATAATGGAGCAAATAAATGAAAACTCAGAAGCTTTGAGAGCCCAGCAGTTGTTGGCTCCAAGTCTTGAGTTCACTGGGCTTTTTGGAAGGATGGGAATTACAGACAAAATCCAATAACGTTATTGCCTTCCAAATTGTTTTATGTTTCAGTTTTGCCCCAACCTGGTCATTTCTCTTCAATTACATCCAGGCTTTCTGCTCTTCCAAAAAGAGACACCTACGCATAGTTCCCTAGGCAGGCAAAATAGCTCACTCCCCTTCTATCCCTCCACCCCCGATTTCTCTCACACACACCCCCCCCCCCTTTAATTCATCTCCTTTACAAGTCTAATCTGCAGAACTGCATTGCTATTTCTCATGTTGGACCCAAGCATTTCTCGGCTTAGCCCTTTTCCTTTTTGATGTAGCAAGTCAATTGAGGAATGTTGGTCTCGGTTATCAATCACCCAGCTGGATCTTAAAGGCTTCTGTCTAATCAGATTTAATTGCTCATGTAGCGCCACTTTTTGCCCTGGGCCACGACCGCCTTGCTCAATTACACCCCAAATACCTGCAATCAATAAATAAGGAATGACAACACGTTTAAGGGATTTACCCAGTAAAGGAACTGAACTGGAAACATTACTACCGGGAAGGCTTTTTAATAATTAAACTTACACCTCAGCACCCAGTTTAAGGAGCAAAACAAGTAGGAAAACACTAAAGTGACCTTTCTAGTCGGCCTCAATCCTACTGAGGCCAAAGGTACCTATGTTGGCTTAAGAGGATGCTGGAGGAGCTTTTTATGTGGTTTTACTTTCACTGGAAAGTCAGTGAAATCAATCCTCTTTTTCCTTTCCCCATTCTTCTGTTACTGGCATTTAAGTTGTATAGACCAGAAGTATGGCACCTTCTATGTCTGTGTAAAGAAATGTTTAGGGTTCTAGAAGTACTTCCTGATTGAGAAAAGAGATAATCTGGTATTTATTCATTCAACAAATTATTTATTAAGTATTCTAATGGCTGCTATTTTGGATAGGCCTGGCCCCAGTAGATTCAAAAATAGATCAGGCCTGGCCTCTATGAATGGGGGTGGGAGTGGAGAGGTGAATTTGGCATCATTCATCCAGATATTTCTATTGAAATTATGAAATCAATTGTATGGAGCTTTCAGAAATGGGAGATTATAGATTTAGAGCTGGACCTTCAAAGTTATATAATCTAATTCTCTGATTTTACAAACTAGGAAACAGATCAAGAAATGTTAGGTCATAGAGATAGTAATCAGGAAAATCAGGAAAAGTCAAGATTCAAATTCAGGTCCTCTAATTACAAACGTATTCTTTCTTTTGCTTAAGTGGGAAATTGATGGTGACTATATGATGGGTGAGGTGGTTGGCTTTGGATGGGAATGATCTGTTGAGTCTTTGTTGTTTTCTGATTTCTCCAGGGGGCAAATCCCTTTCCTCCTTGCTTCAGTTTCTGCTTATGTAAAACAAATGAGTTGAACTAGTTTTTTTTTTTTTGTTTTGTTTTTTTTTTTTTTTGTAATTCTTAATTCTAAGAATCTATGAACCTTTACATATGAGACTTCAAAGTGGCTACCAAAATGGCAGGAAAATATATGGGAACAGAATATTTGTCCTATACCAATAGCTGCCAAATGAACCTCATTTGGAAAGCTCTAAATCTAGGAAGAGATACCAATATACTTCTCTGTCTCCTTGACCTCTATGGTGTTGCTGGGCCATCTTCTCAGGCTTTGATTTTTTCCCGCTTTAGTCTAGCAGTAAGAACAAAGACAAGCCCCAAAGAGAATGGATGGGGTTGAGAGGGGGGAGCGGGGGAGAGAAGAAAAGGCAAACAATAGAATATGATTTTAATATAAAGAAAATTACAGAAAAAGGCTGTGTTATGAAGTTATAAGAGATGGTTCAGGGTAAGTATTTTCCTAAGATTTATATTCCATATTTGTGTACTTCTCAGGATACAAAAGTAAGACCCAAGTGGAAAGGAGTAGGGGAAGGAGCTAGAGCTCAGGTCCAAATTTGTATGAATTTAAAATGGAAAAAAATGGAAAAATGGGTTGGGGGGGCACTTATCCTTTGCTGATTTGGGTCCTTTCACCAAACCACAGCCTAATTGAATGTGACCATAAGACTTTTTTCTTTCAAGACTTAGGAGGGTCAATAGCAGTATTTTGACAAGGAGGTTAAGACTCAGAAAGAAATAGGCCATTAATGTTGGTGGGAGAATCTTAGAACTTTTAAAATATACCATGGGATCATAGGATCATAAATTTTAGAGATGGAATAGAACATGAAATTATCTAGTACTCTCTCTCTCTCTCTCTCTCTCTCTCTCTCTCTCTTTCTCTGTCTCTCTCTCTCTGTCTCTTTCTCTATCTGTCTCTCTTTCTCTCTCACACTTGCACACACGCACACATGCACAGATGCACACACAGACACACTATATATATGAAACTGAGACTTGGACATTTTAAAGCAACTTGACCCCAAACAGATAGATAATAACTGATAGATTCTGAATTTGAACCCAGACCCAGATCTTATTTTCAGACTCTGTACTTGTTCTACAGTGCCACTTTGATAGGTAACTGAACTATATTCTATACCAGTGTTTCCCAAACTTTTGACATATGTGTACCCCTTCCATAATTTTCATAATGCTGAGTACTCCTCTTCAAAAAAAAAGGATGTATTTTAATAATAATCTATATATATATATATATATATACACACACACACACACATATAGGTACATACACAAAATAATAATAAACAAAAAATAAAATTATTCATAATAAAATATAAATCCATGCCAGAAGGTTTGTTGCATATGGAAGAAGAGCAATTGTTGTAATTGGCTTCAGATGGATTCTTGAAAAACAAACATAAGGAGTGTACTTTAACATCATTCTGGTTACAAATGCAACATGTACATCCTGTTTTAACAGAAAAAGTTCTGAAATACTTCTTGCCTTTTCCAACTTCATATTTATGTGAAGTTGCTTTTTCATCATTTGTAGACATTGAGTCAAAAAAAAAAAAAAAAAAAGGAACAGACTATTGGACATGGAGCTGCATCTCAGATTAAAATTAACAACCAGGGAACCAAATTATGATGATCTGCTATCTCAGCACAATTTCATCCTTCTATATAAAAATAATCAAAATCAGTGGGACTTACTAAAGCACATAACAAAATTTTCCTATAAGAAAAATAGCATAAAAGTTAACAATACATAGGCGCCTGGAGAAGCCACTAGCTATTAACAAAGTAAGTTGTTTCTGTAATGAAGTGCCGTATATATATTCATGCCGTGTCATACTGGACCATATCACGCTTCACAAGATTGTCTTGACTTAACTAATGAGAATGTAGAATTAGGCGCAGCTAAGCACGGTGCAATGCATACCCCCACCAAACTCTTCCCATACCCCTGGGGTACGCGTACCACACTTTGGGAAACACTGTTGTATGCCTTAATAAAGTCATGCTTTCATAGTTTTCAGGCCTAGTCTGTGGCTAAGACAAAAGTTGAGAGATAATTTATAGTCTAGACAATCTCTCTAATATTAAAATCAAAGGGTTCAGATAGAGATTTCAGCTCTGCAAGCAAGTCATATAACCACTTTGTGCCTAATTTCGTCACGTAGAATTAGGAGACTGGACTCTTTCTCTAAATAACCTGCCCACAGCTAAAACCTATGATCCTTTCCTGGGTTTCATTTTCCCTATTTGTACTAAGACTTAAATTATCTGTCTCAGGGGATTGTTTTGGGGGAAATCCTAAAGTACTATAGAAATAGAAATATTATTATTATAGTGAAAAAAAAGGCTGGCAGGGACAGGACTTTACAACAACTAGAGTAGATTTAACTGTAAGATTCTTGTGGACAGGGGAACTATGATAGTGTTGTTGGAGGGTACTTCTTAAAATCATAGAAATTTGAGAAAACTTACAGATCATTTAATTAACCACTTTGTTTTATAGAGGAAAAGAGTAAAGAAAGCAAGTCAGTTTCCTAAAGTCACATAATTAGAAAATAGCAGAGTGGAGTACCTAGGAGAATGCTGGGAACTAGGTAAGCATTGGTGGATTGATGATCATGATACAGTGAAAGAACATCAACAATTTATTGCTAGTTCTCAGGTTGTAAAATTCAGCAACCAGTGTCAGGCAATCTTGTGGCACTCATCAGTTCACTTTTTAATAATCAAGACTTAACTAAGGGTTTCCTATTACTAAGACTTCATTTTTAAACATAATATTACAGACAAACCATTTACTAGTATGCTATGAAATATGATCATAAATTAAAACTAAGCCATTAATGTCAAAATAAATGGACAAAGAATACTTTGTGATCCAGTATGTTTGGTTTTGACTATGTTTTCTCATCTTGAATCATAGAGCAAAAGAATGTAAACGTTGGAAAGGAATTTAAACTTCTAGGCCAATCCCCTTATTTTATTTAATTTCCATTTTTTTGTTTATAAAATAATTTAGTTCTTGTTGACTTATTTTTATCTCACAATTATTTCTGGATGTCCATCTTCCCAATTAATCCTTGCTAGTAAAAGCAATTGAAATAGTGACTAGATAGAATAATGTGTGCAAAATTCTGTCCAAGTAGTTCTTCTACCAGAAAGAGGGAGGTATATTTTATTATCTGTTCTCTGAGACAACTCTGGTTTTTCAAAATGCAAATTCCTTTTAGTGATCTTTTCATTTACAATGTAGTATTCATTGCATATATTATTCTTTTGGTTCTGATTGTGCTATTTTTCATTAGTTTATACAAATCTTCCTATACTTAAAATTCCTTAATATTAATAATTTATTATCATCTAATCATGCTATATTATCTTCATTATTTTTCAGCCATTCCCATAATCTATGGTTTGCTACTCTGTTTCTAGTTCTTTGCTACTATGAACACTGTGATACTTATTTGACCTTTGTTTCTGGCTTTGACCTCCTTGGGATACATGGTAGCTAGGTGGTATGGTGCATAGACGTGAACTTGAAGCCAAGAAGATTTAAGTAAGAATCTTGTCTCAAATGCTTGTCCAATGGTTACAAAATACTGAGAAAGTCACTAAATGTCTCTCAGCCAGTTTCTTCACCTCTAACATGGGGATAATGATAGCACTCACCTCCCAGGATTATTGTAAGGATAAAATGAGATAACCTGTATAAAAATTTGATATATCTTATATGCTAGATATTATTGTTGCTGCTGATCTTCTTCCTCCTCTTTCCCCTTCTTTTCCTTCTCTACCTCCTCCTCCTTTTCTTACTATATGACTTACTAGTTGGATTGCTATGTTGAAGAATATGAACAATTTAATATTTTTGTGGTTATGCAATTTTAAATTGTTATATGGAATGGTTGGATCAATTCAGAGTTCCACTAATAGTACATTAGCATTCTTTGCTTGCCATCACCACTCCATTCATTGAACAGTCCTTTTTTTTTTTTCTCTTTTTGCTTATTTGTTGGAGATAAGGTGAAAACTTGTGATTGTTTTCATTTACATATCTCTTATTTGTGATTAAACTATGTTTTGTGACTAAATTATGTTTTGTTTCTAAATTATTTGACTAAATTATGGTAGCTTTTGAAAGTTATTAACATTTGATAACCATTTACTTACAGTTCAATCATTTCACTTTATAGAATAGGAAATTGGGAATCTTAAGAAAAGGGAATTGAGTTTTTCATGGCCACACAAGTTTATGATAGAGTGAAGGCTAGAAGATTCTCAATCTGGAGCCTTTTATGTACTCTATGTGTATATTGATATAGAAAACAAATGGTCAGAGATCTTTAGCAAGATCCAACCAGGTAGTCCCTGAACTGGACTTAAACACTTGAAAGATTGATGCTAACTATTTGTGTGATTCTGAACAAATCACCTCACCTCTCCTGTGACTCAATTTCCTCTTCTTTAATATTATAAAGCTAATGTTTGTTATTGTGAGGAAAGGATTTTATAAATCTTACAGTGTTCTAAAAATCAATCATTATTATTTTGCCATCCAAGCTAGCTCTAACCCAAATGCTGGGCTCCTCTCCACTTTCACCCCTTCACAACTTGAAGATGTATAGGTCCCAAGAGTTAAGGCTCTAGATAGCTAGTGATAAATAATATTTGGTATTCATCTACATACAGCCTGCTTGCAAACTACAATGCTTTTACCAATAAACAAGACAAAGACAAAGATTGTCCTGCTCCTTCTTTTTTCTACCCCTTCATGCCAATGCTCTTTAGGATTCTTCCATTTTTTTTTTCAAAGCTGGCCTTAGCATTTATTTTTAACTTGAAGAAAAGAATTTGAAACAGTCCCTCCAGTTCTGACATTTTACTTGAGATTCGTTAGATGGGTCACAGAAAATCAGTGATTTTTAACCTTTTATAGGCTGATTAAATCCCATTTAACAAGTTTACCATTTTTTTTCCACCAATAAATTCCAGTGGGGAAAGCTAATTAACGAGGTTACCATGATAATGGAAATAATCTCAGCAAAACAGCAAGATCCCTATGCTCTATTACTGTATTCAGCAAGAAACATTCTGACTTGACATTTGGTTTTTTAACAACAGCAACAACCAACAAACTTCTATTTCCATATCTCTTTAAGGTTTACAAAGTGCTTTCTTTGCAACAAACCTGTGATATGGGAAATGATAAAAATCTATTTCTATTTTAGGGTTTAGAGCAGAAGGGAACTACATAAGACAGCTAGTCCAACCTACTCATTTTACAGATGAGGAAACAGAAACAGAAAAAGAAGTGAATTGCTCAAGATCATACAAGTAGTAAGTAGAGTAGCAACTGGCAGTGGTAGAAGGTGAAATATGAACCAAGGTTTTAATATTCCAAGGCTAATCTTCTTTCCACAAGAATAGTATCCTGTATAAATGATTGGTGACTTTGTCAAATATATCTCCTACTGTAAATTAAAGCATTAACCCTAAGGAGTAGAGATCAATTTCTTTCTATGCCCTTCCCTTCCCTCTTTTCCCCAATGCTGTTCTTCTAAAATTCCTTTCTATTTGCACTACACATTTCTTGTGTGTACAGTTACTTGCATGCTATTGCTTCATTACAGTATGAGCTCCCTGAGGGAAAAGACTGCTTTTTGTTTTTCTTTATATCCCTAGCCTTAGTATAGTGCCTCGCATAGAGTAATGTGTTTTATAAAGGTCTGTTGATTGACTGACTGATATTTTGCTATAAATCAGTTCCCAAGAGCTTGGCCACCTTTGTGATGGGTTGGTAAAATTCACTTTCTGACCTTGTAGCTCTGAGACCCAGATGTTGGCTATTTGAAGATGTTCCTTGTGAGATTCAGACTAAGTGGTTAGCAGGCTATTGTAGCACTATCCTTTAAATGAAACATTGATGACTACAAATTTAGGAAGAGTGGGAACAAAACTCTGTCAAAGGAACTTTCCTTTAAGATTCATTCTTTGAAATACAGTACAAACTTCCAAATCGTTCATTCCAAGATTTACTAGTTTCTAACTCCAACTTCCTTTTTTTCTTATTTTATACTATCCCCTGACTTAGCTAAACATTATTTTGTTACTCTATCCTTGTACTGTTCTCTCTAGAATTGATTCCTTCCTTCCCAGTATGACTGATGAAGTTCTTTTTTCCTTCAAACAACTGGATCAGGTATTGCCTCTTCCATGAAGCCTTTCAAGAACTTCCCCAAATTAAAATGATTTCTCCTTCTCCCTTGATCTGGATCATAGGTTTACAGTTTTTACACTCTGCTTTATATTATAATTATATCTTTCTTTCCCCTGAATTAGGTCACAGAATCACAGGAAGTCTGACTTTGAAAAAAACTTAGAAATAATGTAGGAAAATCTCTTATTCTATATAAAATGAGAACATGAAATCACTGAGAATCTAAGTGATTTAGCTAATGTAGAAGAGTGCTGCATTACCTATACCTTTGTTTTCTCAGCAACTTTGCATACAGTCAGCATTTATTGAATGAATTTTGAATTCAGTTGCATTCCCCTAAAATCTTTTAGGAGTTTGATTCCTCTATGAGACCTAAATTTCATGGCAGCAGAGATTATGTCTTACCTAAACTTGGTACTACAGAGTAAATGATTAATACATATCTATGGATTGTAGCAAGTTTCAATAAAAAAAAAAAACAAAAAAAACCAAGTTGTCTAAAAGACTTGAAACATAGCCTTTAACTCCCATTCCTACCACACATATATATTCTCTCTCATGCTTACTTAGAGACTAATGTTACCTATTTTTGAGATGAACCTGTAAATAAAGGTATGAAATTAAAGTGTTTTGAATAAGTCAAAATAATAAAAAGGCACAAGGAATAAAATGGCTTTAAAAGGTACTAACGGGGCAATAGACAACAGGAGAGAAACTGACAAAGCTCCCTCTACCAAAGATACTGATGTTCTGCCTTACTTTCAAAATGGTCAATTTCACAAGCGCCTTCTCCAATGTGTATTTAAAATCATCCATCCAAAAGATAAGTAAATTGTGGCTATTCATGAAGCCTGGCCCATCACACAGCAACGAAAACATGTATTAAACTGGAGAACACTGAGTCTTTGCTGTTTCCTTCTTCTTTTCTTTTCTTCTTCCTTTCTTTGAGGCCTCAAAATGTTATGATTCATCAGCACTCCCCAATGTGCCAGTGAATTACAGACCAAAAAGATTTCAAAACGCCGAGGGGGAGCAGGGAGGTTGAATATCCCCCTGTAAATCACAGGCATTTTCTATCCAGCCAACTGCATTTGTTCACTAGTCCTTTTGATCAGTGTTTATAATAGCAGCTGAGCAGAAGAAACTAAGTTTTTGTCTTTAAACTAATCCAAGACTCTAGACTCTAAGAGGTCTCCATGAAGGGTTAAAAATAAAGCTTTTAAATTTTTAGATGTGGAGACATGGGGGTTTAAGCTTTCATAGGAATAGTTCACTTAAAGAGCAGTAGATTCAGAGGCAGAGAATCTGCCTTTGAATCCAACCTAGGTTTGCTGTGAAATATCTGTGACATCTGATAAGTTTCTGGGCCTCTGTGTCTTTATTTTGTAATGAGAGGGATGAGAAAAGATGATCTTTGAAATGTTTAACATTCAATGATCCTGGGACAACTCATAAGCAGAATAGAGCTGTTTTTTGTATTTTGTCCTAATGATCACTATGAAAATTTGATAACTGCTATTCATTCAGCCAAAATGTACTAGACTCCTGTTACAGGTAATGATCAAAAAATAGGGAGAGAGAGGGAGAGAGAGAGAGAGAGAGAGAGAGAGAGAGAGAGAGAGAGAGAGAGAGTGAGAGAGAGAGAGAGAGAGAGAGAGAGAGAGAATAATGAATAATGAATTTGTGATCAGCTCTCTTGTTTAGTTAGAACCAAAGTGTGTGGAGGATAGTAAAGAGAAATACGATTGGAAAAGTTGTTTAGAATCAACTTGCTGAACTTTTTCCTTGTTAGGCTGGAGTTCTTTTTTTCATCTTAGAGGCCACTGGGAACTTGTGAAGGATTTGAATGAGTAACATGGTCATTTGTATATCTTATCAAGATTAAGTTGGCAACTTTGGAAGCAGTGTGGTATAGTGTGGCGAAAAGGCCTAACACTGGAGACCGGGAACCTCAGTTCAAATCCTGACTTGAGTAAATTGTTTAATCTTCTTGGACTCAACTATTTCATCTTTAAAATGACTAGAATGATTGTAAGAAAACCATTGAATTAATAAATAAAACTAGAAACTGGTATTATGGAAAAATCTCAATTAAACAGATAAACCATTGAGGATATAATTTTTAAAAAGAGAATAAAACCAAATCATTAATATCAAAAATGAAAAAGGTGAATCCTCATTAACAAAGATAAAATTAAAATAATTATTAGGGATTATTTTGCCTAATTATATGCCAAAGAATTTAATTATTTGAGTGAAATGGAAAAATACTCACAAAAGATAAACTGCTTATATTACAGAAGAAAAAAAAATCTAAATAAATCTATTTTAGAAAAAGAAATCAAATATGTCATAAATGAACTGCCTAAGTAAAAAGTATCAAGACCAGATGGATTGATAAGTAAAATCTAACAAATGTCTAAAGATCAACTAGTCCCAATGTTGAATAAATTATTTGGAATAATAGGCAAAGACAGAGTTCTATGAAACTCCATTTTTGAAACAAATATGGTGCTAACATTTAAACCAAGAAGAAAAAAACGAGAAAGAAAATTATATACTATTTTTATTGATGAATATCGATGCAAAACAAAACCTAAATAAAATACTAGCTAGGAGGCACAACCAATAATTATATATTGTGATCAAGTGGTATATAAATGGTTCAACATAAGGAAAACTACAAAAATGATTCTTTATATCAATCATAAAAGTAACAAAAATTGTATGATTATATCAATAGAAATAAAAAGAAGCTTTTGACAAAATACAACATTCATTCCTATTAAAACCAGGAATTAAATGTGAATCCTACACGAGTGTATGAATAGCCACACTGATTAGATCACAGATACTTAAATATCAATATTAGTATGAGGGAATAATCACCATATGATCCTATGCTAACTTGCACCTAATGATTTTACATTCCTATTTCATTATTGAAAAACTAAGACATAAACAAAATCAGGGACAATGTCAGAGTCACATGCAAAAGACAGCAAAGACTATATATAAAAAAAAAAAAAAATCAGTTTTCCCAACTCATAGGCTTCTGTTGTAGCTATTAGAGTTAACCCAGTCAAAGCTAAGAAGAAATTATGAAGATTCCCCATACATCACAGTCCTCAATGCCAAAAGGGATCTTTAAAGGCTCCCTGGATTTTTATACTCTATTGATTCAAAATGATGTCAACATTGACCTAGAGCAATGGTTCCCAGTGAGTGTTTTTTTTTTTTTTTTTGACGACTATGGTTCAAGGTATTGGAACTAGAAATTATTTAATATTGCCTTAAACAATAAATAATTACAAATATTATGAGTAGTATATTAAATTACCTTGTGTTAGAAATACATTTCTGTTGTTATTGTTGCTGCTGTTTGTCTTGGTGTTGAAAATGGTTCAAGGAACAATGAACATTGGGAAGCATTATGTTGAAGGAAATGTGTTCTGTGCTAAAGGTGACCTTAATATACATTCTGTGTTGTCTACAGATATATTCTGATTAGTTATGGATTTTAGTACCATGACAATCAAAATCAGGACAGACCAGATATTAGACAAATTCACCATAAAAGACCTATATTCTTGTAATAAATTATTCAGTCAATCAACAAGTATATTTTAAATGTTTGCTATGTGCCAGGCACTTTGATAAGCACTGAGACTACAAAAACAACTCTCTCAAAAGATATAAACTTTCCTTAGCTTTAAAGAGCTCACATTTTGTTGGGGAAGACAACATACAAATAAAAATCACATACAAGAATACATACACATACATATAATCTCCTACTTATATTATATGTGTATATACATTTGTATGTATATGTGTGAATATACATATGTATGTGTACATATATGGTATTTGTGTGTATATACAAATAGAAATGGATAAATGGGGAAAGGAGAGAAAAGGAGAAAGGTGGGGGAAGAGAGAGAGAGGAAAGGAAAGAGAAAGAAAAAGAGTTGGGGAAGCAAGCAGACCAGGAAAAACTTTTGCAGAGAGTGGGATTTGAGCTGAATATTGAAGAAATTATAAGAAGCCAGGAGGTTATGATGGAGAGAGCATCCCATACCAGGAGAATGGCCAGTGAAAATGAACTATTCTGGAAAGTAAAATGTCATGCGTTTAAGAAATACAAGAAGACTGTTGTTGCTGAAAGTAAATTATGTAGAGGGGAGTGAAGTATGAGAATCCTAGAAAAGTAGGAAGGGAGGATTTTTGAGACTAGAGGTTATAAGGTGTTCTTGGAGTTTATGGAGTAGGGGGCTAACATTGTCATATCTAGATTTTAGGCAGAGAACTTTCCTAGCTGAATGGAAGGTAGATGGCAGTGGGGAGATAGAGTAACTAGAAGGCTGTTACAATAATATAGTAGTGAGGTGATAAAGGTTGGTATTGGTCTGATGATCATAATTAAAGAGAAGGTGATATATGAGATGTTTTGAATGTAGAAATAATAAAACTATAGATTGGATATGTGGGGTGAAAATGAGTGTAAAGCTGAACCTGATGGACTTGGAGGGTGGTGGTATCCTTTTTTTAATTAAAATTTTTTATTTTCAAATCACATGCATGGATAATTTTTCAATATCGACCTTTGCAAAATTTTGGGTTCCAAATTTTCACCTCCTTCACCTACCCCCCATCCCTAGATGGCAAGTAATCCAAAATATGTTAAACATGTTAAAATATATGTTAAAACCATTATATGTATACATATTTATACAATTATCTTGCTGCACAAGAAAAATCAGATCAAAAAGGTTAAAAAAAAAGAGAAAGAAAACAAAATGCAAACAACAACAAAAGGAGTGAAAATGTTATGTTGTGATCCACACTCAGTTCCGACAGTCCTCTCTCTGAGTGTAGATGGATCTTTTCATCACAAGATCATTGGAACTGTTCTGAATCATCTCATTGTAAGAAAGAGTCATGTCCATCAGATTTGATCATTGTATAATCTTATTGTAGTTGTGTATAATGATCTTTTGGTTCTGCTCATTTCAATTAGCAACAGTTCATGTAAGTTGCTCTAGGCCTCTCTAAAATCATCCTGTTGATCATTTCTTATAGAATAATAATATTTCATAACATTCATATACCACAATTTATTCAGTCATTCTCCAATGGACGGGCATCCACTCAATTTCCAGTTTTTTGCCATTACAAAAACGGCTGCCACAAACATTTTTGCACATGTGAGTCCCTTTCTCTCCTTTAAGATCTCTTAAAGGTGGTATCCCTAATTATCAATAGGGGAAATAGGACCAAAGAAAAGGTTTGGGAGAAACAGCAGATAGGCAAACAATCAGAAGAGAGTAGCATTAACAAAAAGACAAAAAACCTTGAAAGAAGAAAATATGCAGGTAAAAAGGATCATTAATAGTGTCACAGCTGCATAGAAAGGTCAAGACAAATGAAGATTGGGAAGAGGACACTATACTTGGCAATTAAAAGTTCAATGATGACTTTGGAGACAACAGTTTCACTTGAATGGTGGGATTGGAAGCCAAGTTGCTGAGGGTTTATAATTGAGTGAGAGGAGAAGAAGTAGAAGTAACAATTGTAGCAGCTCTCTCAAGATATGGACCATGTTATAGATTCAGAAAATCCTTTTAAAAAAAAATGCAACACTTATTCCTTTTGAAAACACAAGAAAGCACATGAATCAACAGACTTTCTTAAAATGTTAAGTATTTTCTACCTAAAACCAAAAGCAAGCAATATCTGTAACAGGGATAAACTTGAAGCATTCCCAGTAAGATCAGAGGTGAAAAAAGGATGTCTATTATCACCACTATTAGTCAACATAATATTGGAATTTTCACTATGACAATAAATCAAGAAAAATAAATTGAAGGAATAAAAAAAGGCAATGAGAAAACAAAACTATCATTCTTTGCAAAGGATATAATGACATACTTAGAAAATTCTAGAAAATTATCTAAAACTAATTGAAACAAATAACAACTTCAGTAAAGCTGCAAGTCATAATTTAACTCCACCCATGCCGCTAGTCCTTTGCCTCTGCTCCCTTCAGCCTTCAGCCAGCACAAAGATGGAAAATGGAATGAATCTCTTGTCTCCTTGCCTGGGGCTGGGCAGCTTTCTGGAGAGCCTTTCAGACCAGCCTTATTCTGGGTGGAGGAAATGCAGGAGGCCAGCCACCATTCCAAATATCTCCAGTCAGCACCAAGGTAAAAGTTGGAATGAATCTGACTCCACTTCTGAGAGTGGGGTTGTGGGCTTCCTCCCAGAGTGCTCCTGGCTCTCAATCTCCCAGAGTGCTCTGTGTCTGGCCCTGAGAGCTTCTTGTTTATATGCTGTACACTGAGTACACACCAATCGTTATATTACTGGGAAACCATTATTTGTTGTGGGATTAAATCAACCCTAAACTAGATTTAAACACTGTCTCAATTCCACTTAGTACCTTGTTTCTTCTGGCCCATAACATCTCCTTGTAAGATCAGATCAATGATACGGAACCATGCTAAATTAGATAATTATTGTCTCTATCAACTCTAATGAGTTAACACTTTGTAAGGATTCCAACATCATCATTTCTATGTATTACCAACAAAACCCAGCAACAAGAGATAGAAAAAGAAATAGAAAATATTTAAAATAACTGGAATTTACCTGCTAAAAACAAACCCAGGGATTATATGACCACAATTACAAAACACTTTTCACAGAAACACAAACAGATCTAAACAAATGGAGAAACATTGATGGCTTATGGGTAGACCAAATCAATAAAATAAAAAGACAATTCTTTCTTTCTTTCTTTCTTTTTATTTCTTTTTTTTTTTTTTTTTGCTGAGGCAATTGGGGTTAAGTGATTTGCCCAGAGTCATATAGCTAGGAAGTGTTAAGTTTCTGAGGCCAGATTTGAACCCAGGTCCTGACTTCAGGGCTGGGGCTCTATCCACTGTACCACCTCCCTGCCCCAAAAGACAATTCTTTCTAAGTTAATTGACTTGATCAGTTTCATATCAATCAAACTACTAGAGAATTATTTCCTAAAACTAGGAAATATCAAATTTCATCTGGAAGAAGAAAAGGGCAAGAATATCAAGAGAAATAAATGAAAAACCAATATAATAGGAGGTGGCCTAGCAGTTTCGGATCTCAAACTATTACAAAGCATTAATCATTAAAACAGTTTTGTAGTAGCTAAGAAATAAAATGGTAGACCAGTGAAATAGATTATGTACATAATTCATAGTATTAAATGATCATATTAATCTAGTGTTTAATAAATGCAAAGATGCAAGTTTTTTGGGGAAAGAATAAACCATTTGACAAACATTGCTGGGAAAACTAGAACTTAGTAGAATCAAAGTATAGACCAATATCTCATATCACATACCAACATAAAAGCAAAATGAGTAAAGGGTGATATCATAAGTAGATTAGTGGAATATGTAAAAATTATCTATATGGTCTATAGATAAAGGAAGAATTTTTGATGAAGCAGGAATTAGAGAGCATCATGAGACATAAGATGGATAATTTTGATTATATGGAATCAAGAAGCTTTTGCACAAACAAAACTAACACATACAAAATTAGAAGGAAATGGAAAAAAATATAGCAAGTTTTTCTTATAAAGACCTCATTTCTCAAATATGTAGGGAACTGAACCAAATTTGTAAAATTAAGAACCATTCCTCAGTTGATAAATGGTCAAAAAATATGAACAGAAAGTTTTTGGAAGAAGAAATCAAAACTATCAACAGTTAAATGGAAAAAAAAATGCCCTAAATCTATAACTGATTAGAGAACGAGATTGAAACAATTTTGAGCTATCACTTCACAGCTATCAGATTGGCTAATATGACACAAAAGGAAAATTTCAGATATTGGAGAAAATGAGGAAAATTTGGGATACTACTGTAATATTGGTGGAGTTGTTCACCCATTCTAGAGATCAATTTGGGACTATGCCCAAAGGGTTATAAAAGTATGCTTATCTTTTTTTTTAATATAGCTTTTGATTTTCAAAACATATGCATGGGTAATTTTTCAATACTGACCCTAGCAAAATTTTTTGTTCCAAAATTTCCCTTTGTTCCCCCAATTCCCTCTCCTAGAAGACAGGTATTCCAATACATGTTAAAACATATGTTAAATCCAATATATGTATACAGATCCATACATTATCTTGCTGCACAAGAAAAATGAGATCTAGAAAGAAAAAACAAAAACCAAAACATGAGAAGGAAAACAAAACGGCCAGCAAACAACAACAGAAAGAGTGAAAATGCTATGTTGTGGTCTATATTCAGGTCCCATAGTCCTCTTTCTGAGTGTAGATGGCTCTCTTCATTACTGAACAATTGGAACTGGTCTGAAACAATTTATTGTTGAAGAGAACCATGTCCATCAGAATTGATCATCGTATGGTCTTCTTGTTGCCATGTACAACATTTTCCTGGTCCTGCTCATTTCACTCAGCATTAGTTCATGTAAGTCTCTCCAAGCCTCTCTGAAATCATACTGTTGGTCATTTCTTACAGAACAATGTTCCATAACATTCATATACGTAATTTATTCAGCCATTCTCCAATTGATGGGCATCCATTTAGTTTCCAGTTTCTAGCCACTATGAAAAGAACTGCTGCATACATTTTTGCACATGTGGGTCCCTTTCCCTTATTTAAGATCTTTTTTGGTATATAAGCCCAATAGTCACACTGCTAGGTCTTTTGACCCCAAAATATCTTTACTAGCTCTGTGTGCCAAAGAGATCAAAGAAAAAAAGGGAAGAGAACCTATTTGTATAAAAATATTTATAGCCGCTTTTTGTGGTGGCAAAGTATTGGAAATCCAAAGGAAGCTCATCAATTGGGGAATGGATGAATGAGTTGTAATATATGATTATGAGGGAATATTATTGTGCTATAAGAAAGAACAAGCAGAAAAACCTGGGAAAACTTCATGCAAAGTGAAATGAGCAGAACCAGGAAAATGTTGCACATAATGAAAGTTTTAACTCTTCTGATCAAGACAATATCAAAGGATCCATGATGAAAAATACTATCTACCTCTAGAAAGCAAACTGATAAATTCTGAACACAGATTGGAGCATATTCATAATTTTTTTCATGTTTTTTTTAATGTTTTCTTTTGTAACATGGCTAAGATGGAAATATACTTTGCATGAGTTCATGTGTATAATTGATATCAAATTACTTGTCTTCTCAAAAAGAGGGGAGTTAGAGGGAGGGAAAGAATTTGGAACTCAACATTTAAAAAAAGATATGTGTTAATTTTTTTTTTGTATTTAAAAATACTTAACAGAATATACAAAAATAATAAAAACAAAAAACAAACAAATTAAGCCATGAAAGGCAGAAAACTCCTTGAGCTACAAGTCACTCGAGACTGAAGAAACCAGAATTTCTCAAATTCCTGGAGTATTTATTTCCTCCTGAAAAGCCATTTCTTCTTGATTGCTTGTATTCAAGAAAAGAAACAAAATGAATTAGAAGTAGACAGAGACTTGAGATCTAGTCTCAGGCTCACCTAAACTATACATGTAATTGCTACAATGTGTGAGCACTTGCCATATCTGGGAGGAGAAATGAAGAATTTCTCTTCTTCCATTAGCCGAAATCTAAGAAAGATATTCACAGAGCCTTTACTTTCTTGGTAGATGGAAAGAAAGATCTCTAGAGAGTAGAATCATTCCTTTTAAGGTCTCCTTAAGTGAGTCATTCTTTTTAATTTAGTGTCTAATCCTTTTTTAATGCAGTGATCCTTATAGAGGTGAGGAATGGCCTACAGCACACATGTTTATACAACAGGCATAGAATTTTTTTCTATTCCATCCCCCATGGAGCTAAAGCACATTGTCCAAATGGATTGCCTTCATTATATCTTAATGCTGGATTTTTTTTTCTTGGCATGGGGAATAGCAAGAATGATTAGGAAAAGACATATAAATTAGCTTGTGCTGGACTTCAAATGCCATTATCAGAAACTTGTGCCATATTTATTAGACAATGAAACTGAAAGAAAGGAGGAGTTTCTTAAATCTGAATTTTATTTTCACTATTCCTAAAGTTCGGGTCATCAATGATGCAGCTAAAGGATCATATTAGAGAGGCCTTCTGGCAACTTTCATGGGTGTGGGACATCATCACACACCCAATATCTGGGCCTCAGACTTTCTTTTTCTTAATTTAATTTATTTAAAGCTTTTTGTTTTCAAAACAAGTGCATAGATAGTTTTCAACATTCATGCTCGCAAAACCTTGTTCCAAATTTTTTCTCCCTTCCTTCTCTTCATTCCCGTCCCTAGATAGCAAGTAATGCAGTATACATTAAATATGAGCAATCTTTCTATACATATTTCTACGATCATTATGCTGCACAAGAAAAACCTGATCAAAAAGGAAAGGAAAAATGAGAAAGAAAACAAAATGCAAACCAACAAAAACAAAAAGTGAAAATACTATGTTGTGATCCATATTCAGTTGCCATAGTCCTCTCGGTGGGTGCAGATGGCTCTCTCCATCACAAGACCATTAGAACTGGCCTGAATTCCCTCACTATTTGAAAGAGCTATATCCATCAGAATTGAGGGTCTCAGACTTTCAAGCTCAGGATATAAATTTAATCAGTCTACCCAGAGATGGTTAATTTATGGGGAACTGGTTAGTAGTAAATTACCAGTCAGTAAGTCACTCAATAAGCATTTATTAAGTATTGGGCTAAGGCTAGATACACAAAGAAAGGCAAAAAAATAGCTCTCACCTTCATGGAGCTTACATTCTAATCTGACAGATGAAGTACAAATACTTGTAAAAACAAGATAAGTACAGGACAAATGGAAAGCAATTTCAGAGGAAAGGCAATAGAGCAGGATCATATTGAGGGGGTAAGTGAAAGAAAGAGTCTAATTTGTATTCCTGAGGACTAATGATTTAATTAATTAATTAATTTCATTTAATTTCATTTTATTATAGCTTTTTATTGACAGAACATATGCATGGATAATTTTTACAACATTGCCCCTTGCACTCACTTCTGTTCCAACTTTTCCCTTCCCTCTCTCCACTCCCTCCCCTACATGGCAGGCAGTCTTATACATGTTAAACATGTTAAAGTAGATCCTAGATATAATATATGTGTGCAGATCTATACAGTTCTCTTATTGCACAAGAAAAATTGGATTGAGAAGGTAAAAATAACCTGGGAAGTAAAACAAAAATGCAAGTAGTCCACATTCATTTCCCAGTGTTCCTCCTCTGGCTGTAGCTGATTCTGTCCATCAGACTAATGCTTTAATTTAGAATAAGATATACATCTGGCAATTTCACCAGACATTTGTTTTGGACACTTTTCTTATGGAAAGAGAGATGGACTTGGAATCTCAAAAACCATTTTCTACTCCACTTGCATCTTGATGTGACTTTAAGCAAGTTACTTACTTTATGTACCTCAGTTTTCTCATTTGTAAAATGACCAAGTTGGACTATATGGATGATATAACTTTCAAAAGATTTTTTTAAAAATCCAAGTAACCTATGTATCTGCTCCAGATTTGTTAGTTTAGTATGCCAATCAAAAAGAAAAATGAGTAAGTCGATCATGATCTTGATGAAGTTGTGTTGGCTTTTTTTGAACCATAAAAACACATTCTAGATGTTCGCCAATCACCTAGTGTTCAAGTTCAGTCGCCTATAGTTTTTACATTATATGTTCTTAAAGAGCAATAACGACAAACAGTTCTTTTCATACCTTGGGATCTAATTTCTCTGGACCTGAAGCCTTGAACTCATTTAGGGTAACTCATGGCTTCCTTTGTATTTCCCTATTTGTTGGATGAAGAAATTGAGGTCCAGAATGGTAAAGTGCCTTGTCAAGTAAATAAGAGACATACCGGGCCTCATTATTAAATTTATTGATCAATGTATACTAATGATTCACTAGGTTTGCCAAAAACGCTTTCATTCTGACTTCAGTTTTAGGGTCATTTGCTTTATGGTGACCTTGATTTTTCCCACAACTGTTCATCAGTATTTCATAGGGTAGCCAAACAAAGGAGGCTTTTAAAAAAATGCTATTTTCTACTCCCTTGATTTCATATCACTTTGGGCAAAACCCTTTTCCTCTAGGAATTTCAGTCACCTTATATATAAAGTGTGAGACTTGAACTAGACAATGTCTGAGGTTTTTTCAGCTTTGATAGCCTATGATTCAGCTGACGAAGAATAAGATTGTAGAGCATTGTGAACTGTTCAAGATGTCTTCTGTGTTGTCTTTCTGGTGTACTTACTAACCCTCATTCATAATCTTTCTCCATGTTTGATGCCTCCACATAGAAACTGCTTGATTAACTTACAAAGACCTTCCCTATCTAGACTTTACCCAAGTCCCTAAATTTTATAATATTTAATTTTATAGGTTTTAGGCTTTATAATTTTTTTTTTATTTATTTGACTAAAAAAAGGAGTAAAAAAGAAAGGAAAACAAAACAAAATAAGACAAAACAAAACAGAACATTGTCATATGCTCAAAAAAAATCAGGGAAGATTCAAAATATAGAACAATAAATTATCAGTTCAAGAAAGGATTATATAGTAGTAGAAGAAATTATATTTTAAGTGTCTATCTTTTCTTTACTTCCTTATATGTTGTTCTTTTGTTTTCTGCTGCACATTTTTTCCTTCATTCTTTTTCTCTCCTTTCATCTCCTCCAAATCTCCCAAGCAGACTATAATTAAATAAGGATATATTTATATATAGATATATTCACAGACATACACACACAGAAATCTTTCCTATCCCTGCCAATTTTTTGCTTTAATTCTGTTCCTTAACTTGCCTTGCTATTATTTAACCTTCCCTCAATGCTTGGATCCCTCCCTTATTTTCTTCCCTCATCCTTTGCTTCCTTCTCCCTCCATGCCTCTCCCCTTAGTTCTTTATACATTTTGAAGGGTGCTATACCCTTCATGATATATATATGTATATAATGCATTTCATTTGTATAACACAATTACTATTTTTTTTTTACCTTAACTGTCCCAATCTTTCTTTTGAGCTACCTATTGATGATGTCAACCTTAAACATATGGTATATATTTCCATTAAAAAAAAAAAAAACATAAACAATTTGTCCATGTTAAGTTCCTTGAAATTGATCTTGGATATTGGCTCTTATATCTTAAATTTTCTATAAACTTTGGTTTTGGTCAATAGAAAGTCCTGAAAATTTGCAAGTTCATTATATGTCTATTTTTTTCTCATTCAATATTATAGATAATTTTGTTGGATATGATATTTTTGGCTGCAAGCCTAATTCATTTGATTGCTAGTAGATATGACATCAGGACCTGTGATCTTTTATTGTGGTTACTGATAAATCCTGTACAATTTTAATTGTAGCTCCAGCATATTTGAATTGTTTGTTTTTTTTTTTCTTATTTCTTACAAAATTTTCCCTTTGATCTGGAGTTTTCAAAATTTGGCAGTAATATCCCCATGTGTTTTCCACACAGGATCCTGTTGAGACAGTGATCAGTGGATTTTTTTTTTCTATTTCCACTTTTCCCTAATTTTCTATCACTCCAGGATAATTTTCTTGGGTTATTTCTTTCATTATTGTGCAAAGTTTCTTTTATTGTATTTTTTATATTTTCTCTTCTTGATCTATTCTTCATATCTGTTGTTTTTCTCATTCGGTTCTGTTTTTTCATTCTTTATATTCTATTTTGTTATATCTTAGTCTCTTATACTTTCACTGGCTTTCCTTTGCCCAATTCTAATTTTCAAAGAGTTATCTTCATCTTCTAGAGTCTGTAACTCCTTTTCTAATTGGTTAACTTTTTTTTTCATAATCTTGATTTTCATGGATGGTCTCTCTCTCTCTCTCTCTCTCTCTCTCTCTCTCTCTCTCTCTCTATATATATATATATATATATATATATATTTGAGTTTTTCCTCAATGTCTCTTACTGCATTCTTCTATAAATTCTCTGGGCAAGAAGCCATTTAACATTATTCCTTGGGAACAGAAAAAGCTTTCTTTTTTACTTCAGTGCCCTCCTCTGATGATGAATGCTGGTCTTCTCTATTCCCATAATAAGTTTCTATTGTGGGGTTCTTTCTTCTTTGCCAGTTCATTTTTTTTCTTTTTTTTAAATGAGCATTAGTGTAAGCACCTCTAATCATGGGGTGGAAGGATGTGCCTCTGGTTTCACTTCAGCTCTCCCCTCTGACCTGGAACCTCAAACCAAAATCCTCGGCTACAAGTGCCCCTAGCTATCAGCATCTCTGTCCCACTGCCTCTGCACTCATGGTTGTGCTGGCTCCTTTTCTCCTAGGGATGCATCCTTGAAGCATAGCTAAGTCTGGCATTCCCAATCAGCTAAGTGTCACTCAGTTTTCCTGGACTCAAACCATTGACTCTGTAAGCAATCTGGAGGTGAAAGTTTCTGTGGTTCCTGTTTAGTCTTCAGCCAAACCCATCTGGCCCAGGGGTCCCCACTTGGTGTTTCTGTGGAATTAGCCCAGAGGTATTTGTAATTCACACTGGTTAATCTCTGACTGGAGTCTTTCTTCCATCTTCTTGGGTTGGACCAGGAGAGCCCCTGTTCTGCCCCAAGTTTTCTTGATTTTTCACCAATCTAAGTTTATGTTGAGGCACCAATTTGTTCTGTTTGTGGAAGAAATCTTGAAATTTACTGATTTAATCCATCGTCTTCCCAGAATCCTCCCTCTAGGATTTGTAATACCGTGTTTCCCCAATAATAAGACACTATCTTATTTTTTTGGACAGAAAAACACCAGAGGGCTTATTTTCGGGGGAGGGCTTATTTTAGAGGAATCTTACACAGTAAAGGGAGGGCTTATTTTTGGGACAGGTCTTATTATCGGGGAAACACAGTAAGAAAGACAACCATGGTCCAGGAATGAGGTAGTATGTTCTAATGAATTGGGTGCTAACCCTGGTTTGAGGATATAGGTTCAAACTGGGTGGACAATTACTCATTGTATGATCATAAGCTAGTCACTTAACTTCAGTTTTCTTTATCTGTAAAATAGGATTAATAATATCTATAACATATACTTTTCAGGGGTGGTTTAAGTCTTAAATGATATAATATAAGGCAAACATTTAGCAAAATGTCAAAAGCTATAATATTATAGCGATAAGGAGTGCTTATTTCAGTGGTGTAGAGAACTTCTAAGCAAAGAAAACTCCCAATGTAACATAGCACCATCTCTGTCATTTATATTCTTAGAGAGCTGAATAGAACATTTAGAGATTAAGTCACTAACTCAGAGTTACACAATCACTGTCAGAAAGAGAATATAAATCCAAGTCTTCCTGACTCTCTACTCAACATGCCAAAGGAAGTTTATATTAATGGAAAAAGTGTAAAAGACCTTGTAAGACACCTCAAAGTTCTCAAATATGCTCAATATGTCTTTTAAAAAGTATAGTTTATTATTAGCACTCAAAACCTTTTGTTTCAAGTCTATGCAATCAGGAATGTTATCTTTAGCCTTCTTACTTCTTTGCAGATGTCAGTTAATATTCTATTTAATGGATACTCATAAATGCTTCTGCTCAAAATGTATATGACTCCACTTTTAGTAAAAAACCAAGTCATTTATAATACTTTAGCAACTAATGGTTCTGCACTGGGCAGCAACTTTGCTAATTTTGACTAGCTTAGGAAATGTTAATTTAGGTTAATTGGGTTCAATGTGAAGAAAGATTTCTTAACCATTGAACTGATCCTCAGATGAAATGACTGCCTTGGGATGCAATGAATGATTTTGTTACTGGAATTCTTGAAGCAGAGTCTGGATGAACCTCAGAGGAATTTAAAGAGGGATTTCTTGCTTCAGGTCTTTTTTTTTTTTTTTTGCTTCAGGTCTATATTGGATCAACTGACCTCCAAATATCCTATTTAGTAAAGATCTGTGAATTTGGAGTTCAAAGTCTGAGTTCAATCTGAATGTTTTCATTAGAAAACCAGGATAATAATCAAACATAATATACAGGACCCATATGAGCAGGAGATTTTATGAACCATAAAAATGTGAGTTGTGATTATCTTGTAATCATATAATATAATTATTATCCTTCTAGCAAAAGAAGGCTTTCTTAAGTGCTTCATCTCAATTCATACTAGAGAATTGATAACTGAGAATAATTCTCTAATGTATTGTCAATCGAGGAATATTTGCAGTTAACAAGAGGAGCTTAAAAGAGTTAAATAAAACCCTTAAACTTAAAAGGAATAAATTTTAAATGATGAAACTTCAAATATCAGGTCTAAGAGGGGAGCATTTTTGGGTAGAAAATCACTTAGCTGTTCCACAAATCATTTTATGTCATGAATGTTCTGGATGGAATTATTTAGTAAGAATTAAAAAAAAAACATTAATACTCTTTGATCCAGCGGTACATTGATAATCCCCAAGGATATAATGCATGGGAAATAATGAACAACCTAAATAAAACTCTTTTTACCATTATAATTCATAGTAGGAAAAAAAAAAGACAAAGGGAAACAACCTAAGTTTCTATATGGGGAATGATAGAGCAAATTGTGATATATGAATTCTATGGAACTTATTGCACTATAAAGAAGTGACAAATACAAGAATAAAGAGAATAAGGATGAATTATATGAAAGAATATAGAATAAAGAAGAATCAAAAGTGCAACATACATTTTGGCTGTAACTATGCATATGATAAAGGCAGTAATCACAGCAAAAACTGGATAAATATCCAGAGGAAGGAAACAAGTATTAATTAAGTGCTGTGGTATACCAGACACTGTGCTAAATGCTTTACAATATTAATTCATGAGGACTGCAGAAAAAAAGAGTAGTTTTGCCATCAATCTTGTTAAAAATTATATGAACTTTTAAAAAAAGATGAATTTTGGAAAGTTTCAGTTTCATGATTAATAATTTTCCTTTGTTTTCATTTTATATATTTGAGTGTGTAATATTAATATATTAATTTGAACATGCAAAATAATTAATTTTAGAATAATAGCATTTTTGGATTAAAAAAGAAACTACAAATATGAAACAAAAAATGTGAAAAGACAAAACAATACAGAGGAAAGAAAAGATAAGAAAAATATAAACAGCAAATATAATGCTTTAAACATGATTTCAATTCCCTCTAGTCTCAGTGTTACTAATAGAAGAAAAGATAGTGGAGAATCATAGAGAGGGAAACAAGACAAAATTTTCATAAATAAAGGATCCTTAATTTAATTGTTATGGGTACTTCCCATTGCTTATTAATTGTCTATTATGTTTTAGGCAATCCTCTTCACAAGTTAGTGTTTCGTTTTCATGAGGCATTGTGGTTGAATTTTCTGTTGATGAAAAATGTTATTTTGTTATTATTAAAATTAACATGTATGTTTAATAATAAGAATAGTTTGGAACTTATAGTTTTCTTTTTAATTTCATCTTATATTTTGCCACTAGGTTTTAATCGATATAAAAGTGACTGAGTATTCATTTAGTTGACATGCTTTAGCAATAGTTATTTACATCAGGCTTGTTTCCTTGTCTTTTGCAGCCTATAGAAAAGCAGGCTGTCACTTAATTAACCAGATGAGAGAGGTAGTATGTAATTTGGCCACCAGGTGATGCTCAACTCAAGCCACTCACCAAAAAGTTTCATTAGAAGCCTTTCATTGAGCATGTGTTGGCTTTCCATAAGCCTGGAGGATCCTTACTGATTCCCAGTGGACCACCAGTTCAGTAACTCTTAAATTATTCCCACTCCTACAGCTCTGAGCTCACAGGTTTCATGGCCATGTCCTGGCTTAATTAAAATTTTAGCTTAGGGAAAAAAGAAATGTACTAATCTTCTGAAATGTCAAAATTATGACAGTCTTGATTTGATTCTCTTCTTACCTAGATTTGAGAAATCCCTCTCATTTGAACAATGCTATTCTTAAGAGATCAACACTTCAATTTTTAGTGACTATATGATTTATTAAAACACAATGAAGTGAAAAACTAAGAGTAATTCCACAGTAAGATTGTGAGTACACTTTTTTCTTGACCATCTTTCTTGTTCATGCTCCAGACTCTTGTCACCACTCCTGAATTATGGGAGAAGAATTAGAAGTTACATGACCAGGATCTCTAAGTTGAATCTAACAGTCATGTGGGGCATGGAAAAAAAGACCTATTTTTGATTTCTCTCTCACTACTTTCCTATTCCACAATAATTTGCCCTCCTGTAACTCTCATATCCTTCCTCATAGTGACATCTCTACAAATTTAGTCAAGAGCTTGTAAATATAGATCTTAGTCCTGGCTAGTCTCAATCATGGCAGGCAGCAGCTCAAACACCAATGGTTTCCTTGGCAATTCTCTAGTTCATCCTACCTCTTCTCTTTACAATACCTAATTTGACACAGTTTTGGGGGAAATTTTTTAGCAACATATCTACATTGTATGACTAGAATGAAATGGGGAGGGGGGGAGGAGATGGAGCAGTCTGAATGGGAAGGATCATAGATCAAAGACTATCCAAGGGGAAAGGGATGGTTTGCATACCAACATACAAAAATTTTGCCTCTCTTTCCTGATCTCTAATGTGATTTTATTCCTAAGACCAGAAACTGACTTAGTTTCCCTGTGACAACTATCAGAACTCTCAGACTTCTACATAGCTGAAATATATTGCAAGTTCCACTGTCTTAAGCATAATTTATATATATACATATGAAAAAATTCTGCTTCTTTTTTTTTTTTTTTTAAAGGAGCTGTTGTTGATGTGGCTAAGTGAGGAAAGAGAGCAGCTTTTTCCATTGCACTCAATTTAATTAACTCAAGGCTAGAGATACAGGTAGGATGGTATTTCTTATTTGCACATCTGATTATTAGAATTCCTTGAATCATATGGAAACCCATTCTTGGTTCTGGACATATAAATAAATAACACCTCACAAAGAACTCATTCTAGCTAGAGGCTTCTAATGCTAAAATTTACAAGTCCCTATCTGCTGTGTTTTCCCTAATAATGATCAATTAGTTGACTTTAATTAGCTTTTATACAAACATTTCTTGAGCAAAAATTACCAGTTCAGAAGTTACAGCTCTCATATTGGGGACACATTTCCTGGCTTGCATACATAACATTCCTTTACTGGATTTAAACTTCAAATACAAAGGTAGTGAGGCATATATGTAGAGAACATGTTAGACCAAAGGTATCTCATAGCTTCTGGCTCTACGTATCCTTTAGTCCTTTAGCAGCATCCCTATCAAGTTGATTTTGGGACATGGTGGGATCAATCCATTGCTCAGTGTGGATGACTCCTAGAATGAAATGTCTTGGCTAATGGGTAGCATCATTGCTGAGTTTGAGTCCAGTAGGTAGGTCAGCTTCATTGCTGGCTCTGCACCAGACTTGGCTGCTATGGCAGCTAGCCCTAGTGGTACTTATTACTAATTCTGGCTGCTTCGGAGATTTCTGATTGCTACTCCAGTTTTTCAAAACTCACAGTCATAACTTGTTCAGTTATCTCTCATTCACTTAGGATCAGAAAAGAATAAACAACAAAGAAACAAAGGCACCATGAATTTACCCATACTTGGAGAGAAAGTAAGAAGATAATTCAATTACTTCCCTATCATACACTTGGTGTCTGACAACAGTCTTCCTCATACGGAAACCTATAGAGAAGAGAACTAAGATATCATTCTGCGGGAAATTTTGGAATTTACCTTCAGTTCCTATTCAGCTTCTTCTGAGTCATTGATCCTTTCAGTACACCAACCAATCAGAATATTCCTCCCATATACACACACCTCATATAGTATTATTCCCTTAGTCACTCATGGACAGAAAATGGCTCTCCAATATTTTGTGCTTTGGATTAGATGCAGGTAAGGAATATTACATATGCTCTGTATAACCCACTAGGATGGGCAAATATGAGGTTTTTCAAAGACTGACTCCTAATTGGCCAATTACATGTAGATTAAAAAAACGGGCCCAGAGAAATTCAGCAATAGTGAATGGATGAAATGGGGTTCAAACTTAGAAAGGAAGGAAGGAAGGAAAGGGAAAAGAAAATGCAATTGATATAGAAAGGCACTGCTAATAATCCTTCCAACACAAAGCTGTAGAGACTTTCTGAGTATATTAGAATTGAATTAATATGTATATCAGAATGCATCTTGAATCTGAAACCAGGAAATCTGTATTTGAATTCAGACTCTTTTACTTATTCCTTCCATAATTTTGGGCAAACATTTTCACCTCTCTTTTTTCCAAGTTTACACACACACACACACACACACACACACACACACACACACACACACACTTATGTTTATGGATCACTATGTAAATCTAAGTTATTACATGTTAAAATAAGGATGTTGAATTAATTCTCAGATCTTTTCCTGCAGCTTTATGGTGTGTATCAAGAAGATCCTGCCAGCTCCAAACCTGTAACTTTTTTTTTTTTTAAACAATCTTTGGGTGTCACTGACAGGTATGAAGTGACTTGACTTGCCAGTTGGATATAGAAAGAGAATAGAAACCAGCCCAAAGTGAAATCTATTGAATTCCTCCTTCCAAAAAGTTTCATTTTCTAGGATGGGGAAGCTCCTGCCCTGCTCAATGTGACATTAATCCAGGGCAACTCTTCTTTGGTAATTACAGGCCTAATGAGTCTATTTCCATGTTTCAGAGCTCAAAATAAATGCCTTGATATTCCTTTTAGTAGAGGGAACTTTTAAAGCATTAGTTCAGAGATTGAGAGAAGAACTGGATCTTTTTTTTTTTTTAATTAATTTTGCATTCAAAACTTTATGGTAAAGCCATCTGTTCCTATGTGAGGTGGGGAGGGGGAAGAGGCAGTGACAGATTTTCATCAGTAAGCTGTTAAATTAACCCCCTTTTGCTGCTTGCAGCTTGTTTTATTCAATCAGCCTTGATTAAGAACATAGGTTTGATTCTGCAAGAAACAAATTCCTCTGTGTCTTTAAGGAAAATCATTTTAAGGAGTCTTTTATTAGGAAGCATTACTGGCTAACCGATACAACATGCTACCAGCGTGAATCATCCGATTCAGAGTGACAAGAAAGCAGCTTGAAAAACTCATCCAGCCAAAATATTGGCAGGCACCAGTCACTGGGGCCAGATTCCATCTCCTCTCTACAAAATGTTTTCCGTTGTGATTACAAGTCCCTTTCAGGGGTGTGTCAGTATTTTGACTCTGTCCCTGTCTGCAGGGGCCCCCATAATCACAGAATTCTCGAAATTAGAGATGAAAAGGCCCTATCAGGTCACCTTGCTGGGCCCCTTGTTCCTCCTTCTCCCCTCCCCCTTTAAAAATCACCACTAAAAGACTGTTCCCTATGGTGTATCCTCCAGTGTCCTGGCCAGTCGGGTTTTTTATTAACAACACATGTCATAAAAACATCTCCCAGACTGACAGCAGCAACAGCAGGAACAACATCAAGCGGATGGATTCCAGCCTAGAAATGCAGCAGCTACAAGCTTAACTCTGCAGCCTCAGGTAGAAAAATGCATGGCTTTTATCCACTGCTTAGTCCCTGCTCCTGGACACCCCACCCCACCCCCAGTCCTATCCCCAGGCCTAATTCCCAGGCTCAGGGCAGCAGCATCCTTTAGCTCAAAACACAAGCGAAGGCAGAAACCCATGTTAATTACTGTAAGTTTTCACTGTAAAGGGTGTCAGGCAAATAGAAGAGGCAATTAATGCAACCCGACTCTGGCATACAAAAGATTCATATATTCTGACTGGAGTCCAATCACAGACTCAGCCCCCTTGAAAAGAGCCGTGATAGAAACTTAATTCCACTCCTTTCAGTCCTGTTCAGACTGTGAAATCCACACAATCGGGCTGTTCTCTTAAAAGGGAGGGAAAAGAAGGGCCCTAATGGAGAGCTGCCCCGATTGCTGGGCCCAAAGCTGGGAGAGTTCACTTTGGGGACAAGGACTTCACACCATGTGCAAAGCCCCAAAGTCTGTTTGGCAACAATGTTTCTCATTAGACAAGGAGGCAGCTTCCCTCTGTCCTTTCCATGCTCCCTTTGATTGGATTACATCCCTCCCTCTCTCTGGAACATCTGCTCTATCAGGTACTAAAAAAGAAGGTGGTCGTGGTGAGGAGATGTTAAGGGATAGCCAGCCAATATATCTCTCAATTTCTTTTCTTTGAGATGAAATAAAAACTCTGAGTAAAGAGTCTCAGAAGACCTGATTATAGCCAGGTCCCCGATTAGTGGGAATAGTGAATTCTCCTAAAGTGGTCACATTATTTGAATCCACAGTGAATATTTTCATTGGGCTGGAACAAAATGCAAACTGTAATTTTGAAGAGTGAGAATTTGAACATATGAGACCACTTGGCAGATGGGTGGAGAGGTGGGATGGGGATTCATTATTTGAACTAATTGGGATTTAGTTGTGGTTCCAAGTGGCACTAACTAGCTGTGTGACTTTGGGCAAGTCACTTAAGCTTCTTGTTTGCAAAATTAAAAAAAAAACATCTTGGAAAGCAATCTGAAGCTATATATAGCAAAAGCAGGATTTGAGGGACTTGAGAGACTTTCTTATGAAGTATCCAGATGGATGATTTTTAGAACTTTAAAGGGATCTTAGCTTGGTGCTACTACCCAAAGCAAGTTCAGTTAAGGGGTCTAGTGGATTTGGTACACAGCATCATAGAATCACATAACTACAGAAATCCAGAGAAGAGACTTCTAAAAGCAGCAAATCCTGCTTCCCTCCCACTCCTCAAATAGAAGCCTTTCTTTTTAACAAATAGGTATGGTTAAAAAGAAAAATAACCTACACATTGGCTGTGTCTGAAATTTTATGTGTCATTGCAACCTCTCTGCTAAGGGGTAGGAATCACTGTCCATCACCAAATTGATCAGCATTCTGAGGCTTTTCGCCACTGTTTTCATGAAATATGCTTTTGATAAACCATCTTTGAACCATGGCTCCATATGTCCCTTACTCCTGAGGGACCTTCTTCACCATGTCCTAGAACGTTTCTTTCTTGCATATCTAGTTCAGATGAGGTTGGTTGTCATAACTACTAACCCTATATGTGCTTTATTCTTTGGTTGGCTTGTTTGGAATATGTGTGCAAGAACACATCCTCACTGGAGAATTCAGCATTGTTTGTTTATGATCAGAACTCTCAGTGATGCTTTGCTGAGATTCAGATTACTTTGTATTGCTAAAACCTAATAGGATAATAACAAATTTGCACATTCAGCCAGAACCTCTATCACTTTGCCATAGACGTAGTTTCTTGGGTTTGGTATTAGAGGCAGATAATAATCCCTGATAGTGGTTGTCTTTGGCCAATAAACAAGTCTTGCCAATGGACTTTGATTATTCTGGAAGAGAGAGTGAGGCTGATGACTTTGTGTAGCTCTGCCTCAATTAAATCCATTTTATGCATAAGTCAAGACATTGTCTTCATGATGTCATTGCTTCTCTTCCTGGACAAAGGACAAAGGATGATAACAACTGCAACAAACAATGCCATTTAATGCTATATATGATTTTTAAGAGTTACAACACTGTCTAGTTAGCACTACTACTAAAGTAGGCTAAATTAAACATTTTACCACTTTATGAGTGGCTGCTTTTTTCAATCCTTAAAAGCCAACATCATTCCATAAAATATCCCAGTGTTCTGTGGAATCTGGGAGCTAGGGATTACTTTTGGTGAACTACGCATGTGCTTGTTGAGTATCTTTGACAATAAACAGTCCTGAACAACTCAATAATGACTATAAACATTTTTCTTGATTCAAAGTAAATATTATATTAGATTAACATACTTAGTACTTTGATGGTTTACTTAAACTAGACACTTGGTGAGTTGTCCATGGAATTAGTCCGTGGGCACACCTACCATGATTGCATACTATTGCCAGACAAAAAGTAGCTCCAGGATTGAATAGGGGGGAAAGAATAAGATGGATTACATCTATGAAGTTGTATTGTACTATCAATCATTCCAAGTTGCTCTCTAATAAAAACAAATAAAACCCTTCACTTATTTAAAAAAAAATTCTCTTTTATTTTTTAAACACTATATTCTTCCATTGATGCTATATATCTTTAAGTCATAGAAGTCTGTAACCTCTGAAATATTGAAATTATAGGTCACCTAAAAGACATTGGAGAGATGCATGGTATCCATTAGAATGGGCTAGGACATTTCTTTCTTTCTTTCTTTCTTTCTTTTTTCTTTCTTTCCCTCCCTCTCTCCCTCTCTCTCTCCCTCCCTCTCTCTCTTCCTCTCTTCCTCCCTTCCTTCCTTCCTTCCTTCCTTCCTTCCTTCCTTCCTTCCTTCCTTCCTTCCTTCCTTCCTTCCTTTCCTTCTTTCTTTCTTTCTTTCTTTCTTTCTTTCTTTCTTTCTTTCTTTCTTTCTTTCTTTCTTTCTTTCTTTCTTTCTTTCTTTCTTTCTCTCTCTCTCTTTCTTCCCTTCCCTTTCCTTTCTTTTTTCTCCCTTCTTCTTCTTCTTCCTCTTCTTCTTCTTTTTTTTTTTTTAAGAAGGAAAACCTAATCTATGAGTTTATATGTATAGGAAGTTCTTTTTGAGGAGCTTCCCTCCTCAAAGACAGATACACACATTTCCTGAAACTGAGAGCCAATAAGAGGTTAAGTGACTTTCCTAGAATCACACAGCCATTATATATCTGAAGAAGAGTTTGAACCCTGGTCTTCCTAACTCCAAAGCCAGCTTTCTAACCATTATAAAACACTGTCTCTTGTCAATGTAAAACTACAAAGAAGAAATACCATAATAATTAGAAAAGTAGTGAGACTGATCTTTCAGTGAGAGCTAGCGATAACAAATAAACATTTTAGGAACTATATATGCCCTCAAATGATTTCAAAAGACCTGTAGGAAGGCATTCAAAATGCAGTGATTTCTGGTATTTACTCTTTCTTCATTACTGAAGAGTCCAGATGGATATTCTTTAGGAATTATAAGAGATTTCATCTTGGTGTTATTCTAATGATGAAGACACGGTAGTTCACAATCTGCAGATTTTGGAGGGAGTACTCATTTCCAAAAGACCACAGATTCATTGAAGATGAAGTATTGTGTTAATGCCATATATGGGTTCCTGATGTTAACTTTTTTAAAACAAAATTTTTAAATAAATATTTTAAAATAATTTTTAAATAAATAGGGTCTTATTTTTCAAAATACATGGAAAGATAATTTTCAACATATACCCTTGAAAAACTTTGTGTTACATTTTTTTTTTCTATCTCCCTCACCTTCTCCCCCCTCCTCCAAAAATCAAGTAATTCAATTTGGTTATACATGTGCAATTCTTCTAAACACATTTCCACATATAGTATGCTGCTATGCTATTACCTTTTAGTGTTAATATTATTTTTATGGCAGCACTTCTACAGGCACATGACAGTGAGAAATTGTGAATACAGTAGGAAGTAGTACAAAAGTGACACCAGGAGGTATAAGTAGTTTCCAACCCGGACACTTGGTTAGATTTAGAATTATTTAATCATTAGGAGCATCAGCTTTCTCATGTATGGAAAGGGATAACAAAGACCATAAGCTAACATTTATACAGCACTTTAAAGATTTCAAAGAGCTTAACATATATTATCTTATTTATTTCCCCATACCAACTTTGTTATATATGCAACTGGCAAGTGAGCAAAAGAAGGCTGATGAAAGACTTGTTTAGGATGGAATTTGAACCCAGATCATATTCTGCCTCTAAAACTAAAACTTTTATCAGCTAATCCATGCTGCTTCACTTGCCCTTAAGAAATCTTTACAGGGTTGTTATAAGGAAAATACTTTATAAACTATACAGCCCAAAAGGAATATTCCACTGTCATTATTGGAGACTAGATAGAATAGATAATAAAGAATTGACAAGACTCAAATACTCTCAATATAAACAAAGATAAGATGTAATTTACAGAAGAGAGTGGCAGGAATTAAATAGGGAAGTTCTTAAAGATCATTCCTGCTTACAGACTTTTTTTTTCTAAGTTGAATCTGTGGTTTCATTATTGAAGAGAACTCTCCAATGAACAAACTCTATCACTTCAGATATGAAACTCTTTTATGATATATACGCTTAAGAATTTCTTGAGGTACTGAGAGGTTAAGGGACTTCCTAGAGTTATACAGCTTCATAGACTTTGAAATAATCATTTGAAGATCTGTCTATTAAAAGACTATGTAGATTTGCTGTTTTCTATTTTTACCTTAAAAAGGCCCTACAAAGACTATTACTATGTTTAGAAGGAAAAGATCCATTTTCCCCCTACATGTACTGGACTTATATTCAGGAGTTAGCTGAATTTGAATCCTATTTCTGACATTCACCAAGTTCTGACACTTATTCTGACTCTCACTGACTCTAGACACTCATCAAAATCTTTTAACTTTTTAAAACTCTCATTTCTCTCATCACTAAAATGGGGGAAATATGCTTATAATATATAATTCAAGGAATTATTGTGAGAATCAACCATATTAATGTATATAAAAGAATTTGTGAAACTTAAGAAGCCATATAAAAGCCAATTAATTTTTTGATTATTAGAATCAACCTTAGTGAAATACAACCAGCTTTTATTAATTTATTACCTATGAAAAGAGAACAGTCTTTTCATGTTGGGGGAAATATAAAGTTTTGATAGGATCTATTCTCTTTTCATTGAGAGATGTCATATATGAAGATAATAATATCACACTGTGGTTCTTGGTGAGTATATTAGAGAGGCACCAAACATTAGAGGCTTAAAGGGATGACACTGACAGACGAGTTTGGCAGTATGGTATGTTCTGACCATGGTAGGAGACAGGATCATCAGTTCCATGAGGCTACTAATTTCAGAGTGTCCCATAAAATCAAGAGGTTAATTTAGCCATCCTATGAGGGTGCAACTTCCCCCTCTTCACCCTTCCTCCCCATCCCCACCCCAGCCCTTTTTTTGGGCTGCATGATCAGGATTATGCATATGTAAAGTGACCCACTTTAAAATTAAGGTACTCCATCAGTAAGAATCATATGTAATGGGGATAACCCCATTTGGGACCATTGAGACCATTGTCTTATTCCCAATAAGATCAGGAGTGAAACAAAGTTGCCCACTATCACCATTACTATTCAATATTGTATTAGAAGTGCTAGCTTTGGCAATAAGAATTGAGAAAGAGATTAAAGGAATTAGAGTAGGTAATGAGGAAACCAGATTGTTACTCTTTGAAGATAATATGATGGTATACTTAGAGAATCCCAGAGATTCTACTAAGAATTTATTAGAAATAATCCACACCTTTAGCAAAGTTGCAGGATACAAAATAAATCCACATAAGTCATCTTAACTTCATAACATCATAACATCACTAACAAAATCCAATAGAGTTACAAAGAGAAGTTCCATTTAAAGTAACTTCCAATAGTATAAAATATTTGGGAATCTATCTGTCAAGGGAAAGTCAGAAACTATATGAGCAAAACTACAAAATGCTTTCCATACAAATAAAATCAGATCTAACCTATTGGAAAAATATTAAGTGCTCTTGGATAGGGCAAGCAAATATAATAAAGATGACAATACTACCTAACTTATCTATTTATTTAGTGCTATACCAATCAGAATCCCAAAAAACTATTTTAATGACCTAGAAAGAATAGCAACAAAATTCCAGAACAAAAGGTCAAGAATTTCAAGGGAATTAATGAAAAAAAAAATCAAATGAAGGTGGCCTAGCGTATCTGATCTAAAACTATATTATAAAGCAGCAGTCACCAAAAACATTTGGTATTATCTAAGAAATAGATTAGTTGAGCAGTGGAATAGGTTAGGTTCACAGGACAAAATAGTCAATAACTATAATAATCTAGTGTTTGACAAGTCCAAAGGTCCCAGCTTTTGGGATCAGAATTCACTGTTTGACATTGTTGATGGAATTGTGAATACATCCAGCCATTCTGGAAAGCAATTTGGAACTATGCTCAAAAAGCTATCAAACTGTGCATACCCTTTGATTCAGCAGTGTTACTACTGGGCTTATATCCCAAAGAGATCTTAAAGAAGGGAAAGGGACCTGTATGTGCAAGAATGTTTGTGGCAGCCTCTTTGTAGTGGCCAGAAATTGGAAACTGAGTTGATGCCCATCAATTGGAGAATGGCTGAATAAATTGCAGTGTATGAATATTATGGAATATTATTGTTCTGTAAGAAATGACCAACAGGATGATTTGAGAAAGGCCTGGAGAGACCTACATGAACTGATGCTGAGTGAAATGAGCAGGACCAAGAGATCATTATATACTTCAACAACAATACTATATGATGATCTATTCTGATGGATGTGGCTCTCTTCAACAATGAGATGAACCAAATCAGTTCCATTTGTTCAATAATTAATAGAACTAGCTACACCCAGCAAAAGAATTCTGGAAAATGAGTGTGAACCACTACATGGCATTTCTAATCCCTCTGTTTTTATCTGCCTGCATTTTTGATTTCCTTCACAGGTTAGTTGTACATTATTTTAAAGTCCCATTCTTCTTGTGCAGCAAAATAACTGTATGGATATATATATATATACATATATTGTATTTAACATATACTTTAACATATTTAACATGTATTGGTCTACCTGCCATCTAGGAGAGGGGGACAGGAGGGGAAAAATTGGAACAAAAGGTTTTGCAATTGTCAATGCTGAAAAATTATCTATGCATATATCTTGTAAATAAAAAGCTATAATAAAAATAAATAAATAAAATTAAGGCACTCTTTTCCCACTGAAAATCAAGAGTGTATTATAGTGGGAAATGTTTTAGACTAGGAAATTGTAGGACAAGTTTTGAGTCTAAGTATTTTTACTTTACTAAGAATTTAACTTTACTAAGTATTAGCCATGGGAATTTATATGTTATTTTTCTTCCCAAGTTTCAATTTCCTTACCCATAAAGTAGATTTTGCTGTATCACAGATTTGTTTTCAAAATTAAGTAAAGTAGGATATGTGAAAATGTAAAGCATTTATTGTTTTTGTTGTTATTGTTTTTATTTTACCCTGGCATATGGAACCCCAGTAGGTTTTTTAAAATTTATTTTATTTTTATTTTACCTAAAAAATCCCAAAATGCTTCTAGAGACAGTGATAGTACAGAAAATATGGGAAAGAAATATGAATTGATGCAAAGTGAAATGAACAGAATCCTTTCCTCTTACTATCTGATCAGTCAGCTTTTTTTCCCCAATCTTACATTGAGGGACAATGTGGTATAATAGAATGCTTGCAGAATTGGAGAAAGAGGTCCCATGTTCTGGTCCTGGCACTGCTGATTATTATCAGTTTGACTTTAGGCAAATCACTTTAATTCTCTCAGTTCCTTTGACTTATCTGTAAAACTGAGGAATTAGACTCAATGCCCTAAAATTTCTTCCTATATTTAAATACATGATAATATGATATCTCTCATTTATACTGCTTCTTGGATGCCATTTGTAGTGTGGTTCAAATGTTTTATGTAGCCCATTAATATCCATCATTTTCCTTTCTCACTTTTTGAATGACCCTCAAATTTGCATGATTTTTGGCATCCTTGGAAGAACATTGGAGTTAAGAAGACTATGCAGAAAATAGAATGAGTGGCTGTTATATGATGTCTGAAGTGTCTTCCACCTCTACATCTATGAAATATTTTCATAAAACTGAAATTCAACCCAGTTCTACTAACTCCAAATCCTATTGAAACAACATGGAACTCAAAAACATCTGCTAGTAAATCATGGATTAGAGAAATAGACTAAATACAGTGACACATTTTGACTATTTCTCCTCTGAAAAGTTTTAATCTTCACATAGGTTTTTCTGGCAGTTTATTTTTAGAGACCTACATAAGGGATTTATTTTTGATTTAATAGCCTGTTCCAAGTCTGACTTTCCAATAGACATTTCTGCCAGAATTTGAAATGGCATCAAAACTTGGGATGAGATTAACCTAAATCACACAGATTTGTTTCTGCTACCCCCATTTGAAATAAAGATCACGAGAAAAAGCAAAAAAACAAAAACAAAGAAACAAAATGAAAACTAGTCCAAAAGCTCAGCATTCCCCTCCCCTGCCAAATTAATGCCCCAATAGAATAAACTATGTGGCCAGTGCAGTTGATTATGCAAAAATATGACATTAGAATCATCATTATCATCAACACCATAGACTGCCCTCCATCAAATCATTAATTCCAATCCTAGTGTTATTTTTTTTCATCTTGAAGTCACCATTAAGATAATCCCAGTCCAAATCTCTAGTTTTACAAACAAGGAAGATGAATCTCAGTAATGTCCCTAGCACTTCTTCTAATCCATTCAGAATCTGACTACCAGAGGAATTTTTCTACATTTTAAGTTGGACCAGGTCACACCCTTTCTCCCCATCATCAGTAAACTACAGTGCTTCCTTATTGTCTCCAGGATCATATACTGAGTCCTCTGACATGTAAAACTTTTCATATCCTGGCCTCCTCCTACCTTCCTAATCATTTAACACATTTCTTCCCTTCACATCCTATAATTCCCCCACAACCCTATTTGCTGTTTCTTGTTCATAACACACCATGCACCAAATGCTGGGTCTTTGCACCGACTGCTTTCCTTAGAGTGCTTTGTATCCTCATCTTAGAATTCATGTCTTCTTTCGTTCCAGCTCACATTCTACTTTCTGGAGGCTTTTCTCAGTATTCTCAGTTGCTGGACACCTGAGCTAGGTACTGTGAGAGAAAGAGAAAGAGAAAGAGAGAGAGAGAGAGAGAGAGAGAGAGAGAGAGAGAGAGAGAGAGAGAGAGAGAGAGTAGTCAGTATATGCCAAGCAAATCCAACCTCCCTACTGCCACTTTGACCACCTTCAGATTCTAATGAAATACTTCAATATAAGGAACCCAACAGCCTTGAGGATGGCAGTGCTTCCAGACCAGTGTTCTCAGCCATCATCCTGGGAAGCAATTTCTGTTAAGATGCTTACCTATAACTATTCCTGTTGTAGCCACAGCTAATGAAGACACAAAAAAGAAAGTTTTATTAACAGAATCATTGACATTGTGAAATAGTTCAACATCAGAAACCAATAGTATTAAAACAGAAGCATTACCATCTGCTTTGCTGTTCAACCCTAAGAACCATGGGTTTTCATTTGACTTATAGCTGAAACTTTCCATATGTTCTGTGTTCTAATTTCCCTTCCAATTTTGATATTCTACGTCCTACAGTATAAATTCCCTGCCTTGGTTGTCTCCCACTGTAGAATGTTAAATCAGGGTAAACATTTATTGATTACTTACTATGGGCTAAGTACTGGAATAAGTATGAACAAATATAAGCAGGAAGAAAGACATCCTGTTTTCAAGGAGCTTGTATTCTTGTTGGGAAGAGGAGAGAAGACAATAAGTAAAAGAAAATTGAAAGGGAGGCAGAAAGAAAAGATGGAGGAGGGTGATAGCTGCAAAAAAATACAGACATGACAGCATGGTTGAAAAAAGTATAGAAATCAGCAGTGAATCCTGGAAAGGAATGAAAACAAGGTTAGGCTGGAAATTTTTAAAATGAAGGTTCTTGAAGGAACAAATCAGAGGATGAGGCCCTAGAGGAGGAAGGTAATGAGAAGTCCATTAGAATATGATCTTATTGAAAAACTGTCTTATCTTTTTGTTTGTATTCCTAGTATTTAGCATAGTGCTTTGGACAAAGTAAATGCTCAATAAATTCTTTATTCTTATTAGTCACTTCCATACATCCATTCATCCATCCATCTATCCATCCATCCATCCACTCATTTAAGGTAAGTTGTAGCACTAATATTTTGTGTTTTTGATAGTTTATTTTATTTTAATTTGTGGATTAAAATTCTTTTCAAATACATAACAAAATCATATTTTTTTTCCTTCCTCTCCACCCTAGAGATGGCTACCATTAGACAAAAGTAGGTATCACACATATATGTATATATGCATATATGCATACATATTCATGTACATATATATAGTTATTTTATACATACTTTTATTTATCAGTTCTTTTTCTAGATGAAGAACATCTTTCTTCACATGTTCTTTAGAGTTAATTTGGTATTTATAAAAATCAAAATAACTTTTTTGCTCAGTCATTCTTAAAACATTATTTCTGTTACTATATGTAATATTCTCTTGGTTCTGCTCATTTCTCTCCATTATTTTGTGTGTCTTTGCATGTTGTTCTAAAAATAATTGAGTTGATCATTTTTATAGTATTCTATCATAATCATATATCATAACTTGTTCCCCAAATGATGAGTATCCTGCAATTCTAGTTATTTGCCAATACAGAGAGAGTTATTGTATTTTTTTTTTTTTTTGCTTTTTGCTGAGGCAATTGTGGTTAAGTGACTTGCCCAGGGTCACATAGTTAGGAAGTATTAAGTGTCTGAGACCAGATTTGAACCCAGATCCTCCTGACTTCAGGGCTGATGCTCTATTCACTGCACCACCTAGCTGCCCTAAGAGTTACTGTAAAAATTTTAGAATATGTAGGTCTCTTTCCTTTTTCCCTAATCATCTTTGGAAGACTAGTTTTTTTTTTGTTTGTTTGTTTTTTGTTTTTTGTTGTTGTTGAATTCATATAATCCAGAGTTAGAAGATAATCTACAGGTCAAACAAGAGTAGATGAGAAAGCTGAGGCCTAAGATCATGCTGCTAGTAAGCTAATTTGGAGAATGCAAAGCAGGTTTCTTGACCTGAAATCCATAGTTCTTTCTACTCCACCTCATGTTACTTGAAGTTATTGAATCATTTCTAGGTGAAGAACTGAGTTTGTGACCACACCCAGTAGTCACATCATGGCTGGCAGTACAGGGTCTTGTCAAAATATTGTGATGTACTGTCATTAACAAACCTTAATTCTCTGAGTCATCTAGCACTGGGCTTTGGATTCTCAGTTGCTATATTGCTAAGAATGATCATAGGTGAAGAAAACTAATTGCTCCTCATGTAATGTTTATAGTGACAAGATATTTTTCAGTTGACTCAAGCTCATGTGAAGGAGGTAAGCCCATACTATAGCATGAAATTAAGTTTTCTTTGGACTCAGAATAGAATAATGGCAAGAATACTATACTCAGAGTCATGAAATGTGTTTTGTTGTTGTGTAACAAATTTACTAATCACGTGGCCTTTGGCAAGCCACTTCTCAGTCTTACTTTTTTCTTCTTAAAAAGATTGAATTACAATGATTTCTAAGGTCCCATTGTGCTCTGACATTGTATGGTCTGTGTTCTAATTTCCCTTCCAATTCTGATATAGTGTCCTATAGTCCTTTCTAACTCTGACACTTCTTATCAGTCTGTATTTACCCTTCGTGAGATTCCCTGGTACAATCCTTATGTTGAAGTTTGGTCTGAGTGGAGGGACTAACCTATGTGGATATTTAGGAAAACCTGAGGAAATTTATCAATATGACTATTGACACATCATTAAATTGGCTTATTGCACTGAGGGAAATAGGACTGATAATGAGAACTCCTCCCTATTTTGGACCAGAAAAAATGAGGTTTTGACAATCTTAATTTCATGATCTGGGATAAATAATTTTACTCAGTTTCCATCTCCAAGAAACAGAACTAATAACATTTAAACAACTCAATTTGTAGGCTTCTTTTGGCAAAGCATTTTAAATACCAAAATTCAATTCAAATAACATTAATTAAACCCTTTCTATGTGTAAGGCATTGGTCTAGGAGCTGAGGAGTCAAAGATAATGATGAAAAAAGTCCATGTACTCAAAAAGCCTACTAAAAGTTGGAGTCTTAGGAAGCAGTGAGGTACTGCTGAATGAGTGGTGAATTTGGATTCAGAAGATCCATGTTATTCTGATTCTGTCATTAGCTATCTATGTGATTTGGGCAAGGATAAGGCATAGGGGTCCAGTGGAAAAACTGCTGATTTTGAAGGCAGAAAATCTACCTCTGCCTAATGCAATAGATAGAAACTTACCTCTGCCACTTATTCTAATGTGACCTTAGGTAAATCATTTTGCCATTCTGGGTTTCAATTTCTTTATTTGTAAAATAAGGGTGTTGAAAAGGATGTTTCTAAGGTAGCTTCCAGCTTTAGATCTATGCTTTTATGTATGCAGATAAGTTTATAGATTCAATATAACTTGAGGGAGGTATTAATACCTTGGTCTGGGGGTTTGGGGAGGTGTCACAGTAAAGATGATACTTAAATGTAGTCTAGAAAAAAGATAAGGATTTAATAAGTAGAGATTTGGAGTGACTGTATTATAGAGATAGAGAATATCTTGTGCAAACATATAGGAGTAAAGAATGCTGAGTTCAGAAGACAGTCTGTTTTCTAATTTGTTTGGAATGTCAAATGTTTAAAAGGATGGATGTTAAAATATGGAATAAAACTAGAAGGGTAGATTGTAGCTGGAAGTAGAGAATCTTAAATAAGAAACTAAGCAGTTTGTATAGAAAAAGTAGGTGATATCATGGATAGAGCACTGGACTTGAACTCAGGAAGTCATGAATTGAACAGGACATGCCTCAGACACTTACTAATTGTGGGGTCCCAGACAAGTCATTTATACCTCAATTTCCTCAACATTAAATGGGGACACTAATAGGACCTACTCAAGGTTACTGTGAATCCCAAATGAAGTAATATTTTTAAAAAATATATAATTGATTTCATTAAAAATTTCCTATTGCATGTAAAACATTTTTTAACAATTGCTTTTTAAAATGCTGAGTTTCAAATTCATTCCTTTCCTTTTGCCACCCCAAGATCTCTATTGAGAACACAGGCAATTTGGTTTTGATTATACATGATTATCACCATGTTAGATGATGTAAAATAATTTCCATTTTGCCAGTGTTGCAGAAGAAAACATAAATAGAATAAAACAATAAAAATTGAAAAAGTTTAAAAAATTTCAATTTTCATTTGGAGAGATAGCATTTTTCATTGTGGGGCCTTTGGAAAATGGAGCCCTATCAGAGAAACTTGCTTTGAAACGCTTCCTATAACTATCTTTGCTAACTGTATTACCCTTCATTTATTCTCTCCTTTCACCCTATCCCTCCCCAAAAGTATTTTGGTACTTACCACTCCCACCCCCAATTTGTCTTCTTCACCATCACCCTTTCCCCCCATATCCCATTCTCCTCCCATTTTCCTGCAGAAAATGCATTATTATAGTATTAGGGTAGGAAAGACCTCCATACTCTCATTAAGCATGTATATTACCACCTGTTTGAGCCAATTTTGATGATTACAGTAAAGTTCACTTTCTCCCCTTCTTCTTCCCCACTCTCCTCCACTATAAAAGTTTTTTCTTGCCTCTTTTTTATGGGCAGATAATCTGAACCTTTCCTTTTCCCTAGTACATTCCTCTCCCACCCTTTAATTTCATCATTAAAAAAAAGATATTAGCCTTTCATATTCAACTCACACCTGTAACCTCTGCCTATATATACTCTTTTAATTGACATAATAATTAGAAAATTCTAATGAATTACAAGTATCATCCTCTCAAGTAGGGATGTAAACAGATAAAGTTCTAATGAGTTACAAATATCATCCTCTCATGTAGGAATGTAGATAGATAAACCTTATTAAGTTCCTTATGATTACGATCTTATGCTTCTCCAGAATCCTGTATTTGAAAATCAAATTTCCCATTCAGCTTTGCCAATAAAGATTATTAGCAGGGGAAATAAAAAGACTAGGATAGAGTCTTAAGGATAGCCATGATTATTGGGATGAAAGATGGATGGTGAAAAATAGTGGCAGAAATATTCTCTAAAGAGATTTTTGATAGCTTTTGAGAAAGCAATTTCAGTAGCATGGTAGGGCCAGGAATGAGACTATATATTGAGCCAGACAGGGTTGAGAAGTAAGTTGGTACAATAGAAATGTGAGTTTTATTATCAGCATTACTTGGAATTCCAGGGGCTGGCTATTTGTTATATACGGATAGAGGAATTGAGAATGTTTAGTCTAGAGAAGAGAGGACATGAGAGCAACATGATAGCTGTCTCCTAGTATTAGGATTGTCATGTGGAATAAGAATAAGACTTGTTTGACTTTACTCTCGAGTCAAAAACAAGACCAATGTGTAGAGATTAAAGAAAGATTTCAGCTCAATATATGTATGTAAGAAAAAAATCCAACCATTCCAGACACTCAGTTATTCCAAGGTGGAATGGATGACCTCTTATTGGAAATGTTGTAGAGGGAATTCCAATATAAGTATGAGTCAGTCTAAATGCCTTCTAAGGTATCTTCTCACTCTTAGAATCTATGCTTCTGTGCTGTGCTATAATGACTGCACCTACTTGGCAAAAGTGTAATGAGGATCAAATGAGATGACGGATGGGAAGGATTTTACATACTTTAAAAAGCTATATAAATATTAGCTAGTGATTATCATTGGGCAAGGCAAATATCCATCCCCATGGTCGTGATTTCTTCTTTGTAATTGGAAGTGAAACCAATTATATTGAAAGTTATCAAAATATTAGAAAAAAATTAAGTTCACAGAACAAAAGTTAAGAATACTGAAGAGAGTACTCTTGATATGTGAAACATCTATACAGCTCTTTCATCTCATTCATTTTTCAATCTCAAATTATACACACAAAACACATATACGCATACAGATACATAATACAAGCACAAATACTATATATACACATGCAGTACAATATATATATATACACATGTATATGATATATACATTGTATAATACACATACACACAAATATCTGTGTGTTCTCAAATAAATACACTCATATGATATACATATAGGAATACATTATAACATTACATGCATATATATATACACATGCACATACAAATGTATAGGCACACAATGCATGTATACTATAAGACATGCATGTACATATCTATGTACATATGTACATGGTATATATTTGTGTATAAATACACACAAATATGTAATACTTTATATACACAAAGATGCATAGATATACACAATACACATTCCTATATATACTACATACACACACATATACATACACACACATATATATCCATACATCCATATACAAATATATGTATATATACAAATATAACATACAGTATGTAGCAGCCTTTTCTCAGTCTACCTTCACATTGAATTCATTGAGGTAACTTACATACTCTCTCCAGTCCTATAAAATTTGTTCCCAGAAGTCATCTCCAAGATATCATAGAAAAGATCTAGATCTACTTTTCTACTGGTTTGCTAGAAATCAATTTAGATCCCAGTATTGATGTTTAGTCACTGTATAACCTTAAAAAGGTTACTTTCTCTTTCTAGAATTCAATTTTCTATTCAACAATATAAAGGGGGATTCTTGCTCTAATCTTCCATGTGGGAAGATGGGCAGCAGGAGCTACTGTCCCCATTACTACGAATTCTCCTTACATGGAGACCTATAGTAGTTATTGTCTTCCCTTACCTCAGAAAAGAACAATTGTGAGTTATTTTATTAACCCTTTTTCAATTGTACTCAATTATGCTTCAACAGTCAGAAATGACCATCGATACCTGCCACATAGTCTGAAAAGAAGAGCAAGTCCCTTCTGTTATACATTATCATTTTCTAGAAAGAGGTTCCCCAAACTGCACCACATAGTCTGGTAGGAGTCTCTTAGTCCTGATATCCCATTGGCCAGTTGCCTATTAGATCTCAGAGTCCTTTTCAGACACAGATTCTTTGATGGTTAATCCAGGAGCTTGAATTTATGTGTATCCTCTTTTTATGCTTAGCTAAACCACAAAAATTAGGAGAGGATTTTGATAACAATGATTATATACTAATAGCTAAATAAATTCAAGAAATTTTGCATCATATAAGCATGTGCATGGGAGGTACTTTGTTGGAGGAGAACCCTCAAAATTATATTTTTAATAATGCTTTTTTTAAATCAACAAACAATGAACACAATAGGAATTTGTACCATTTACATTTAATTACACATATCAGATCTACCTACACTTGCCTGTTCCTAATTAATATTTTCATCAATATTATCTTCTATGTATATAGACCATTCTCAGAAATGTTTTTTTAATTTAATTTTATTTTTCTTTCTCAGAAAGATTTTAGAGGGATAAAATGGGGGCATAAGGCAGGAAGACTTTTGAGAACTAATACAAAAGAAAGTAAGCAGAAATAAAAGAACAGTTTCTACAATAACAACATTGCAAAGATAAGCAAATTTGAAAGGCATAAGACTGATTAATAACATGACCAGCCATGATTCTTATATGCTGAAGCATATAAGCCATCTCCTGACAGAGAGGCCATGAACTCAGGGTACAGAATGAGACATATAATTTTGAACATGAATAATATAGAAATGCGTTTTCATTGATTATGCATTTGGTTTTTTTTCTCTTTATTAATTTTAAATGAGGAGGATAGAAGGGAGAGAAAACACATCTGTTGATTGAAAAATAAAATTAAAAAAGCAAAAAAGAGAAAGTAGGCATATGAATCAGTAGTTATTCATAATCTCTTTCATATTTCATTGTTGTCAGACTTCATCTAGTTTATTTTGTTCAGTTCAAGGTGTCATAGTTTAATGATTTTAATAAACTGGAGAGTGTCCACAGAAAGGTAACTAGGGTGATGAAAGACCTTAAGCCCGTGTCATATGAGTATCTGCCTTAGGCACTAAGGATGCTTAAGTTAGAGAAGAGAAGACCAGTGTAGGGTATGCTAGTTGTCTTTGAGTGTTTGAAGGGATTCTTCTGTATGACTCCAAAAGGCAGGGAAGAAGCAATGCATAGAAGTTACTGAAAGGTTCATTTAGGCTGGCTATCAGTAAAAGAAATTTTTAAAGAAGCAGAGATATTTAAAAATGGCATACACAGCTTTAAGGGATGGTAAGTTCCTTCTTTTTGGTCTTTAAGTTAAGGCTGGATGACTACTAGGTCATTCTATTATATTATATATTCCTTTTGCATATGGGTTGAATTTGATGGGTCCTGAGGTTTTTTCTCACACAAATTCTGTGACTGGTTTCTTTCCAGTCTTCTCTTTTGGGGGAAATAATCATACAGGATCTCTTCCTTTTTATTTTTATTTTCTCTTTGAGAGTTTGAAAATCAGACTAGTTCTGATTTTTCTGGGTTTAGAGCTTTTTTTTTTTTTCTTGACCACTACAGCAATTCCTGGAATGCCTTTAATTATAATCTCCACTAGTGCAAATTCCAACCCCTCTTACACCTTCTTATGCTGTATGATTCTTGGCCTTGTCTTTTGTAAATCTGCCATCAAAGGTCCATCTAGCATGCCAGAGACCTTTATTTGGTTCTTTTAATATATTATGGGTTCCAGTGTAGGTCTAGAATTGCATAAAGCTGCCACACAAAATTCAGTGAAACTACCCCACTGTTTAAAGCTTCTCTTGCCAATGTTAAGAACCCTGTTGTGAATCAACATTTTCACACATAACTCAAGCCTGTGATCACAGATGTAACATGGTCTTTTGGAGGACCAATTGAAGCTGAAGCCAATAGGGCTGGAGCCAAACATCATATGTATCATTTGCAACAAGCAAATACAACAGGAAGTTCATTAAGTTGTATGTGTTTCTTCATTATTGACAAAAAAAGAGGATATGGCATAGCCTGGCAAAAACTCTGGAATTGGAGTTGGGGGAACCTGAGTTGAAACTTTAGCACTACCCATTTCCAAAATATATAGAGAATTGGCTCTAATTTATAAGAAATCAAGCCATTCTCCAATTGATAAATGGTCAAAGGATATGAACAGACAATTCTCAGATGAAGAAATTGAAACTATTTATAGACATATGAAAATATGCTCCAAATCATTATTAATCAGAGAAATGCAAATTAAGACAACTCTGAGATACCACTATACACCTGTCAGATTGGCTAGAATGACAGGGAAAGATAATGCGGAATGTTGGAGGGAATGTGGGAAAACTGGGACACTGATACATTGTTGGTGGAATTGTGAACACATCCAGCCATTCTGGGGAGTGATTTGGAACTATGCTCAAAAAGTTATCAAACTGTGCATACCCTTTGATCCAGTAGTGTTTTTACTGGGCTTATACCCCAAAGAGATACTAAAGAAGGGAAAGGGACCTGTATGTGCCAAAATGTTTGTGGCAGCCCTGTTTGTAGTGGCTAGAAACTGGAAAATGAATGGATGCCCATCAATTGGAGAATGGTTGAGTAAATTGTGGTATATGAACGTTATGGAATATTATTGTTCTGTAAGGAATGACCAGCAGGATGAATACAGAGAGGACTGGCGAGAGTTACATGAACTGATGCTAAGTGAAATGAGCAGAACCAGGAGATCATTATATACCTCAACAACGATACTGTTTGAAGATGTATTCTGATGGAAGTGGATCTCTTCAATAAAGAGAGCTAATTCAGTCTCAATTGATCAAGGATGGACAGAAGCAGCTACACCCAAAGAAAGAACACTGGGAAATGAATATAAACTGCTTGCATTTTTGTTTTTCTTCCCGGGTTATTTATACCTTCTGAATCCAATTCTTCCTGTGCAATGAGAGAACTGTTTGGTTCTGCACACATATATTGTATCTAGGATATACTGTAACCTATTCAACACGTAAAGGACTGCTTGCCATCTTGGGGAGGGGGTGGAGGAAGGGAGGGGAAAAATCAGAACAGAAGTGAGTGCAAGGGATAATGCTGTAAAAAATTACCCTGGCATGAGTTCTATCAATAAAAAGTTATTAAAAAAAAAAGAAACTTTAGCACTACCACTTGATATGTGTGATGAAAGCAAAATCAGCTCACTAATGTCTAAGGTATTTTATGATTTTAAAGACTATGCATCTTTGCTTTATCTAGTCATCCATCTATGCATGATTCTATACATCTATTTTTATATATCCATTTTCATTCATTTATCATCTCTATCTCTATCCATTTATCTATGTCTCATTGTAATTCATCATTTTTTTTTTACCAATTTGTTCATCTATTTCCACTTATCTGTTTTTATTCATCTATCTTTTCATTCATTTATTCACTTTTCTTTAGTTAGGAAATGTCCCTTTCTTGTGCCTTATCATACTATTATTGTGATTGAGTTCTTGAAGATTAAGTCAGTGGATCACAAGTTCTGACAAGTTCTAGCCTGCTAGAAGACTTCAAATATAGACTGTATTTATCATCTAATGGCCCAGCTCAAGTATAGAAACTCTCATTACTAGAAGAGAGGCCTCCAGGTGATATTTTTCAGTCCTAGCAATTCATGAAACCATGTTCTACAGCTCTTAGAAGTGGTGATTTGTATGGACTAAGGGAGCACTCACACCAACTCACCTAGGTATCCTTGGAGTATCCAAGAATTGGATACAGATGAAAGAATGCAATCATTTTTCTTTTGCTTCAGTATAGATACATTATGGGAAAAACAATCATTTGGGGAGGTTTGACATTACATAGATAGTTTTTACAACAGAATGCAAATCTGGAATGTCCTGTCTTCCCTTCTTCAAAGAGTAAGCTTCAATAGATTTTTAAAGGCCAACTAAGGTGTTACCTCTTCTCAGAAAACTTCCATTATTCTCATGATACTAAATAATCTTCCCCTAGGATTTCATGTGACTTTATTTGTATGACCTGTGCTAAGCACAGTAATGCCTGGTATATAATAGATTAATAAATACCAGTTGACTGACCCTCTTAGTCTCAGCTTTCTAATGCCCTTGGCAGACAATGTTCTGTATTTTGAGTAGTGTGTTTTGTGTCTCATCCCGCTACAAGACAACCAACTCCTTGAAATTAGGTACTTTGTCTCTTCTAAACTCTTATCTTCCCTAATACCACTTACACAGATTAGATGCTCAAATAATTATTTGTTGAATGAATTAATAGATTTGCTGTGGAATGCAGATGGATAGACAGATGTACACTCCCTTGACTGACATTTAGTTTTCTAATTTTAAAACAGAGATTCCTTGATTACTTTCTATTTAGTTGTTTTTCTATTCATGGCTGACTTTGTGAGTCAGACCCTCCATTTGGGATTTTCTTGACAAAGCTACTGGAGTAATTTGCCATTTCCTTCTCCAGTTCATTTTTCAGATGAGGAAACTGAGGCAAACAGATTCAAACAGTAAGTTTCTGACTCTGTTATAGTTAAAGTCATAATAACCATTTCATAGCACAGTGGAAAGAATACTGGATGTAAAGGCAGAAGGCATTGATTCAAATCTTGCCTCTGATGTTCCCCACTTATCTGACCTTGGGCAAATCATTTATCTCACTGAGATTAAGTTTCTTCATCTATATAAAATTGAAGTTTTGAACTCAAAGGTCTTTAAGGTCTCTTCTAGCCATTAACAATAAGGGGGTGACATTTTGTACCTACAGGTCTCTCCAAGGACCACAGCCAGTTAGAATGTCATTTTTTTTTGTTGGATCAAGGTTTTTTTTTCTATTACACTGTATATTTCAATGGGGAAAAGATATAACACATACCAGTGAAATCAAGGGCATGGGGAATTCACCTCTTCTGGCTCCACTTTCTATTGTAATATTGATAAGCATCAGTCAGAGGGGTTGTAGGTTAACTCTAGTGAGCTTTGAATTTCTCCTCTTGTTCACATCAGAGCCACCAACACATCTTGATCTGATTTAAAGCCCTAGCCTGGAACTTCGTGCCATTCAAAACACAGCAAGCCATTTTCCATGGGCTGGGGGCCATAAGGGCTTGTTAGATTGGCATTTTTAATAAATCTGGAGGGTAACTATAACATTGTAGCACTGTGCGCTCCAGACAAACCGCTATGTACGTCACCTAGCCTCTGCCCTTCTCCCCCCTTTCCTCTTACTCACACATGCCCTTCAGGCTTTGGGTTATGATGTTTATTTTGGAGTTTCCACAGTGTTTTGTGTTCATCAATTCTTTACCTTTTAAAACACACGCAGAGACAGACACAGAAAAATGCCAAGCATTATGCCCTGGAACAAAACCCTTTATGCTCAGATACTTTGGGGTCAGGAATTTTTAAAAGACGTTTTTGCATTTTCCCTCCTGCCCCCATCCTTGGCCAAATTCATAGTTCAGTGGTGGGCACATAGGGAATGTCTGATACACACACACACACACACACACACACACACACACACACACGTTTATATATATATAAACTTGTTTAATTCTGAGTAAATTATTTCATTTCTTGAGCTTCATTTTATTTACACGCAAAATGAGATCATCACCTGATGTGATTGATGTTCTTACTAATGCTAGGGAAGCTAGGTAGACCAGCCAGAGTGCACAAAGTACTAGGTAAGATTCATTTTCCTGAGTTCAAATCTGGCCTCAGACATTTACCAGCTTTGTTTGCCTAGGCAAGTCACTGTTTGCCTTAATTTCTTTATCTGTAAAATGAATTGGAGAAGGAAATGACAAACCATCTAGTATCCTTGCTAAGAAAACACAAATCATTTAGATAAAGCAAGTTTTTCTGGTGTGAAGACTTGCTATAAATTAATTCTAAACATTAATTAATATTTCCTCTTCTGAAAAAAGGAGATGAGGTGAGCGTGTATCTGTATCTGTGTTTTATTCTTTTAACAAAACCTTTAACTTTATTATTAAGTTATTAGCCATTAGTTTTGTTCTTGGCTTAGGGACCTCCTAAATTCAGAAAGCAAAGAATCCATACCCTTAACTGAAAGCTATCCCTGATATTCCTTTCATTCTATACATTTTCAGTTCCTACTTTCCTTCTCCCTCTAATCCCTGATTTCTGGGCAGTCTCCTAGACTGGGATATCTTCAAGCTATAATCCCAATAAGAAGTCAATTACCAAAGCACCATGGTCTTCTGATTCTGCTTAATGTCAAACCAATAAGCCGAATATAACCCACAGAAATTTATGGTGTATAAATATTGATACAACTTGTCCTTTCTTTCAGCTTGAGAGTCACTTGCTGGTTTCTAATATCTATAACTGGAAACAGCTTCTTTTTTCTTCTTATCTAGAGTTGAAAGAATTTTAGTAACAGTGGGGAATATTGATGGGTTATTTGGGGCCCTGTTCCCTTGTGGACATAGACTACTTATAGATGATCAAGGTTGAGAAGATTATGTCTTTCAAATAATTGGTTATTAATGAGTTACTTCACCTTGCATTTGATTATAGTCATTGACAATAAGTATGGCAGTGATGAAAGACAGTGGAAAATACAATGAATAGAGGGTTGGTCTTGGAATTAGATAGGCTTGTGTTCAAATCTTTCTGAAGAGTTCAGAGGAAGGTGAATGTTGGGCAAAATGACCTTGGACATCTTTTCTAGTTTGAAATCTATGATTCAAGGAAGCTTTTAACAAGGGGAATCTCCTTATCTCCTAAGGTAGTCATTGGAAAGTTCTAATTTTTATTTTTAAATTTTATTTATTTAACATATTTATGAAGTTATCTTGCTTCACAAGAAAAATCAGATCAAAAAGGAAGAAAAAAATGAGAAAGAAAAAAAAATGCAAGCAAACAACAACAAAAAGAGTGAGAATGCTATGTGTGCTCCACACTTAGTTCCCACAGTTCTCTCTCTCATTGCAAATGGCTCTCTTTATCACAAAACCATTGGAGCTGGCCTGAATCATCTCATTGCTGAAGATAACCATGTCCATCAGAATTGATCAACAAAATAATCTTGCTGTTGCCATGGACAAAGATCTGGTTCTGCTCATTTCATTTAGCATTGGTTCATGTAATTCTCCAGACCTTTCTGAAATCATCCTGCTAATCGTTTCTTATAGAACAATAATATTCCATAATATTCATATACCATAAAATTTTTAATTTTTATTCTTCTAGCTCCACACTTATAATTGGGCCTCTAAGAGCTTTAGTTTTCTAAATCAGTAGGATAGAGTTAATAATATTAGTTAAATTTCTATCACTTTGTAATCCTTAAAATATTCCAGAAATGGGCATCATTATTATTAAAAATACAGCTTCTGCTTGCCTGTTTCCAACTTCTTCTTTTATAATACATCTAATCCAGTTTTTGAAGCATTATAGGACATCAGAGCTGGAGGAATCTTAAAGATCATTTAGCCCCTGTGGAGTTGGTTGGAGCCAATTTTCACTAGCTCTAGGAGTTGATTGTTAAATTGTCAAAAGGAGCATTTATACCTTGGAAATCAGAAATACTGCATACCAGGAATTGATTTATTGTTTTATTGATTATAAGGCTTAAAAAAGTAATGGAGAAAATGTTAATAAAACAGCTTAAACTTAAAAGTATGTTATGCATATATTTCCCTTCCAGAGAGCTAGTTATTAAATATTTATCAATATATTCTTGCCCAACCATTTTATTATATAAATGAAGAAAGTAAAGTCCAGAGAAGGAAAGTAATTTGTACAAAATGTATACAATGATTCTTGGGAGAATATTTCTTCTCTTCTTTTATAGCTCAGTCTTGGGTTGCCTAGCTTGACTACCAGCTTGTAGAAAGAAGAAGAGATACAGTCAAAGAAACCTCCTAAGTACAAGGTGGTATAGGTGTTTCAATCAGCCACATCTGATTGATTTTCCCACTTCTGATGCCATTGATAGGGTTTTATCAGTTCATTAATACTGCATAAAAAATGGAAGTTTCTAGCTAGGATAGATTCTGGAAGAGTCTAGGAAAAGAAGGATGTATCAAGCATGGCAAAAAGAATCTACCATAAGAAAGACTAAGTCCAGAAAAGTTACTTTTTTTTTTTCTGGACTATTAAAATTATCTCCATTTTGTGACAGAGAAAACTGAGGCTTAGAGATATTACATGACTTGTCAGTAGCCACACAGTTAATGAATAGTAGAGGTGTTATTCATATCTGATCTTTCTAAATCTAAATAGAGTGCTATTTCTGCTACCCCAACAGTTCTCAGACATTCTGGTCTCAGGATCCCTATATGTATATGTATATAGTTGTCTGAACTAGCTTGCTTTGGGATTAGCCTGAGTCCTTGGTCTTAGTGGAGGAGTGAAGGAGGCAGGAGAGCTACCATGCAGCTGGTCAGAGATGGGGTCTGGAATCTGGAGTCTGGCATCCTCTCTTGTGTCTGTGGCTGAGAGCTGTGGTTGAAAGAGTGTTCCCAATTGTCCCAGCCCTTAACTACTTCAGTACGATTACATCACCATACTAAGTACTAAGTATATGCTTAACTATAAGTACCTTGCTGACCTAGATTTAAGTATACCTTTTCAGAGTTCCAGTCCTCTACATACTCTTGAAAGTTATTGAGAATCTCCCTAAAGAGTTTTTGTTTACAGAATTTATACCAATCAATATTTACTGTATTAGAATTTAAGACATCTTAGTAATATTATAAAAAATAGTTCTGACTTTACAAACATCCTGAAAGGGTCTTTTGGATGCTCATAGGTCCCTGGACAACACCTTGATAATCACTGCACTGTTATAATGCTGCCTAGTGAGTATCAATAAAATTTTTGGTATTATTGTTCAGCTGTCTCTGGGTATGTTGGACTCTTCATGACCCCATTTGAGGTTTGCTTATCAAAGATACTGGAGTGGTTTTCCATTTTCTTCCCCAGCTCATTTGACAGATGAGGAAACTGAGGCAAAAGGGTTAAGTGGCTTACTCAGGGTTACACAGCTAATAAATGTCTGGTCCGATTTAAACTCAGGAAGATGAGTCTTCCATTTGACTGTGGGCTTGCCATTGCATCATGTAGCTTCCCATCAGTTACATTAAGCACCAATAAAAGAGATAAGTTACTTAGCCTAGAGATCTGCCATACTGTATGCATCTCCATGGTGTCTATGGTAGTCTTAATGTCCTGTAAGGTATAAGGCCAGGAACTTGCCCCATTGACTCTATAGTTTTGAACCCACCTGATTTAGAATAGTTCAAAAAACAGAGCAATGAACTTGTAATTTGGAGACTTGAGTACCAATCTTGTTTCTGACATTTACTAAATATGATACAAGGGGTTAGTTACTTGAGACCTATTTTCTTCATATATAAAATAATGGGATTAAACTAAATGGTCTCTAAGACCCTTTAAAGATCTGAATCTGTGATTTCTGAGCTAGTGAGGATCATTGAAGGATGAAATGTTGTACCTTCTGTTTCCTCCTGTGCCTACACTGAGCATAGATTAACCTGACAGACCTGATGGGACCTGACAGATTGATTGAAATAAATGATTCTTTGATGTCAAGTAGAAATCTTTTGGAAATTGTAATCACTTTTTTTTTTTTTACAAGTTACTTATTGGGTTAGGAGAAGTAATGAAGATACCAGATTACTTATCTTAATTCTTCAGGCATATTGATAAAAATAGAGCAATTAGAGAATCTTTCTGGAGCAGATAATACTCCTTCACCCACTTAAAAAAATGAATAAAACCATAAAAAACTCCAAACGCTATTGAAATCAAATTTAATTTTAATTAATAAGCAACTCTTTCAAAATGGAATTGCTTCCTTGGAGTAGATTTTTTCCAAGATCAGAGCTAGGACTCTGGAGAGCCAATTGCTAAATTTTAAGTGTGGGCATTTATATCTTAGAATTCTACAAATCCAACACATTAGGACTTGACTTATTTGTTTTGTTGATTATATGTATCTGAGATAGTGATGAAGAAAATGTTTGTAATGTAGATTTAGCTTTAAAGACTGTCAAATGTACTCTCCTCACCCCCTGTCCTGGTGCCAGTTGGTAAACATTCAGGCCATCAGCTAATTACACTTTTATATGAAATCTTTTAATAGTATCATCAGGGGTATAGTCATTATACTATAGTAGAAAGAGCTCTATGTATTTAGTTAGATGACTGTTGAAATTCTGACCCTGAGCCAATTTAGTTAGACTTTAGTTCTTCACCTAGAGGGAAAAAAAAAAAAAAAGACCTCAGATAAAAACATCAAGAATGATTGAGAAATCCTAATCTATAAAACTAAGCCTCAAAGGAAATGTATCTGACTGTAATCAATCAAAATTAGTTCTTCAAGCAAAAATCAACTGTAATACTAACTTAAAAGAAAAAAGAAAAATGAAAAAATAAGACATTCAATTAAAATAACTCCAAACTGAACTATTTAAATAAGGGAAATCAACAAAAAACCCACACAGATGTTAAAAGGTAATTTTTATCATTTTGATCAAAGTTTAATGTGAATCAATATAAATCAATTGCCACACTGAAGGACCAAAGGAGTCAAGAAACTACCTCAAATATGACATACTTGCTCATCATGATATGAGAGATTTAGCAATTAGGAAAAATACCAAATTAGAATATTAACTTATTTGTAAAATATTACTGGGGGGAACAGTGGAAGATTGTGAGAAGTATAAAGCAAGTTAAAGAAAACTCATTAAAAGATCTATTTAAGTCATGTCATCTTAGAAGAATATTAGAATATATTTTTAACATGTAATTAATGTTTTTTATTGTTTTAATAAAATGAATTTATAGTTCTAAAATTTATCAGTTTTCAATATCTTTTAGCATCCTCAATAATTTTTGAGATTGTAAAGAGAAGATCCTGAAACCAAAAAGTTTGAGAACCTTTGCTTTCTAGCATTTAACTTTCTTCATTATCCTCTTATCTTAGATAGATTTGTCTTCCCTTTGTTTTAGTGACATAGCATTCATTTTTTTCCCCTTTCTACCTTTATGGTGGACTGATTTTATCCTGTTATTCTGAAGAGAAATGGTATAATTCTTTAGATAGAGAGATTTACTTTCACCAGAGCGGAAGCCTACTTATTGAAAATGTTGCAGAGTGGATTTTTGTTAGGCCATTGAAGAGGGAGTATGATATATTGGACAGAGTTAACTTTAGCGTCAACCTATAAATTCAGGTCATGGTTCTGACACAGGCTATTGAGCAAGTTACTTAAATTCTCCATGCCCCAGGTAACTCTCCAAAACTACATATTTTAGAAAAGGTACCTATCCTCATTGGTAGAGGAAGGGTTTTTTCCTTCCCAATTATTTAATATTTTATTCTCCCTCAATTACATATAAAAGGAATTTTTAATATACATTTTAAAAATATTTTGTGTTTCTAGGATAAATTTGATAAAATAATAGATGAGAGAAAACAATTTGTCAACATTTTTAGAATATACTATTTTTTTCTCTTAATGACTATGGAACCATCATATTTGAATTTTATCAAAAACAACTTTAGCATTTGATCTTTAATTGCTGTGTTGTATGGAGAAATAGAGTAAGATTAAAGGAAGCAAAGACAGAACAGTTGATTTAGAGATCCTTAGTGAAGAAAGCATATTTTTGATTAAATTGAGAAATCAATTCTCAAGATATTTGAAAAAGACTATAATGCCAAATGATTGAGTAAATATGGATATACTTACTACCTTAAAAGCAGGCAATAAATATCATAGTTGTACATATGATCATCTTTCCCATCTCTTTATTTTTATATGTGTAATGTAAATTAATGCAATTGCATGTATAATGAAGGCATCTTTGATGAAGAGACAAAAAAGAAAGAGGTAGGATTTTAGAAACAATATATTTCTTTACAAACACCTAATTTACTAAAAGGAATAGAAACACAAAATCTCATTGAATTTATTATTTCTTGATTGTTTAAAAAGCATTTGATTTGGTAGAACAAAATACCATCTTAAAGACTCTTTAGCAACCAGACTTTCAACTATATGTCAAAACTATTTTAAGATTCCTTGAAAGTTGCAAAAACATATATAAACTTATTTGTATAATAATTTGTAATAAATAAGTAAAAAGTTGTATAATAAATAACCTCTAATTATTAATACCAAAGTGAAGAATAAAAAGAGAAATCTATGATTGTCAAAGATCTTTTATTTTATTTTATTTTTCATGTAGGATGTTCAGATCAGAGTTTAAATGGAAGAGATTCACTGTAGGTGGCATAGTCTTTTAGACCAGCTCTTATTTGTGGATGATGTTGTATGATTTCATAAATAAAATCCACAATCACTCAACAATTTGCCTAACTAATCATATATGACCAATCAAGTGGGTAGAAAATAGTATTATCTAATTCAAGATATGTTATTAGATGGATAATCTGGAGAGCAAATTTATCTATATCTACAATCAATACCTGTCTGTATCCATATCTATGTCCTTATCTATATTTATGTTGGTATATATATATATATATATATATATATATATATATATATATATATATATATATATATATATATATATATATTATATATATATATATATATATATATATATATATATATATATTATATATATATATATATATATTGACAAGGGGGTGCTGAAGATAATTTACCTTGATTTTGGTACAGAATGAAATAGAATTTATCATGTTAGAAGTGAGTTAGAAGTTAATTAGGTTAGGTGAATTCAGAATTTATTGAATGACTGGACCCAAACTGTTATTGATGACTTCATATTAACTTGGAGTAAAGTGTCTAATGAAAGAGCTCCAGGGATCTGTCTCTGTGTGGTTTAACATAGTTATCAATTATTTGTATAAAAGTAGAAAAGGCATTTTTTGGTCAGATTTGTACAAGATACAAAGCTTGGAGGGATAACTAACATATAGGATGATAGTGGGGATTCCTCAGTCCCCCCCCCCAAAAAAAAAAGTTTGACAGACTAGAATTATGGACAAAATCTAATAACTCGAAATATAATGTCAACATAAAATCCTCCATGTGGATTAAAAAAAAATCAACATAACAATATAAGTTGGGAGAGCTAGACAAGAGTTTGTATGAAAAAGACCTAGGAATTTTAGTAGACTACCATCTCAATACAGATCAATAGTACATCATGAAGGTTAAAAGAAACTTGTTGAAGGAATCTCTGATGATGGGAGAGTAGACTGGTAAATTTCACGCTCTCCCAATTTCCCCCACAGATAGAACAAACTTGTGCCTCAGGGAAAACATAGACTGGTAAAAAACCAAGAAGACTTGGAGCAGAACATGGATCATCTTGATACAACCAGGCAAGATCTGAAGAAAGACCCTGGCTGGGATTAACTGTCTGAAATGCAAACACCTCGGAGCTAGATCTACAGAAACATCAAGGTGGGGGATCCTTTGGGCTATCTGGTTGTGGCTGGAGCCTCAGCAGGAACGACAGAGACTTTCATCTCCCATACAGTTTGTCAAGTCAGAGTATGAGTCCAGAAGACAAAGAACATTGGATGATTGGGAAAGACAGGCCCAACTGTGCTGCTGAGACGCAGCTTTGTGTAAAAGGGAACCAGTACCTGATGAGTGCAGAAACAGTGAGGCAGAGACAATGATGGCTGTGGGCACTTACAGGAGGGTGAAACATTTGGTTTGGGCTTTCTGGACAGAGTTGAGAGCTGAAGGGAAGCTTTAGACACTATCCCTCCAACCCACGATTAGATATGCTTACACTAATATCTCTTATTTAAAAAAAAATAAAATAAAATGAACCAGCCAAGAAAAAAAGAACTTCACCATTGAAACCTATTATGGGAACAATGAAGACTGGGGTTCATCTTCAGAGGAGGACACTTTAGTAAAAAAAAAAAAAAAGCTTCAACCCCAAAAAGTAACATGGGCTCCCTGCCCAAAAAGAATTTTTTTAGAACTCAAAAAAGAATTTTAAAATCAAATGAGACATTGAGGAAAAGCTAAAAAGAAAATTAAAAAACCATCCAAGAAAAACAAGAAGATTATGAAAAAAAAGTGAAACAATTAGAAAAGAAGGTATAGATTCTCAAAGATGAAAATAACTCTTTGAAAATTAGAGTTGGGCAAAGGGAAGCCAGTGAAGTTATGAGAGACCAAGAAATAGCAAAAAATTATAAAGAATGAGAAAACAGAACAGAATGTGAAACATCTTATGAGAAAAGTGACAGATCTGTTGAATAGATGAAGAAGAGAAAGTACAAAAATAATTGGACTGTCAGAAAGTTGTGACCAAAAAGAGAACTTTGACAATGGTGCAGAAAACAATGCAATAAAAAAGTTTCAGAATGATAGAACACTGGGGGAAAGTAGAAATAGAAAAAATCCACAGACCCCTACCTCAAAGGGATCCTTTGTGGAAAACACACAGGAATATTATTGCCAAATTTTGAAACCCCCAGATTAAAGAGAAAAATATGCAAGAAACAAGAAAAAAATTCAAATATGCAAATATGTAATACAGTTAGAATTGTACAAGACCTATCAGCAACTACAATAAAAGACTGCAGGTCCTGGAATCATATCTACTGATAATCAAAAGAACTAGGCTTGTGGCCAAAAATATCATATCCAGAAAAATTACCTATAATTTTGAATGAGAAAAAAAATGGACTTTTAACAAAATTGCAGATTTTCAGGACTTTCTAACAACCAAAACTGATCTTAACAGAAAATTTAACATATAAAAACCAATATCAAAAATCAATTTTAGGGAACTCAACATGGACAAATTGATTAATTATGGACAAATTATTTATTTTTTATATGTGAAATGTATACTATATGTTTAAGATTCACATCAACAATAGGATAGCTCAAAAAAATGGTAGAGTTAATGTAAAAATAGTAATCATGTTATATAAAAGAGATACAAAGGAAGAATAAACATAGAGACATTAGAGAGGGAAGTAGCAGTTATAGTTCTGAAAACCTCCCATCAGGGATGGGATCAATAAGCAACACTACATATATAACATGAAAGATATAGCACCCTCCAAAGTGTATAAAGAAATAAGGGGGGAAGGAATGGAGGAATGGGGAAGCAAAGGGTGTAGGGAGAAGACAAAGATAGGGAGAGGTTGAGATTAAGTAATAGCAAAGCAAGTTATGGAACAGAATTTAATTAGTCAGCTGGAATAGGAAAGACGTGTGTGTGTGTGTGTGTGTGTGTGTGTGTGTGTGTGTATCTACATATGCATACATAAATATATCTTTTCTTAACTGTAGCTTACTTAGAGTGGTGAGGAGGATGAAAAGGGGATTAAAAATAATAAAGTAAAAAAGGTGCACAGCAGAGAACCAAAGAATAATTTACAAAGAAATAAGGAAAAAAATGGGCATTTCATGAATATAATTTCACATACACACACACATACACACACACATATTGTATCCCTTTTCTTTTTTTTTTCTTTTTAAAAATTATTTGTTCAATAAATTTTTTTTTTTAAAGAGAAGATGGGGACATGAAATTACCATAATTCTGCTTCACCTTGGATGGGATCATGTTACCATGGATCACAGAGAAAAATTATTTAGAAGCAATTTATTCTCAATTTAAAGAAAACATTTTCCTGACTTTTAGAGCCTTCAACAAATGAAATTAAGTACTTAAGGAAATACAGTTATCCTTTCTCCACCAAAACTTTCCCCTTTGCAGTTTCAATATATGGTAGGTTGGCATAAGAAATTTAATGAGAATTTTGGGGGAATTTTGTAGAAGCCACAGATGATATGCAAAGACCAATAGATGACACAAAGTCTAGAAACTCAGAAATGCACAATATATTTGTATAGATTATATAATATCAACATATTTTATCTTTTCATATCACAGTAATTCAGACTTCTCTGGTTTGAAGGGGGGCCAAGATTTTTTATGCAGACTTTCTAGATTATGGGGGTACTATGCTTTTAACTTCCAAAACATGGAAGAGATAACTTCAATGCACTTCCTTAGATGAAATTTTTAAGAGAAAGAAAGTAAATAGGTTAGGGAAAGTATCATGAACAAAGCAACTTCAAGAGGAAGATATAGTTAAGGTAGGGGAAATCCACCAAGGGGAAGAAGTGTAGAAAGAGTTAATCTGTTCCAAGAATGGAATGTGATATATACAAAGTTATTAAGACTGATGAGGGAAACAATGAAGAGAAGTCTTTTAGCTGGATTATGGGATATTTTTGAATCACAGCATCTCATAATTAGAAATCACTTCAGTGGTCATCTAATGCAACCAATATCTGCATAAGAATGCTTCTAATAGGAGACCAATGCAGTTCAGAGAACAAACAAGGAGCATTAATCAGAGGATTACTGCTAGTCAAAGAGTAAAGAGAGTTTCTGTCTAAAGAGCAAAATACTAGCAAAGCATTAACATGGAAAACCCAACCTTCCCTTTTTGCTAGGACTTCATGTAGGTTGGTACTAAAAAGCCATGAGGATAGTTAGCACATGTTCTGAGAGAAGGCATCCTATAAAATTAAGGAGAACAGATCTTTAGTTTTAATGGCACAGATAAGTCCTTTCCTCTTTTTGGGACCCTATCAAGGGATACTATTACAGTGAATATAGAGGCTTTTGGGGAAGAGTAACCTAACAGAGAAGTGGAAGGAATGAGGAGGAGGTCTCTTGATTCTCCATGAAAGTACTTTACTGTATAAAGCTATTCAATTTTTTTTTAATGCTTTGTGAGCTTGAGGACTTGGTTCTAAATAATATTTTATTTTTCCCCAGTTACAGGGAAAACAATTTTTAGTATTCATTTAAAAAAAGTTTTGAGTTCCAATTTCTATCTTTTTCTCCTTTTCCTTTTCCTTACCTGAGAAGATAAATAACCTGATAATAGGTTATACATGTGCAATAATGTAAACATGTTTCCATATTAGTCATTTTGAGGAAGAAAATTTAAGCCAGAAAAAAATAAACAGGGAAAGAAAGTGAAAAACAGTATGCTTCAATCTATAATCAGATTTCAGCAATTTAAAAAAAAAAGTTTTTTTGTTGTTGGGAGGCAAATAGCATTTTTGATCATGAGTCCTTTGGAATTGTCTTGGATTATTGTATTGCTGAGAATAACTTTATTATTCACAGTTGATAACTGTACAATATTAATGTTACTGTATACAATGCTCTCTTGATTCTGTTTACTTCATTCTATATCAGTTTATATGTCTTTCCATGTTTTTTCTGAAATTATACTGCTTGTCATTTCTTATAGCATAATAATATTCTGTTACAATAGTATACAACAATTTGATCAGCCATTTTTCAATTGATAGGTATGCCTTCAATTTCCAATTTTTTGCTACCACAAAAAAGCTACTATAAATATTTTTGAACAGATTTATACACATTTTCTCTTTTAGCCTGAGTGTTTGAAGAAAAGTTATACTTAGGGGAAATTCCAGAAACTGAAATTTCCAGTTGGGAGCAGCATACCAGATAAATGAGAAGTTCTCAAATTATACCCAGGATCTTTGTATCAGGAGGGAAACTCTGAAACAAAGGTTAGTTTTTCATTATCAGTACTTACCACAGTGTTCTATACATGAGATTTTAAATAATGTTTGTTGAAATAAATTAAAGTGGGGCAAATTTTCCAGACCCCTAGTTTATCCAGTTAAATAGATTGACATTAAGCAAACTTATCTCGAGAAAGGCATTGTGATTAAGTGGAAAGAATAGTAGATTTGGAATCTAAGAACCTGGCATATTGTATTTTACTGTGCTTAGGTTTAATTTTTTTCTGAACCTCAGTTTTCAGCAAAAGGAGAGAATGTGATTAGATGTTATATTGGTTCACTTTAAGCTATTAATCCTATGAGATTATTGTTCCATATAAAAACATAGACAGGATCCTAGTTTTCTAATCTATGCAATCAGGATACTCTGGGGATCCCATCAAAGGCCTGAGATGATTAACTAAAGTAAAAAGAAACACATAGAGATTGACTTATTGAAAATAACTTTGTGAAATTTATAAGAATATGAGTCATTCCCCAGTTGACAAATGGTTGAAATGATATGAACAAGCAGATTTCTGATGAAGAAATCAAAATAATTTATTGTCATATAAAAATGCTGTAAATCATTATTGATTAGAGAAATGCAAATTAAAACAATCTAGAGATATCATTTTACAACTACAAGATTGACTAAAAGGATAGAAAGGAAAAGTGACAAATACTGGAGGGGATGTAGAAAAAAAATAGGAAACTAATTTGTCATTAGTGGAATTATGAACTGATCCAACCATTTTGGAGGACAATCTGGAATTATACCCAAAGAGTTGTTAAAACTACCTATACCCTTTGACATAGCAATATCATTAGTTGGTCTATTTTTGAATATAGGGGAACCTGAAAAGAACCTGTATATTCTAAAATGTTTATAGCATTTATAGCAGATCCAAGAGAACACTGTATTCAGAAACAATATTGTTTTAAGAACAAATTTGAATGAATGAATTATTTTGACTATTGTATATACCCAAACAATTATAAAGGACATATGAAGAAAGATGCTACCTTTACCTTGAGAAAGAACTGATAAATAGAGGTATACATAGACAAATTTTATATAAATATGTATATGTATATACTTATTTGTATTTAATGGTAGCCACCTTTGGGGTGGGAAGGAAGAAAAAATTAATGTAATTTTTTTATATATTTGCAAGGAATACCAAGTTGAACATAAATTTGCAGTTTCATGTGTAATCATATTTTTAATATGCTATGTTATAGTTTAATTTATGCTATAAATTAAACACAAAACTTAATAGTGAAGAATTAAAAGAAAATATCTCCAAGTGAAGGTCTCTCTAGTGAGTACAACTTTGTGTGCATAAGGAAAGGTTGAGAATTTCATTCTAGCTCACAGTCCCTTGTTCCCTCACTGAGAGAAGGGGGTTAGGTAGAGAAGGGGTTGGAGGTAGGGGCTTCATTTTCTGCTGAAGAAGTTGTTTATACAGTGCTTACCTAGAAGCAGCAGGGATGGAAAGAGCCTGATTTCCATTATTTATGACCTACTATTGTGTGGCATTTATGACCTGGCTGTAAACCATTTTATTCAGGTTCTCAACATCCCAGCCTACAGGCACATTTCTTTCAAGCAACTGAGAAGAGATGATTTTTAGAGATTCATAGATAATTAAAAGTTAGACTGAAACTTAGAGATCTTCTTGTAGTACTTTCTCATTTTACACAGGAGGACATTTAGGCCCAGAAAGGTGAAGGGTCACATAGCTAACCCTTGTCTCCTATGTCAATCTATGAATTTTTTCATGCTTAGGAAAAGCTTAGCTATTTGTAAAATGAAGTTTAAAAGACTGAAGGAATTTGTTCAATTAATTAAAGCCCTCAAATTGCTTTGCTGAAATATAAATGACTAGATTATAATCTGCTTCAGGGTAGGGATGGTGCCTTTTAGAATCTTAAAACTTTAGAGCTTGAAGAAACCCCAGAAATCTTCTATTAATAGCAACTAGTACTGTAACTAGGGCAGGGTGACTTGGACTTTGCCCGAAGACTGAGAATATAGAGGGTGCCTTTAAATGTAGAGTGCTCTGTCAGCACTTGCAATCTATTAGCATGATAGAAATAACCCAGTTTAGCACTTTATAATTAATTAAAACAGGAAATTATGAGGTGACGAAGATGAAGTGATCTTTTTCTGTACTCTCCCATGATTCCTTATTCTCAGGCAGTAGCCTTATTAGTAATGGATGCACAGCCAGTGTTTCAGCGTCTCTCTGTCCTTACTGAGCTGAAATACTATTCTTCCCTTCTGATCTGACTCAGTTTCTCTTTCTCCCCACCCTCCCCTCTTCCTCAACTAAGAGTGAAGCTGACTGCCTGAGGCAGTTTGTTGTATTTGCTCTGTATACAAAAATTCCTAGTTACAGGTCTAATAAAAACTTCCCTTTGTATAGCTGGTTAAAGTGCTTCTCTTCCCCCAATCCTGGGAGAGTTGTAAGGCCATGTAATCCCCCTTTTTGGTGAAGAGATTGATTTGAGACAAAGCAAGGGGGAAAGACTTGTCAGAGATTACAGCTGAAAGTGGAACCAAAACTCAATTCTCCTAACTTCTCTTACATCAGATAATTCCTTTTGTTGCCATACATATGATTATCATGTTCTGTGGTTCTCAACACTCAATAAGTATCCATTATGTGCCAGACATCCTAATAGGATCTTAAAGATACAAAACCCAAAAGGGAAAAGGACCCACCTATGCAAAAATGTAGCAGTTCTTTTTGTAGTGGCAAGGAATTGGAAAATGAGTGAATGCTCATCAATTAAGAAATGGTTGAATAAGTTATGTTATGTGAATGTAATGGAATATTATTGTTTTTTTAAAAAATGATGAGCAGGCTGATTTCAGAAAATCCTAGAAAGACTTACATGAACTGATGCTGAGTCAAATTGATGCAGTTAAAGAACCAAAATGATTCAGTTAGTGGAAGTGCAGAGAGTTGAGGTGTGGGAATCCCCCTTTTGGCCAGTGCAAGTTCAACATGAAAGAATTCATGAACCCCAAATATTAGACTGGCAAAAAGGTAGTTTATTGGCACTGAGAAGTCAGTCCTGGTAGAGAGATAAAGGTGCTAGCAGAGAAATCCTGGCAGAGAAATCAGCAGAGGTGTTAACACTGAGAAGAGCATGTCTCTTCACAGCAGTAGGGGTCCTGACAGGCAACTATGCCAAGGAGAGAGGTTCCTTGACAAGGCATGGTCCTGTTTTGGGCTTCTGCAAATTTTGGGTTTAAAATTGCCCTTTTTTATAGAAAAGCAATTGAGTGAAATTTCTTCAATGTTGTCACTGTTCCCAGGCCTAGATTTCCAATTGAATGAGATCACTTAAGTCTGAGTGATCTTGGACTCAACTCAATAAAAGGTGCAGCTAGTCTCACCAAGATAACAGAATGAAACCACTTTATCCTGATTCCCTGAAGCAGGCCTCTCCCAAAGCAGAGTTTTTCAAGAGTTCCCCCATGGCTTCCCACCCAAAGTCAGAAGACAGTTTCAAGATTCCCACCATCAAAATGAGCAGAACTAAGAGAACATTGTATACAGTAACAGCAAGATTACCTTATGATCAACTGTGATGGACTTGGCTCTTCTCAGCCATGGGACGATTCAAGATAATTCCAATTAACTTGGGAAGAAAAATGCCATCCACATCTAGAGGGAGAATTATGGAGACTGAAAACAGATTGAAACTTAGCATTTTCAACTTTTTGTTTGCTTTTTCTTTCTTCTGTTTCCCCCCTTTTGTTCTGATTTTTCTTTTTTTTCTTTTTTTCTTTTTAAATAACTTTTTATTGACAGGTGATTTTTCTTTCACAACATGACATATCAGAGAGGAAAAAAAATTGGAATTTAAAATCTTACAAAAATGAATATTGAAAACTTTCTATGTAATTGGGGGAAAATACTATTTAGAAAAAAAAAACACTTTAAATAAAGATACAAAATCCAAAATTAAATATCCCTATTCTCAAGGAGCTAACAGCATTCCTTTGCCAGGAGGGCAGGGGAGACATCATGTCCATATATAATTATACACAGGAAATGCACAAAATAAATAGAAGGTAGTTTAGGGCAAGGCTTCTTAAATTTTTTCTACTCACAATCCCTTTTCACCTGACAAATTTTTATGCAACCTCAGGTTTATAGAATATAAAATAGGTATACAAACTAAACATTTACTGATAATAAATTGTAATTTCATGACTTCCACACTCAGTTACATAACCCCATATTGGGTTGTGACCTATAGTTTTAAAAGCTTTGCTTTAAGGAGGGAAAGCTGAGAGTAGGGAGGAAGGTTCAGATAAGATTCATTTTGAAAGTGTTTCTTATACCAGAGTTTGAAGAGAAAGATTCTAAGATTTGAAAGTAAGGAAGGAATATATTCTAGTCAAAGAGGGATAGCCAGTAGAAGTTCATGGAAACAAGAGAAGGAATGCTAATTAAGAAGAACAGAGAGATCAGTTTGTTTGGATTGGAGAGTTCAGGGAGAATAATATGCTGAACAATGAGGCTAGAAAGATGGGACTAGGTAGATTCTCAAGGGTGTTAAAAGTCAAACTGCAGAAATTTGACACAAACATGATCTATCTCTGATATATCTTAGGAGCCATAGGGAGCCATTGGATTCTACTAAGTGGGAAAATGACATGGTCAGATCTCTACTTTTGCAAAATCACTTTAGCAGCTGTCTGTCAATCAAGGAATGGGGAAAAACGAGGCAAGGAAACCAACTAAGTCATTGCAATAGAGGCCATTAAAAGAGATCTTGAGGGCCTAAATTTGGTTGGAGATTATGTGAGTAGTTAGAAAGGAATGAGAGATGTTATGGAGGTATAAGAAAGATTTGGCAATTGAATGATTATGTCAGATAAAGAAGAGTGAGGAATCAAGGATGATGCTATAATCTTATTAAACCTGGAAGACTGGAAGGATGGTGATTTCTTTGAGAGAAATAAAGACGTTCAAAAGAGTGTTGCATTTTAGGGAAAAGATAATGAATTCTATTTTGGACATGTTCTACTCTGAACTATCTAATGGACAATTGGTGATATGGGCCTGAAAGATCAAACTGGGGATGGTTCTGTGTAACTGGGAGCTATTTTCATAGAGATAATTAAAACTCATAAAGCTGTTGAGATCAGTAAATGAGAGTATAGAGAAAAAAAAGAATGAAGTCCAGGACAGAGCCTTGAAGATAAAACCATATTTTGGATGCATGATATGGATGATCATCTAGCAAATGAAAGCCATGTAGAAGGAATGCATAAAGAAGAGAGACTATCCAGTTGGAAAGAGCTGGCCAACAATATGAAAATTACAATAACATTTATAAAATTAAGCATTGACAGAAAGGCCATGAAATTTAATAATTAAGAAATCATGGATGATTTTTGGGAGAGCAGTTTCAATTGAGTGATGAGGTTAGAAGTTAGATTGCCAAAGGTTGAGAATTGATGGAAAGGAGAAGTGGAGTAAGCTTCAGGGTAAGTTTGTTGAATAATTAATAAACAATGAATGCCACGAAATTGTGGTTTAGATGATTTATGTAAGCATCTCCTTCTTTATTTTATTCTAGTGGAGAGTATTAAATCCCTGTGAACATTGGGCCTATTCATTCTAGGTTTTTGTTTCTTCATCTGCATCAAAACCAGATATTTATAAAGCATTTAGTACAGTGCCTGGCATATCTAAGCACTTAACAAATTTGTATTCCCTTTCCCTTCTCTTCCTCTTGTACTGTACAGAGATTGGATTCTGTTTTCTGAGGCCTGTTCTAGAGTTAAAATCTTATGCATCTATTTCACTTGCTTGAATATGTCTTGATGTGGTCATTTCAGAACACTGTGAAGTCTATCACGTAGTTGACATTATTTTGAATTAAATATATTATTACAAAACACTTCAGGTACTTCTGAAGCCCAGCAAGAACATTGGACAAGGGTAGGAGATTTGGAGTTGATTCTCGAGCTATGCTATCAGTTCATAGTTCTTCAGCATGTGAACCCCCTGGACAACTAAATTAATTTTTGTGGGCCTCAGTTTCCTCATTTATTAGACAAGGATAAATCGTCCTTGTTTTAGTCATAGAGTTGATAAGTAGATGAAATGAGAAAATGTAGATGAAAGCTTTGTATACTAAGCCCAATAAAATAAAAGATATTATTAAGATAGAGTAACATTGGTCAGTCCCAGAAATGTTATCTTTTTTTTTCTTACCTCTCTCTCCCTGTGCAACAATTGTATACACAGATGCTCAGTCAATAACAGCTGGCATTTATTTGGAGAATAGCAGCATACCATAATCATGGCTTTCCTTGGAGAGCTGGATTCAAGGTTTATCTCTCATATATACATGATCTAGGGCAAATCACTTAATCTCTGTCAATCTCAGCTTCTTCATCTGTTGTTCTTTGTCCTTCATTCTTGAAGAGGACCATGACATCAGGGAGGTGATGCCATGATATGCAAGTGAATTGGATTTAAATGAGGGAGGACTGTGCAAAGTCACCTACCTCATTTTCCCCTCCAGAGTCCTCTGGATCCAGTGACAACATACAGATTAGGACAAATGGAGATGGCCCTGGATGAATGGGAGATCTTGGCCTTGTCTTCCACAGGTCTCGGTTTGACTGAGGCTGCACCCTTTAAGTAATTAAGGCTAGGTATCAATTAAAACATTCAATCTCCTCTTTAACCTAATTCCCTGTAATATTCTCTCTAAAATGTAATGTTCTCTTGTTGGGGTTTCCTTGAAGTCTCTGGAAACAGCCTTCCTTTCAAATCAGTAATCACCACAAGTGCAGCCAGGGGTTAAAGAACAAATCCTTTATTGTCTTTTTCCAAGTCTTCTCTCTTTTCCTGGGGCCTGGTTAGCTTTCTTAGAGGCCCATCTCTCTCCTTGGTTCTGAGAGTTTAAGCTCCTGCCGCCAGTCTTTTGTCTTCTCTGCTTCTGCCAGCTCCTGAATGTGTCTTGGTTTCTGTGGGGGAGACAGGAGGACTGCCACCACTTCTCTGGTCTTCTCTAGTTCTGATTCAGGCTGAGTTTGTCCAAGCTTATATTCTCTCTCATCATAGGTGCAAATCTTGCGAAACTATAGTAAGTACTAAATAATGTACTGAACTAGAGAACTGTTAAATACCATGCTAAATAATAATTGTCTCTATCAATTCCACTGACTTAGCATCTTGTTTCAAGTTCTGGCCCATAACAGTCCCCTCCCCCCCAAAAAAAATCAGAATGAATGAATCTGGAAGGGGAAGACCCTCAGGGTTTCTGGCCAAAGCAGAAATGACTGCTATTTACTTTTAATCTGAGACAATCAGGACCAAACAATGACCACATGGGGCTTGGCCTAGGACTTGTGGGTGGCCAGTTAGAATCAGATTGATTTAGTTTAAGGTCTGATCCTTAAGAAAAAAATCTAGCCAATAAATACCAACATGTTTTGGGAGGGTTCAGAGGTGCAAAAGAAAACAAAATGTTTTTAGGAGCATCTGTAAATATAATACCCTATGTGGACGGAGGGAGGAAGGGAGAGAAAGAAGGAAGAAAGGAAAGAAGGAAGGAAGAAAGGAAGAAAGAAAGGAAGGAAGGAAGGAAGGAAAAAAGAAAGGAAGAAAGGATGGAAAGATCAGTTGGTCGTTTCTCTCCTCAAGAGCTGACAGCTTTAATTTCTGAAAGTCTTATGGCACTGAAAGTATTGCTCTGGTTTACCATAGTAGAAGCAGAAAGCCCTAACTCCACAAGTACATAGACTTTAGTCAATCAGTCAATAAACACTAAGGCTTACTATTGCATATTAGGCACCATGCTAAATCCTTGACCCCTTCCCTTAAGGTTAAAAATCTCTTAAATTTGATTCCTCAGTATTCTGCTTTAGGACTCCTATGTATGGAGAAAAAGAATTGAATCTAAAGATATCTCTCTCAGCAAAGATTAAGAAAACCAGTGAACAAATAATTCTGTGTTTCTGTCTCTACTCTGTCATTTTCTCCTTCTCCTTCTCCTTGTTGTTCTTCTTCTCTTCCTCTTCTTCTTCCTCCTTCTCCTCCTTTTCCTCTTCATCTTCTTTTTCCTCCTCCTCTTCCTCTTCCTCCTCCTCCTCCTCCTCATCCTACTCTTTCTCCTCTGTCACTCTGTGTCTCTCTCTCCTTTCTCTGTGCTCTCTTGGAAGAGGATATTTCTCCTCCCTCTTCTTCACATTGTATGTGAAATCCAAAGCAGGATCATTATTAATGACTATTTGGCATAATAACAGCGAAAGTAAATAAGCAAAAAACAGAAATCACTTAGTTTTTCAGAGGGAAAAATATATGGCAAAGGTTCCCTCTTCTATGGACAGAGGAGAAGGTAACTTTTCTGAAGTTCCAAACCCTCAAGCTCATCTTTCTAAATTTTGTTTTGCTCTTTGTTTGGCAATTGATTCTTGGTTTCATTTATCCAGGTCAGCTGTTCCAAACCCTTTTATTCTCTATTCAAATTTCCTGGGCTAATTTCTCTGCTGTATATCATGCCTCATGATATACCTAAACAAACTGAGGTCATTTGTCTTCCTTCAGTTCCTTCTTTTTCCTGTCCTTACTTTATATCTCCTTGACACCATTACATAATATCTTCTAAATTATTCTAAATTCCGTAAAGATTTGGCCTTTCTCCTCACAGTAGCCAATTCCTCTATTTGTATGCTGGATCCCATCTCTCATTTTTCAACAGATTGCTTTCATTGCTGCCCCCTCCTAATCCTGAATCTTTTTCTGTTGGCTCTTCTCATTTGTCTTCAAACATGTCCAAGTTCCTTCTACTAGCTTTAAAAAAATCCTCAGTAATCCTACCATCCTCTCTAGTTATCATCTTATATTTCCTTTCTTCCTCCTCCTCCTTCTCTTCTTCCTTCTCTTCCTTTTCCTCTTTCTCTTCTTCTTAATTAATATCTAGGTATGAGATTCACTTAATGATGCTAATATTAAGATCATTTATTGATGACACATTCTCAAGTTTTCAGGATCAAAGACTTAGAGATAGGAAGGATTCTAAGAATCGTCTCCTCTCTTTCTAAGCTAAAATCCTTGAAAAAGCTGTCTTGTGTTCAGTGACTTCCTTTTCACTCTTTTCTCAACACTCTGTAGTTTGGTCTCATCATGGAAATGAAATGACTCATTCCAAAGTTATCTGCACTCTCTTAGATGCCATATCTGCTGGTCTTTTTTCATCCTAATCTTTTTGATTCTTGCAGTATTTGAAATTATTGACTACCTCCTTCTTCCAGATATTCCCCCTTTTGGGCTTTTGGGACCCTATTTTCTTTTGGTCCTTCTCTTACATGTCCTATGGCTCCTTTTCATTTCCCTTTGGTGGCTCCTTCAGCCATATATTTTTTTCCTTACCATAAGTATAGCTCAACATTCTGTCCTTGACCTTTCTCACTCTTATGTTCTTTCTTGGAGACCTCATCATTTCCATGAGATAAGTTATGATCTCTGTGTAAATAACTCTTGAATCTATCCATCTAGGACTAGTCTATTTCTTGACCTCATCACACTCAACACTTTTTTTATTTTGGGACAATTGGGATTCTTGTCCAGGGTCACACAGCTAGAACTCATCTGAGACCAAATTTGAATACTGTCCATTAAAGATAGTGAATCTTCCTGACTATAAGCCCTGTGCTTCATCCACTGTGCCACCTAACTCCCTGACTAGATAATTTAAAGGATCATTTTAAAATTTTAAGTCTGATCCTATGATTTTATGCCTGTGATAAGAACTCCTTCCTCTCCACTCTTCCCTAAATGCTGGTGATTTTTCCTTCTTTCATCTTAACATAACAATACAAGGGGGATTGACAGACTGTCCTGTCCCTTGGTGACTCCTTGCTCTTGCCATGTATTCAGTCCATCTTCTTTTTCAAATCCATCCATCCATCCATCCATCCATCCATATATGTATATATGCATATATATGTATATGTATAAATATATATTCACACATTATACATATCTATATATTTTAATGGCCTCCTTTTTTTGTTGTTGTTCTTAATTATTTATTTCTTATGTGCTTCAGTCTATTCACACTGCCATATTATTTTCCTTTGTCCTCTGGTTGATCCTTAGTTTTAATTTGGAAATTGCTGTATTCCATGATTCATGGATTGATATATAAGGAATTCTTAGCTTACTGATGAATTTATTTATATATATATATATATATTTTTTTTTTTCCTATTAAAGAACTTTCTCAAGGGCATTTTTAATTTTAGTTCTTTGAGAAAGCTGCTAGTTAAGTGATTAGTATTGTTTGATTGGAAGACACACCCACAAGAGTGAACTAACCTCTGTACAAAGCTCAATTTACCTTAAATTTGCCTCAAGCCAAGGAAATTCTGAACTTGGTTTTGCATGGAAGGCATCAGTGCCTACCAATGGGTAAAAATTACTAAGAAATAGATTTCCAACCCAAAAGAAAGCAAGGGAGATTTTTCTCCCAATGAGTTGATTTGATAATGTAACTTTGTGATTAAGTGAACTCCCTATTCCTGGAGTTATTTTGTTAAAATTCTTGATAGCCATTTTCTGAGATATTGGAAAAGAGACACATTCATCTGATAGGGAGCAAACTAGATAACCCCTGAAATTCTTTCTCTTCAGGATACTATGGTTATCCAATCCAACTTAGTAGTAATTTCTCAGGATATAGACTGAAATCAGTCACTTTGGGGAAAGCAACAAGTATTCTTTTCATTTCAACAAATATTTAAATGACTACTGTGTGCCATGTACCAGTGTGTTGACTGAATTACAAAATTTGAGTAGGAATTGATCACTATCTCATGGAGTCTGAAAGGGAAATATATGAAGGATGAGTGATTTCCTCAGTCTGGGGAATTTCCAGGGGATGAACTTCCTCTATTAAGGCAGACTGTGGCCTGCCTGTGACTTAATAGGATAGGTCCAGGTAGTTGGTCAAGCTATAGAAAAGTTCATTGACTTCTTCAGTTTCACATAGCTAGTTAAGTGTCCGAAGTAGGATTTGATCTCTGGTCTTTCTTGTCCCTAGTTAGCAGCTATAACTGCTGTGCCAAGCTGCCTCTTCAGCAGAGGATGTGTGACATAGATGAGCATATTTATCTTTAATCCAGAGCAGTCATGTTACATATTGGACACTGGTCCCTTATTTATTGTCTTAAAGAGCATTGAGGGTGTAAATGATAGACTGGGATATGTATGTCGATATGTATCACACTCAAATTCAGGTTTTCCCAGCAGAAGGTTTCCTCATCTATAAAAATGAACTAGAGAAGGAAATGGCAAACCATTCTAGCATCTTTGCCAAGAAAGCCCCAAATGGCATTATGAAAAATGAGACACCACTGAAATGACTGAACAATAACACATCAATAATAATTTAGAATATTTTTTTCATATGACCATAGAGAGCTTTGATTTGTTCTTCTGGCCCATTTATACTCTTTAACCATGTATCAGTTGGAGAATGACTTGTATTCTTATAATTTCTCCTTTCAGTTCTCTCTATATTTGAGAAATTTGTTTTTTTATCAAATAAACTTGCTGTAAATTTTTTTTAACAATTATATTACTGTGTATTTCCCTTCATCCTACTTTTCTTATCACTTATTTTTCTCTCTCCTTTCACATTGCCCCCCCTCAATATTGTTTTGCTTCTGACCATTCTCTTAATCTGCTCTCATCTCTATCAACTCTGGCCACTTCTCTCATGCTCTTTCCTATAAGGAAAGGGATTTTTATACCTAATTGTTTGTGTATCCCTCTTTTAGCCAATTACAATTAAAATAAGGTTCAAGCATTGTCTGCCTCCAGCACATTTGTACCTTTCTTATGTGAAAAATTGACCCCATTCTACTTTTGCTTTCTATCAGTGTATCCCTCTTTTTGACTCATTTTTTTTAGATATTATTCTATCATACTCAACTCACACCCATGCTCTTCCTTTATGTATATAATTCTAATTCTAATCTAATGTATTCTAATAATGATAAAGTTCTTGGGAGTTACAAGTATCATTTTTCCATGTAGGAATTGATAATTTATCTTTCCTGCTTGCCTTTCTTTCCATGCTTCTCTTGATTCTTGTATTTGTAAGTCAGATTTTCTATTTAGCTTTGGTATTTTCATCAGGAATCCTAGAAAGTCCTCTACTTCATTAAATATCCATTCCTCACCCCCTGAAAGATTATACTCTATTTTGCGGGATAGGTGATTTGTGGTGTAATCCTAGCTTCTTTATTATTTGGAATATCATATTTCAAGTCTAATCCTTTCATGTAAAAAATTGCTAAATCTTGGGTTATCTTGGTTATGGCTCTACAATATCTGAATTGTTTGCAATGTTTTCTTCTTGATCCCAAGGCTCTGAAATTTAGCTATAATATTCCTGAGAATTTTCATTTTGGAATCTCTTTCAAGAGGTAATTGGTGGATTCTTTCAATTTTTATTTTACCTACTCATTCTATGATATCAGTTTTCTTTGATAACTTTTTGAAATATGATATCTGGGCTCTTTTTATTTTTTTGATGATGGCTTTTAGTAGTCTAATAAGCCTTAAATTATCTCTCTTCAATCTATATTCCATCTAGGTCAATTGATTTTCTGATGAGATATTTTATATTTTCTATGTTTTCACATTTTTGATTTTGTTTTACTGTTTCTTGGTGTCGATGGAGTCATTAACTTCCAGCTGTCCAAGTATAATTTTTAAGGAATTATTTTCTTCAGGGATCTCCTTTTTCAAATGGCCAATTCTACTTTTAAAATTTTATTTTCTTCAGTGAATTTTTCTTTTCCAAATTGTTGATTCTTTTTTATGATTTTCTATCCATAATCTCCATATTTTCCCCTTTTTTCTATCTCTCTAATTTGATATTTAAAATTCTTTTTGAGATTTTCCAGGATTTTTTTTTTTTTTTGGACCTGAGACCAATTCACAGGCTTTTTATTTTTGAGTCTTTAGATATTGTAGTTTGTACATTGTTCTTCTTCTGAGTTTGTGTTTTCATCTTCCCTGTCACTATAGTTACTTTTTTTAGGCAGGTTCTTTCCCATTGTTTGCTTATTTTTCCTGCCTATTTCTATTTTAACTTTGTCTTAAAGTTGGGATATATATATATATATATGAAAGGGGGCAAGTTTCAGTTTTTTGTGCTGCTATTTTCAGATTTAGTTCTCTAGTCTGTGCTCTTGTTTGTAAGTGATCATAAGTGTACTTTTCTTCCCTGAAATTGTGATCAGGGTCCTTGCTCCTGTTAGTGCTTCTTCTGTCCTGAGAAGACAAATGGGAACTGCATATGGGCAATACGACAGATTCTTACTCCAAGGACCAGTAAAAGGTTCACTGTAATTTCCTTCTGACCAGTTGTTTGACCTTCTTATTGTCTGTGGGCTGAGATTCTGCTTCACTCTCTCATAAGACAGATCTTACTGCTGACCTAATTTATCTTGAGCTAGAAAGTCATTTCACCACATCTTTTTATTGACTCTACCACTTCAGAATTCATCTCGAGGTATTATTTTAAAATTGTTTGGAGGAGAATTTGTATGACCTCAGGGGAGTACTTGCCTTTACTCTGCCATGTTGGCTTTCCTGTAGTCTCTATCATATAATTCCTTGATGATATCCTTTACTCTTTTTCTTAAAAGTTCCTTATTGGTTTTATGTTACAGCTTGTATAACCATCATATGCCTCTCCATTGTGCTGTGTAATCCTCATATTTCATGCCTTAGAGGCAATGCTGTTTTATGTCTTGCTGCCAGATACAAACACAGTAAATTTTTAGTGTTGAAAATTTAGTATTTAAAACAAAACTTTCATGGAAAGCTAGGGATCAGGAAGACATCTTTGCAATTTTCTATAATCCCCTCCTCATGTTCAACCTTGGGTCCAACTTCGTTGTCCATCTGTATTGTTTGCCCTGGATATTTTTATCGTTGCACAAACTCCCTTCAAATGCATGATGAAATCTGGGCAATAGACTTTCTTCATCCACATTTTTTTTTCCCTGAATGGAAGTATATACCAAACTCCTTTATCATATAAAATAATACATTAGTATACAACATTGAGTTAAAAACAAAGTGCTTTGTGAAGTCAAGGGGAAGGGCATCCAGTTAAGCCATTGTCTCCTGAAAAGATCATAGTAAACTTTCTAGAGAAGACAGCTTTTGAGTTTGGTATTAAAGGATTAATGGCAGCAATTCATGGCATAAAGGAGGAAAGGAAGGTTATTCTACAAGTAGGGCACAGTGTGAGCAAAGGCAGGGAGAGGAGAATACTACTAAAGCAATTACAAGTTTTCACACAATTTAAGTGAACTTTTCATTGATAGTAATGCCCCTGAAAATGGCTGTTCACGGGCCTACTTACTTAGAGGCAGAATAACTTTCTACTCTGTGGTGAGATTTAAAGGACCCAGGATAGCAGGATGATTTTAAAGCTGATGAATCACTTTTCTTATACCTGATCTGTCAGGTGGCTAATGTAAGAATAGGTATCTACATTTTACAAATAAAGAAAATGAGGATCATTGAGGTGACATAGCTTGTTTATGATCATATAACTAATATATGTAAGAAGCAAAACTGGAAAAAAGGAAGGAAATAGGCATTTATTAAGTACTACTATGTGCCAGGAAATGTACTAAACTTTTTATAAATATTTCATTTACTGTTACTGTTATCATTTTACAGATGAGGAAACTGAGGCAGGCAGAAGTTAACGACATTCCCAAGTGACTCAGGTTAATTGTTTGAATTGAGCTTTAAATTCTATGCACAATGGCACCACCTAGTCACCATTAGGTCTTAGGTACAGCCAGTATTTTTTCCTATGTCACAAAACTTTCACTTGATAGGGATAGGGGAGGGGAGAAAAAAAGTAAAAAAGAAAAAAGAAAAAACACCAAACAATACACACCCAACAATTAGAAAGCTATTTTGTCTCTACCAGGCCCTAGTTAAAATGCAAATACCCCTGAAGGATAAACACATTACCCCATTATCTGTCATCCACACCTCAGCTGCTGGTTAGTTTATCAGATAACCCTTTGTCTTGTCACTTTTGAAAAGTAAAGAGAAGGCCTCAAAAGGCACCTATCTAATCATAGAATCCTAAGATTTAGAGCTAGATGGGACCTTAAAGATCAAAAATCTAACCCAACTCCCTCATTTTGAAGATTTGGAAACAGGCCTACAGATTTGCCCATGGCCACATAGTTTTAATAGTTGAGCCAAAGTTCGAATTTAGGACCTAGTCCACTGAGGAAGGAAGAATAAATTTTGACTGGGGAGATAAATTGGGTGAGATAATAAGAATTTAGTGAACAGTTCTGGACAACAGAAGAGCGCCAATTTGGTGGAGGAGACAGTTCCCTGGACACAGAATTTTCCAACTTGACAATAAGGGCCAGTCCTGACGGATTCCAGGGTGTCCTAACCCATGTTGAAAGGACAGCCCTGAAGAAGATGTCTCAGCTCCTATTTACTGTTTTCCAAGTTTCATGCTTATAATAAGCAATTACCCTGGATTTACATATTGTTTCAACACATGTGATTTAGCTTATGAAAAAAATAGTTACAAAACTCTTTCTAGTTGAATATTTATCTTTTCAATGTTAAAAAAAATGTAGTTCTAATGTGATGAGTACAGTGACTGTTTATCTTCAGTTTAGAAACCCTCATAAAGTGTAGCACAGATTCACTGAAAACTTTTGAAAAAGTACTTTTCTCTCTGACTGAAGAAACACTAGCCATAGAGCAATCAACACCTGACATCAAAGCTCCCTCTTGTGGCCACCATTTGGAATTGTTCCTGTCATCTTAGGCAAGATTCTGGCTCTTGAATGAGTGTTCAGAGAATGCTAATGAAATGTGAATCTGAAACAAAATATCTGAGAGTGGAAAGTTTATCTTAGCATCTTCACACTTGCACCATAAGCAGCTTCAATGTTTCTTATTGTACAATAGTGCTCCATGCCATTAGGAAAACTTGGTTCCCTCTTCAGCCCCAGGAGAGAGGGGCAGCTTACTTTTAGTGTAGGGAAAAAAAAAAAAAAAAAGAATTATATTGAGCCTCCAGCAAATTGTCTGACCTCAGTGTGCAAGGACACTGGATTTGGAGCCTAACTCAAGCAATGAAGCTTGTAAGGTAAGTGCAGGGCTAAACAAATAAAGATAAAGGTTTCTACTTGAGCTCCTCTGTAGACATCATGACTATGTGACATTCACCTCCTGAAACCTTGCTATCTTCAATTGTAAAACAAGAATAATATAACTTTTTGCTACTTTCTTCACAAGGTTTTGGTGAGTATCAAATGAGATGTAGTTCGCCTCAATTCAACAAACATAGGTCAGGCCAAAAGAAAAATCTCTATTGTATAAAGTCCTGATCTGTGTTTTTATCAGGGTAGGTAACTCCCAGTGAGAAAACTCCTTTACCAATGCAGATCTACAAATTGGGTCTGTAATTTATGATCTTAGAGTTGCAAAGGGACACTAAGAAGGTTAGGGGTCACAATTTAGTCTGGGGTCACAATTTAGGATAAATCCAAGGTAAGATTTGAATCCAGTTTGTTCAGACTTTCTCACAGCTCTATATCTACTATCTCTTAGCTTTTGTAAATTGTGGTTTCACTCCATTTGTCATCTTGTAACTGAATGTGGAGGTTGTGAAATTGTGATTTATTTTTGGTAAATGTTTGATTTGTACACCTACATTTTATATACCTATATATCTGGGGCCATGTAAAAATTTCTCCTTACTCATTTTTCTCATGAGTAGAAAAACTTTAAGATGTCCTGAAACTATACCATGTTGCATCCCAGGCAATGGGGAATCAAATGGATCATAAGCAGTGATCTCAGAAGCCAACTACACTAACACCCTTACTTTATCTAACAAGAAAATGAGCCTAGGATAGTTATGTTATTTGCCAAAGGTCATAAAACAATCATAACAGTTAAGTTATTTGCCAAAGGCTATTTAAAAAAAAAAAAAAAACTTTCAACCCAGGGCCTCTGGATTGAACATAATTTCTTCTTTAAAGAAACTTACATTCTTCATGAAGTGGGGTGAGGAGGGTAACTATACAGCATGTATGTAAGTATTTGGCATTCAAGAACTATCTGTGACTTTCTCAGCTCAAAAAACTTCCTCCACTAAAAACAGATGACTGACTTTAGTGAAAAAATAAAAAAAGTCCTAGGAGGTGCTGAGATGCCAAAGAATTCAGTGATTTTCCCAGGTTTGTGCAGCTTTTCTGGACTCCAAGCTCTGTATTCTGTATAATCTATCACAATGACTGATAATGAGAATAAGTTTGGTACAATGAAAATTAAGTAAACATTTTATAAACCTATAGAAAGATCATCTATGTTATTATTCCCATGATATTTATAATATGTACATTTACATGCTGTAATATTATTTACGGTATGTCAATTTACAAACTTTAATGTGATTATTCTAGCATGTGACATATTTTAGGACTAAATTCTAGTCTATCCAAGTGCTAACTCCTTTCCTTCTCAGAGGGCCTTTCCTTTACTCTGTATATATGTGTATCTGCTTAGCTGTTTATATATTATCTCTCCTATTAGAATGTATACAGCTTGAGGGCAGACACTAAATTTTTGTCTTTTTAAAAAATATCCCTTAGCACACATAGTTGTTGTTCAGTTATTCAATCATGTCTGACTCTTTATGACTCCATGGACGATAGCATATCAGGCCCTTTTATCCTTCAGTATCTCTTGAAGTCTGTTCAAGTTCATCTTCATTGTTTCCATGACACGATCTATTAATTCATTCTCTTGTTCCCTTCTACTTTTGCTTTCAGTTTTCCCCCAAATCAGGGTCTTTTCCAATAAGTCACATCTTATGATGTGAACAAAATATTTAGACTTCAGCTTTAATATTTGACCTTCCAGTGAATAGTCTTAATAAATTTATTTTAAGTATTGATTTATTTGATCTTCTTGCTATCCAAAGGACTCTCAAAATTTTTTTCTAGCATCACAATTTCAAAGTGTTGATTTGTGGTGTTCAGCCTTCCATATAGTCTTTGTCTCTGTCTCTGAATACGTCTTCATATCTTTATGTCTCTCTCATCTATCTATCTATCTGTCTATCTATCTATCTCTCTATCTGTATATAGTCCATAGCAATATACATCGCTAATAGAAAAACCATACCTTTGACCATGCCTTTGGTAGGAAAGTGATGTTTACTTTTTAGTATGCTGCTAAAATTTGTTGTAGTTTTCCTTCCAAGGAGTAATCTGCTATCAGAGTGATATCATCTACATATATGAGACTGTTGATATTTCTCTTGGCAATCTTTATTCTAATTTTTGATTCATCCAGCCTAGCATTTTGCATGATGAATTCTGCATATGTTAAATAAATAAGATGACAACATATAGCCTTGTCATAGTCCTTTTCCAATCTTAAACCAAGCAGTTGTTCCACATTCAGTCCTAAGTCTTGTTTTTTGACCCCCCCCCCCCCCACAAAGGTTCCTCAGGAGACATATATGGTGATTTAGAATTCCCATCTCTTAGACGTTCTACTACATTTTGATGTGATCCACATGGTCAAAGACTTTAGTGTAGGCAAGGAAGCAAGAGCAAATGTTTTGAAATTGATGGTTTTCTGGAACTTTTTTGATTTTTACATAGAACAGCAAATGTTGGCAATTTGGTTTCTAATTTTTTTTTTTGCCTCTTCAAAAACCCACTTGTTCTCAGTTTATATATTGCTGAAGCCTAAATTGCTGAATCTTAAGCATAACTTTGTGGCTGTGTGAAGTGAGTGTGATTATTCAGTAATTGAACATTTCTTGGCATTGCCCTTCTTTAGAAATGGGGACACAAACTGATTTTTTTCACTCTAGTGACCCTGATTGAGTTTACCAAATTTTCTGGTGTATTGAGTATAGCATTTTTTTTTTCCTGAGGCAATTGGAATTAAAAGACTTGCCTAGGAAGTGTTAAGTGTCTGAGGTCAAATTTAAACTCAAGTCCTTCTAACTTCAGAGCTGGTGCTCTATCCATTTGAGTACAACACTTTTAACAGCATCATCTTTTGGGGTTTTAAATAATTCATAAAGAATTCTATCATCTCCATTAAACTTTGTTTTAGTTAGCAATGTTTCCCAAGGCCCATTTGACTTAATTCTTCAGAATATCTATATCTAGAGCAGTAATTACATCATCATGGTTATCAGGAATGTTAAGATTTTTTTGTATAATTCTTATATGCGTTTTTGTACTTCGTAATCTCTTTTGCTTAAGTCCCCACCATTTTTATCTTTTATCGTGCCCATTTTTGCATGAAATATCCCCTTAATATATCTAATTTCCTTGAAGGGATCCCTTCTCATACTATTCTTTTCTTGTATGCCTTTACACTGCTCATTTAAGAAAACTTTTAAATCTCTTTTTTTTTTCCATTTTCTTGATTTCTGAATTAATTTGGGTATGTCTTCCCCTTTCTTCTTTCCCTTTCTTTCTTTTCTCAAATATTTGTAAAGCCTCATCAGACATTTTACTTTCTTGCTCTTCCTTTTCTTCAGAATTTTTTTGGTTGTTGCTACTTCTTCTACAATATTGCAAACTGTATAGTTCTTCAAATGCTCTACCAGATCTAACTACTTTCACTTAATATTCTTAAGGGATGTTAATTAGGTTATCTCTATCTAATGGTTTTCCCTACTTTTTAAAAATTTAAATCTGAACTTTACAATAAGAATCTCTTGACCTGATCCACAGAGAACTTGGGTCTTGTTTTAACCGAATGTTTAGACTTTTTCCACTTTGGGCTACAAAGAATATAATCAATCTGATTTCTATATTTACCATTTGGTGATGTCCATGTAGAGAGTAACCTTTTGAGTTGTTGAAAAATAATATTTACAAGCAGGACCAGGAATTCATTATATACTTCAATAACAATACTATATGATAATCAATTCTGATGGACGTGGCCATCTCCAGCAATGAGATGAATCAAATCAATTCCAATAGAGCAGTAATGAATTGAACCAGCTACACCCAGCGAAAGAACTCTGGGAGATGACTATGAACCATTACATAGAATTCCCAATCCCTATATTTTTGTGCGCTGCATTTTTTTGATTTCCTTCACAGGCTAATAATACACTATTTCAAAGTCTGATTGTTTTTGTACAGCAAAATAACTGTTAGGACATGTATGCTTATATTGTATTTGATTTATACTTTAACAAATTTAACATGTATTGGTCAACCTGCCATGGGAGGGAGGGGATGGGAGGGAAGGAAGGGAAAAATTGGAACAAAAGGTTTGGTAATTGTCAATGCTGTAAAAATACCCATGCATATAATTTGCAAATAAAAAGCTATAATTAAAAAAAAAGATTCTTTGAAAAATAAAACAGTAAAAAAAAAAAAAAAGAAAAATAGTATTTACTAACTAGAGAGTTATATTGGCAAAACTCTCTTACTTTGCCCTACTTCGTTTTATATTCCAAGATCAAACTTGCTTGTTATTCTATTTATCGTTTGATTTCCTTTAGTATTTCAATCCCCTGTGATGAATATGACATCTTTTATTTTAGCATCATTTATAGAAGATGTTGTAGATTTTCATATAACTGATCAACTTTGGCCTCTTCAGCATTGGTGGTTTGAATATATTCTTTATTATTGTGATGTTGAATGGTTTAACCATGGATTCAAACATATCATTCTGTCAGTTTTGAGATTACATCACAATTCTGCTTTTCTTATCCTTTATATTGAGCATGAATCAATAATTCCTCTTCTAAGGAATGTTTGCCTACAGTTTTATATATAGTAATCATCTGAATTAAATTTATCCATTTTTATCCCTTTAAGTTCACTGACACCCAAGAGGTTGATATTTAATCTTTCAATCTTCTATTTGACCACATCCAGTGTTATCTTCATTCATAGATCTTACATTTCAGGTTCCTATTCAATATCGATCTTTACAACTTTGGATTTTCCTTTCATCACCAGACACATACACAGTTAAACTTTCTTATGGCTTTGGCCTCCACATTGGACCTGATCTGAGGGTTTATCTCTCAATGTCATATCTTTTATCATTTAGCACTGTCCATGGAGTTTTCTTGACAAAGATACTAGAGTGGTTTGCCATTTCCTTCTCCAGTATATTACCTAGCAAAAATTTACCTGTTACATGCTAAGTACTTACCTGTTTTTCAACTTAATTTGATTATATCCAGTTTTGTATATGTAGTTTGATGCATTTACTATTTAGATGTCAATCTTGTCTCTCTTCTCTCCCCCAATTGCAAATTAATTGTAACAACAACAAGAACTTGCATTTCTAAAATGTTTTAAGTTTTACCAAACACTTTCCTTAAAATTGCCTCTTGAAAGGTAGATAATACTCCTATTATTATCCTCACTTTACAGATAGGGAAACTGAAACTTAGAAAAAATTTATTGATTACCTAAAGTCACACAGCTAGTAAATACCAGAAATAAAACTTTATTTAATCCATGTCTTCTGACTTCAAGTCCTGTTCTCTGGACATATTATAAGGGCAGCTTCCTATATTTCTATGAATTCCCTCCTTCAAGAAATGTGTGAACATTGTGGGGGATAAATTGTAAACATTCAGAGAATTCCTGTCATAAATTGTTAATAATAATCATAATAGTTCCTCATTCCATGGACCCTGGAAAATTCCAAACTGCTTTCTTTACCACAACCCTGTGATTAAAAAAAATGCTGAAGCCCACCCCAGAGACCACATTGTTGATTATCTGGGGTCTATTCACATTGAGTTTCCCAGGATTCAAGACTGAAGACACAAAAGCTATTTTACTACCATTGGGATATATAGGTAGATTAGACATTTGGACAGCAGCAGAAGGGAAGGAGGAAGCACTCGCTCTCATTGTCTGTCATTTTACATTTAAAACTAAATTTTCCGCTTTGTGAATGACACCCTGTCCAGCACTGATTATTCTACAATAATCAAAAAGGTAGATTCATTATCTATTTGACTTCAACTGGAGTCGTGATATGTACTATAAGTTGTTTCTTTTTAAGAACAATGAATTCCTACAATGGCACAGCTTGCAAGTGACATCATAGGTTTATTAAGTTTCTAGGATTTGGAATTGTTGATTTTTTTTTAATCAGATAAGAGAGATAGAAAAATTTTGAAAATGTTAGAAGTATGCAAAAGAGAGTCAACAGCTTGGAAAAGAAAGGACAAAATCAACTGAAGAAAATAATACCTTTAAAAGTAGAGTTAATCAAATAGAAAAGAGATACAAAAGCTAACTGAAGAAAATCATAAATCAAAAACTACAGTTGGGCAAATGGAAACTAATGACTCATCGAGACATCAAGAATCAGTCAAACAAACTAAAAAGAATGAAAAAAATAAAAGAAAATATAAAATATCTCATTAGAAAAACAACCAACTTGGAAAATCCAGGTAAGATAATTTAAGAATTATTGGACTGCTTGAAAACCACAATCCAAAAAAAAAAAAAGAGCCTGGCTGGCATCTTTCAAGATATCAAAGACAACTGTATTGCTATTCTAGAATCAGAGGGCATATTAGTTATTGAAAGGATTTATCTATTACCTTCTGAAAGAGATACTACAAGGAAAACTCCAAGAAATGTTGTAGAAAAAATCCAGAACTATAATCAAGGCAAAAATATCGCAAGTTTCCAGAAAGAAACAATTCAGATAACAAGAAGCCATAGTCAAGATTATCTGAGATTGAGCAGCATTTTCAATAAAGGATCAGAAGACCTGCAATATTGATATTCTGGAAGGCAAAGGAGTATATGTGGTGTGATTCTTAGAAACAGAGATACAATAGGATTTAAAATTGACTCTAGAGCTCTTCTGATCTAGACTTTTCATTTTACATATTTGTAAACTGAGGCCTAGAAAAGTCAAGTGATTAACCTCAAGTCCTAGAACTAGTTCATAGCAGAGACTAGATTACGGTCTCCAGTCTTTCTTTTAGTATGCTAATTTTTCTTTCTATTATAAGACATCATCATAGCATATTGAATTTCGAAGTTTTCATCCTGTTATATGATAACATCTAGCTATTGTGGCACACACTCAGGGAATCTCTCCATCCATGGGCAGTATTTGTAACAAACAGCTAATTTAGTTAAATTATAATAAACAACTCACATTTCTATAGAACCTAAAGATTTGCAAGTTACTTTTAACCAATTCCACAAAGAAAACAGTCTCATCTTATAAATGGGGGACTTGAGCTTCATAGAGAACATAATCTGCTCTACTATATCAATCTATTCGATGCATTTAACTAATTTTTGATTTCATCCATAGGATCAGTCAATGATTTTGGTGTCACATTTCCAGAAATGATGAGAATGTGTTTGATTTTTTTTTTTCTTCTCCTCTTTGGGAAAATATCTGATCATCAAGTTTGGCACCTTTAACTAACATGACCCTGGAAAAAATCCTTAAGTGGTAGTTTATGACACTCACAAGCTGCCACCCTGGGAAAATTCTTGTGTATAGCTGGGGAAGTCCACATTAAGAAATTCCCAAATTCTCTGAAAGAATATCAAATGCAGGAATAACCTTTTAAAAACAGGAAATAGATCTTAAGAAGGGAAACATGTCCAAATATTCCCTGGCTTGAGACACTACTTTTCACCACCATCTCTGAAATCTAATCATTTAGCCAGAGTAAATCACTGAAATTAAATATTAATTGATTATTTAAACACACATACAAATAGATAGATAGATAGAGGGAGGTGGAAGAGAGAAAGAGAGAGACAGAGATATACAGAGAGAAAGAGACAGAGAAAAGAGGAAAGAAGAAAAAAAGAAAAGAAGCAGAAGCAGAAGAAGAAGCAGAAGCAAAAGAAGCAGAAGAAGCAGAAGCAGAAGAAGAAGGAGGAGAAGGAGGAGAAGGAGAAGAAGAAGGAGAAGAAGAAGGAGGAGGAGGAGAAGGAGAAGAAGAAGGAGAAGAAGAAGGAGGAGGAGGAGGAGGAGAAGGAAGAGGAGGAGGAAAAGGAGGAGGGGAAGGGGAAGGGAATGGGGAAGAGGAAAAAGAAGAAGAAAGAGAAGAAGAAAGAGGAGGAGGAGGAGGAGGAGAAAAAAGGGAGGGAGGGAAGAATGAGGGGAAGGAGGGAGAGAAAGAGAGATTTTCCTTTTGGAAATGCCCATTCTTCTTGCCTTGCTTGATGGAAATGTGAAGGGAATGATACCAGACCAGAAAACCAACTCAATTTGCTTTCCTTCTTTAGAACAAAAGTGAATAAAAATGCCCCCTTCCCCCCACACCCCCACGCCCCTTTAGCCTCTCAGCCCAAAAAGACCAACTTTTTTGCTTCTTTTAACTTTCCTTTCCCACGTGTTCAAAATACTTTTGTTTCCTGTTCTAACCTCATTTCCTCTGAATGGCTCTAATTTTCACAGGAAGTGATTCATTTCGGGAAATCTGAAAATTATTTGAGCTGTCTCATGAAATATTGATTCTTTCTCCTCAGCCTTACTTTCCCCACCCTTGTGTCATTTCACATGGAACTGCAGACAGGAATAATTGCCAGTGGCATTTTGAACCTTTCCAAGTATTTTTAAGGCTATTACTGAATATTTGAATATTGGGCCTTCCGTGCCCTCAAGCAGGGTGAGAGTACCTAAAACCATTTACTTTATTTGCAGGTTTGGGAAGAAGGGGGAGAAGCATATGGTTTCTATAATAGACAAGACATTTAGTTTCCTTAGAACTGCCCCCAAATTGGGTGGATTGGGGGCAGAATAGCCCAGCTGAGTTTATTCTGTTTTCCCCTCATTTTCTTGTTCAACAAGGATGGAGAGAATTCTGTGGCTTTTGCCAGGCTCTGTTAGTTGACAGCTATTTAAGCACTGCTTCTTTTAATCAAGCCCTTTTTTAGTTGGGGTAGTTTTAAATAAGGGTCCACTGTCAACACAAAACATATGTCTGAAGCCTCCTTTTGGTTACTAACAATTCTCAGGATTATTAAGTCTGGAAAGAATTTCTAACCAGTTTGCTTCCTTCTCTGCTCCCTCCTCCTGCCTTCTCTCCACCCCCCAATCCAAAAATTTCAGCTTTCATCTGGTCACTTTCTTTTCTCTATGTTTTGTCTCAGTTTGTTGTCTGACTACTGTCTTGTAGGACAATCTCCCACCTCTACCCCAATTCTTTTCCACTAGTCCCCAACACAAGAGAAGCCTTCTGATATAATGGAAAAGCATCTTCTTGCCTATTTGTACTGAAGCAGAGAGAAAGGAAGAGAACCACACAAACAATTTATATAATAACATTGCAAGTAAAAACAGCTTTTAAAATTGAGGGAAATCGATTAAGTGTCTAAATATGATTACATAACACCAGTGCTGAAGCTTTTTATCCACTTTTCAATAGAGAGGTGATAGATGCAGAATAAGACATGAATTTTTGGATGTAATAATAGTATTATTAAAATTAGCCAAGTGATTTACAAATATTTTCTCATTTGATTCTCTCAACAATTCTGGGAATTAGATATTATTAACCCTGTTTTGCAGATGAATAAACTGAGACTGACAGGTTAAGTGATTTCTTGAGAGTATTATAGCAAGTAAAGTGTTTGAAGATTGAATTCAAATTCCGGTCCATCCTGACTCCTAAGTCCAAACTGATTGCCTGACTCTAGGCAATTGTCACTTAGCTGTCTCACGTGAAAATTTCTTTTACTTGACTTTACATGTTTGTTACAAGAGTTTTTCCTTACTTCCTACCTCCCTGCCCTTCCTTCCTTCCTTCCTTCCTTCCTTCTTTCCTTCCTTCCTTCCTTCCTTCCTTCCTTCCTTCCTTCCTTCCTTCCTTCCTTCCTACTTTTCTTCCTGCCTTCCTACCTGCCTTACTTCCTCCATCCCTTCCTTCCTTCCTTTCCTTACTCTCTTTCTTATTTCCTCCCTTCCTCCTTTACTCTTTGGGAAAATATGCTAAGTATATAGAGCCATCCCACATTATCTATGCTGATATTGCTTAGTCATTTTCAGTCCTATCCATCTCTTCAGTACCTCATTTTAGAGTTTTGTCAGAGATACTGGAATGCTTTGTCATTTCCTTCTCCAACTCATTTTACATATGAGAAAACTGAGGCAAACAAGGTTAAATGGCTGACCCAGAATTATATAACTAGTAAGTGTTGGAGACTGGATTTTTAACTCAGGGAAGATGAGCCTACCTAATTCCTGGCCTAGTATTCTATCTAGCTCATACTTTATATTTATCCACATCGTGAGACACTCTGGAGATTTCCAGCTCCTCATGCAAATATCTCTATGAATGTCTCAGATTAATGTGAGGATTTGAAGAGAAATGGGGCAGATGGTAGAACAGGGCAGCACCCTGAATCATTATAATGATTTTTTTTCCTAAATAATATCTTATTACAAACTCAAGAGAAATTTTTAAAAATACCAAGAATCAAAAAAATAACATGAGAAAAGAAACCTCAAGTACAACTTGAAACCTAACACTTCATATTTAGTTTATAAAAATACAAACTTTCACCAAATAATAGCAGAACAATCTATTTCTTGTCTCCTTTTATTTTTTTTTCCAATAAGCCCACTGATGATGTTTTCCTTCAATTATTCTTTTTAAAAAACATGTAAAATCATAGTCATAGGATCATAGAGTTGAAGTTAGAAGGGACCTTAGAAGTTATTGAATCCATCTCCCCCCTCTTTTAAATAAGGAAATTGAGGCTGAGAAGTTAAATAACTTCCCCAAAGTCACACAACTTGTAAATATTCCTGCTAAGATTTGAACCTAGTTTTTCCTCCATAGTAAATGATCCCTGACTCTAAGACTAACAATCTATCCACTATACCATTTTCATGCTTTATGCTTCATATGTTGTCCAAGACTTTGCTTCTTTAATAAATCCATTATCTTATTGATGGAGACACTTGTTTTAGTGATGTGTACCTAGATTGTGGAAGACCTGAATTCAAAGATGGCTTTGGATACTTCCTCAATCAGTGACTTTGGGCAAGTCACCTTGCTTCTGCCTACCTCAGAAGTAGGTATGTGGATATGTGGATATATGTGGATAATAATAGCATCTACCTTTTAGGTCATTTTAAGGATGAAATGAGCTAATATTTTGTAAAATGTTTAGAAATCTTAATGTATCATACAAAGACTGGCTAACATTACTCCATTCATCTCATTATATGTTAATTTCTTCTCCTTTACCCATTCCATGGTACTTGAAGACGTTTATGTCATTTCTCTTAAATAATTCTTCATTAGTGATAGGTTGCAGCTTGGTTACCACTCTCCTCTCCCTTACCCCGAGTCTAGGTGGCTAGCTGCTTTTAATTCTTCAGAGACTGTGGTATTCTCAGAGCCTCAACTTTCCCACCTGTAAACTGGAGATACAAATAATATCCTTGTGAAGACCAAATGAATAAACATCTGTAAAGTGTTTTGCAAACTTTACAGTGATATTTAAATGTCAACATCTTTCATCATAACTATAATAATTTCATGGCATGCATCATTACCAGAGAAATATTGAGGTTGGAAAGGAGAGAAACAAAATTTAAAAAAATATATATCCCATTATTATATGCCCAGCCGAATATCAGGGAGGATTCAAAATATATAAACAAGAAATACCAGTTCAAGAAAGTATATATATTAGTAGAAGAAATTATATTCATGAGTGTCTATTTTTTCCTTCCTTCCTTGTAAATTGCTCTTTTGATCTCTGTTGCACATCTTTTTGCTTTATTCTTTTTTCCCCCTTTTCATTCCTCCCTACCCCCATGCAGGCTATAGTTAAGAAAGGATACATTTATATACACATATGTAGAGCTATACATATACACATCTACTCACACACATACCTCCACACATATCTTATCTATCCCTGATTATCTTTGCTTTAATTCTGCTTCTAACTTGCCTTGCTATTACTTAAACTTGTTCCACCCATGGGCCCCTCCCTTGTCTGCTTCCTGCACCTTTTGTTTCCTTGTCCATCCCTCTCTCCTTATTTCTTTATAGATTTTGGAGGGTGTGGTACCCTTCATCATATATATATATATATATATAGTATTGCCTATTTAACATATTCTGGATTTCTAGCTTTAAGGTTTCAGAACTATGAGCTCTCCTCCCACTAATGCCTTTGCCTATTCTTCCTTTGTACCTCATTTGTATGACATAATTACTATTTTTACTTTAACTCTGCCCCAATCTTTTTTTTTTTGGTTGTTGAGCTGCCCTATTGTTGATGTCAATCTTAAACATATGCTATACATTTCTCATGCAAAAACCAAATAAATAAATAAATTTTCCATTTTGAGTTCCTTGAAATTAATCTTTGATATTAGCGCTACATGTTAAATTTTCTATTAAATTTGGGTTTAGTTGAAAGTCTTGAAAATCTGCAAGTTCATTGAATGTACAGTTTTTTTTTTGTTCAATATTATATATAATTTTGCTGGATATGATATTTTTGGCCAAAGGCTTAGTTTTTTTGATTGCTGGTAGGTGTAAGTCTAAGATCTGTGGTCTTTTATTGTAGCTGCTTGATAAATCCTATACAATCTGCTGATAAATTCTATACAATTCTAATTGTAGCTCCAGTGTATTTGAACTTTTTTCTTATTTCTTGCAAAATTTTCTCTTTGATCTAGGGGTTTCAAAATTTACAATAATGTTCCTATGTGTTTCCCACAAAGAATCTTGTTAAGGTGGTGATCAGTAGATTTTTTCTATTTCTATTTCCCCTTCTATTCTATCACTCCAGCACAATTTTCTTGGATTATTTCTTGTATTATTTTATCAAGGTCCTTTTTTTGGTCACAATTTTTAGACAGTCCAATTATTTTTAGATTTTCTTTTTTTGATCTGTTCTTCAGATCTGTCATTTTTCTAATGTTCTACTTTTTGTTCTTTTTTTTATTCTTTATAATATTTTTTTTCTTTATTAGTCTCTCATAGCTTCACTGGCTTCTCCTTGCCCAATTTTAATTTTCAAAGTATTATTTTCATCTTTAAGACTCAATGTCCTTTTCTAGTTGGTTAATTTTTTCCCACAATTTTCTTGTTTTTTCTTGGATGGTTTTTCTTTTCTTTTTGTTTCTTTTGTTTTGTTTTGTTTTTCCTCAATATATCTCTTTTAATTTTAAAATTCTTTTATAAATTCTTTCTGGGCAGGGAGCTATTTCACATTATTCTTTGGGGTAGAAGCTATTTTTACTTCAGAGTTCTCCTTTGAAGATGAACCCTGGTCTTCCCTGTTCCTACAATATCTTTTAATGGTGCGGTTCTTTCTTCTTTGCTCGTTCATTTTTTAAAATAAGAGCTATTAGTGTAAGCACCTCTAATCCTAGGGTGGAGGGATGGCACTCTGGCTTTACTTCACTTCTCTCCTTTGACCAGGAACCCCAAATCAAGAACTTTCCCCTTCAGCAAGTACCCACAGCCAGCTGTGTTCCTGCCCCATTACTTCTGCACTCACCAGGTGGTGTTGGTTCTTTATCATCCAGCACAGCTGGGACTGTTTTATCTAGTCAGGTGAGTTTCCCTCACTCATCTGGGACTCAGACCTGAAGCCACAGTCAGGAAGATGAAAGTCTCTGTGGTTCCTGCTGAAACTCCAGTCACATCCAGTTAGCCCAAGATGTCCCCACTAGATGTTTCTGCCGAAATAGCCTAGAGGTATCTGCATTTCATACAGGTTAATCCCAGGCCCCAGGGTCTTTCTTTGGATCTTTTTTCATCTTTCTTCAGATCTTCTGGGGTTGTATCAGGAGCACTTCCTGTTCTGACCTAAGTCTTTTAATTTTTTTTTTTTTACCAGTCTATCTTTGCCCCGAAGTACAAATTTGTTCTATTTGTGGGGGAAATCTGAAGATCTTGAAATTTACCAACCTACTCTTCCATCTTCCCAGAATCCTCCCCCAGGTTTTTGTTTTTTAATTGGACTTATGTTTTCATTGGTCCAAGACTGTACAGTCAAATGAAAATAGAAATAAGAACCACTGAGACTATACATAAGGATTCCTGCCAGCCACATATAGACTTGGAAAACTTTTTTATTAATATATTAAAATCAGATAGGAAATACATTGCAATCTAGTTCAGGCTGCACTTGGGAGTATTATGGGCCAAATGGGCTATAATCCAAGACAAAGTTTACTAAATTGTGGGTCATGATCCCATAAGGGGATGCATAACTAAATGTGGGGGTCACAAAAAATTTGGCAAGAGTAAAAGGTTTTTGAATGCCCCACATCCTGCAATATCAAATATTCTGCTAACATTCAATTCTGTATGTAAAAAGAAAGAAGCACATTCATCTCATTAGAATGCAAATTTACTTTTGTTTATAATAAATAGTAAAATTATATATATATATGTATATATATAAATAAAATAGTTCTTCGATATATGTATATTATATATATCGAAGAACTATATATTTTTTTTAAGTTTTCAATCTTATTTTATTTTTCCATATATATGTAAAGATGGTTTCAGCATTCATTTTTGTAAGACTTAATGTTCCAAATTTTTCTTCCTCCCTTCCTTCTCCCTCTTCTCAAGACAACAAGCAATCTGATATAGGTTAAATATATATAATTCTTTTAAACTTATATCCATATTTGTCCATATTGTCCATATTTGCATTCTTATGCAAGAAAAATCAGACTAAAAGGGGAAAAACCCAAAAGATAGAAAAAAAAAAGGAGAAAATACTTTGCTCTGATCCAAATTCAGTCTCTTTTTCTGGATGCAGTTGGCATTTTCCATCCTAAGTCTATTGGAATTGTCTTGAATTACAGTATTGCTGAGAAGAGCCAAGTCCATCACAGTTGATGTTACTGTGTATAATGTTCTCTTGATTCTGCTCACTTCACTCAGCACTGGTTCATGTAAATCTTTTCAGGCTTTTCTGAAATCAGCCTACAGATCATTTCTTATTAATATTCCATTACATTCATATACCATAACTTAATCAGCCATGCCCCAACATTTGGGTATTCACTCAATTTCTAGTTCCTTGCCACTACAAAAAGAGCTGCTATAAATATTTTTACACATGTGTGTCCTTTTCCTTCTTTTATGATGTTTGAGATGTAGATCTAGTAGTGATACTTCTGAATCAAAGAGTATTGCAGTGTTTTATAGCCCTTTAGGCAGGCCAAATTGCTGTCGGGAATCATTTTACAACCCCATGAACAATGTGTTACTGTCCCAGTTTTCCCATATGCTCTCCAATATTTATCTTTTTTTGACATCTTAGTCAATCTGAGAGATGTGAAAACTAGCACCTAAGAATTATTTTATTTTATATTTCGCTAATCAATAATGATTTAGAGTATTTTTTCATATGACTAGAAATGGCTTTACTTTCTTTATCTGAAAAAAGATCTGTTCGTATCCTTTGACCATTTATCAATTGGAGTTCTCCATATATTTCAGAAATGAAGCCTTTATTAGAAATTCTTCCAATTGTTTAGATCTATTTTTGTGTGAAAAGTGTTTTGTAATTGTATTTATGTAGTTTCTGGCTTTGTTTTGGTGAGTAGAATCCAAAGTATTTTATATTTCCTACAGTATTTTTAAATTTCTATCTCTTCCTGTGGGGCTTTGCTGGAAACATATAGAAATGGCAATGATTTGTATGAGCTAATTTTATACTCTGCAACTTTGCTAAAATTGTTGATTATTTCTAGTAGTTTTAAGCTGATTCTCTAGGATTCTCTAAATATACCATCTATCATCTGAAAAGTGATAATTTTATTTCTTCATTACCTGATCTAATTCCTTCAATTTCTTTTTCTTTTATTATTGCTAAAGCTAATAATTTTAGCATAATATTGAATAATAGTGGCCCAAAGAACTATTTTAAAATAAATTTCTTCATGATTTATTAACAGTAAATGTTTGACTTGTATACCTACTTTATATACCTATATGCTGGGGTCCTATAAAAAAATTTCTTGAGCTAAAAAGGGTTGTAAATGGAAAGGTTTGAAAATCCCCTATCTGAGAGACTCAGGATGAAGCAATTCTCTCCATCAATGTAGATTATCACCGGTTGTGCATCTTGTAGTCTTAGCTACATACTCTAGTTACCCACAAAACTCTTTCCATCCACTTCCTATCTCTACATCTTTGTATTAACTATACAGATTACCTTGACTCTAAGGTTCATTTGACATCCAGCATGCCAGATATGATTAATGGCAGTTCATACATGATATAGTTTCATTGCTCAGTTTTCCAGTAATCAACCCAGGTGCCCAGCAAACTCCAGTTCATCTTCCTAGGCTTTGAGACTTACTATTATTTTTACCTTTCCTGCCAGTGACAGACTTAAGGAAGATGAGACTTGAGTCTTATTGATCAGCCCAGTGAGGCATCCCTATTATTGTTGATGTCAGACTTGAAGTTTGACACAGCCACACAGCACTGAAGACCTTGCCCTCTATGAAAGGAACTGTAGATACTCATCCAATGGCAGGAAACACTGGCATACTAGGCATCCAGATGCTACGGTATTAATGACCTTTATGGGATTAATTAAAGTTCTACCAAGTACAACATAAATTGAGAGGCTCTCCAGTGTCCAGCACCTGGTTCTAAAAACCCTATTTACCAGCAGACTGAGAGTGAAAAGCCCAGAAGGTGGAAATGGTATGGTGATTTATTTAGTGTTTTCTTTAATACCATAATGCTTTCTGTTGCATATAATTCAAATTCAAAAACCTGAATCAAAATGAAGCGGGCTAACTAATACCTAATAAGTTGGTTGTATGACTCTGGCCATATCATTGGTTCAGACAGCCTCAATTTCCTCATCTGAAAAATGGTAACAATGATGTAAAGCTCTATTGAGATAACATGTATACTTTGTAATCCTTAAAGCATAATATAAATGCTAGTTATTATAATTTCTTGTTCCCATTATGGTATGAGGTCATGTAATAAATTATAGCTTGTTTACAGAAGAATATTCTTCAGATAGAAGCACGGAGTATTACTGTGAGTACTTCTGAAGTTCAAACTTTGTAGTTTCTTAGGATAGTAGTTTGTCATTCTATGTCTATATCCATATCTATCTATCTCTATGTATCTGTTGTCTGTCTTTCTGTCTATCTATCTATTTTACCATGATGGGATTTTTTAAAAAACTAGGTAAAAGAAGCCATTCTTTGCCTCATCTCTTATCTATCTTAGTCACTTAATGGTGATTTAGACATACAGACCTGGGAAAAATCTTAGTTTAAAAAGGCTAAGGTCTCTCACCACATCCAGGGCTATCATCTTAAGTTATCCTGATTTTTATCTTGACACTGGACCCAGATGGCTCTGGAGGAGAAAGTGAAGCTGGTGACTTTGTATAGCCATCCCTCACTTAAACCCAATTTCCTTGCAATTTGTGACATCACTTTTCTGATATCACTAGTTCTCTTCACAGATAAAGTTGCCATTAAATATTCTTTAACAAAATTCCCTTTTGGTAATATGTTTTATGTTTTAATTATTTTTGTAATTCTTGTCATAGATTACTAAATTCCCCTTTAAAATCATTATACTAACTCATAGCTTCCTCATCAATATAAAAACATACCCACAGCAATGAATTATATACTAACCTTTCATTATCTTTGGCAACCCTGTGGATATGAGATGTTTTCTCAAAACTGTCTTGTTACTAGGGAATTTGAACAATTTTTCTCGTAAATATTACTAACTTTTTTTCCCTTCTCCATAAGTTACTTGTCCATATCCTTTGCCCTTATAAACTATAGAATAGGTGGTGAAGCATAATAGCTTGAGAAATGACCTCATAGCTAGAAGGGATTTGGTTTTACCTTCCAATTCTTTCATCTACTTGTTTTATGATCCTTGGAAACTCACTTAATCTCTTAACGCTTTAAGCAAGTCTCTAAAATCATGAGCTGCATTTTCCTTATCTGAAAGTTGCCTAAAAATGAGATCACAGGTTCAGTGTTTATTCCTATTGCCCTAATAAGTTTATATCAATTTAGATTTTAATTACATTCATTTGTATCTCTAATTACATTTGTTGCAAAGATTGGTCTCTAATATTTTTTTTCAGTTACAGTGCTTTATATTACAGAAAATATTTTATTTTTAAATAATCAAATCAATCTATTTTATCTTTAATATTTTCTCACTTGATTACAAGATAAGAATTTTTTCCTATACACAATTAGAATAAACATAGTCTTGTTTCCAAATTTTTATGTTGTTCAAAATATTTCTATGATTGCTACCACTGGAATTTATTGTAATATGTTGCATGAGATATGGATCTAGACTTATTGTTCATCATTCTGCTTTCCAATTTTCCTAACCATTTATAAATGACAAATAAACAGTTTTGTAAACCACATTTTTCTTTTAATACTTTGTAATCTTGGAGATATCAAAAATTAATCCCTTTTATGGGCCCATTTCCAACTTTTCTATATTGTTACAATGACATGTTTTTTCATTTCAGATTATAATAACAATTAGTGATGTGTTATATATTCTGAAATTTGGCAGAACAAGTCCTCCTTCACAAAAACCAAATTTGCCCCATAGTTTCAACTTAAAATTGTTATTCATTCATCCATCTTACCTAGTTCCATAAAGTAATCCATTGCTATTTTGAATATATCATTGAATATATAGATTAATTTGTAAAATATTGACATTATCATTATATTTTTGACCAATTATTTACATATAATTTTCCCCTTATTTTTGTTAAAATAAGTAGAAAAAAATTAAAATAGATTTCATATAGGTGTCAGTGGACTAACAAAATATATTCAATATATTTTAGCATGATTCCAAATACTTTCTTTCAAATTTTCTTGAATTTATGTTGCTGATATAATAAAAAAAGTAGATGATTTATGTGTTTATTACATATCTTATCATCTTATTAAAACTATTTATTTATTTCAATTAGTTCATATCATTTAATTTATTAGACTTTTTAATATCCAATCATTCTTTTTTTCAAATAAAGATCTTTAACTCCTTCATTGTCAACTCTTTCTTATGCCTTATTAATAGAGAGTTTTTAAAACTATGGAAAATAAATGTGAGAATAACTCAACTTTACATCTATTTTTTTTTTAAGATGGAAGATTTCTAATGTTTATTTGCCACTTACTGTGCTGGTTTTTCATTTCAAATAATTTAACTTTCTTTTTTTAATCTAGAACTGAGATTTCAATGATTCAAAGAAATCCCAGTGTGAAACTTCCATTTCCTGGTGCAAATTGTCAGTTAGCTTATACTTTGTAGTCATGGAAATTACCTATAATACCAAGAGAGATTAAACTCTGATGACTGATGAAATATCTTGTATGTATCTAAGGTGGGACTTATACACAGCTATTCTGACTTAAAGAATGACCCTCTATCCCATATATGACGTTGCCTCTCATGTTTATCATTTTTGTCACATTAACAAAATTACCTTTTATTCTTATGATTTTTAATAAAAAACCAAGGCAGTTTTTAATCAGAGATTTTCTATATTTATTAAGATAATGATGCTTTAAATTCATTTATATAACTTGTTTTATTTTCCAATTTTGAATCTTTGTTCCATTTATGTTATAAGTTCTACTTTTCAGTAATGAATATTCTTTAAAGATGTGCTATGCATTATATTTTCTGAAATTTTATTTAACATTTTTGCATCATTATCCATTAAAGTCATATGTCATACTGCATAGAATACTTGCTACAATGTATGGGGCTTAAAAATAGGTAGACATTAGTTTAGATCCTGCCCCAGATACTATGTCAATGATGCTGCAACATCAAAACCACTGTGTGTCTCAAACAACTTTTTTAGATTTACATATTAAGACAAAGACAAATTTCAGTTCTATGCTATTATTTTCCTATAATGATGAAACAATGCCCCAAAATTTGCATATTTATAAATGATATTAATGATAATGATAACTCTTTATTTTCTACTTTATCTCTATCATTGCAAGGTTTGGGAATCCAATCCAATTTTTGTCTCAGTGAAAGAATTGGGTGATGAATCACTTTGACCTCCCTATGGACAGAAGCCATTGATGATAAAGTACTTGTTCTTTGAAGGGTTAGAAAAGTTCGTTTGTAAATTTATCTGATTCCTGTACTTTTTGAACAAGTAATCTCTTTAGTTACATATGTGATAATTAGTTTCTGAAATTGGTCTATTTGGATTATTTCTTTACTATTTTGTTATTTGAGATGTTTCATATTTTAAAAGATTTTTTCATATTCAATAACAAATTTATTAACATAAAACTGTATTTTACAATCCTTTATCATTTTATTCATCTCTTTGGCATTCATTATGATAGTTTCTCATTTTTCATTTTGTTAGTTTGTTTTCTCTTTCTTGCTTTTATTTGCAAGGTTTTGAAAATAAATTACATTGGTCTTTTTGTTGTTGTTGTTAAATCTCATTTATGTGTACCTTATTCAGTTCTTTAACTTTTCATTTTATTAATCTCTGTGTTAATTTTGATCAGCATTCCTTTTGTTATCTTTTTGACACTGTTTATTTCTTAATTGCTGCAGTTAATAGTGGTTCTCCAGCACCACCTCTGTTCCTCTCCCCTTGAGCATTCTTTATCACATGAACCAAATGAAATAATGAAATATGCATTTTCAGAGCACCCAGGCAAATAGGCAATGGAACACAGATGATGTAGCTAAATTAGAGTAGGGACACGCTAAGTTGTATTACTTATTGGGGGGAAAAACTCAAACCACATAATTTGTGTAGGTTGGTAAGGTAGAATGGGAAAATTTGCAGTCCTTTGAAATAATAATAGCTATCATATCCATAACCTTTTAAGAATTTCAAAGCACTTTACACATTTTATTTTAGTTGATTTTCAAACATCCCTATAAGGCACATGTTATCATTTTATAGGTGAAGAAAGTGAGTCTGAGAGAGTTTAATGGACTTGTTCAAGATTTTATAGCTAGTTAAAAGCCTGATATGAACTTAGCTCTTGCTATTTCCAAGGTCAGCACTCTATCCAATACACTACCTGTTGAATGGAATCATTTTCATCTTATGGGTATATCAGATATGTGTTATAGTCACAGCCTACTTGGTGATGAGACAGAGTTGTTAAATTTTGAGTTTGAGCAGTTGCATCTTAGAAACCAGCCAACACTATCAAGTGGGGCTTGATTTAGTGTTTTGTTACTTTGAACTTAAGTGATAGAAAAAAATGTTTAAAATTCATATTAAACTTAAAAGTTTATTGTACATATATTTCTTCCCTTCCTCATCCTTCCCCTTAATCCTCACCTGTGCCTGTTGTTAAATATTTACCAGCACACCCCTGGGTGTATTCCAGGTTATCTTGTCTTTACAAATTAAGGTCATGGGGCAAAGAAGAAGAAAGTCTGTTATAACTTGCCTTAAGTATCCTTCCCTACCCTAATCTGTCTTCTATTCATTAAAAGAGCTTGTGAAATCTTACATTCCTCATGCATGATGGATGACTTTTTTTATGATTTGGAAATGGCATAGTAATCTCTTTTTCTTTCCTTATCATCTGAATACATGAATACTGTAGCACATTAACTGTTTTCTGCCGCTCTCTTTCCCTACACTCACTAGGGAGTTTCTCCTTCAGGATTTTTTTTTAGCACTCTGAGATGTATGTGCTTGGCTAGGAAGCAATTTCACAAATAAGAAAAAAAGAAAACAATATATTTACTTGGGTATATTTGTCTGAATTCAATATCATGGAATTTTTGAACTGGAAGGAACCCCAGGAGCCATATTATTCAATCCATATTTGCCCAAAGATATTCTCTATGATATCTCTGACAAATGATATCTAAGTATTGAAAACTGCCAATGTGGGGGAACTCAGAATACCCCCAATCATTCCATTACACTTTTGAAAAGCTTGAATAGCTTTATTTCTTAAGAAGTTTTCTCATAACTGTTCGGTTCCGCAAACATATATTGTATCTAGGATATACTGCAACATATCTAACATATATAGGACTTCTTGCCATCTAGGGGAGGGGGTGGAGGGAGGGAGGGGAAAAATCGGAACAGAAACGAGTGCAAGGGATAATGTTGTAAAAAAATTACCCTGGCATGGATTCTGTCAATATAAAGTTATTATTAAATAAAATAAAATAAAATATTAAAAAAAAAGTTTTCTCATAAAACAAGTGACTTGGAAGACTTAAAATTTCTTAAAACCCCCCACAATGATTAACTATAATTCTAGAAGAACAGTTATAAAGCATATATTTTTCACTTCCACTTCCACATGATAAACTCAAGATCCCAAATAAGACTTATTTCTTTGTGTCAGGGATTTATTTTACTTGACTATGCACATTTATTAAAAAGATTTTGTTTTTGTTTTTCAGTTTTGAGGGGATAGGAAGAGAAAATAAATAAGTTAATGTAGTAATTACACATAAAATTTAACTCAATTTTTTATTACATTATTACTACTAAGAAAGCATAATAATTTCCCTCAACAAATAGGATCTCTAAAATTCTATAAAATCTTATTAGTTCAAAAATTTCAAATATTTTTTGAGCATTTTCAGAGACTATTAGTAGAATAGATTGATACAGCTCTCTTGCTGTATCTTCCAGTCCAGGAATCATTTTGAAAAAAAAATTATTTAAATTTTTTTTAATCCATTTTACATTCTATTCAAAATGAAAAAAAAAAAAAAAGGAAAAAAAGAACATTTTCATATACAGCAGAACATGAGAGGATTCAATAAAAAACACTAATTTCTATTTCCTGAAAATGATGTAATAAATCCTATACATTGTTTTTAAAGCAACCCAGATTTTCTGTGTCTGTTGGTTCTTTCTCTGGAGGTAGATAGTATCTTCCCATATAGATCTAAGTCTTTCCTTGTTTTTTTTTTTTTTTAAATCAACCAACTCATCATTTCTTATATAACAGAAGTATTCCATCACAATCATATAGCTTATGTTATATTAGTTATTCCATAGTTAGTTATTCCACAACTTAAGTTATTCCATAATTGAGGAGATCTATCATTTTAGCCAATCTGATAGTTGTAAGATGATATCTCAAAGTTATCTTAATTTTCATTTCTCTAATCAATAATAGATTAAAGCATTTTCTCACATAACTAAGTATAGTCTTGATTTCTTCATTTAAAATTGCTTGTTCATATCTTTTGAGCATTCATCAATTGAGATATGCCTTGTATTCTTGTAAATTTGACAAAGTTCTCCATGTATTTGACAGATAACACTCATATTTAAGAGATTGTTTATGAACCCCCCCCAAATTTTCTACTTTCCTTTTAATTTTGGTTACATTGATTATATTTATATAAGAAAATTTTAATTTAAAATAATCAAAATTACCATTTTACACCTCAAAAATGCTTTGTCTCTTATTTTTTCACATATTTTCTTCCTATTCATGAGTCTGATAGGCAACATTTTATGTTCCTCTTTGTGTTATCTATGTCATGTATTCATTTTGATCTTATTATTTTAAGCAAGGTACATATTTTAGTATATTGGTCTATTCCCAATTCCTGCCAGATTGTTTTCCAATTTTCCCTATTTTTTTTCACCAAATTTTGAATTTTTATTCCCCAAACTTAAATTTTTACTTTTGTCAAACATAGTTCCTATAATCTTTTACTGTTGTTATGTCTACTCTTTTACACTAATCTCTCTCCATTTCTCATGTAGTACCAGACAGTTCTGATTTAAAACATCTCTATTTTGGGGGTAAATTTGTTCCATTCATATTTTAAGTTATAATTATTTGTGCATTTTCTTCCATCCTTCTCCCCCTATTTATCCTAACCACCCTTATTAGTCTTATTTATTTCTACCCCATTACCTTGCTCTCCTATTCTTTGACCTACTCACCCTTCTAAGACTCTCTGCCTTATCCTCTCCCTCCACCTTCCACATTCCTATCTTTCTAAGAGTTTCTTCCTAATCTCCTCTCCTCCTAATTCTTAATCTACACAATCTTCTAAAATTCTCTCCCCCATCCTATCTTCTTTCTCTCTTATTTCTTCCTAAATTTTCTAGAAGTATATATTGTTCTCTCTTTAACTCATTTCCATTGAGAGGAAAGTCAGCCTACTGGCATTACAATTTCTGTGAAGTTTTCTGACTTATTCCACCATCTTCCCAGAATCCTCTTCATTCTGAAGAAATATTAAACAAAAATGTTAGCTAATATCATAGAAGAAATCTTATGCAAACTCCAAATAAAATGATATCATATAGTAGGATGATAGATCTCAAGATGGAAGAGATCTTAGATATTATCTAATTCAAACCTAATTCTAGTAGTCTTTTTACATGGAGGTTCTTATTTTTTGATGATATTTTGCTGATTGCATTAAAGTCTAGAACATGACAGAGCTGTCTCAATGAGATTCAAAACCACTTGGAAGTAATTGACTTGAACATTTACATGGTAAAAAACAAAACGAAACAAAACAAACAAACAAAAAAAGTGGGAAGAAGAATTTGATTTGCCCATATTAAGTATGCAGGTCTTTGGACTGCCAATTGTTGGTTCAATAATACATATAATTTGGACAGACACTGTATAGATAGTGAACTGTTCCTATAATTGAATAGTAGGAGAAGGATAAATTGATAATACTTGGAAACCTGAGCAGTATATTAAGTAATGCTAAGCTGTTCAGCACAAAACCCCATTTTACTAATACCAACACTATTTTAATGATACTGTACGGCTTTGAATTGTGGGATGCCATGATCTTTGATAGCTCAATATGTCAAGTAGCCAAAGGGCAATGGGAATATTCATGGTAGATAAAAATAGACTATACTTCTAAAGATGATTTGATTGTGAAAAATTATATAAAAGACAAAATTAAAGTGTTGTGTAAATCAGAAAGGAGGAAGACTAGTCATGGAGCTAGACTGATGAGTAGTAGATTTTTTAAAAAGTAGATAGGTGGCTTAGTGAGTAAAGGCACTGGACTTAGATTCAAGAAGAACTGAGTTTGAATCCTGCCACACACATACTTCTGAACAGTGTGACACTGGGCTAGTCACATAATGTTTCTCAGCTTTACTTTCCTCATCTATAAATAGAGGTTAATAATAGCATTAGAAAATGAGATGACATATAAAGAGTGCATTTTTTAAAATCCTAAAGTGTGTTCTAAATGTTAGCTATTAGTGATTCTAGAAAAAGGATTTGTTAAGTGCATCTGTGTGCAAATCCACTGTGCTATACTGGTTTTTGTTGTCAATTTGCTTTTATCCTAATAGGAGACATCTTCTATAAGAAGGTTTCTAGATCAGTTGGAATGTAGAGTACAGGAACAAAGGAGAGTAGAAATGTAGGAACAAAGGAATGCATCTTTAGCAGTTTGGGCTCTCACAATTCTTCTGTGTGTCGTTTAGTTCATTACATGTGATCCATGTGTCTGATCTACTTTGTACAAATTTCCTTTGTTATACCTAGCAACATTTAACATGAATCACATATCTAGGACACTGCATGCAACCCTAATACAGGATATTATGTGCCATGTACCTGATGTTTCTTGTGTCTATGACAATTTATGTTTTGAAAGGAAAACATGAAGTTCCAGAAGCACTATAGACTAATAGATGACACATAAGGCATTTCAGCATGTGGTTGTAAATTATATAACAATTTAAAATGTAATACTATAATTAAAGTGATTCAGTATTTTATTTCTTTAATATTAATTGGGGACTACAAATCTCTGCCTTTTCCCAAGATCTGTCTACCCATGATGAAAATAATTGGTGCCACTCCCTTCTCTTTTCAAGGTTTTTAGGAAGGTTTTTTTTTTTTTTCATAATGGTATTTTATTTTTCCAATTACATGTAAAGACATTTTCATCATTCATTTTTGTAAGATTTTGACTATCAATTCTTCCCCCTCTCTTACCTCATTTCTCCCCCAAACAGCAAGCAATCTGATAAAAGTTGTACATGTATAATAATTTTAAATGTATTTTCATATTAGTCTTGTTGTGAAAGAAAAATCAGAACAAAAGAAAAAACCATGAGAAGAAAAAGCAAACAAAAAAAGTAAAAATAGTATGCTTCAATTGGAACTATGTCCCAAAGGACTATAAAACTGTGCATACTCTTTGATCCAGCAGTGTCTCTCTATGCCAAAGACATCATAAAAGGGGGGAAAGGACCTACATGTGTAAAAGTGTTTTTTTTAGTAGACTTTTTTTTGTAGTGTCAAGGAACTGGAAATAGAGTAAATACCCCTTAGCTGGGAAATGACTGAATAGATTATGGTATATGAATGTAATGAAATATTATTGTTCTATAAAATGATGATTAGATTGGTTTCAGAAAAGCCTGAAAAGACTTACATGCACTGATACTAAGTGAAGTGAGCCAAACCAAGAGAATGTTGAACATAGTAACTACAAAATTATGTGATAATTAGCTGTGATGGACTTGACTCTTTTCAATACTGAGGTGATTCAAGACAATTCCAATAGACTTGTGATGGAAAGTGATATCCATATCTAGAGAGAAAACTATGAAGATTGAATGTGGATCAAAGCATAATATTTTCACCTTTTGTTTGCATGTTTTTTCTTTCTTTCTTAACTTTTCCCCCTTTTTATCTGTTTTTTTTTCCTTTCTTTTTTTTTGCACAGAATGATGAATATGGGAATATGTTTAGAAGAATTGCACACATTTATCCTACATCAGATTGCTTGATGTCTTGGGGAAAGGGGAGGTAGGAAAGAGAGAGAAAAATCTGGAACACGATGTTTTTCAAAGGTGAATGTTGAAAACTATCTTTGCATGTATTTGGAAAAATAAATTGCCATTAATATAAAAAATAATGTCTCCCAAAAAGAAAAAAGAAAACAGCATGCTTCAATTGCCATTCAGTCTCCATAGTTCTCTCTTTGAATAAGAGTGGCATTTTTCCTTCCAAGCTTATTAGAATTGTGCTGGATCACTGAATTGCTGAGGACTGTCATCATACCTGATGGTCACATAGTCTTGCTGTTATTATATAATATGTTGCTCCAATTCTTCTCACTTTACTCAGCATCAGTTCATGTAAATCTTTTTAGGCTTTTCTGAAATAAGCCTGCTCATAATTTCTTATAGAACAATTATATTCCATTATATTCATATACTATAACTTACTCAGGCATTCTCTAATTGATGGTGAGCCTCTTAATTTTTAGGAATCAATTTTTGTTTAATTTAAATAACCTGGTCTGGTTACTTCTTGGAAAATAGGGGAGTGAGGCACAATTGGAAAGAAAATAGTGGTATTTTCTGAAAACCTGAAACCAATTAGAAAATGCTGATACAAAAAGAATAAGCACCACACAAATACTGAACAAGCAGAAGTCTGCATGGGAATTGGAGATAGAGGTTTATTTACATGGAGTATAATAAGAATATTTTATTTTCACTGAAATTCTTGTAGGTCACTGTATTTGAGGTAGCTGGGGGGGGGGGGAGGGATGGAGGTGATGTGTGTGAGAGACTTAAGCTTCCTTGCCTAATTCTTGCTCTACTAACAGATCAGGGCAGGAATCATATCAAACAGAAGGTATTTAAATGAAAAAGTGCAGCAAAGTCAACAATGAAGGAAAGTCAGGCAAAGCATTCTCTCTGCACCTGTGGTAACTGCCCCCTGTTTGCCATATTTATAACTGCTCCTTGATACTTTGCTGTCTCTCCTTTCTGTAGCTGCTATCTACTGAAGCCCAGCTTCATTGCTGCTTTCATGGCTAGTGAAAAGCAGAAGCATTCCATTAAAAAAAAAAAAGTCAAACAACCCAAGTCGGTAAACCTTAGGGAAGAATTAATGTTTTGTTTGTTTTGGTTTCTATGGTAAATTTGTCTAGAACAACATGCCTAGGACTAATCCATATATTTTAGTTTCTTTGGTCTAACTCTCAGTCCCTCATGACTGGCATATTAAAGGAGGAAATTCACATGGAGGTAATCCACATGGAAAGATGATATATGTCATCTGCTAGAGGCCAGTCAACTGTCATGCAAAATACCCTGCAGCTGTGCACTACTATTTGTCCTTTCCTCCTCTTCAAGGGAATAAACTTTAGTGGGTATCTCATGTGTGCCAATCATGTCAACATGGATTTATTTTAGTGTCTACCTTCTGGAGATTGCTACTTGTATAATCATAGGTACTACTCTGAACCTCTGAACCTTTTTTGGTCTCAATTTCCTCATCTGTAAAGTAAGGGGATTGTTCTAGATGATCTCTGAATACTCTGCTAGCTATTTGTGATTCTTAAGGGCAAGCTTAGCGGCAAAAGGGCACAGTGGCTTCAGAGCTGCCCTTGTAGTCAACAACAACTTGCCTTGAGTTAACGTGTTCCTTTTGATATGTAAGTGATCAATTTATCTCTTGTTGCCTAAGCACCTGAAATAACCAGATGAATTCTGCATCTTTTTATTGATCTTATTTATAATTAATTTTGAAATGATTTAAGTCATAATCAAGTCATCAAATTACCTAGCATTTATTATTACCTATGATATACATGTGAGGTGTTAAACTCTAGGGATACAAAATAAGCAAAAGCTAGGCTTTGTTCTGTGGAGCATTTTATTAAGTGACTTGTCATGCAACCAACTATGTACAAATGGGCTGTGTAAAGGAAAAAGTGCAATAATCATAGAAGAAAGACAAAATGATTAAGGAAGACTGAAAGAGGCATTTTTGAAGAAGATGGATGAGAACTGAAGGAAGTCAGAAAATTGAGGAGGTAGCGATAAGGTGGAAAAGAGTTCCTGATATGGATAGCTAGTGGGAACACTTGGAAATGGGAGCATAATCCAGAAAATGTATGAGTTAATGAATTGGACTGGTTGTGCAGAAGGACCACACAGGGATTATCTATATCCCAGAGATATTCTAATATTAGTAGAAATAGGTGATCAACCAAATGGAAAATGAGAAGATAGGAAAATGATTCAGCCAGTTGTGGGGCTTGTTTTTAATACTATCATTCCCCTTGCACCCCATTGGATTCCCTAGCTGTGCCAGCTTTCAGTCCTTCCCTTTTCACTATGAATACCCTCATCATAGCTGCAGTATGCCCAATTCTTGATCCCAGATTACTTAGTAGCTGTGACAGATATTCCTTAAAGAATGGCCAGTAGCCAGTGACTAAGAACTAAATCTACTTTTCATTTTTGGTGGGACGCAATGAATGCCACAGGATGAGACCTCTATACTCCAATAATCCTTTTACATTGGAAGTTTACTCCACTTTTGTGGCCTCTTCCTCTAATTGGTTAACTCTTTCTAGAATCTCTATTTTAAGGAAAATATGCAAGTCATACCATTTATAGCTACCTTCTCCTAACCTCTCCCACATCTTATGTATTATTAACCCCCCGACTCCCCCCCATTTGAATATAAGTTCCTCAGGGGAGGGCTCAACCTTTTTGCTTGTATTTTTTGTATCCAGAGCTTGTCATAGTGCTCACCACATAGTAAGCACTTAATCACAGATCTCATTGCATTATCCTCACCCCAATCCCAGCCAACCCTCTCTCTCCAACTTTCTAATTATTCTAGAGCATTATCATCCTTCTGGTCACCTAAGATCAAAAGCATGGTGTCATTCTTGACTCCTCATTTTCATTTATACTACATATCCCATTATGCAAATTCCTGTTTTTTTTCTAGCTTTATAATGTATCTGAAATCTTTTCTCTTGTCTCTTCTTACACAAACATCACTCTAATTCAGGACCCCCTTTCTTTTTACTTAGGTGATTCTAACCTCCTAATTGGTCTCTTGCCTCAAGTTTCTCCTTAACTCTACTACATCTTCCAAAAAGTTGGCTAAGTGCTTTCTCTAAAACATAAGTTTGGTGGCTTGCTACTGTCTCTGTAATCAAATACTATTTCATCTTCATCTTGTATTTCAAAATGTTTATTTTTTGTATAGGTTATATAATACACATATGCTGGGATACATGAAAAAAAATCATAGATGAGGTAATTTTTTTTTAAAATGGAGGCCATTGTTCTGGAGAAGGAGATGTATATTCAAATGAATGAACCTCTAGAAGGCAAGAGCTTCAGAATCTTTGACTCTAGGCAATCAGTTGGGGGGGGGGTGAGGTACTTTTTAGGGGAATTTAATGAGCTTCTCAAATATTATCACTACCTACCCAGCTCATATATAACAGTGATTCTCTTTACCAAGATTATCTTTTGTTAGGTGAAATAATGTCAATCACCTCTGACATTGCTTGTGTGATTTTGAAAAAATTTTCTTTCAGCCTCAATTTGCTTCTTTGTAAAATGAGAAGCTTGAACTAGATGACCTCCAAAGTCCAACTCTTATATATGATCCTTTTCCATTATATACTGGAAAAGTCAGCATATTGTTGAGGCTACAGCATGCTTGGTAGAGATCATTTATGAAACCAAAGTAACAACACACAGCAGCAACAACACATCAGTGAACACTTATTCGCTGTGACTTTGCCCAGCTCTTTGATACCCTGCGCCATTTTTCTAAAGTTTAACATATGTCAATTATGAGAAGCAGAGATGGACATATTACATTTTCATTGACAGAGACTCTTGAATTGAGAAATCTTTGAAATCAGCAAGAAAAGGATAGCAAGGATTTATTGAGGGTGAAGAAGCAAAGTCTGAAATAATATGGATTTTGTAAAGACCAAAACAGCTGATTAAGTGAAATGGAGAGTGTTTTATTAGAGTAGCAACACATGCTTGTAACATTTTTCCAAGTCCTCTGGGGCATATTACAAAGAAGTTTCAGTGTTTCCTGATAAATGTTCTTGTGTTTAATGTTTCCCCACACGTAATGTTAAATCAGAAAACCTCAGAAACAGCTTTTTAAAATTTGCTCTGCTGCCTACAAGAAAAAAATCCATTCTTTGGCATTTTTCATTTAAGAAGCATAATTTGCACCTACTGTGTATATTACCTTCTTCTAAAGTCTTTCTCAAATGCATTATCTTGATGGAAATCAAATTTGAGGTTTCAGTTATATTGTCAGTCCCAACTAGGTTCATAGTTCACCTCAGTCATTTTATTGCCATAAAACCTGTCTACATACTCTAATCATGACATGCTCTCTGATACTTGCCCCACCTTCCCAGCTTTAGAATAGCTTTCAACTCAGTCTTGTTATTGTAGCTCATAGAAAGGGCATGACAGTTCCTGATTCCTAATCATCCTTGTGACTTCCCAATCCAAAATATAACTTTTGTTTATCAATCTTGATATTCCACTTAGCAAAAGACAATATTATTAATTTTACTTTAAAATATCAATGATACTTTTTTTTTTCAAAATATATGTAAAGAGAATACTTAACATTCACCCTTGCAAAACCTTATGCTCCAAACTTTTCTCCCTCCCTCCCCTAGACAGTAAGTAATACAATATAGGTTAAACATGTGCCATTCTTTTAAACTTATTTCTATATTTATCATGCTGCACAAGAAAAATCAGATCAAAAAGGGGAAAATGAGAAAAAAGGCAAGCAAACAACAACAAAAAAGTGAAAATATGTTGTGATCCACATTCAGTCCCTCCAGTCCTCTCTCTAAATGCAGATGACTTAATCACAAACTATTGAAATTGGCCTGATTCATCTCATTGTTGAAAAGAGCCAAATCCATCACAATTGATCATCACATAATCTTATTGGTGCTTTGTACAATGTTCTCTTGATTCTAATGGTTTCACTCAACATCAATTCATATAAGTCTCTCCAAGCCTTTCTGAAATCAGCTTGCTGATAATTTCTTATAGAACAATAACATTCCATTACATTAATATAGCATGACTTAATCAACCACAGACCCACTGATGGGCATCCACTCAGATTCCAGTTCCTCGACACTACAAAAAGGGCTGCTACAAACATTTTTCACTTGTGAATCCTTTTTCTTTTTTTATGATAACTTTGGGATATAGACCCAGTAGAGACACTGTTGGATCAAAAGATACACACAGTTTGACAACTCTTTGGGCATTTGTTCCATATTGCTGTTCAGAATGATTGAATAAGTTTACAATTCTATCAACAATATATTAATTTCCCAATTTTCCCACATTCTCTCCAACATTTATCATTGTATTCACTATATATATTCATCTTAGCCAATCCAAAAGGTGTGTAGTGGTACTTCAGAATTGTCTTAATTTGCATTTTTCTAATCAAAAGTGATTTAGAGCATTTTTTCAAATGATTAGAAATAGCTTTAATTTCTTCATCTGAAAATTGTCTTTTCATAACCTTTGACTATTTTTCAGTTAGAGAATGACTTGTATTCTTATAAATTTGAGTCAATTCTCTACATATTTTAGAAATGAGGGAAAAGACAATCTCAGTGAAGATATAAGTTGGGTATGTACATGATTACATTTGAGAAGCTTATCAGATCCCACTAAAAAGCAGACTGATTGCCTAGAATCAGATAAGCTGAAACTCTTTCCTTTAGAGATTCATTTCTTTGGATGCGTATCTCTCTCCCAGGGGTCTCAAACATTTTAAATTAATATTTAAATTTTAAATTTTTAGATAGGGGGCCAGTTCACTGACCCTCAGACTGTTGGAGGGCCAGACTATAGTAAAAACAAAAACTTTGTTTTGTGGGCCTTTACATAAAGAAACTTCATAGCCCTGGGTGAGGGGGATAAACATCCTCAGCTGCTGCATCTGGCTCGCGGGCCATAGTTTGAAGACCCCTGCGAGAGCAATGGTTTCCAGTTTAAAAAAAAAAAAATTGTGTACCCAATGTATGAATTTTTTTGTATATATACCCAACATTTTAATTTATAAATTATAGACATATATTAGTCTACTAAAGTCATATATGTAATATTTATATACAAAAAATACATATATGTATTAAAAATGTGCTTCCCCTATAGAAAGTAAGCTTCTTGAGGGGAGGGATAATCTCACTTTTTTAACTCAATATTAGTATACTATAGTGAATAATTAATAAATGCTTTGAAATAATTCATTCATTCTTGCCAGTAGATAACAAATTCTGATAGAGCCTACTCACTGGAAAGGCTTTGAATGTGGACCCTGAGATGGTAACTCTGTCATCTGAAGATCAGGCTACTTGGGTTTAAAAAGGCTTGTTACTTTCTGAATCTTCTTTCCATGCTCTATTCTCCAATCCATTGGAAACTTGGACTGTATATTGACGACTTTAGAATGATAAATGAGGCTTTTGTCTAATAATTTTGGGAACCAGACCTCATCATAGCTTCCTATGATTTTCTCATCATGTTTCTACTTTTTAGCCATTTTTACCCTTTTATTCCCCTCTCCTCTTCTAGCTTTTCTTTGTGTCATTTTTTTTCCCATTGAAAAGTAAATTCTTTGAATGCAGATGCTATCTTGTTTGCTTATATTTATTTCCTTGACACTTAGCACAATATCTGGAATATAGTAAGCACTTAATTAAATGTTTTATCTACCTATCTAAAATAATCATTATCATTGTCATCATTGGTTTCATCACCATTAGTCCCCAGTTGCTGAATTTGTTTGTTTTGGTCATAAATAAAAAAGACCTGGGATTATAGGTCGTAGGATGTCAGATTTTGAGGTGGACAGGACCTTAGAGAGTATCCCCACCTACATTTTATAAATGAGGAAATTGAGGCTGGAGAAGTTAAGAGATTTCTCTAGCATTCCATATTTGGCCAATGGCAAAGTCGGGATTTGAACCTAGGTATTCTTATTCCAAATATAGCGATCTTTCCACTATAGCACATTGACATGGATAAAATTTTTATGCTCTTTCAAGTAAGCATAATATTCTATGCCTTTGGAAACTAACTGAAGGGAGTTTTATTAAAAATATTTGAGTACACTGTAGTTTAATAAAATATCTAACATTTTAGGAATTGTGATTTCATCCTTGTGGGTGCGTCTTCAACTAATGTCAACCATAATTCCTATACTTCTTGAGTGATTGAAAAAAAGGATATTTATAACTTTCCTTATACATTCATGGTTACACCTATAGGGCAGATTAGCTAGACTTCTTTCTCTTAAAACTCCACTCAAATGTCAGCTTCTGAGAAGTCCTTTCCTGGTCCTTCCAGCCATAGTATCTTCCCCTCTAAAGTTACCTTGAATCTACCATTTGGTTTCTATGCAACTATATATGTACATATTATCCTCAATTTTTTTTTTTCCCATGATAGCAGGGTTTTAAAGGCCTATATTTGCTAGTTGAAGATAATATGGATACATAAAGCTACTAGAAATCCATTAAGGGCAAGGAACAAATGAGCCCTAGCATGCTGGCTATGAAATGGATAAGTGTGTATGTGTGTTTGTGTGTGTGTGTGTGTGTGTGTGTGTGTGTGTGTGTGTGTGTATTAATGAAATGTTTGATTGCTGATACATACTTTCAATCTATCAGCAAGGCTTCTTCCTTCTTCTTTCTGTGAGCATGAATCACATTGCCTTAAGAGAAAGTAGCAATTTAGATAACTCAAATAATGCATTTCTTATCCCAAGCCAGAAATAAGTCACTCACTCAGGATGATCAACTAAGTCCCAGAGAAAGGATTCACCTTACCAGTATGATTAGTAGTTGGCTTAGAATAATAGATTAAAGCTAGATAGGATCTTCAACTTTACAATATAAGTTTGCAAATGAAGAAAGTAAGACTTGGAAAGATTTGCCTTAGATAATAAATTGCAGGATTTAATCCCATGTCCACTTACTCTAAATTCAGAACCTTTTCACAGAACCATTCACAAAGTCCAATATATGGTGTGGGAAGGGAACTTAAAAGTCATCTAACCCAATCCTTTCAATTTATAAATTTTGTAAACTGAGGCCCAAGGAGATAAAATTATTTCTCTAAGGTCACAAGATACTGAATGTTAGAGGTAAGATCTCTGACTCCAATCTTTCTACTTTACAGTGCTGATGACCATGTTCCTTCTTTGGTTTAAAGGGAAACATGCATCTTTTTTTTTTTTTCCTTTATTCAAATAAAGTAGAAATGTGAGAAGATAGGAAGAAGTTAGCAATAGAGAGATTTGCTGAGGGATTTAAATAAAATTTAATTATATTATGAACTAGGCAAATGCTAAATAAAATAAGCACTCTAGGCCTTATATGTGGAACTATAAATTTATATTCCATAGACCTTACTTGTCTTTTTATATTTATAAGTTCAAAATATAACTTTCTAAGCAATCCTGCTCATTTTTTGTTTTTTCTGGGGACCTTTTTTTTCCTATTCTCATTTTTTTTTCCTGCAGTCGTTTAAAAATATATATCCTGTACATTATTAAGCACTTTCTGAGACTAGTCAAAATTGAGGCCTGTATTCAGCTATAGTGATTTCTGTGGGAACACATAATATCACCAGAAAGAACCCACAAAACATTTCCATTAAAGATAAAGTCCTAGATAAGAAACAGAATACCTTGAGGGCAGAAATGATGCTTTCCACAATCAATTTTTTTTTTTAATCTCCACATCATCTCTGATATATGTTTCCTTATCTCCACTCACAAAAGCACTGTTAGGTGAATCTTCATCACATTTCACCTGAATTGTTGCTCTATAGTCTTTTAAGGGATCTCCCTGCATTCAGCCTTTCCTCTCTGCAACCCAAAATCCACTCAGCTGCTAAAGGGATTATGTTAAAATGTTGTTCTGGTCATAGCAGAACTTCACCACTCAATAAATTACAGGGACTTCCTATTAATTTTAAGATCAAAGATAAAATCCTCTTTTTGTCCTTTAAAGCTCTTCCTAGCTTGGCCTTTTATTTCCTTTTGAGGCTTCTTAAACTTTACTCCCCCTCCTTAAACTTTACACTGCAATCCAACTATCTTGACTTTGTTCTTGAACTCATTTTCTATCCCCATCATTTTGTATCCTAACTGTCCCTACCTCTAATATTCAAGAGAAGAGAATGCCTTTATGTTGGAATCTTTACAAAGTGTTAACTCATTAGAGTTGATAGAGACAATAATTATCTAATTTAGCATGGTTCCGTATGATTGATCTGATCCTACGAAGAGATGTTATGGGCCAGAACTTGAAACAAGGTACTAAGTGGGACTGAGGAGACAATGTTTAAATCTAGTTTAGCATTGATTTAATCATACAACAAATAATGATTTCCCAGTGATAAAATGATTGGTGTGTACAGTATATAAGCAAGAAGCTCTCAGGGCCAAAGAGCACTCTGGGAGATACAGAAGCCCACAAGCCCACTCTCGGAGATGGAGTCAAATTCATTCCATCTTCCACCTTGGTGCTGGCTGGAGGCTGAAGAAAGGATAAGCTGCAAGAGCTCTTGGAACCAAGCAGAGAGATAGGCCTCTAAGAAAGCTGTCTGGGCCCAAGGAAAGAGACAAGACTTGGAATGGAAACTAAGGTTGCCTCCAGGAAACCTCCCTGAGAAACCTGCTCCCAGAGAGAACCAATATATTATATAAAAGAAGTACACCACATGTTTAAATGTCACTTTCTGTGAAAGGTCTTACCTTCCTTTGAAGGTTTAGTTTTTATTAAGTACCTACTCTGTGTTAGACATTGTGCCAAAAACTGGTTATAAAGACAAAAAAAAAAATAGTTGTTCCAAATACTTTGTATTTTCATGTGTGTGCTTATTGGTTGTTTCTTCCATTAGAATGTAAGCCTTCTGAGGACAGGGGTTAATTTTGCCTTTTTTTTTTTTTTTTTTTTGGTATCCTCAGTGCTTACCATAGTGCCTGGCTCATAGTAAGCACTTAAAAATGTTGACTGACTGCTTTCATCACTTCTGCTTATTGAAGGGAAAAAAAGTTATTCAGTAAGATTGACTTTAAATAGGTGGTGACTACAGTAATGTACTAGTAAATATAAAACACATTTTCCACTTCAATTTGCATTGTTAACATTTTCCTCTTTATTTTCTTAGGTCTAGACAACAAAATAATACATCAAGCCCTGGTTTGTAGTCTTTGCCAATTCCATGGGATAAATGCTCATACTGAAAATATAAACAGAGCCAATTTGAGCTGGCTCTAGAACACCCCTATTGTAAGAGAACATGATTTGAGTTTTTGGACTGCAACTTTACATACAAGTATAAAATGTGTGTATATATTGCCCATTTATATATACATGGGTCTGTATAAAGAAGGCTCACAGGGAGGAATGAATAAGCATCTCTGGTATTTTGCCTACCTCTATCCAAAGAAAAGCTAGCTGCCAGAAGTGACCAGGAGATTGGGATCAAGTTGCTTGATCTCCACTTATGGGGGAAATTAGGATAGAATATTGTTTATCTGTCCCTCCCTAAATATTCTTAGTAGGGGGAGGGAATGTTAGATTTGGGCTGCTTTTCCAGGTTCCTATATATATCTCTAAATGGGGAAAATGTCCCAAAGTTTTAACTCTCTTCCTACCAAAGACTAATTACATAAAACTATTGTATTGAATAAGCATATAGAAAACAGAAACCAGAGAAGTTTCATAGATTAGAATATACATACCATGCTATATATAGAGTAATTGAACTTTTAAATGTTAATTTTAAATAAATGAATTTTCTCTGTGGAGGTGGGGGGGGAAAGAAAGAGAGAAGGGGGTAAGGAGAAAAGGATTGAAGAGGAGAAAGGAAGAGGAGAGGAGAAAAGAAGAGAAAAGAGAAGATAGGGAAGGAAACAGAAGACAAGAAAGGGCAAGAGAAGAGAAATAGAACCACTAAGGGAAAATTTCTTGAAGTCTCTAGTATGACAGCTTTTCAAAAATTCTTCCTGAATTTTTCCTCAGCCTCTTTCTTTGTTTCTCCAGAGAGAGCCTGGAACCACAAGTATCCATTATGGAAGATGGAAGCCAGAAGAATAATTTTTCCTATGCCAAGTTCTTGTCAACTCACTGGCTTGGAAAGTCAAATAATCATTTTCTCTACCGATGAACAGAATCCCATGCAAATGCCCAGGTTTGAATCATTGATTTTATAGGCTTGATGGTTTCTTAGATACAGCTGGAATATATATGATGAGAATCTAGAAAAAAAATGTGTTTTCATGGAGCTTGGCAAGTCTGATCAACAGGGCTTCAAATTGAAAATGGTGATAGAAAGAGAAAATTGCTCACATATATCTACTTAGCTGATACCACAAAGAGTGAAAAATGAAATACAGGAAAAAAGACTCTTACTTACAGGAGACGAAAATCCAAGAAAAGACCATGAACCCATGAACTCAGATGTTTAAACTCAAAAATACAAAATACAAGAAATGAATAAAATAAATGATCCTATTGCAAAGAGACAAATTATACTTTGAAGATTATAGTAGAATACATTGGGATCAAATTATGATTAAAATGTGGCAAATGTGTATCCCATTAAAAAAAAAAAAAAAAACCTAACAGAATAAAGTGAATGGGCAATACAACAGTACCATCTTTCAATAAGAATCACAGTGGATAAAGGGTGGACCTTGGAGTCAAGAAGTCCTGTATTCAAATTCTTACTCAGACACATATTAGCTTTTAATGTCATAATGACATTAACTTGTTAGTGATAAAAGTTACAGAGAAATTGCTGTTGTCCATCATCAGAGGTAATTTCCATTCTGGATGTTTTTATGTTGATGAAACTGGAGGTTCAAATTACTCTCTCTCTCCAAAAAAAAATAAATTCTCATGTGTGTAAGAGATGGCATGGCACAGTTGTCTTTTGTCAAATTTGGAGTTAGGAAGTAGGAATACCTAAATTCAAATTTTGTTTTTAATACATACTGACTATAATCATAGACAAGTCACTTAATCTCCAGGAGTCCAAGATAATTCTCTAAGATTATTGCTGATTTATTGTTCGGTAACTGGGGGTGAAGGATTTTCTACACTAGAAGTTCCTATATTTATGAAATCATAGGTTAAGACAAAAAATACTAGAAAAGTACTAAAGAAACTAGAAAGAAAAATCATGATGAAAAGCATTTTGCTGATGATCAGTTGAAGGAAAAATAAATATGATATTATTGTGGTAGTACATTGTAGAATATGAGAAGGAAGATAGAAATGAGAAGTTAGGAAAGCAAATGACTAAACTGATCCTAAGAGATTAGAAGGGTATTCTATAATATTCATAGATTTCTACTTCCTTTAAGCATACATTATAGTTCTCTCCATCAAAAAACAGAGTATCTGTCAAATTTTTTACTTGCCTTAATTAAAATATCCTTGAAAACCTAAAGTAAGAAAAGGAAAATACTTCAGCAACTGATTCTGACAGATAATGAAGAATTAGTTACTGAAGACTCAGCATAGTCCAACAAGTACTGAGTAGCACTGGTATCAAACTTAAATGAAAATGGGGTCTCTAATTCATACATGAGTTTTAATTTTAATTTTAAATGTAATATTATCTGTGTTTTATTGTATTTTTATCTATTTTGTTAAATATTTCCCAATTACATTTAAATATGCTTTAGGCTATACACTTGGAAGTGTTGCAGGCCTCGATTTTTCTGCCCTGTAGGAAAGCATTGTCAGGCATGATCAATACATTGGCTTGTTTAATAATAGTTCTTTGTTTATAAAGCAATGTTCAGTGTGTGTGTGTGTGTGTGTGTGTGTGTGTGTGTGTGTGTGTGTGTGTGAGAGAGAGAGAGAGAGAGAGAGACAGACAGACAGACAGACAGACAGAGACAGAGGGAAGTGATAGTGATTTAAAATTAAAGGGCATTAGTAAAGCACTTAACAATAAAAATTAAACCAAAAAGTTAGAAGGGCAAACAGTGTTAGAGCTTGGAGAAATCTCTGAGAATTAAGTTGAAACCTTTCGTTTAATAATGAGGAAACTGATGCTCAAAGAATTGAAATGATTTGTCATATAGCCAGTTCTTAGCAAATTCAATCCAGAAGCCTTCTGTCTTACTATTTTTTTTAACCATACCCATTCATACTGCTTCTCATTTTAACTTTGAGAAATTAATACCATTTCTTTTGACAGTTGCTTACCTAGTATATAAGGGTAGTGCCATAGATATAATAAAACCTTGATTTCAGAAAAAAATATAACATTTCTGAAGCTAAATTGGTTAAATATCGAACAAGAGAGAATAGATGGTAGTACATTCAAGTTGATTTAGAACTGGTTGAATGGTGAGTTGAAAAGGGCAGTGATGAGTATATTATATCAACATAGAAGAAATCTCTAATTGAGTTCCACAGGGATCTACCCTTGGGCCTATTCTGTTCAACATTTTAACCAATGAATTGAATGAAAGCATAGACTGGCTGCTTATTAACTTCAACAGGAAGCCAGAAAGAATAGCTAACATTCTGGGTGACAGTATCAAGATCTGAAAAGATTTTTGTAGGTTAGAACATTGAGTGGAAATATAATAAAATGAAATTTAATATGGATAAATATTAAGTCCTATATTAGCATTCAACAACCAATCATAAAAATGCAAGATGAGAGAAGCATGGGTAGACAAGTTTACTGTGAAAAATAGAAAATGTTAATAAATGAGAATTTCTATATAAGTCAATAATGTAACATGGCAGTTACCGTCCCCAAAAATGCAATCTTCAGCTTTATTCAGAGTGGAATGATGCTCACAGTGAGGGAAAGGTTCTTATACAATCCCCTGGTAAAACCACACAGTGTTTCTTAAATTTTTTCCACTCCCAACCTCTTTTTGCATGAAAAATTTTTATCGGACTCTGAGCACACAGGTTTATAAAATAGGTATTACAAATCAAATGTTTACTGATGTTAAATCATAAAATTTCATGATACCCACATTCAGTTATGGGGTTTTGGGGTTATCACCCTCAATTTAAGATTCTAGAAAATTGCGATCAGTTCTGGATATAATATTTGAGAAAGGACTTTGACACGGTGAGAAATATACCAAAAATGGGTTTATAACATGTAAGATGGGTTTAAGGAAGTGAATATGTATAGTCTAGAGAAGAAAAGACTTAAGGGGATCATAGTTGTTTCCATTCTTTGAAAGAATGGGAGGAAAATTTAGACTTGTTCCCTGTGACCTCAAAAGGCATCTTCTAAAAGGCAACATCTAAAAATTTGTGTGAGGCAGAGTTACCTTCAATATCAAGAGGAAAAAATTTCTGACATTCAGAATGGAATATATTGCCTCTAGAGGTAGAAAATCTTTGTTACTCAAAATCAATCAATCCCTATACCTATAATGTCCTCCCTTATGCTGCATGTACATTGAACTCCTAGTCATCTTTTCAAGGTCAGCTATGTCACTTTCTCCTTGAACTATTTTATGATCCCTCCTATTGGCTGCGATTTTCTCTTTTAGATCCTCACTTTGTTTTATATCTTTCTAGGATAGTCATCATGTAATATTAAATTAGATTAAATGCCAACTATGTGCTAGACTATGAACTGTGAACTGGGTTATGAAGACAAAAAAAATCAAACTGTTCTTGCCTTGAGGAATTTATATTCTTGTAGGTTACTAACAAATGAGTGAATCAGGAAAGGCAATTCAGAGACCCATGTTCTGGTCCATGCTCTATTAGTAACTTTCTGGTTGATGACAGTCAAAAGTCTTTTACTTTTTTGTATTCAGTTTTCTCATCTATAAAATGCAGGGTTATTATATAGTTGGTATCTAAGATCTGTTCTAACTTTAATATATTATGCTCTTAGTATATTATAAATAGCATCCCAAATATTTGAATATATTTATTTATGAACATAATGAACTTGTTCTACATCTGAATTCAGAAGTGACTCATCTGGTACCATTTTCTAGTTCTAGTTCTTCAACATATGTATATGCATATATCATTTGATTGCTGTTGTTCAATTATTGAAAGCAGCCCTGCAGATAATAATATACAGATTAATATTAATCTTTTTCATTTATATACCTTTTAAAGATTTGCAAAGCATTTTTCAGATAAGATCTCATTTTGCTCTCACTACAGCCCTCTGAAATAGGTGCTGTTATTTTCTCCATTTTATAAATGAGGAAACAATTGAAGCAGAGGTTAAGTGAGTTGTTCAGGGTTTCACACCTAGCAAATATCTGAGATAGGATTCAAATTCAAGTCTCCCCGACTCCAAGGCAGAACTCGATCCACTCACTATGCCACCCAGCTCCCTCAAATAAAAGATGAAACGCAATTTAGCTTTGCTATATCCTTTTAGAGAACAACCTGCTATAGTATAAAGGACATTGGTTTTGGTGCCAAAAAATGAGTTCAAATCTCCTTTCTATTATCTACTGCCTGTGTGTCCTTAAATAAATCACTTATAGGGCCTATTTTTCTCTTCTGGAAAAAAAAAAAGGAGATATTCTTGACCAGAGAATGTCCGGTTCTCTTCTACCCCTAATTTCTATTGTCTTATTCCTTATGCAGAGAAGACAAGAGGCTTGCTTTTCCCTTGAAAGATTGAGCAAGATTATACACTCATGGATCATGAAATTTAGCTAAGCAAAAGCAGAAAGAAATCATATAAAACCTTTCTTTGAAAGTGTTCTTCTCACACAAATGACTAGAATTTCCTCGCATAGAAAGATGTCTGGTTTTGTTTGTTTGTTTGTTTTGTTTTTTCTCTCTAGGCTTATGAATTATTGGGAATAAAGAATATCAGTAGTTTATCAGTTTTGAAGTGCTCCAGCAAGAAAGGGGTATGGGATATGTTGAATTTAAAGTTTACACTAGACCAAAGAAGAGACCAATCACTAGACTAAATATGATTTAGACATTGTCACCTCAAGTTTCATCTATTTGGAGGACTTTGATTCCATGTTTTGTCCTCATTGAAGGTTTGACAACATGGCTGAAAACATTATTCTGACATGCATGGGAGCCAACACACAGCCTTGCTTCACTCCATTAGTGGCTAATTGTTTTAGAAAGATCTGAAGATCACTTAGAAGAATAAGTTACCAGATACTATATTGCTAACTATTGCAGAGAGCACAACTCCATTGAACTAACCATACTGTTCAAATGCCAAATGTATGCTTGCCAAAAAGATTATTTTATGGAGAACTCACATTGGGTAATTTGCTCACAAGGTGGTCAGAAAAGCGATACAAGGACACTCACAAAATCTCTTAAGAACTTTAGAACTGATTGTATCCATGGGAGACAATGGCATAAGAACGGCATGGCATGCCTTCATCAGAGAAGAAACCTGAAGTGTACAAAATTAGAGAAGCCATCTTAAATGTTCAAGGGGCTATTTGTGTCCAATCTGTGGCAGAGTATTTAGAGCTCATATTGATCACATCGATCATAGCCACTGTAACTGGACTCCAACATAGTGATGCCATTTCGTTCCCCTTTGAGAATGAAGGACCTTAACCATTTGGAGAATTTGAGCTTTTTCTAACAGGTGAAAATTTGAGTAACAGAGTACTGCATTCTGGAATTTAGTAGTTTTCTTACTAGAAGGCATGTCAATGTTAATTAGCCACTACAAGAGGATATTTTCTATTCTTTACTATGTTTCCTATTATAGTTCTAAGTTTTTTTTTTTTTTTGGTTGTTTGTTTGTTTGTTTGGTTTTTTTACTGGAGCCAAATGAGGCTGTTATTCTTCCTTTAAATGTAGAGATACTGAGAAATATTCACACTTTTTAAGGGTCATTTTCTTTTAGGGTACACCATAGGCCTCTTATATTTTTTGGCCTCTTTAAAAAAATGCTAATGGACCCCATCCTAAGAAGGAATTTTGCATGAAAATGCTTTAATTTAGAAAAAAAATTCACTCTTATTGCCTAAAAATCTTTAAAGACCATGTAACATGCCCTTCCCATACCCATTCTCCTCTTAGAGTCACAGACTCATTTAGAAAGATTACATCTGTCTTCAGAACTTCATAGTTTTAAGGTAAATTCTTAATTTGTAACCTGTTTTTTTTTTTATGATAGAAAACAGGATTAGGAGAGAAGGGAGCAGCGTGGTATCCTTTCTCTGTTGACATTACTTTGCATCTCCAGATCCTATCACCACCTCTGATGATTGAGAGGATGATTCATATGAATCAGATTTTGTTGCTTCCTATAATCTTCCTTAGTTATCAAATTTAGAGAATATTCAACTGTGAAATCTACAAGTCCCAAAGTGGATTGGATTACCTCAGTAGGGGAAACCTCAGCAATCAATTAATCAATAAACATTTATTAAGTGTCAACTATGTGCAAGACATTGTGCTAAATGTTGGAGGATACAAAATGAGACGATACCTACCCTCGAAGAAATTACAATCTAATGGAGGAGACGACATGCAAACAAATATATACAAAGCAATTTTATGCAGGATAATTAGGAAATGATTAACAAGAAAAATACTGGAATCCAGGGATTTGGGAAGAGTTTCTTGTGGGAAGTGGAATTTTAATTGGGTCTTAAAGGTAGCCAGAGAGTATTCTGAATAGAAGAGCCCTTCATATATATGAGTGACGGCCAGAAATGGATTCCTGGAGCTGAGAGACTGAATGAATTGGAGAAACAGTGAGGAGGCCAGTTTCACTAGATAAAGCTAATAGGTTGGGGAATAAAATATAAGAATACTGGAAAGGTAGAAGGGGGCTAGGTTATAAAAGGCTTTGAATGTCAAACAAAAAAAAATTTGCTTCTGGAAGAAAAGGGGAGCATAATCAGACCCATATTTTAGGAAAATCACTTTTGGTGGATGAATGGTATAAGGATTAGGGCGCAGAGAGATTGAAACAGGTAGATCACCAACAGATTACTGCAATAATTCAGGTGTGAGGTGATAAAGGCCTATACCAGAGTGATAACAGTGTCAGAAAAGAGAAGGAAGCATATTTAAGAAATATTGCAAAAATGAAATTGATAGGTGTTGGCAAGAAATTGAGGGTAGGGATGTGTGAAAGATAGTGAGGAATCCAGAATGACCTCTAGGACCTCCTAGAACCTAGGACCATTTTATAGAAGGCTCACCTAGCCTGAAAGACTGAGAAGATGGTGTTGCCCTTTACAGTAATAGGGAGGGTAGGGGATAGAGAGAGTTTAGGGGGGAAGATAATGAGTTCAGGTTTGGACATATTAAATTTAAGATGTCTACTGCACATCCAGTACCAGATACTGTAAGTAAGTCTTCTGATAGATCCTGAAGAAGCAGTTACCAAGAATGACACTGAAAGGCAAAATGATAAATGCAAAGAATGCCATACACAGAGTAAGGAAGACCTGGGTTTGAACTCTGGCTTTGATTCTATGTATTATCATGGATAAATCACTTCACTTTTTTGGGTCACAGTTTCCTTTTCCATAAAATGGAGATAATTGGGTTGGTATCTATTTCACAGAGTTATTACAATGCTCAGATGAGTTGAGATGCATAATGGGGTAGTAGAGAGGGTGCTAATTTTGGAGTTAGGAAAATCTGAATTCAAATATTCCATCAGACATTTATAAAACAAGTCATTTGACCTCTCAGCCTAAGTTTCCCCCTCATAAAATATACCTCCTTCAAATAATTATTTTGACAGTCAAATGAGATAAATAGTAAAAAACTCAGAATGTTCCATAATGTTAATTATTATTGTTGTTGTTGTTTTTTAAATAAACTGTAAAAACATGATGGAAAATTCAGTTATGTACATTATTATGTTGTTGTTGTGAATGTTTAAGGGAACTTCCTGTTCATTCCCAGGTTTTTCTGGATGACTTGTAAGGTTCTTCCACTTGTGAGATTCTACAGTAATTCTATACCACTCCCAAGAGCCCTAGGTAATTAAAAAAATTCTTTTTAAAGTTTTTGAATAACCATGAAGCCTAACTGTGGGGGGCCCTGGACCTGAACCTCCTGAAGTGAGTCGAGGACTCCTTTGTGCCAGGACCCACCCTAACCCAGGATTCCTTGATTACCACGCTGAAGTGGTGGAACCTGGCCCGTGGCAAGGGAGGCACAGAAAGGATGGGCTCCTCCTTCGGGGAGGGATTGGGGAGGAGTCCCTGCCCCATAGATGAATTACAGGTGGAGGGAAAAGGACTATAAAAGGAATGGACTCGGGATGGCTTGCGGGAGACACCGCTGACTTGTAACATCAATAAACATCATTGCATTCTATCCACCTTGGCTCTCTGTCTGATAATTCCTTCCTCCCGTCTCCACGAGGAGGGCCGGAGACGTCCGAAGCCCCGTCCGGCTCGGGGAAGCTAGAAGAGGCAGTCTCTGTTAAGGTTCCCAGTGACTAGGTCTCGGCCCCTGACACCCAACCAATCAAGTAGCCTGAGCCCAGTTTCTCAGCTTGGAAGCCTGGAGGCCATTCACTGAGGCCTAGAAAACAAGGGTTTTGTCAACTTTTATTTATTTATTTATTTGTTCAGGTCCTTCTCTTCCCCCTCCCCTACCCCCTTACCCCCCAAACCCAGTTCTTGTCTGATTCTTCATGACTATTTGGAATCTTCTTGGCAAAGATACTGGAGTGGTTTGCCATTTCTTTCTTTAGCTCATTTTATAGATGAGAAAAGTAAAGCTAGTAAGTGTCTGAAGTCAGATATGAACTCAGGAAGATGAGTTTCCCTGTCTTGAAGTCCAGTACTCTACTGTTATGCTCCCTCACTGCCTAACTTTTATTACAAAAGAATTATTCTCTTTCAAAGTTTCTATGCATAGTGTATTCTCATTTAATCATTAATTCATCATTATTATTTAATGCCCAGATAGAAAGAATGGTTTAAGTCACAATGAAGAGGATGGCAAATGCCTGATAAGTCAAGGTCAGTTCAATATGCCTCCAGTGTAGACCTATATGGGGAAATGACAGGAAAAGTCATTTGGGGACAAAATGTATCAAGCCTTGAATGGTACCTCTCTATCTGACTTTCAAGTTTAGAAGATGCTTTTTTTCACAATGACTTGGTGAGGTACAGGTTTTACTAGTTCCAATTTATAGATGAAGATATTGTGATTTCAGAAAGTGAAGGAGATAGAGGGAACTGTTTGTTGTTTTTGTTTGTCCTTTGTTTTTGAAGACTACCACAGCATCAGGGAAGTGATGCCATAACATGCAAATGAATTGGATTTAAATGAGGAAAGACTGTGAAAAGTCACCTGCCTCCCTTTCTTCTCCAGAGCCATCTGGGTTCAGTAGCCAGAAATAGATCAGGATGACTACAGGACAGTTGGTTCTGGATGTAGTGGGGGACTTTCTATAGTAGACTACAGATGACTGGACTGATCATCCAAGCACCCAGATTCAAATTCTGACTTTGATTTCTACTCATGCACTTCTGCCTCAGTTATATCTTTCATAAAATAAGCATCTGTGAAGTACAAATCTAAAATTTCAGATCAAAATTTTATGGTTTATCTATGGTCACACAGATTCTAAGTGTTAGGGATGGGACTCGGGTCTTCTGATTTCAAGCCCAACTCTCTCTCTATCAGATCACTCTACCTCTTAAAAGTTTAGACTTATAAAAGGAAAAAAAAAGCCAACAATGACTGTTTCTTTATTGGGCTAGCTTGGTCAAGTGAAAAGAACACTGACTTGGCAGTTAAATTATTAGAATTTCTCTGTACTTCATTTTCCTCATCTAAAAAATGAGGAAGTCAGATTGGATGACTTCTGAGCTTTCTTCTGCCTCAAGATCTCTGATCCTTTAAGTGTGAAATGTATTTAGAAATCAATAGAAAGTTACCAAACGTCTTGGAACTAGGAGGTAAAGAAAACAATAAGCAGATTTGAGGATGATGGAGGAGTATAATGAAACTATTGCCCACTTTCCAAAACACCTTTAAAGCCAAGGCATGGACATTGCTGTCTCCATGGGAAGGTACTTCCCTTTGTACCATCCTGAACTCTGTTACCTAGTCCCAGCATAGAATAAGCAGCTATTAGAGCTTATAGGGCACACACTTGGTGAATGCTGTAACAACTTGTCAGGTTTGGTGCAGGGATCAAGTGGGATTACAGAAATGAGCCTTAGAACTCAGGCCCTCAGGGAACTGATGAGTTTAGCAATAGCATCTGCTCATTCTTGGAGCCTTCTCTGAAATAGTTTGGATAATTGGGGTTTAACTTTCTCAACTAAAAAAAAAAACCAAAAAAACATGCTTTAATCACTCTTTCTGGATTTTCCTTCCTTTCACTGGGGTAAAATGATGCTGGCAATTTGGTGCCCAGAGAAACAGGGACCATTACACATTGTTATTTCCCAGATCATCTACTTCCAACACGAAAGTTTGAAGGCACACCTCATTTTGTTGAGACAGTTCTCTCCTTGTTAAATCTTGTAGTAATTAGCAGGCATTTCATGGCCCATTTCTGTCCAACAATGCAACTTGGCCCTTCTTTCATTTAGAGATCTGAAAATCATTTTCCTCTGTTCCAGATGGGTAGACATTTTTACTGAAATCAACCTTTCCATGCCCTGCCCTCTTCTCTATCTTAGCCATGTGGTAAACTGGTTTATGGAACATCACAAGAATCCCGACTTTGCTAATTGCAACTAGTGTCATCTTAGACAAATGCCTTTACCTCTTTTAGTCTTAGTTTCTTCTTTTGTAAAAAAATAAGAGGACCTCCCCAGCATAAAAAAAATCCTCAAAATAGGGAAGCATAATCTCAAAAAAAGAGGGCTGGGTTTAAAGTAAGAAAAAATGAGTTCAAATACTTCCAAAGCTGCCTAATATTTTTATTCAATAAATGACATATAGTCAGTACTCCAAATCTGTTTTCTTGAGTGAGATATGAAAGGTTGTATGTCTTATTTTGAATCATCTATCTGAAATATTTGAAAACTATTAAAAAGCACATAATGCCAAAGAACAACAACAACAATACCAACAACAACATCTTGACTATTTTGGTCAAGATCATTTTATTGGAAAGGTATTTAGATCCATCCAGTCAAATCTTTTCAGTTTACAGATAAGGAAAAGTCAAGGCCCAGAGAGTCTAATTGACTTGTCCAAAGTCACAAGGGCAATTGGATTTGAACCCACAACTTCTGAATACAAAATCTATTCTTTGTGTTTTTACAGAACCATGATAATCTCCTTAAACCTCAATTTCTTCATCTGGAAAAAGAGAACACTAGACTCTAAGGTCTAAATTTATGATCTTGTATCTGAGGCATGAATGGAGCAGGGTAGGGAGGTTATTATCCTGGGATTCTGTGGCTAACTTTAAATCTGATGATTTAAACATTGGCCTACAACATGGCCAATCTGAGTGTTATTTACTACTTGTGTGACATTAGAAAAGTCATTTCACTTCTCTTGTTCCTAGTTTTCTCCTTTGTCAATAGAAGAAGTTGAAATTAGATGATCTTTTAAAGCTTTCTTCCAAGCCTGATCCTTATGATTGGGTGTAAAAACACAGATCTAGATGCAGAAATCACCTCAGAGATTGCCAATCTAATCTTAGATGAGACAATTAAGGCCTAGGATGGATAAATCCATAGCATTCAAGGGAGAATTTAAATCTGGCTCCTCTCAATTCAAAGTTTTAGCTTTTCCACTGATCCATGCTGTCTCTCATGTGATTCTGAGTAGCCTCATTTGGTAATGATGTGTCAGTCTGATCTTGATTATTTCCTGACCACTGATATATGTTTTGTGTGTGTCTAGTTATTTATGTATCATCTCCTCCATTAATATGTGGGTTCCTTGAAAGAAGAGACTATTTTTGACTTTCTTTGGATCTCAATTGCTTAGGATAGTGCTTGGCAAATAGTAAACATTTAATATATGCTTATTGATTGACCTACTGAATTCAGTTGACCAGGTAGAGTGGAAACAGATTCCCCCAAAATTTCCTGAGCTAAGGAAAAATCAAGGAGTGTCAGAGCCAGAAGTTATGATTCCCAGACCAAATTTGTTTTAACTACACCAGTATGGTCACTCTGTTCCATGCCCTGAGATGAATTCATGTCCAGCAGGATCAATATCATAAGGCCTGTTTTCAGTAGTTATGGGTGGGCTTAGTCCTAGGGAAAAGGATTAGTAAGGTGACATAGGGGTATATTTTTGCCTCTGATTTTGTCTTAAACATACTTTTTCCTTTTAATATGTCCTTACTTTGGGGCAAAATTCTTATATCCTTTGCATACAGAAACTTTTTGTTGATCATTGGAAGCCTACATTAAAGCACAGGTGGAGAAGCAGTGATGGACACATAAAATCCCTCAGTTCTCACAAGAAATCCTTTTGATTCCCAGCAACTGTGCTTTATTAAGAACAGTTTACTAAATTAGAGGAATCAAAATAAATGATATATGGTATTATTCCTGTGCCTGTTTTCTCTCTCCTGCTTTCCTGATAATTAATTTGAAAAAGCTGATAACCCTGGAAACCCAGAACACAATTTCCTTCCTGGTATGGTAGTTGGCAAGTGCAAGCTCTTTTCAAGTAAAACCTTTAGAAAGTCTGATGAGAGCAATTAAAAAAAGGTGTGAACAGTGAGCATTTCTAAGGCTTAAAGCCTTGGGAAAAGTTTACTAATAGAGAAGCAAAAAGATTCCATATCTCTCCTCTTCAAAATTGCAGTGTGTCAGCCAAAAGCATCCAAGACATAAATGTCCCCTCTGGGTTTTGAACTATTTATTTATTTAATTTACAGCATCAGAGACTTAAATTTCCAAAGCTTAGTCTATTAGTTTCATTTTATAGATGAGGAAACTGAGGCAAATAATTTGCCTGGAATTACAATGTTAGTAGTGAGTTTGAAGCCCATGTCTTGATTCAGTGATCATGTCTGGCCATGGTCTGAGAGTGAAGAATAACCAATATACAGCCCATGTCTTTCACTGATATTCATGTAATGACAAGACACCCAGTATTTTGGGTGGACTTTCCATGAAGAATTTATAATAGGATGTGGTCAAAAGTCCAGATGGTCATAAACGAACTATAGCTTTTTGCCAACTAAGATAACATGCCCAGAGGATCACCCAAAATTAGAAGGCATGAATAGGTTGCGATCTATAACACAGAAGTGATGCTTTTCTATAAGACTTTCCCTATGGAAAGGGACCTGTATGTGCAAGAATGTTTGTGGCAGATCTCTTTGTAGTGGCCAGAAACTGGAAAATGAGTGAATGCCCATCAACTGGAGAAGGGCTGAATAAATTGTAGTATATGAATATTATTGCTCGGTAAGAAATGACCAGCAGGATGATTTCAGAAAGGCCTGGAGAGACTTACATGAACTGATGCTGAGTGAAATAAGCAGGACCAGGAGATCATTATATACTTCAACAACAATACTATATGATGATCAATTCTGATTGATTCTTTTTGTGCAGCAAAATAACTGAACATGTATACTTATATTGTATTAATTTATACTTTAACATATTTAACATGTATTGGTCAACTTGCCATCTGGGGGAGGATGGGGGGAAGGAGGGGAAAAATTGGGAAAAATTGGAACAAAAAGTTTGGCAATTGTCAATGCTGGAAAATTACCCATGCATATAACTTGTAAATAAAAAGTTATAATAATAAACTTTCATAAAATAAATTAATAAATTAATATTTATTAATTTTATTAATTAATAATTGAGAAAATTATTAATACATAATAAAAATAAAATAAAAAATAAAACTATTTTTAAAATTTAAATTTAAATTAAATTTTAAAAAATTAAAAAAAAATTTAAAAAATGAAATGATTGAAAAAAAAAGACTTTCCCTATGAACACTTCTTTTTAATATGCTATATTTAACTGTTGTGTTGTAAGGGGGCTCTATGATCTCACCCTGGTGAGATCTTGATGTTACATGGGTTCCAATGGAGATTGTACATTGCTTATCTAACTCTTAGAACTTGACCTGGCTACCTCTTTTCCTAGTTAAAACTTTCTGATGTTATCCTACATCTCTTTTTTCATAATTCTTCATTGGACATATATTACAGCCTATTTATAACAAGGATGACTTCATTCCTCTTTGGATGAGTTGCAACTCTCATTCTTTGAAAATCATGATATGTCATGATTCATAATCATATAGTTTGACCACAATATCAATGTTAATTGATATCTGTAAATCATATCAATCTATAGATCCATCTGATGTAAATTATGTCCTCTTTAATCTTTGAGGGGAACCCTGATGTAAATTGAGTCCCCTTTAATCTGTGGGGGAAAGGTTAGAAAGGCCCTCATGTAAACCATGGGAGAAGAGTGGTCCTGAGTCTTAAACCCTCCCAGCCTCTGGGAGGGACCACACCCATTCATGAGGGTAACTCCCAGATAAGTAATCTCATTCAATTGGAAATCTCTGTCAAACTGCTCCCCAGCTTGGGGCCAGGACAAACTGGATAAAACCAAAGGCTTATCAACCTACTTTTGCTAATTTCTATCAGGAGTTTGCCTAATAAAAAAACTATTTTCTTTGCATAAATAAACCCATTCTTGCCACTAACCTCCAGCCTGTATTCATTGGGCTTTGTGAATTATTTCACAAAGCCTGCCACCAGCCAAGGGAGATCCCATTGCTGTTAGGGAATTTCTCAACCCTCAATTCTCACACCTCATCACATCAATCCATCAATCCTTCTGAGAAGGGATCCCCAAAACTCTTTCTCTTTCTCTCTCTTTGACTTTGGCAATGAGCCATGAGTTAGAGCATTTAAGAAGCTCCTTCAAGGAGACTTTTTCCTTGAAACCTGCCACTGTAAAGACCCCACTGAGGACAAACATCTTCATTCTGTAATCTAGGTGGGGCTAGCTGAGTCAGGAGTTGGAGATTCTAACCTCATTGAATTGCAGAAACAACCATTCAATTCTAAGATTTTCTATTCAATTCCAGCTCAAACTAAAACCCAGATTGTAGATAAAATGAGCCAACTTGGAACTCACTCCTTGCAAAGAAGCTAATATGCCATTCCAAGAAAACTCTCTCTCTTCCTGGCATAGCAGTCTCTGCCCGCTGGAATAATATTCTCTTAGCGTTGCCCTCTCTTTATCTCCGTCACCTATTTCCCTAATGAGACTTTATATCTCTCTGTCAGGATTTCTCTACTAGAAACTTTACTCCTCTGTCAGGACTTTACCACTAAGGAATTCAGTCTTTTTATTCATGCATAGCAAAGGCTGACTTCCCAATGCCTGTAATAAACTTCTTTTTATCAGTCTAACTTTTCAGGTTCATAAATTCCTTTATGAAGGACCTCTGCACCGCCAGAAGGGGGTTCCCCAAAACTCCCTACCCATGAGCCGAATTCCAACGAGATTTAGAGGAGCCAAACTTCTTCATTTGGTTCCCTGAACCCCAAACCTGCCACTAACCTGGTCCTGACCACCAGGAACCCTAATCTCATCATTTGTTTCCATGAATCTAATAACATCACATCTATCTATCTATCTATCTATCTATCTATCTATCTATCTATCTATCTATCATCTATCTATCTATCTATCTTTCTATCTGAAACTAAAGATGAACAAAGGCTAAATTGAATTGGGAGAGAGTTAACTGTGTTGTATTTGGGAAATTGCAGTGTTTTTAATGATCCTAAGTTTTGTTGTTGTTGTTGTTGTTTGTTTGATTTTTTATTTGTTTTTGAAACAAAAGCTATACTGAGATTCATTAATTTGAATTTTTCTGCCTCAAGGTTTTGTGCTGCCTTTATTAGATGCTAATATAATCATATTGTATCTAGGATATACTGTAACCTATTCAACATGTAAAGGATTGCTTGCCATCTAGGGGAGGGGGTGGAGGGAGGGAGGGGAAAAATCGGAACAGAAGTGAATGCAAGGGATAATGCTGTAAAAAATTACCCTGGCATGGGTTCTATCAATAAAAAGTTATTAAAAAATATATATATATGTATATATGTATATATATAAAATATATAAAGATGCTAATGTAATCATGGAAGGGTGGAGTGGTGGAGCAGTTTATCTAATTTCTCCTGTCTCCTCCTTCTCCCATCTTGCCCTTCTATTGAATTGTTTCTTGTTCTAAATGCTCCTTTTCTCTTCTGGGAAGCTGTATCACATGCTGTTCATTTTTCTCTTTCTTTTGTAGCACCAAGTCCCCAGATAAAGACAGTGCCCTTTCAAAAACCTTAAGCATTAGATCTATCTTTCCTTCTTTGGGAATGTTCTTCCTTAAGTTCAATTCTTATTTTCAATTAGGACATGCAGCCAGCAAATGCATGTGATTAAGTCAAAGCAACTAATCAATCAACACGTATTTATTAAATGCCTACTACAGTGCCAGACACAGTGTTAACTAGTAAGGATACATAAAAAGGCAAAACAAAAGAAAACACAAAAGTCTTTCTGCTCTTAAGGATCTCCCAGTCAAAGCAAACAAAACAAAGAAAGGTTAACACACTTTTCCATGCCCAGAAACAAAGTTTTGTAGCTTCCATGAGGAAACAGGGGAGAAAGGAAATACAGAATTACTACTTGCATTTCAGCATTCTTGTGGGGGGGGGGGGATTCAGAACACAGCTTTTGTCTCTGAACTCCTGTATCTAATCTGCCCAAGGAACTCTGCCCTTATAGTCCTGGTTCCTTTCACTATGGCAGTGTCATCTGTCTGTTTTTCCATTTTTTCAGTCTTTTGGGATTTTTTAGGAACTGGGTTCTCTTCAAATCTCCCTCCTGAACTCACTGAATTAACTATTAAAGGTCACTAAGAAGTGCAGCCAATAATTTATCAGTTTATTATTGCTTCCTATCTGATTTACTCAAGGGACTCATTTAGACCTTTTAAGGGCATAGCTAGTATGGCTACAATTTTATGGTTACTTTAATACCTCATTATTTGGTTTCTTTGCTATGATTAGAACTGTGAAAGACTAATTTCACCCTGGTTAAATATTTGCTGTCACCAATAAATCAATTGGGATGTGATTGAGCATATTTGTCCATAGACCCAAATTGTAGATAGCTTTCTAGAGAAAAATTTAGATTATATGTAGGGCCTATCATATATACACACTAAAATAATATGTCCCCACTAGAGTTTATCCTCTCCTCAGTTGTAAAATCAACCTCCCTAGAGCAATTCTTAAATCTGAACATATCATACACCACCCCTGACCTCCAAATGCAATAATGGTATGATGAGGTCTAGAGTTGGGGTACCTAAATGAAATTAGGATTTAGTTGAGGCCTAGTGGCAGATTTGGGGTACAGGGAGTCAAACAGAACTCCCCTACAACTCCTTTGGATTCAGCACAAGGATACGGCAGTAAATGAGGTCTAGTAGCGGCACGAGTCCCCAATGAAGGCATTTATTGGGCAAGAGCTAGATTGATAAAAGAGGTTTATTATTGGGTTTGGGAATAAGGAGATAGGTGAAGGTAGAGAATAGGAGGGCACCTGACAGAGGGTCCTCACATGGCTAGCATGTTTGGAATCTCTGCAAAGAGGGGGTCCCAGCGTCTCCCTTTTATAATGGGAGATTTAGCTCAAGGGGCTTTTGGGTGTAGCCCCAAAGTTGACTCAGATCCGGGTGGAGCTGGACAGGCCTGGATCTTCTATTGGAATACAAAGAGACCAGGATTTGTGAGTTAAAGGGTAATTACATTAACTAGGAGGGGGTGGGAATCTAGAAAGAAATCTTTCCCACATCAGTGGTACTTTGTCAGGTCAAGGCACAATAATGAAATTCTCTGGTCTTTAAAATTCTTTATAACCTGTTCCAGTCTTCATGTACTTTACTCTCTATCCCCCATCCACCATCCCCATACTCTGTGATGCTGTGGCATTGGCTTCCTTACTATTCCTAGCATAAGGCCCTCCATTGCACTCCATTTCTCAACTCCCTGCATTTTCACTGGGGTCCTCCATGCATGGAATTTTCTCTCTTCTCATCTCTGGCTTCCAATATGCCTCAAGTTCCAAATAAAATTTTACCTTCTATAAGAAGCTTTTCCTATTTTTCCCGATTTTCATTGTGCCTTCTTAGTGCTGATATTCTCCTGTATATATTCTGTTTACATATATTTTGAAAGAGGAGGGAAACTGTTCCCTTTACTGAAACTGTGTTCCCTTTAAAATTATCACTCTGAAACTGTATTCCCTTTTGATCTGTGATCTCTTTTGGAGTCTCCCCCCAGATAAGTTATCTATCTTATAAGATAAGATGTCAGACCCTTTGATTCAATTAGAAATCTTGGTCAAAAAACACCCCTTTCAAGTGTTGTTAATTCCAATAGGAGATCTGGTCTGGATACCGATAAGCATCTAGGCCTGGGAACTTTTGGCTTCCTTTTCAACCTGAAACCTCAATACTCCTTTTAAAGGGCAGTTTCTGAACTCACTCTTTGCAGAAGGTCCAAAAAAGCCTGCTCTGCTTCCAGGACCCTGACTGCTGAGAAGGCATTCTCTTCTCAGTGCCAGCCTCCATTTCCCTAATAGGACTTTTCTACTAAAGAAGTCAGTCTCTTAACAAAACTGGCTTCCTATCCAACAATAAACTTTCATTTTTGCCAATTAATATTTCAGGCTTCATGAATTCTTTCATGAAAAACCTGTGTGTGGACCATAAGGAGATTTTAACAATTCACTGACTGCCACTAACCTCATCATATTTGTTTTCATGTTTCTCTCCCATTAGAATATGAGCTTCTTGAGAGTAGGAAGTGTCTTGTCCCTTCCCTTGTCCCTGCCTCCCTTCCTCCCCCACTTATCACAAGTACTAGTATTGTCCACTGACATATTTGTGTTATACTTGAACTTCTTGATTATATGAATTGATTACAGTCTTTATAACTAAAACTGTGAAGGATCTAGACTAGTTAGAAAGGTGACTATACTCCATAAGGCTATCATTGTTCCCTTGGAATCGCCGCAGTTGAAATTTAAGAAGGAAAGGTACTATCTCTGGATTCATTACTTCTCCTGTTTGAACTTGTGGGATTATAGTATATGAAATCTTCTACCCTTAGGTCTATTTCTGTGTTGTTGTCTAGTTCTGAAAGTCTTTGAAAAACTGGTCACCAGTTTCTAGAGTCTATTGAGATTTTTGCCTGGTTGTTTTTTCCCCCCCTACTCTTTGGAAAACTCAATGAATCACCCATGAAATAGATAGCCAATTTCAAAGTAAACCTGAATTGAAATCCCATACTGGGATCCTCAGGGCCATTCTGGGAATCAGTTACAATTGGATCCCAAGAGCTGATTGTTAAAATTTTAATGTGAGCATTTGCAACTCACAAATCAACAAATGCTACAAATCAGGGATTGGTTTATTATTTTACTTCTTGGTTAGGGCAGGGATTAGCAAACTATAGTTTACAAATGCATCATTTTATTTTATTTTATTATTTTTTAATAACTTTTTATTGACAGAAAATATGTCTGGATAATTTTTTTTACAACATTATCCCTTGCACTAACTTCTGTTCCGACTTTTCCCTTCCCTCCCTCCATCCTCTCACCTAGATGATGGGCAGTCTTATACATATTAAATATGTTATAATATATGCTAGATACAATATATGTGTGCAGAACTGTACAGTTCTCTTGTTGCACAGGAAGAATTGGATTCAGAAGGTAGAAATAACCCGGGAAGAAAAACAGAAATGCAAACAGTTTACATTAATTTCCTGGTGTTCTTTCTCTGGATATAGCTACTTCCAAATGCACCATTTAAAAAAAATATATAATCTAAGAGGTAAGAATTATTTTTCATTTTAAAATACAATGAAACTGTTTATAAATGAAAAAAAAAATCATTCTTAGCTCACTAGTCATACAGAAACAGGATGGTTGTAATTTGTCAATGCCAGCTGAGATTTAAGAAAATGAAGGAGACAATATTCACAATACATATTAAATTTAAAAGTGTGTGGTGAGTACCATGGTATTCCCTAATTGGTTGTTAAACATTTACCAGCACATCCTTGTACATTGTGTGACCCCCCCCCCCCGCCAAAATTTCTCAAACCTGTAAGGCAACTCTTGAAAAAACTTTAAGGTGTATATATCATTGAGATTTCTTATATAAATAAAATCACAGATCCAGTCCAAAAAACTAACACTGTACAAGGGAAGGCGAGATAAGTTCTTGTATCATATCCTGCAGAAGGGTTTCCTATTAATTTATGACAGGGGCAGAGGCATTCAAATTTTCTTCAGTTACAGAGATATATGTTCAGAAACTTTCTCTGTCTCTTTCTGTCTTTCTATATCTCTGTCTCTGTCTCTGTCTTTCTATGTCTGAGTTTGTGTCTATGTGGGTGAGTATAGTATATATACTGAATGTTTCATATATAGATATATGAATGTATATACATAAATATATATATATTTATTCCTGATTAAATTATAATTAGTATTTGATACAAGCCTCTTATGACATCCAGTGTTAAATATATGATGATGGTGATATATAAACAGTTAGGTTTATGAGAGGCGGTCTATGACTTCATGTCTGCTAGCTAATTGGGCAAACATTTTTTGGGTCTCTGTGTTGGCAGCCTGGGAAGTATGAATTGAACTAGATGATATCTGACCTTCTGACTGAAATTTTGTGATTCTAGGATCTGGAGACAGTTTAATGTAATGGAAAGGATACTTGTCTCACTTTGACACTAGGATAGAAGAATCACTTTTCTACTTATTAGCCAAATGCTGTAGGACAAATCAGTTCCCTTTGGTCAATTCAATTCCATTCAGCATTTATTTTTTAAATGTTCCAGACACTTTGATAGTATACAAAGACAAAAGTGATGTTGTTTCTGCCCTCAAGGAACTTACATTAGATCTAGGGGAAGTAATGTGGATAAATATATCTCAAACACCTAGTATATTTTGTGGGTACAACGAATATTTAAGTGGAGGGGAAATTACAAAAAAGGCACACCAAGGTGATTCCTGTTCAAACTAGACAGGCTTCTTAAATAAGCAGATGACAGAATGTATACAAATTATCCAAATAACCTGATAAAAGAAGGTAAAATTAATATAACAACCTGATATTATAAAGCATTTACCATTGGATTTAAGGCAGCTGATGAGGTACTGGGTGTTGATAAGGTTTGCCTATGTGAGGATCGGCAATGTCTTTTGGGTTTCAAAGAAACTATCTGGATCCCAAAATTGAGAACATTAGCTTGAAGAGTTAGCTTTGGAGGAAGAACTGATTTTATGAAGTTTTAAATTTTTGAGAACTCAATTGCATCCCTTGTAGAATACTATAAGGTAGAGAGGGAATTTGTTTCTCTTTCCCCTATTTTCATTGGAAATGGGATCTTTTTGCCCAGAACAAATTGCTCCAAGAGACATATAGCTGGAGAGGGGAATTCAAGAACATTATTTTCTGAACCTCAACCTCCTGTGTGTGGAGGGATTGGGGTGTGGGGTAAGCATGGTTTTTGATTTCTCTAGATGGAATATTCTTGGAATATACTTTCTAGTCAGTAAAGGAAATTTCTTAAGCAATACTAACTTGCTTTGAGTATTACCTCATGGGTAAAACTCAGTTCAAGGGTTCCAGACTCTAGTTTTTTTTAAAACAAGGATTCTTAAACTTTTTGATTTTTTGAGACCCTTTGACAGTATAGGAAAGCAAATGAGTTCCTGTTTAGAATAATGTTTTTAAATTCAGAAAATAAAATAAATAAGATTACAAAGGAACTATATTGAAATATGATTATCAAAATATCATTGTTATTTTAATGGTTAAGAATCCCAGCTTTAGAGAGAAATGGTTTCCTGATGCCTATTTTATAGAGCAAAAGGAAGAAAATGCATATACTTCTTGTACATCATCCTACTTCTAATACAAAATTATTTATTGGTCCATAGAATATTTCAAAATCAGTCATAGGTAATAAGACAGATTATGTAGATTGGGGTTTTAAATGAAAAAACAGAGGAATTTATATTTTATCCTAGAAGCAAATAGTATTTGCTCTCAAATAGTTTATATATAATCAAGGTATGCAAGATGGGTGCAGAGAGCTGAGGGCTTTTATACCCAATCTGTGCATTTATGTATATTAAATGAATTTTAAAAATATGCAATATAATATTCAAAGTAGTGTCTTAGGAGAAGAAGAAACAGGTCTATTGTTAATAACAGAACAGGCATTTCAGAGGGTAGGGAAGAGTTGAGATTGAGATACAGAGAGGATAAGGCTAATATATAGGAATAAAAGGGACTAGGAAGTGGTGATCAAAAAACTGTGGCTCAGCACAGAGATTTGTTAGTTAACTATAGAGAAGTAATTTTTCCTGGTTCTTGCAATAGCTGTGGTAATTTAGAATATGATTTCTTAAACTTTTTCCATTTGCAACCCTATTTTGGCCAGAGAAATTTTTATGTGGCCCCAGGTATAAGGTATATAAAATAAATATTTACTGAGAATAAATCATAATTTCACTACCCTCACATTCAGTTGCAAAATCCCATATACAGTTGCGAACTACAGTTTAAGAAGCTGGATTTAGAAAAGGAGCATGGAGGTATACATGCTATGCATGGCAGTTGTCTTTGCTTGATAACCAGGGAAAGTCACTACAACTGGGTCAACTCTACTTCAAGACATTAATACTGAGTAGATTATCTTCCCAAGTATGTGTGGAATGGAATTGAGGGTGGGGATGTGATGGAGGTGAAACCTGAAACTGTCCAAACTGTCCTCTGAAAGAGGCCCAATGGGGGAATGATATAAACTGAGATCTTTTGGGGGGACTGGATGTGTATCCCCTTCTGGGGAGCTCCCAGACCTTGGGTAAAGCTTGCAAACTCCTAATTAAATGGTTTCATTCAATTGGAGATCTTGGTCAAGCATCCTCCATTGAATTACCACAAACAACTCTCAGTGGTTCAAACTCCCAGTTATAATCTCATTCAATTTTAAATTGAATTGAAAATCAGTCTCTCAGGAGTTGACCCCTATCTCCAGACCAAAGATCAAAGCAAGCCCCAATATATCTAGGGCTATGCCCAGATATCTTTGCAGACGTCTAAATGCCCACTGGCAAAGATATTCTCTTCTCAGTGTTAACCTCCGTTATCTTCCTAACAGGACTTTTTTTTACCCACTAAGAAGTCTGTCTTCCTAGCAGACTGGTTTCTCAGTGCCAGTAAATCCCTTTTTGCCACACAGATTTTGGGTTTGTGAATTCCTTTCACATAGGACTTGTGCCTCCGACCAGAAGGGATTTCCCACCCCAATTCTTGAACCTCTTCACTACCACTAACTCTCATCATTTACACTTAATCAGCTGGACTCAGGAAATTTTTTGCATCTGTAATAGTTGCTAAATGGAGAGTAGGAGAGGCTTATACTGACCTCGTGGAGGTCTTCATGGGACTAAGAACTCTATAGGTCTGCTCATCATAAATTCAGACTTGATCAACTATTCCATAACCCATAAATCCTGCTAGCATATATTTCCATTGGATTAATGCCATGGGTATAGATACATTTTTAAATATTGAAGAATGAAGGGAAGATATTGATCTTGTAATTAGCTTAGAGTAACTCTTAGAATTAGCCCTTCAAAACTAGCACAACTGCTAACTAAAAATCTATGATTTTAGAATTCTAAGAAAGGTTATACTTCTTTGACCTCAAAGCTAAGGTTAGAAGTGACTTCTGGAAGACTCTGAGAAGCAGATGGTCAATCTTACAATTCATTTAGGTCAAGGGAATAATTGAAACAGAAAATAATCCCTTTAGGATACTTGCACCTGCCCATGGTTTTGAATGATTGGACACCACATTCCTTTAGGGATTAAGTCACTGTCTGTTGCCCTTCCTGCCAAATAGTGATTTTAGAATGGGTGTAGAGAGGAATTTTATTTAGGGTAGATGAATTCCCTTTAGAGAACCAAAATGCTGAGCTCAGTTAAGAAATATACTTCAAGTGGAAAGGCTTATCTAGCTCTCTGAACTTCATGAGTAGGCCAAAGCAGGCTACTAATCTGGTTAGAGAAAAGCCACTCCTGGGATTTCTGCTATTTCCTGAATTGTAAAGCTGCCTCCCTTCTAAACCTTTGGTTCCTTTTCTGTTGATCAAGCTGTGAGAGGGCAAAGGGAATATTGTGAAGAGCAATGAAAAAAGTGAATTGAATATTTATAAGTAAGAAAAATGCAAAGGATTGCCTCTGAGAAACCCAATTCTGAGTCTGGGCTGTTGGGGGGGGAGGGGAGAAGAGGGGGAAGGTGACTTCTGTTGAAGTCTCAAACATTCCCTGATAAACAGTTTCTGTGGGAATGTTATATGGTCATGAAAAAAATCAACGAGTAGAATCTGACATTGTCAGAGTTAAAAAACTGAGGGAAAAGTTTAAAGAAAACTTGTCAAGTTGGGATCATAGAAAAAAAGCTTGGAGAGAGAAAAGAGGTTAAGGTAGCAGAATACATACATTCATATATACATAATATATATGTGTGTGTGTGATTGCTTACCTGGAAGTAAGTTTTGTCTGCTTTGATCAAGGTCAACAGTCTTTCCTCAGATGAAATAATAATAGCTTTCATTTATGTAGTACTATAGGATTAACCAAATGTTTTTTTAATTATTATAGTTTTTTATTTATAAAACATATGCATGGGTAATTTTTCAACAATGACCCTTGAAAAACCTTCTGTTCCAACTTTTTCCCTCCTTCCCCTCATCCCCTCCTCTAGATGGTAGGTAGTCCAATACATGTTAAAATATGTGTTAAATCCAATACACACACACACACACACACACACACACACACACACACACATATATATATATATACATACATATATATACAGTTATCTTGCTGCACAAGAAAAATCGGATCTAGAAAGAAAGTAAAAAAAAAAAACAAACTGAGAAGGAAAACAAAAATGCAAGCAAATAATACAGAAAGAGTGGAAATGTTATGTTGTGGGCCACACTTATTTCCCATATTTCTCTCTTTGGGTATAGCTGATTCTCTTCATTACTGAACAATTAGAACTTGTTTGAATCATCTCATTGTTGAAGAGAGGCACATCCATCAGAGTTGATCATCGTATAATAACCAAATGTTTTTGAAATACCTTGGTGAGATAGAATAAGTATTATTATGCCTGTTTTTACAAATTTGGAAACTGAGGCTTGGGCAGGTAAAGGAACTTGCTCATGGCAATATAGCTTCCCGTGATAGAATCAGGATTTGAACTTGAAGAGATAGTATATTTAGTAGAAAGAGTCAAAACTAGACTTCTTCAACTGTTTACTACTTGTATGTTTATAAATGTCAAGTCATTAATGTTTTGCAAGAGTCAATTTCTTCATCTGTAAAAATGAAAGGACTAGATGATTTAAACCGTTCTAACTTTAACTCTTATGATTACCTTGACGCCGAAATTTATTGTTTTTTTCTACAATCTCATTCAGAAAAGGGAAAAAAAAACATCTGGTGATAAGATCAGAGCTTTACAGCTGATGATAAAGTTGGTCCCCTTCACTTTACAAATAAGCCACCTGAGGCCTAGAGGTTAAGCAACTTGACTGAGTTCAGGTAACACATATCAGAAATGAGATTTGAACTCAGTTGCTCTAATCCCACAGCCTGTGCTCCTTCAACTGACTGTGTACCATGCTAGTTGTTTCGTTGATTAATACTGAAGTATTTGTAACTAATAAGCATATCTCCAAGTCAAGTTGTAGATTGTCTTAGAGGAACATCAGATAACAAAAATAAAAAAAAGGGGGGAAAAAGGCTATGTGTGTTTTGAAGGACAAGTTTCATCAAAGGGTCAGCTCCAACCCTGAGATCAGAAAAAAAAAGTCACATTATTTGCTTTTGGCCACTAGAGGGCACAAATAGAATGGATGAATTATGAAAATAGCAGTATATGACTCAAAGAACATAGAAAGCTTAATGAATAGTACTTTCTTTTGCCCTGAAATTAATTTCTAGCAATTACAATTCCCATGGATTGTTTATAGATCACTGAGCCTTAATACTTACAGATTAAATCAAAGCTCATCATCATAATCATCCTCATTAAATTGGATTTAAGCCTCAGTCTGAGAATGACGTTATGTTGGCCCCATAGTTAAAATAGGTGAATAGACATGCTCTCTGCTCCTGACAAATGCACATTCTAAAACAGGAACTATGAGCAAGGACAAAACAATTAATGTAAAATAGTAATAGTGTCATACCTTCTATTTGGTTCACAGGCTTTATGCTCTTCCAAGTATTTCATATGCATTGTCTCAGGTAAGTCTCACAGAGTGAGGCTGAGGATAGAAATTGTCATCTCAATCTTAGATAAAAAAGCTGAGATCCAAATGACTTTGTCACAGTTATTCACTGACATAGCAAGGGTTTTTCTATACTGTCTACCACTACTTGAGGATGGATAGGGAGCTTGCAGTAGGGAAAAGAACACTATGTTTGTAGTGAAAAGACCTGGGCTAGTCATAGCTGAGCTAGCAACTCACTGATCCTGGGCAATCATTTCCCCCACAACTTAGTATAATATCTGGGCTTGTTCCCTGGAGGGCCTCAGGATCAGGCAGAGTCAGGATCAAAGTTCTTGGTCTTTAGCGGGAGAAGTGAAGGAGGCAGGCAAGCTGCCAAGCGGCTTGCCAAACTTATATCCTGGATTCTGGAGTCCAGAGTCTCCAGCCTCTCTCCTCCTCATCCTGCAGCCAAGTGACTCTGACCTCTTTCCCTCAGTCCTCCAATCCTTGCCTACGATTACCTCACTACCACACATTCAGCAAGTGCCAATCATGAGGAGAGCCATCACATTACCATATTATCTAAACTTATGTTTATAGAGCCATTATCTCACATCGAATAGGTAATTAGCCTTAAGTGCTCTTTCTGATTCAAGCATACCCTTTCAGAGTTTCAGCCCTCTACAACTTAGTTTCTTCACCAGGTAATTGTGATTAGAATAGATTTCTAAACTTCTTTTCAGCTTTATCATTCTATGTTCTAAAGTTCCTCCCATCTAAAATCTTACAGGTTCTAAGGTTTCTCTATGTTCAATTCCTCTCAACTGTGCTAAAACCACTACTAACCTTTGAGGCTACTACAGGAGCAAAATTTTTGAACAAATGCGAAGTCCTAAATATTCCTGCTATGTTGAAAACAGGAAACATTTGTTTTTTGGTTTAAAATTTTTCTCCTCCTCCCTTTCCTCCTCCTCCTCCTCCTGCTTCTTCTCCTCTTCCTCCTCCTCCTTCTCCTCCTCTTTATTTTCCCCTTTTTTCCTCCTCCCTTCCTCCCTCCCTTCCTCCCTTCCTCTCTTCTTTCCATCAAAGCTAACAGAGGCAAAAATAACTTAGTGTCTAGTCTAACGCCATGTCTGATACTTGAATCTCTCATACAACAATCCTCAAAGTAATGGTTGAAAGGCTGCTTTGTAAGGTGAGAAGAGTGTTAGACTTGGATTTCAGACCTAGGTCTGCTCCCTTCTAGCTATGTGACCTTAGCTAATTTATTTCACTCCTTTGAGGCATGCACATGTATGTATATAGATCTAGACACATACATAAATATTTGTTTATTCATATATACACACACCTTTAGATAAATATAGAAAGATATAGATAGATGCACATATATTTATATATGTATACATATATATATATATAGTATATATAGTTATATATTATATAACTCCTTCCCTCCTAATAATGCTTGCTAATAAAAGAGAACTAAACTTGAGGTTAGGATATCCATTTGAACACTGCCTTTAATACTTACTAGCTACTTAGTTTCTCTGTACCTCAATTTCCTTAGCTGTAAAATGAGGGAATTGAACTCTATGGTCTCTGTTTCCATGCAGTGATTATCTAATCTAACCCCCTCATATTACAGTTGGGGAAATTGAGGCACAGAGAAGTTAAGTTGCTTGCCCAATGTCACACAAGTCAGAAGAGAAGAGGCTAGAATTTTAAATCATGTCCTCTTACTCCAAATCTAGAATTCTTTTCATTCTATTTCTGTTTAAATATCTCTAGTCATGGAGAACACACTACTTGGTCATTTTAATTATTGCATTTTTAAAGATCTTTACTTTTAAAAAAAAATTTTGGACTAACAAAATAGGATGGAGGTCTAGACATTTTTACAGTCTCATGAACCTCCCTAAATGAAAATTATTCACAAAAATGAAATAATTTCATCTATCTCCTAGAATACCAATAACTTTAATGAGGTAAAAAACCTAATGATCTAACAAAAGAGAAGCAATTCCAAATCCAAGGGACAGAGTTGCACAAATTGACCCACAAGCTTTACTTTTTTTTTCTTTAACATCCATTTACTATTTTAAAAAAATTACTATTTTATTTTCCCCAATTACATGTAAAAACAATTTTTAATGTTTGTTTTAAAAAAAAATTTTTAGTTCCAAGTTTTCTCTCTTCCTCCTTCCTCACTCCCCATTGAGAAGGCAAGCAATTCAATATAGGTTGTACATGTGAAGTCATAAAAATATTTCCATGAAAGTCATGTTGTGAAAAAAAAAAAAACATAGCAGCCCCCTCCCCCACAAAAAAAATCCCTAAAGAAAAATAAAGTAAAAAAAAAGTATGTTTCAATCTGTATTCAGATACATCAGTTCTTTCTCTGGATATGGATAGCATTTTTCATTATAAGTCCTTCAGAGTTGTCTTGGATCTCTGTATTGCTGAGAATAGCTAATTCATTTACAACTCATCATCTTACAACTTTGCTATTACTATGTACACAATACATTTCATTTTTCATGAGCTCATGGAGGACTTGCCAGGACTTTCTGATAATATCCTGCTCATCATTTCTTATTACATAACATTATTGTACCATAATCACAAAACAATTTGTTCAGCATTCCCAATTGATGAGCATCCCCTCAATTTCTAATTCTTTGCCCCCAGAAAAGATCTGCTATAAATATTTTCGTCTTTTTTTTTGCTTTTAATCTCTTAGTGATACATGCCTAATAGTGGTATTGGTACATTAGAGATCATACATAGTTTTTATAGCCCTTTGAGCATAATTCCAAATTGCTCAAAAGAATGGTTAAATCAGTTCACAATTTCACCTATAGTACTTCAATGCCTTATTTTCCTCACATTCCCTCCAACATTTATCATTTTCCTCCTGTATCTCATTAGTCAATCCAATAGGTATGAAGTAGCACCTCAGAATTGTTTTAACATGCATTTTTCCAATCAATAGTGAGTTCAATAATTTTTTAATATGGCGTTAGATAGCTTTGATTATTTTATCTGAAAACTGTTCATATCTTTTGATCATTTATCATTTTGGGACTGATTCTTAATTTTAATAAACTTGCCTCAGTTCCCTATATTTTTGAGAAATGTGGCTTTTATCAGAAAAAGTTACTTAATTTTTTTTCTGCAAATACCATTGCTAATGGTATCCCCCCATTTATTCTATTCTGTTTCTCCTTTCACCCTATTCCTTCTCAAAGTATTTTTTTTGCCACCCTCTTCCCTAATCTGTTCTCCCCCCCTTTTTTTTAACCAGTTTTCCCTTATCTTATCCTCTTCCCCTCCATTGTAAGGGGATTTTTTGTAAGATAAGATCCATTTCTATGCCCAATTTTGTGTTTATGTTATTCCCTCTTTGAGCCAATATTGATGAGAATAAGAACCCACTCATTCCCCTTAATTCTCTCCTCTTCTCCTCCACTGTAAAACCTTTTTCTTGCCTCTTTTATATGGTAATTTATCTCATTCTTCCTTTCCCTTCTGTTTTTCCCAGCATATTACTGTCTCACCCCTTAATTATACTGTTTTTAGAGTCATCCCTTTGCATTCACATCTGTGTTCTCTGTCTATTTACATTCTTTCTAACTACCCAATAATGAAAAAGTTCTTAGGAGTTGCAAGCATTATATTCCCATGTAAGATTATAAATAGTTTAACCTTACAAAGTCCCTTATGATTTTCTTTCCCTTTTTCCATTTTTTGTATTTCTTTTCAGTCTTGTTTTTAAAAGTCAAGTTTTCTATTCAGCTCTGATCTTTTCATCAAGAATGCTTGAAAGTCCTCTATTTTGTTAAATATCCATTTTCCCCTAAAGGATTATACTTAGTTTTGCTAGGATTTTTGGTTGTAATCCTAATTCTTTTGCTCTCTAGAATATGATATTCCAAGCTCTCCCATTCTTTAATGTAGAAGCTAATAAATTTTGTTTTATACTGACATTGGTTCCACATTATTTGAATTGTTTCCCTTCTGGCTGCTTGCAGTATTTTTTCCTTGACCTGGAAGCTCTGGATTTTAGTTATAATATTTCTAGGACTTTTCATTTTGTTCTGGACTGTGCTCCATTGTCACCCGAATGCAATAGACCTTTCCTTTTGCCCTTACAACTCATTTTTGATGTTTGTGGGCTGAAAGGTCTGGAAACTACCACTGCTCCATAGACTCAATCTCCTTGTGATTTATTCCTGGTTTGCTGGGGCCAGAGATTTGCTGGCAAGCCTGCACTGTACTGGGTTGCACCATTACCCTGGTGCAACAGATCTTTACTGCTTTTAAGTTGTTTTGGCCTGGAAAATTGCTTCACTCTGTCTTTTCATATGTTCTGATGCCCTAGAATTTGTTTAGAATCATTTAAATGAAGTGGGTTTGTGGGAGAGCTCTGACAAGTAGCTGCCTTTACTCTGCCATCGGACTTCTGCTTCTTTGAAAGCACTTTGAAAGAACTCACCTCTATTACCATCACCTATTTCTCCCAGTATAGCTGAAATCCATAAAGCAGAAGAAGCTTGTTTAGGATGGGATAGAAATATCTCATGTATGTGTGGCACACCATTAACCTGAGGGAATGGACTAAGCACCCATATGAAGCTACCCCCAACAAAGCAATTTAGGAATAGACCAAGACTACTGAAACATGAACTGCCCAAGACAGGAGATCACTAAAGCAGCTTTCAGGTCCAACCCTACAGAAATCATAATCAAAGAAAAAGAAATCAGAGAGTGAATAATAGGGGAACATAAGGGGAGAAAATGGAAATTATCAAAGATATAAATAGGAATAGAATTCAGTTACAGCTTGCATATGAAGCAGATAAAACCAGCAATTAAGATATTAATAACAGAACACAATATGGCTTCCTTAGCTAAAGGAGTCTAGGTATCTATGAATAAGTATGACAATACAATACAAAATGAACTACAGCAGATATAATCTGCAGGAATTTGTTACTTAGAGACTATGAATTCTGCTTGAGTAAAGGGAAAATCAAAGCTCTTGGGGAAAATTGTAACTCATAAGAGTTGGAGAGCATGAACCCAGAGGAGGAATTTCATGGCAAATGAGAACTGGCCATAGGGAAAGCAAAGATTGTGGACATAGGACAATTTCTACCTTGAGGCAATATCCTCTCTATGATCTGCAGGAATTAATTTCCTAAGAGTGGGACACTGAAAAGAAAAAAAAGAAATCATGGAGCAAGATTTAAAAGCTCTAATTTAGAAATTGTTAAGAGAACCCCAGTTCAGTATGTTAGAAGCCCTAATTCCATGAGGAATACAGAAAATAAGGAAGAACTAAATAAGTATAGGAACAATGAATTAAAGAAAAAAAATCCAGAATGGGGAATGGAATAAGTATTGTCTTATTCTGTGTTAGGCCCTATATTGAATCTTTATAGACATTATCTCATTTTGATCCTCATAACAACTTTGAGATGTATGTGTTATTATAAATCCTCATTTTACTTATGAGGAAACTGAGGGAGGCAATAGATTAAGTGACTTGCCAAAAGTCACACAATGAGTATCTGAGGTCTTTTCAGGATAACACTATATCCATGTTGCCTCTGAATAATCAGAAACAATGGGACTCAGTATTACAGTGTTTGATAAACTAAAAAAATAATAAGTTTCTAAGGAAATAGCTCCTTATTTTGTAAAAACTGCTGGTTAAACTATTAACAGTCTAGTGGAAAATAGTGTTAAATCAACACCTTATATTGTAATACATAATACATTTCAAATGTATATGGCCTTAATATTAAAAATCATACTATTAAAAATGAGAAGAGAAACAGAGTGACAATATAAACAGAAAGAACACACACATACACATACACCCTCTCAAAATTGAATGCTAGGAATAATGAACAGAACAAAGGCCAACCTTTCCAAAATCATTTAGAGTGCGCTCATTTCATGCCTCCCTAGAAGCATCATCCAGTCTGTGTTGAATACTTCTCAATCAAGAAGAATGGGAGTGAACTAGTTGTTAGATCTTATCGAGTCCTAAAGCAAAGGTTAGGCTTAAAGCAATTTCTTATTCATACATCACCTCTAGATGCATAGGCAGCAATAGTTTTAGGTAGTTGCAATCCCTCAAGAGGCTCAAAGTAGTAACAGTCTTGGGTGCTAATGGATGTCAGCAGAAGACAAGTGGAGTTCTTTCATGCCTTCTTCCTATACAAGGAGCCTTCTGTAGGGCCATTTCATGGAAGTTGTGGTAAACATCCTGGGCTGCCTCATCCATGTGGTAGAAATCCTGGTATTAGGAGGTGAGGTCCAGCCAACTGAGTCCAGTTAGGGAGAGGAAGATGCTAGGACCAAGCTGGACAGCACACACAGTGGTGTATCATGCTTCTGATGCCTTCAGAACTTCTGGCAATGGGTATTGGGATCTCTAGTCATGAATGACTCCACAAATAAACCCTCACACCACACTGTCACTTGTGGCTATAGCCAGTAGGGCTCTCAGCGTTACTGGATGCATGAGTGATCCCTCTCATCAATGTGGAGGGCTGTAGATGATCAAAGGAAGATACAGCTATGAAGCTGTTCAAGGCACTTAATACAAGGCAGCTACTAAGTGACTGGATATGGGATAGAGCTGCTGGCTGCCCCGTAGGTCCTGAGCTTCAGGGGGCTCATTGGCAATTATAAGAGTTTATATCATTCTACCGACTACCTACGTGCACCAGAACTGCTCTCCCCTTTACTTGGAAGTGGCCAGAGGACCGGATGTAGGCCAATATAGTTTTGCCTGGGGGAAGCTTGGAGTAGAGGTTGAAGGGCAGGGCACTTGCTGGTTATGGCTATTCCAGGAAATCCTCAACACAATACAGAGATGTCTCTTGCATTCTGTTCATCTTCTAGAGCAAGCTCTTCCCTCCATCACCAAATGCACTGACCCTTCAACTAATTGTCCAAGGTTGTTGGGGCCAAGGAGACTTCAAAAGGAGAAACAATGGGAGAAGAATGAGTGCTCCGGAGCTCTGGGTCCATCACCCCTAGAGCCATGTTCTCCGATGCATTCTGATAGCTCCAATCCTGGCCTAGCTTGGCTCTGTTCTTATCTGGGCTTTTCAGAGGCAGAAAGTGCTACACAATTCATGGTCCTATGATCTCTTTCAATTTCACTTCCATGTCCTTTACAATGTACCATGCAATGATAATTGTAGAAATATGTATAGAAGAATTGCACATGTTTAATATATATTGCATTACTTGCCATCTTAGGGAGGGGGTGGGGAGAAAGGAAGGAAAAAGAAATTGGAACACAAGATTTTGCATGGGTGAATGTTGAAAACCATCCATTTTTTTTCCCTGAGGCAATTGGGATTAAGTGACTTGCCCAGGGTCACACAGGTAGGAAGTGTTAGGCGTCTGAGACCAGATTTGAACTCTGGTCATCCTAACTTTAGGGCTGGTGCTCTATCTACTATGCCACCTAGCTGGCCCTCATCCATATGTTTTGAAAATAAAATGTTTTTTAAAAAACAAGATACCCTAAAGTCCCTCAGAATTGTAATCTGCTGTGAGAGAGGACCCACAAAGATGAAATCATGGGTCTTTAAAATATTGTAGTTTTATTTTTCTTCAAAATTCAAAGGATCATAGAATCATATATAGATGACTATTTTTAGATAATTCTAATTTTTAGGAGCTTTCCCCTTTATTTTGAGCTTGAATCTTTCACTTTTTAACTTCTACTCATTATACCAAAGTTGGTTCTCTGGGTTTTAATAGAAGTTTAGTTTTTATTCCATAGGGCAGTTTTTCAGATACTTGAAAAGAGTTGTAGGATCCTCCCACAGCTAAATATCTATAGTTCCTTCAATCAGTCCTCACAGGACCTAATCTTGAACACCTTTACTATATTGGTCAATTTCCTTTGGAGGTTACTAAGGTCCTTCCTAAAATGTGACACTCAGAACAAAACATAATATACCATTTATATCTGTTGGCTGTTATCTTCTTCCTTTCAATGTTAAAGTCATTGGCTAGTGTCCTTGGAGTTGGGATTATCAGAATTTAAATCCTGCATGTATTTGAGAGAACCTCAGAGATTCAATTAAACACTCTGTGCCTCAGTTTCGCAATCTAGAAAATGAGGATTAATAATATTGCCTAACTCAGGGAGGTTGGAAAAATCAAATGAGATAATGGTAAAATTCTTTACAGACTTTAAAGCTCTGTATAAATGTCAGTGACTGTTGTTTTTGTAGTTGGCATTGTTAGTTATTAATGTAGTATGAGTACAAGGAGAAAACAACTCAATCCTATTACTGGTCTCCAAATAGGAAACAAAGACTACAAGTGGTCAAAGGTCCTGTTAGAGTTCTGTGTCCTTCTGAGTTATAGCTGCAGGGAAATTCAAAGTTCAGCCAAAATCATCATTACCTTTCTGCTTTTATGTGAATGAAACACGTAGCGGTAATAGTCCAACAGTCATACCCATGACTCTGTTCATTGTGATTAGGTGTGCTGGAAACCCCCTGAAGGGTGGAGGGAGGAGAGACGTATAACTCCCCCTTTTCTTTTGGATAAGTAACTAAATGGCAAGGACAAGAGGCCAGGGGAATTAAATTGCAATTATCTGCTCTTCCTAAATATTTCCTGTTGCAACAATTTGTCATTGACATACTTAATTAGGTTCTTTACCAATATTTTCCAGATGTTGGGATTTTTGCTCTTCACTGTGACACAGATGTTTCCCATATTTAATAAGACAGCTGAAGCAAGCCCTTTGAATCATGAACAAGGAAGCTACAGGCTATGAAAACTTAGCTTTGTGGAGATACAGTCCCACATATTAGCATCTGGCAGTCTAAGATAACCACCTGCATTAGTACCAATGTGGGTAAATATCTTTTAAGACTGGAAGTACAAGAACAACGCCTGGGTTTAATTCCATCAGCATGGGTATTTTCACATGCTCCATTTCCAAACTGGATTGGTTTGCCCCTCCTAAGGCAACCTGAGCTTCCTTCTCTGGACTCCCCCCCGCCCAATACACTCCTTGGGAGTTCATCATATTGATGCCAGACTTTATGTGGACGTCAGATTGGCTTAGCTCACTGCAGCTCAGGATTCCTGAACTCTAGAGATCTTTTAGTCTCATTTTCCAAGTAGCTGAGATTCCAGATGTGCACTACCACAATCTGGCTATGTTATTGTTAAGTACAAGAAAGAATCTGCAGGACTAGGAGAAATTTGAGTAGAAAGGCAAGGTGTAGAAATTATGAGTTTATTTCCTTTTCTAGTGGATTAATCATTTGTTCACCTCAGTTGGTCGCACACCTATATTCTGGTCCACTACACTCATTTTACAGAGGAGAACACTGAGATTCTGAGAGAAGAACTGATTTGCCCAAGATTGCATAGCAAATAACTTGTACTTCAGTTCAATCTTCCACTCCTACTAGAACAAAAGTACAGAGTTTTACATACATGTGCAAAGAAAGGCAAGGATTAAACAGACATTTATTAAGCCTGTATTATGTGCCTGGCTTTGTGCTAAGTGTTAGTAAAAATAAAGTCAGTCTCTGCCCTCAAGCTTACATCCTTATGGGGGAAGAAAAAAACCCAAAGGAGTTGGAAATCAAAGGAGTGGATGGTAATGAAGTTATCCACTAGGGAGCATGGTGTTAAAATTAAAAAAAATCAGAAGCAATCAGGAGGAGAATAAAGGTTGGCTGTTCTGGATCCCTAACCAAAATGGCAGTCGTGGAAGGACTTCACTTATAGGAGGAGGGATGTTCCAGAGCAAGGGTGCTGAGGGAACTTGCAGGGTGATCCTACAGTTGAGGAACAATGTTAAAGTTTAGAAACTCAAAAACACAGTTGAGAAATGAATGGCATATGTAAATTATTATCCCTTATAATAGTAGCTCATATTTTGATAGTGCTTTAAAGTTTTTAAAGCACTTTTCCTCACCACAATCCAATGACAAAAGTACTAGGCAGTATGGACATGATTACACACCCTATTAATTTACTAATGAGGAGACTAAAGTTCAGAGACATACATGGGGTTATTGGATCATAGCTGGAAAGCTAGATGGGACCTTAGAGGATCTCTAGACTAAATTCCTCTTCGGACTGGTGACAAAATTAAGGCCCCAAGTTAAATTAAGACTAAAGTATTACACAAATAAAGCCAGAGGAAAAATTTGAACCCAGTTCACCTGACACTATTGTATCTACTATTTTCTATCCTTTTTTCAATCCCTTGCCAAAAAAGCCTTGAAACTCTCAGCACCAACTCTCTATCATTACTCTTTTTTATATGGTATCCATTAGATGTTTGTTAAATATTCAATTATATTTTAATTGAATTAAATTAATTAGAATTAATCATTAGTCCTATTTCATTGGTTTTCACTCTAGGACTTTTATCAATCCTTCCCATGACCACTGTTTTGTTCTGTGAGGAAAGAGCATAGAATTATAGTAGATCAGAGTTCAAAGAGACTCTATATAATAGAGCATGGAATGTCAGAGGAAGGAGATACTTTAATAATAATAATTGACATTTACAAACTATCTTAAGATTTGCAAAATGTCTTATACACATTGCTCAATTTCTTAACTCTTAAGGGGTAGAAGCTACAGATTTTATTGTCCCCATTTGATAGAAGAGAAAACTGAAGCCAAGTTAAGTGATTTACTCAGGGTCAGGTAGTTGGTAAGTATTTGAAGTGAGAGTTGAACATTCCTATTATCCCATGCTTCCTGTACCTTTGAATATAGAAAGACATATTTAGAAGGAACCTTGGGAACAACCTATTCACTTTAAAGAGGACAAAATTGAGGAACAGAGAGGGGAAGTGATTGAACTTGAAGAGATTACTCAGTCCAAATCTTCTGACTCTGAGTGCAAGGTTGTCTGAACCAGTCATATACATTGAACTTTTGTTTCCCAGTCTATTAAATTAGGAGGGTCTTCTCCAAAACAATGAACCCCAAAGAAAGGGTGTTGAATCATGAGAACTTACAACTGGGTCTTCTGAGGGGTTTCACATTTAGTATTAAGTTACTAGTAAAGAACATCAATCCCTGTGCTTTGGAGAAAGCGTTATTTCTACCTCCATGTGAAGTTTCTTGGTATATTTGCTCCCTTTAAAAAGCACTTATAGAATTAGATCTCACCTCTGGTGTTGATCAGGGGGCCTTCCAAGCTGTCAGAGTGGATGAGAAGGCAGTGAATTCCTTGTTGCTCCAATACCACAGCCAATTCAACAGACCTCATTGCACAGAGAAGGGAGCCTGTGAAGGCTGCCAAGCAATTACCTCTGGATTGTGTGCTTCAGGCCAGCTTGGCTTTAGGGCCTCGTTATCTGATCCAAAGTACTTTACTCCAACCAAAAAGCCAAGTTAGAGAAAAAGCAGTTTAGACAAATGGGTGTCTGGATAAGGATGGGGGTAGTGTGTGTGTGGGTAGAGAAACACTAAACCCAGAGAACAAAGTAGCTCCATTTGGAGTAGATCAGTTCTTCCAGAGATGCCAATCAAACAAGGTGCAATTAGTGTGCCTTTGGCTCTCTTCCTGACCAGGGTTCACAGAGTCCATTCAAAGCAGCTGGGCAGTGACACCTATTTCTTCCAGGATATGAAGAAATAAGCTCCTGTCACACACAAAGTGGCTTGGATAAGATATTTAACCACTCCAGCCATTTGAAAATAAAACTGAGCAGGGAGACCAGAGACCTGGGTTCAAATCTCTGTTCTGATGCTTATTTACTTTGTAGTTTTGAACAAGTCACTTGTCCTACATACCTGATAACTAACATTCTGTGATTTAGTGTCTGCTGCTTTAAAATGAGGTGTCCATTGCTTGCTGTGTAACCCTGACCTAGCCATATCCCCTTTTTAAGTCTGAGTTACTACATCTCTAAAATAAGAGTTGGTTTTAATGACTTCTAAAGCCATCTCTAAGTTTACTGGGATCCTATAATCCTACTGATTTGAAAAGTTCCTTGAGAATAGAAAAGAAATAAAGTAAAATAGAATAAGATGAGGTGGATGGCCTGGATGATCTCAAAGATTCTTTCTAGTTCTACATCCTAAAGTCCTAGAATATAGTAAATCATTTGAACCCTATAATTTCATTCCTATGAAGTTCTTTTTCCCTTAATATTATTTTATTTTTCCAAATACATGTAAAGATAGTTTTCAGCATCCATTTTTCTTCCTTCCTTACTCATGTCCTATAACTTTCCAGCTATGAAACTATAAGCAAATCAATACTACCATTATCATTAAAAGGGATGTGTTAATAAGTGCTCTGATTCCTCCAGTCCCCACCCCTGAGACTTTACAGATTGAAGCATTCTTTCTTGGTCACCATTCACCCATGTATATTCTCCTATTAGAATGTAATCTCTGGTAGGGCAGGAACTATCTTGTTTTCATGTTTGTATAGTCAGCACTTAGCATATTGCGTCTTCATTCATTCATTGTAGGTCTCCTTGCTGTGATATTAGATATGCTTTAGTATAATCTCTTCATTTTAATGAGAAAGAAATTAGGACCCAGAGAAGAAAAGTGATATAAGTATAGTGACATAGCTGGCTGATGATAGAACTGAGATTAAAAGTGAGTTTTAAACTTAAGTTCAGTGTTCTTTCCACTATCCCAGGATGAATTGTGAGAACCTACTTTACTGCCTTGGACATTACCAAGTCACATAAGCTGCCATCCCTCCAAGAATTCTCAAGCAGAAAAACATGGACACATGAGGTTTGAAGAGTAACATGAACTAGACAGATAAAGTCACTTTTCTATCTACTTGCTTTACAATAAAAGGAGATGAAATAGGTAATCCAAGCACCATTAACCCCATTATAGATATGAAAGTGGAGGCTTAGAAAGCTTAACTTATGTATCCATGATAATATAGCTAATATAGCCAGGAGCTGAGTTTAGAAATGCTAGAATTTAGATTCAGAAGCTACCAATACTAAGTGTAGGTTGGAGACAAGAGCCAAAGGATTTTAGAAGCCAGAGGTCACTATAACTGACATAACTTGACTTGACTAACAAAGATAAGAGACAGAGAGAGAGACAGAGACAGACAGACAGAGAAAGACAGAGAGAGAGAGAGAAAGAGAGAGAGAAAGAGAGAGAGAGAGAGAGAGAGAGAGAATATGTTTGGTTTGGTCTGGTTGGTTAAAAATCTCTACACAGACAAGCTGTTGACAGTATGCCAGTCGAAATAACCCTGACCTGAGTCAAGTTTGAGTTCCAGCTCTGCCACTAACAAGCTCTATGGCCTTGGGCATTCCCTAGACTCATGAATTTAGAGTTGGCTTGGACTTTAGAATCCAAGTCTAGAATCTTCAAGTCCAAAAAGAATAGCTAGGTGGTGCAGTGAATACAACTCTGACCCCAGAGACAGGAGGACCTGAATTCAAATCCAACTTCAGACAGTTACTATGTGACCCTGGACAAGTCATTTAACTTAAATTGACTTCAAAAAAACAAACCAAAACAAAAAAGCCAGCCAGTCCAATCCCATCATGCAAGCCAAATACGTTACTCAAGGTCACAGAGTTAACAAGTGACAAAGTCAGGTTCTGAACATAGGACCCCCAGCTCTAAATGTATCCACTTTCCACTATATTACAATTCTTTGGGCCTCTTCTTGTTTCTCTGTAAAATGGGAAGATAAGATTAGATCTCCTAAAGCTAATGATCCATAACTCACAGAAAAAAAATTTGGTACCTGTATGGTTTTGCCAATAAAAGACAGTTTGATGGCATTTTTTACCCCTTTTCCTTTTACAGAATTTTTCATTTGCAAAGGGATCTAGGTTCATGTGCAATAGGGTTTCTTTCTTGTACCTGTGAAGGCTAAGATTGAGAAAAATAGTACTCAGGGCAGAATATGTTTGGGGTTTGACATCAGTAAAACAAAACAAAACAAAACAACGTTAGAATTGTATCTAGAAACATTGAAGAAGGGAAAAAAATGCTCTTGAGAGCAACATGAAATGAATTTTAAGTATTAGCTATAGCAGAGGTCCTTATTTGTTTTTTGTGGCATGTACGCATTTGGGATGTTGGACTTATGACTCCTTTTCAGAACAATGTTTATAAGTGCCTAAAACAAAATATATACGATTATAAAGGAATGTAGCTATATTAAAATATAAACATGAAAATAAACAAAATCAAAACATTTTTATAGTTCCTTCCTCCTACCTTGAGAACCTCTGGTCTACTAGATAATGTTAGTAAATCAGATTAAATTTGAAAGATATTACATATGTTCCCTCCCCTCCACCCTTCTTCCCTTCAGGGATTGTCATTTAACATTTACCAGTATACTGCTGATTATTGCCCTTCTTTAGGTTTTAATTTCTTCACTGTAAAGTGAGGGGTTACGTTCATTACTTTCTCAGTTTCTGCTTAGCCAGCCTTAAATCTTATAACTGTTATATTCTCTTAAAAGACTGAAGCAATCCACATATTAGAATGGCAGAATCACTAGATTTGGAATCAAATGATGTGAGTTCTAATCATAGCTCTGACTCTTGCTAACTGCATGACCATAGATCCATGTTGCTTCCTCTCAAGGTTTCATTTTCATCTGTAAAAATGAGGGAGGCTTCAACTAAGGATGCGAAGATCCATTTCCACTTTAACCTTCTATAGTTCTAGGATTCCTACAAAACAACTAGCATTGCCTTTGCTCCAATAGTTTTATCAGTGGTGTGTTACCCTCAATATCTACATATATACATACATAATACATATATATGTTCAAAACAATATACATTTAATTTTTTTTTTAATTTTGAGTTCCAAATTTTCTTCCCCTTTCCCTGAGATGGCAAGAAATTTGATGTCTGCTATATATTTGCAATTAGGTGCATTACTCTTGATTATTTTAAGAGTAAAAAGAAAAAAAACCCCATCAAATGATGCATGACATTTCCTGCCTGTTTGGATCTGTCAGAAACTTAAGCTCAGGATTTGCACAATATCTGGATCATAGGATCATACTTTTAGATCTAGAATGGAATTTAAGGCCCTCATCCAAGTACTTTATTTTCCAGATGAGAAAGCTGAAGCTTAGAGAAAGGTTAAGTGGCTTTTTTGGGTTTTCTGTTCATTTGAAACTGCAATGTCCTGAGACTGTATCCTGCATTCCTAGATCAGCATTAAATGACATGATGAAAAAAATGCATGTTTGAAAATGTGCCTTTCCCCTCCAACTCTTCCCATTTTAAATTATAAAACTCTGATGGGTGATTACTATTCAGTAGAGACAAGAATCCTATTTTAGTTTGGTAAAGTCAAAGTTTCTGACAGATATGTAATAGAGAATGATGAGTCAGACCATATGGGCGTATCTCCATGAATATACCATAGCAACTCCTTTGTACCTATAGGAAAATAGTATTTTCCCATTTCAACAATCTATGACAAAGAATCTTCAAGGAAAGGGATTTTCAGTGAAATAAAATAAAATAAATGTCTCTTCCCTTCCATTATTCATTATTTCCCAGGTTTGGGATGAAAAAAAAATGTTGCCTATGAATACTTTGGCTTATTGCAGTTATGTTTGTTCTGATAGGCCCCTTTAGTTCTGTCTGTTAAAGTCAACCTGTTAGCTGTTTTCAGGTGGCATCTTAGTTTGTTTTGTCACTATAGTCAGGCAGTGAGCCATTGAACACTTGGCCAGCACTTGATCAATTGCCTTGCAATCCATCACACATAAGATGAAAAGAGTTGCCTGGGAGTCTTAGCCTGAGCTTGGCCTTCCTGGTGCCTAACAGTCTGCCTGAAAAGTAAAATTTAAATATATATATATATATATATATATATATATATATATACTCTCAATTAAATGAAAATTTCAGACATTTGGCCCATAAGACCCCCTCATGTTTAGAAACATCCAGCTGATTGACTATGTCTTTGACATTTCCTCCAGGTTGTCAGACTCAAATTTCTAGTTGGAAGAAATTTTAGAGATCATCTATTACAAGCTCCATTTTCCTTCCAGAGGAGGAAACAGAGCTGCCTAGAGAGATAAAAATATTTGGCCAAAGTCACAGCACTAGTGAGTGCAAGGCTATGATTCAAGACTAAGTATCACGATTTCCAATTCAGTGTCCCTTGCATTACCCTACATTGCCAGAGGATCTGGGATTGATTTCTTATTTTGCTTCCTGTTTGACGCTGGGGAAGCTACCTCCTTTCTCTGGGCTTCAGTCTGCTCATCTGTGAAATGAAGAGGTTGGACTAAATGTTTCCTAAGAATCCATTTCACTAAGATTTTAAGGCTCAGAGAAATAGAATAAATTCTACAAGGTCATCCAGGAAACAAGTGATAGAATAGAATTTTAAGCTCAGGATTATTGATTTTACATCTATAGACTTTCACAATTATGTCACCTTGTGTATTATCTCAAACTTCCCTTTCTTGAATTGTTAAATTGTTAAATATTTTTCCTCTAGCAAAGAAAGTTTGTCTCCTCTGATAAAGAGAGCTAATTCATTTTCAATTGATCAAGGATGGACAGAAGCAGCTACACCCAAAGAAAGAACTGAATATAAACTGCTTGCATTTTTGTTTTTCTTCCTGCGTTATTTATGCCTTCTGAATCCAACTCTCCCTTTGCAACAAGAAAACTGTTCGGTTCTGCACACATATATTGTATCTAGGATATACTGTAACCTATTTAACATGTAAAGGACTGCTTGCCATCTGGGGGAGGGGAAAAATCGGAACAGGAGTGAGTGCAAGGGATAATGTTGTAAAAAATTACCCTGGCCTGGGTTCTGTCAATAAAAAGTTATTTAAAAAAAAAAAGTTTGTCTCCTCTAGAACAAGTCCTGTCTTTCTCAGGTTGTTATTATAGCTCTCTTTTTGAGATTTCTGGGATTTTGCTAAAGCTTGATAAAAAGTACAAAATCTTTAAGGTTATATTCTCTCAAACAAAGGGCTATAAAAAGAGCAAATTTCTGAATGAGTCTGACTCACGGTCCATCATTTGGGTCCTAAATGCTTTCTTTGTCTTTATAGCACATCTGAGGACTCAAGTTGTTCAAGGACCTGCTTCAATGCTTCCCTTTGCTGATTTAGAAGTGTTTCACAAGAGCAGCAATTGACAAATGATCTTCATCTGTCTGGGCAGCTGGCAAGATTCCTGCATATGGCAACTAAGGAATTTGTTATTCAAGCCTTTTGCCCAAACTGATGCAAAATTCAGATGCTGTGTATTGGTCATCCTGCCATCTAGAGAAGGGGGTGAGGGGGAAGAAGGGGAAAAATTGGAACAAAAGGTTTGGCAATTGTCAATGCTGTAAAATTACCCATGCATATAACTTGCAAATAAAAAGCTATTAAAATTAAAAAAAAATTCAGATGCTGAACATGTTAAGAAACTAATTATAAATCATAGAATTTCAATGTTGGAAGGGATATCAGCTGTCATAAGATCTTAGAAGTTTAGCACTAGAATAACCTTCAGAGGCTATCTAGTTAACTCTTTCATTCTACAGATAGGGAAACTGAGGCTCAGTAAGAGTAAGTCACTTTCCTGAGGTCACTGAGTAGGGACAAAAAGTTGGATTTAAACCAGCTCTCTTAACTCCAAATCCAGGGCTTTTTCCATTTGCAGTCTGAATTGCTCCTGAACAAGAATTCTCTTGACAGTCTCTATTAACTAGTGAATTAGCTTCAGCATGAAGCCATGTAGTCATGGTGAACTCAGAAGCTCCTAAGAACTCCACTTTGGAATGAATCTAATTTGAAGTGTTTTTTTTTTTTTTTTTTTTTTTTTTTTAAGATATCAGAAATTGGTCTCTTTCAAATTTTCATCCATTCTTCTTCAGTTCTAGATTTTTTGATCTGTTAGAGATATTCTAGTCCCTTTTTTTTTTACCTGTAAGTTCAAATAGTTAGTAGGATTGAAGATTTAGAACTGAAACACCACCAACTTGTTTTATGGAGGAAAAAAATTGAGGGCCAAAAAGCAGCAATGACTTGTCACTTCACCAATAAGTCACACAGCAAAGAATTGAAATCAAATCTCTTCTTACTTCATTTTTTAAAAAATTTTACTGTACAATATTATTTTTTCCCTGCATCTTAGTTTCTTCATTTGAAAAATGAGAATAGTAATACCACTTCCCTCAAGAATTGTTATGAGAATGCAGAGATCATACATGTAAATTGCTTTGCAAATCTTAAAGTGCCTTGTTTGTTTTGACTGGACTTGTGTACTAAGAACTCTTGGTAGAGACATTTTATCTTTTTTTTTCCTTCGAAGCAATTGGGGTCAAGTGACTTGTTCAGGGTCACATATCTAGGAAGTATTAAGTATCTGAGGCTAAATTTAAATTCAAATCCTCCTGACTCTAGGGACAGTATATCCTCTAGTTGCTTTTTATCAATGCAGATTGGTTTCTACTCTGCAATTTATTTTCTTAAAGAGTTGCTTAAGACATCTGGAAGTAAATGACAGTAGTATTTACATAACTCTTTAAAGTTTACAAAATGCTTTACTCATGTTGTCTAGGTGATGTTTTTAATCCACATTTTACAGATAAGGAAACTGAGGACAAAAGATCTTAAGTGATTTGTCTAGGATCATATAACTAATAAGTGTCTGAAGAATTTGAACTCATGTTTTGCAATACTTGTTGAGTTTTGTAGTTTTTTCTTTTTTGGAGGCAATTGGGAAGTAAGTGGTTTGCTCAGGGTCACATAACTAGTAAATTTCAGATTTGAACAGCTCTAACTTTAGGGCTGGTGCTGATTCTCCTATGCCACCAGCTGTTAAAACTGCTTAGATTTAGTAGCATAATGATGGTCATAGGCTAATATGTGATGAGATTTAAATCATGATTTTCCTGAGGTCCAGGCTATCTCTAAAGTGATTTTGCCACATCCCCCTTTGATGAATAAATGTGAACTCTTATAATCACTAGTATACTTTGTGAAATATACACATAAATAAGCAAATATTCAGGAAGTCGTATAAGACCATGTCTCCAGTGTGGTTTTCACTGATGACTGATGTGTGTGTGTGTGTGTGTGTGTGTTTTGACCCAACATTGATGCCATATAGACTCCTGATGGAACTTTGCTTCAGGCTTTTTACATTTTAGACTTAAGAGAGTTCTGTAAATTTCATCTTCTGGTGTCATATGAGAACAATCACTCAGTCTATCATTTCCACTGAGTGTCACTCTGGCAATCCATCAGCAATAACCACTTTGTGTAATAATTTTAAAAAGATTTTTTTTCTAAAATTTTGACTTTACATGTGAAACTCTAACTCTCTTGATGCTTCCCTTTCTGCCTTGAGCCTATTATTAAAAACAATTTCCTTTTCTTCCTGCTTCCTCTGTCCAGAACACCTGGGCACTTGATAGAACAGGAAAAATTGGTTTTCCATTGGCCTTTGACCACTTATTATCTAAGAAATAATAGAGAAAATTTCTTCATTCTCAAGTGGAATGGGCTCACTAAAGAGCTAAAGAGAAGATGATTATTTCTAGCAAAGGGTGGTATGTAGATGATTTTTAAAAATTTGACCCAGTTTAGAAGAATCCAATTTTCTTGGGCCACAGTCCCTATTTTCTTCTTCTTTTTAAAAATTTTATTGGTTTTCTTTCTAGTTATGCATGTACATTTTTTTGAATACATATTTCTTAACGGATTACATTGGGAGAGAAAAATAAGAACAAAAGGGAAAACCACAAGAAGAAAAAAAACAAGAAAAAGGAAAAAAAATGAACATAGCATATGTTAATTTACATTCAGTTTCTGCATAGTACCTATTTAAATGAATATTTTTCATGTCAAAAGTAAACATGCTCTCTTTATTGATGAAGTCAGCTATTTTGGAGCTGAAGTCTAATGTAAAGATTTCTGAACTTAGTCTAGAGTTTGACTCTAAATTTAGTTTTGAATTTGTTTTGAATCTAATTTGAATTTGAATCCCAGATTTGATCCTAATTGTTACTTTAGTCAAGCCATAGCCATTTTGATCCTCAATCTTAAATTGGAGATAACACCTTTACAATGACACTTTAGTTTTCTCCCCATAATAGTATCTCATGAGGGAGTTTTGGATAAGTGACAGGAAATTCTAATATACCACTATGTGTGAGTTGGTAGTAATATAAATGCTAAAAATTAGAATGTTGTGGTTATTTAGGAAAAAAAAATCATCAGTCATGCATCTCATTAAGAACCAATAATTTTAACTTTCTTAATTCTACACAAAGTAATCTTTTTGCCACCACAATTCTTCCAGTGAAGCTATAGGGGTTGAAAATCATGGAACACTTCCACTTAAAAAAATTATGTGTGACTCATGGATCAATGGTACTAACACATGGTAAATCAATGTTACATAGTGAATAAGTAGGCTAACCTTGACATCTGGATGATTTGCCTTTGAAAGATCTTGCCTCTGACACTTACAGGCTGTGTGATCATGAACAAGTCAGTTATTCTTTCTGACTAAATTTCCTTATCTGAAAAGTAGATTTGAAAGCATGAATTCTGAGGGACTTAAGTTTCCTTATAGTATAATTCTCATAGTCATACATTGTTACTGGAAAAGCCATTTGAGTCTGTGGACATTTGTCAGCAAGATGATGTCTCCACTTTTTAATCTACTGACAGATTTTCCATAGCTTTCCTTCTAAGAAATATCTTTTAATTTCAATTATTTAACTTTTAATTAATTTTACGGCTGTGATTGCTATCTACAATGATCTTTGAGCATAAGAATATAAAACCTGACACTTTTCCCACATCTTTTCCCTCTATTTTCTATAAAGTAATGGAACCAGTTACTGTGATCTTAGGTTTTTTTGTTTTTTTTTTTTAATGTTAAATTTCAAGTCTAAAGCATAGGTCTGTTTATACCGTTTCTCTGCTTAGTAGACTCCAGTGGCTCCATCTTTCCTTTTAGGATCAAAAATATAAATTCCTCTGTTTGGTACAGAAAGTGTTCCCCTGTTTTCTATCTACCTTTCTAGCATTATTGCACATTATTCCTCTCCATTTACACTTTGATCCATCCAAACTGTCATTGTTACAGTTTGTCATATGTGCCATTCACTATTTGTTCCTCATACCTAAAATGTCCTCTCTTCTCATCTCTGACTCTTAGAATGCTCACTAATAGTCAAATTTCAGCTCAAGCCCTACCTTTTCTACATAAAGCTTTCTCTGTTATACCCATTTTCTAGTGCCTTATTCTCCAAACTTTCTTGCATCTTTTTTGCATGTAACTTTATATATACATTTAATTTTCTTTAGCTAGATTGTGAGCTTTCTGAGGGCAAGAATAATTTTGTTTTTGTTTTGGTATTCTCAGTAACTAATACATGCCAGACACTTAGGACACATTTGAAACATGCTTGTTGATTAATTGACTAGCTGCTTAAAGAAGCAATCTCTTATCTCCCTCCATTGTCTCCCATCCCCTCTCCAATTCTACTTTTCCTTAAGGTTCATGAGAAGATATCTAGAATCACTTTTGCTTCCTTCTTCTTGGGGAAATATAGTGTTAAAATCCCCCAAGAAATCCTTATTTTTTAATAAAACTGTTGATATTCCCGATATTGCTGATTACTGAGAAACTCTGCTTTCCTCTGAGATTCTACTTGGTAAGTTCATAGAAAAGTTAATCATAAGAGCTCGGGAGTGATTACTCTTCCCCAGAGATCCTATGACAAACACATTAGACTCCTAGAGTCTTTCTGTGTACTTTTGAGCTTATTGTAATACTAAATAGAACCCACTTATCCCTCTTATGTAAGATGAAATCATAATTACTTAGTGCCTTTCAACTTGAAATGTCTTCCATTTCACTAAAACTTCAAACCTTACCATCAATTCCCTTTCCCATTCCAATCATCCTTTTTATTTATTTTTCTTTTCTTCCTAAATCTTTTTTCATTTCCTAGTGCCAGCTTCCTTTCTTGGCATCAGTTAGTTTATCAAAACATTTCTGATAGAATAAGGATGAACAAGGGAAGTTACATTTGACAAGTACATGACCTGAGAAATGAGGGAGACCTCATTGGTGGATAAATTCAGATTTTAGTCTCTCTTTTCCCTCAGCAAATATCATTTAACTTATATTCAGGAACGTACCATAATATGCGCAAATGGGACAGGATAGATATTACATTTCAGACCATCTGTTCTGATAGAGGAGGAACATGAAAAGAGGTGAATCATGGGAAGGCATAAGGGAAACAATTTTTGAAAGCACCAATTTACATCTTGGGGTCTTCATCTTCTATCAAGTCGTACATACATATATAAAAAGCCTTTTCAAAGAAATCTTTTTTAAAGAGAGGAACCTAACTACAGTACTAAAAAAAAAAGTGGTTGAAGATTACATTTTGACAAGCTTATGCTATGCAGTTGAATGAGTAGCTCATTTAGTCAATCCATTAAAACACACACACACACACACACACACACACACACACACACATATACATCTATCTATCTATCTAGAAAGAGAGAAAGAGAGAGAGTGAGAGAGAGAGAGAGAGAGAGACAGAGACAAAGGGACGGAAGGAGAGATGGAAGAAAGGAGAGAGAATTGTATAAGTAAACAACATACTGGAACCAAGATGAAAGGGAGAAAAATCAGGCTATATCATATTTGGGAAATATTTGGTGTTTTTAATGTTTCCAAATCATTCCCTATTGCAAAGGTCCATTTTGCTAATAATGGCCTTTGGGGAATGCTGGGTAACTCTGAAGTACTTATTCTTTTAGTGCTCTACACAACTTTTCAAGACTATAAGTGGTTGAGTTAATTAGATTAATTAGATTAATTAGAAGTTTTCTTTATTTGTGAAGTCACAGGTCTATTCCTTATCTCTAGCTCTTTGAATATGAGTTTGGATAAAAGACATGGACAAAATCATGAAGGCTGAAAAGCTAAGGATGAGTGGTGATGTGCAATGATGGAATGATAAAGGATTCATTGAAATATTGAAATATTTTCCTTTCATTATCATCAATCAGTCAACAAACCTACTATGTGCCAGGCACATACATTAAGTTAGATTAGGTTCAGAAATGCTTAAAATCAGCATGTATTTGTTAATCTCTTTGTTAATTTGTTAATCTCTTACTGTGTGGTGCAAATAAAAAGAAAAGTAAAGAGAAAAGCAGTTCTTGCCTCTGAGGAGCTAAAGTGTTAATGAAAGAGACAACATATAAAAGACAAGGGAGAAAGTAGTCCAGAGAGCCAGAGACAGAGAAGAATGAAGGAGAATGTATGGCAGTTTTTCTAAAATGGAAGTCCCTGAAAGAACTATCAGAAGAAGGGGCTTCAGGGGAAAAGTGATCTTCCAAGAAACAATCAGCAGGTTGATTGCAGAAAGACCTGGAGAGATTTGCATGAACTGAAACTAAATGAAGTGAGTAGGACCAAGAGAACATTGTGCTAGTTCTAAGAATCCAAAGGCAAAGCTAAAACAGTCCCTTTCCTCAAGATTGTCTCAGGGGAGACAACAACATAGACATAAATGCACAAACATATGAAATTTATACAAAATAATAAGTATTTATGTAATACTTTAATTGCAAAGTATTTTGCACATCTCCTTTACAAAGTACACATCAAGAAAAATTTGGTAGCTTAGAAACTATTTTTTTAGTTATAATCAGTAAGTTATGAGAAAATAAGTTTATAGATGAGGGAACTTAAGCTGGACTAATGGATTTGAGGGATGGAAAATCTCTAAAGTTGGATAGGAAAAAGTACATCTTTATTTTCACTAACCTGTATTTGAAGTTAGCATTTCTTTCAATTATGAATTTTTAAAAATAAAAACTTTATTTTTGGGAAGAGCACCATAACCTTCAACTGTTTTTCCAAAGGGAGGCACAAAACTGGATAAGAACCTGTAGTTTAAATGCTTGCTACCACTCAAACTTATTAAGAATGAAAAGATTGACCAAGTGAGTTAAGAAATAAAGTCACAATTTAGGGTGTAGTGGAGCCAGCTTGAACAGGCTCAAGAGAACCAATTATTAAATTTTCATTGTAAATCAAGGAAAAAAATGCTACTTTGTAGGGATTAATTTATTGTTTTGTTAATTGCCTAGACTTAAGAAAGTGGTAGAGAAGATGTTACTTATGGAGATTAAACATAAAAGTCTATCATGTACATTTTTTTCCATGGAGAGCTGGTTATTGGCACACTCCTGATTAATTGTCCATTTCCTTACTGAAAAAAATATTAAATGACATCTTACATTCATTCAAAAGAAAGTGAAGATGATCATTTGATCATTTAAAAACAACTCCACTCCAAATCTGTGCCCAATCTGTGGTAGAATCTTTCAAGCTCATATTAGTCTGATCAGCCACAGTCACACACACACACTATGCCTTGTTTCTGACATAGTGCTGTCATTTTGGTCCTCTTCAGGAACCAAGGACAACAACTAATACCAATACCAACCAATGCTATGGGCTATACAAAGCAGTAAAATACATGGCCCTAATTTCAATTATCTTAGATTTTAGTTTAAAGGAAGAAATTGAAGAAGCATTAAGTCTGGGAGTCAGGACACCTAGATCCAAGTATGGACCACCCCACTGAAAATTTGTTCAACTTTGGGAAAGTTTCAGCTCTTCTCTTCTCCCTTTGTAAATGAGGTATTTGAACTAAACAATCTCCAAGGGGCTTTCCAACTCTAAATCAGGGATCCTATGGTCCCATGATTAATTTAGCATGATTGAGGAGGGATAGGATGGGGAGAATATTGTAATACTCTAAGCAAAGCTAAGCAGACTCTAGACTCAAGAAAGTGGCTAATGAATAAAAAGGAAAGAAGTGGCATCAAATAGTGTCAAATTAACAACAAAAAAAAGAGAATTGAGTGCATTTTTAACCAAGCAATGAGTTATATAAAGGCATTTTTAAAAATAACTATAAGAACTGGTGCTGTACAAAGAATGATAAATCAGGAAAACATTAGACAAGTCATTTCTCTTGAGTTTTGATGTGTAAAATGAGGAATTCATAGTGAATCCTAAATTAAACACAAGGTCTAAGGCTACATGCAAACCATAACATTGCTTAGTGTGAACTGAAACAAATTAAAATGTATTTAGGGAAACACTGGACATAATAAATAAAGATAAAATAAAACATTGCCTAATATCATATTTTAAAACTAAGTCATAATGTAGCTTTCTGGTATCCATATGTAAGAATTAGTAGTCTCTAGTTCTTTTTGTTTAACACCATTATATACTATGACATCTGAAATTCATTTTAGCAACAAATCGATAAAACTATGCCTTTTCCTCTGCATGGTTTTTAATTCCACTCCAACGTCTATGACATGGAGAGCTTCAAGCTTATTGATTTTTATATCTAATTACTGAGAAGAAGAGATGTTCAGAGAGGGGAGAAATAGTTTTTTAGTTTCATTAATTCATTGCTGTCTGTGGATACATTATCATTCTACTTTTTAAACAATGAGTTTTTTTGATTAATTGAATTTTATATATATATATATATATCTCAGTAGTACTGCCAAGGTTGACTTGTGTGTCAATAAAATGGAAACCACATGAGTATTTGGCAAGGTGCTTAGGGAAATGTTCATCATCACCTACCACATAATCAGTGTCAGTGTGCTTTCTAGTCATGTTTTTAAAAGGAGATGTTTATCCTTGACCTTCTTGACAGCATGAACAGTAGGGGGCAGGTGATGCCATTAGGCAGGAAAGATCATTGGAAGGGAATTCTATTAAAATCATCTAATGACAACCTGATTACAAGTTGAAAGCTGTCTCAACAGGACAATAAAATAACTGGTTAATTCAGTTAGACTGGTTGGTTGAGTTGAGAAAGAGAAATCGGTAGGTTGAACTTTTTGGGTAGACTTCCCTGTGAGATAGATACTTTGAAGACTCTCCTGTATTATGGCTGATTGGTTTTACCTCTTGATTTAGGAAGAAAATGGTTTTCACTATGAATATAATTAGCAACATGGTACAGTGCTGAGAGCTCTGAATTTGCATGTAGGAGATCTAGGTTTATAGTTATTCCTGATAATTAAAAACTCTGCAACCTTTAAAAGTCACTTCAGATTTCTCAATTGCCTCATCTGTAAGGGAAAATTATATAGGTACTTATTTGGAAAGAGGACCTGTGATCAAATTTTATGTTAGTTTTTTTACTAAGTGATATTATTGCACAAGCCACTTCCCTCATCTGGGGTTCAGTATCCTCAAGTTAAGTCTACAAGCATTTATTAAATACCTACTATATGCCAAATATTGTACTAAGTACTCATAAAAGTAAAAAAAGCAAAAAGCATTTCCTGCTTTGGAGTTGCCCCATTCTAATGGAGGAGACAACATGCAAACAATTGTATAAATAATATAAACAAGACAAATTGAAGATAATCTTAGTCTTCTCACTGGTATAATGAAAACAATGGGAGTAGATCCTGCTTTTCAAAGTGTAGTCTGGGAATCTTTAGGATTCCCTTCTTTATAATTCTTTACAAAAATTTATTCAGTAAATTTTTTTGTGCTTCAACTTTGTGTGGCTAGATATATGAACAGGAGAATTACAAAACTGACTGTGTACCTCAGGGCAACCCTAATTCCTCTTCATTGATCCATTTTAGCAGTTATCAATCATATATTTCAATTTTATTCAGTTAAATTCAACAAGAATTTATAAAATAGTCAATATTCTTTCAAGGGATCAATGAAGGTAATACAATTTTTGCAATAACATTAAGACATTTTAATTTTGAATATAGTAAATATTATAGATATAACCTACATAAACAAAGATTCTTTGGAGGGTTTTCAACAATTTTTAAGACCATAAAGGGATCTTGAGACCAAAAAATATAATACTAAATGAGATGATTTCAAAAATCCTTTCCAACTTAAACTCTGTAACCCTGACCTTAAGGTACTGTGTATGTAAAGATTATTATTTTTATTTTTGAGACAATTGTTATTATTTTTGAGACACTCAGAGTTAAGAAACTTGTATAGTCATATAGCCTATAAGTATCTAAGGTCACATTTGAACTCAAGAAGACTTGAGGCAAGAAGACTCCAGAGCTAGTGCTCTATCCACTGAGCCACCTAGCCGCTCCTTGAGTCATTATTAGACCTGAAAGGGCTAACCTTAAAATAACAAAAGAAAAGTTTGCTTTTGAAAGTATGGCCTTATAGAGAGTATGCTGCTATTAGAGTTAGGAAGACATAAGTTTAAATTCCACTTCCAACATTTAGTAGTTGTGCAATTTCAAGCCTCTTTAAGTCTCAGTTTTCTCGTTTATAAAACAAAGGAGCTGGACTTACTGCTCTCTAAAATCCTTCCCAGTTTTTAAATATGAACATATAAACCTGTGATTTCCACCCAACTTTCCAATTTACTTTTCTATACTCCTTCTCCCAATATTGGCCTCTAGCACTCTCACACCTCTTAGCAGAAGCCTTTTTTTCAGTTCCTTCATTTGCAGAATAGAGCATAAGGATTGTTCATAGCTTAGTGTCATATAGTTCATATAAGTCCTTGAGTAGAGACCATTTTATTCTTTTTGTATCCCCAGTATCTAGTGCATAGTAGGTCTTTAATAAAGTCAATTAATAGAATCATAGATCTGAAGCTACAATGGATCTCAGAGGTGATTTAGTTCTTCCTTTCATTTTAACTATGAGGAAACTGAAACTCACAGAGATCAAATGATTTCTCCAAGATTATCCATGTGGCAAAGACCAAAAAAACTGAATTTAAACCTAGGCCTTTTGACTGCATATTGAGATTCTTTGGTTAAATCATTGAATAGGAATCCTGAAGCTCTCTTCTGGAGCAAATTTTTCCCTAAGTGGAGAAACTTCTCATGTGTCATCTTAAAATGGAACTAAAAAATAAGATATATTTTAAATAAATAAATAATTCTGATTTGATTAAATAACTATTTTTTAAAAATTTTTGAACCAACTAGAATCCATTCTATTATGATATTCAGTGAAGATTTGCTTTTGACTTTTGATTTATTTTTTGAAATATATTGTATTAAAACTTTAGGAACAAATAAAAATTCAAAAACAAAATAAAGGACATTCATACAAAAATCATAAACTTAATTTGTGTTTTTAAAATGTGTTTATTATTTATGAGTGAGTGAATAATAACAAAAAAAATCCAGATTTCAGTGTTTTTCTTTCCAATCTCTTTTTTCTTTTGAATATTTTCAACTTGAATTTTATTGCTATTATTTTCTCATTTTTCCCCCTTTTTGCATAGCTATCATTAAGATTTATTGAATCATTTTGTGGATTCTGTTTTCTTTATCTTTGGTCATTTTTTGAATCATCTATTTTGTCTTTTAAATATGCATTCTGACCTCTAAGTCTCAGTTTCAGTTTTATTTCTAGCTAAATTCAATGGAATTACATTTCAGTCTCTCCAGAAAATCTGGATAAGCCCTTAGGGTGAGCTTTATCTGATTTGACTTGTGGGCTTAGGATATCTCACAGTACAATAATTTTTCAATAAAAGCCAACATGCCCTTGTTCTGCTGAAAGCAAACTTTATAAGGCAATATTCTTAAGGTACATGAGTATGTCCTCTCTACTGTTTATTGATTAGAAGGGAGGTCATAGAGAAAAGAATTTTAATTGACTAGAAAGTGGTATAATTGATTATATGGAAATATCTTGGAGATTTTCCTTCCTTGATGCATAAAGAAATAGAACTCGGGAAACCCAAGTGATTAGGGTGACCTTCCCTTCAGATTCATTGATATTCTAAGAGGCAGCTTAGAGTTTCTGGATTTGTGTGCACCTGGAGAAGGAGAAAGATGTCACAGTGAACAAGGATGGCTTGTTAACAAAGTGTTTCATTAACAAAAGAGCTTAATCAACTTTAAAAATGATGTTTGATTTCTGAGCTTGGATTTTAAAATTAATAGACTTCGGTGGATGAATAGATTTATTTTAGTCCTTTTACAATAATCATAGAAATTGCTGTCAGCTTATTGACTATGTCTACAAAGGCAAGATGAAAGGGACAAGTTCTTGTAGATTATAAACTATATTTAAACTAGCATAGTAATATTCTATTATATTCACATGTCACAACTTATTCAACTATTTCCCAACTAATGGGTATATCCTCACTTTCCAATTTTTGGCCACCAATTTTTGTAAAGAGCTAATATTTTTGTATATGTGTGTCTTTCCTTCCCCTTTTCTGGTCTCTTTGGGATACAGACTTAGTAGTGGTATTACTGGGTCAAAGGATATGGACAGTTTTATAGTCTTTTGGGCAAAGTTCCAAATTGTTCTCCAGAATGGTTGTATCAGTTCACAATCTACCAACAATGCATTAGTGTGACAATTTCCCCATATCCTCTTCAACATTTATCATTTCCATTATCTGTCATACTAGCCAATTTGATAGGTATGGTGAAATAACTTAGAATTGTTTTAATTTGCATTTTTCTGATCAATAGTGATTTAAAGCTTTTTTTTATATGACTATAAATAGCATCTGAAAACTGATTGTTTATATCCTTTGACCATTTGTCAATTGGAGAATGACTTCTATTCTCATAAATTTGACTCTGTTCTCTTATATATTTTAGAAATGAGTCTTTATCAGAAACACTGGTAGTAAAGATTGTTTTCTAGCTTTTTCCTTTCCTTCTAATCTTGGTTGCAATGGCATTGTTTGTGCAAATCCTTTTTAATTTAATATAATCAAAATTATTCATTTTGTATTTCATAGTGTTCTCTTTTGTTTGGTTATAAATTCTTTCCTTTCTATGTATCTAACAGGTAAACTATTCCTTGTTTTCCTAATTTATTTATTGTATCATCCTTTATGTCTAAATCATAAGCCTATTCCAACCTTATCTTGGTATACAGGGTAAGATGTTGATCAATGCCTAGTTTCTGCCATACTATTCTCCAGTTTTCCCAGATTTTTTTTTTAATCAAATAGTGAGTTCTTATCCTAGAAGCTGGAATCTTTGAATTTATCAAATAGTAGATTAGTATAATTATTGACTACTGTGTCTTGTGTACTAACCTATTCCCCAATCTCTCACTCTATTTTTTTAGCCAATGCCAACTAATTTTGATGCTTTTCACTATATAATATACTTTTACTTCTGGTACAGCTAGGCTACCTTCCTTTGCATTTATTTAACAATTCCCTTAATGTTCTTGAACTTTTATTCTTCCAAAGGAATTTCGTTATTATGTTTTCTAGTTTTATGAAATATATTTGATAGTTGATTGGCATGGCACTAAATAATTAAATTAATTTAAGTAGAATTTAGATTGTAAACTCCTTGAGGACAAAATACTCTTTCTTTTTGTTTTTGTTTTTGTATGACCAGTGCCTAAAAAAGTAAAAAACAAAAAACAAAAACTTACATATACACAGATATGAGAATAATCTATTAATTTCCCATCTTCATTAATGCTTTAATCAGCATATGGAACTCCTATTGTGGAACTCTTTTCATCAACATAGATCATAAATTATCTCTATCTTAGCAAATAAGAACTAGGGAATTGCTTAGGTACATTTAAAACTACTCTCTCACTGTCTGTTTCCTGCCTTCTTTCCCCAATCCACTTGCTGAGAGCAAACAGCTAGGTTTGAAAGCCAGCCAGAGAAAAATGACCTACTTCTTAGTGAAGTGGAAGGAGGACAGGTGTATATTCAACAGGAATGGCTAAGCAACACAATATTGCAAGTAGGGTGGAGAGATTGTCTATATACAGTCTGCCCTTACCTTCACCTCACCACTTTAATAATAATGTACACACTTGGGAGGATTACAGTCTTACACAGTCCAATTGCAGTAAAAAGAAAAAGGATCAGAGAGGTAGTTAGAAGCCTTAGATGTAACTGGAATATTTTAGAGTAGTTTTGTTCCTGAACTTCCCCCAGATTTGGACATGGACCTTGGTGGCCAAAAACTGAATGACAATTGGCAGCTTCAATTTATTTTCTACATTCCTTTGCCTGTTTCCAAGAAGAACAACCATAGTGAAGCTAACACAAATGTCTTTCCTGAATTACTAGATTACCATCATGTCTATAGAATGACTACTGGCTGCTTGAATCATCCATATTTAGTTGTCTCATTTTATTTTTTTAAATTGTTTCTATGAAAAGAACTTTCATGATAAATCAGTTAAGTCTGTGTTTGTAGAGGGTGATATAGTAGGAACAATTCCATTATACTAATATCAGCTGAGTAGGCCCAATATAGTATATCCCAAACTGGAGAAGACATAGTAATTTTATAGGTATGAGTTGAAAGAGCTATTTTCTTCAGCTTATAAATAATAATAGTCTCTTGTTTTTCAAAATACATGCAAAGATAATTATCAGCATTTGCCCTTGCAAAACCTTTTGTTCTAAATTTTCTTTCTTCTCTCCCCCCCCACTTCCTTAAACAGCAAGTAATCCATTATAGGTTAAATATGTGCAATTCTTCTAAATCTATTTCCACATTTATCATGCTGCATAAGAAAAGTCAGATCAAAAAGGGAAAAAAAAAGAGAAAGAAAAAAATAAGCAAGCAAATGGCAACAAAGGTAAACATACTATATAGTGATTGACATTCAGTTCCTGGATCTCCTCTCTGCTTGCAGATGGCTCTTTCCATCACAAGCCTATTGGAATTGGACTGAAACACCTCATTGTTGAAAAGAGCCAAATACATCACACTTGATCATTACATAATCTTATTGTGACTGTGTACAATGCTCTCTTAGTTCTTTTCATTACTTACCATCACTTCATGCAAGTCTCTCCAGACCTTCCTGAAATCAGCTTGCTGATCATTACTTATAGCACAATAATATTCTATTACATTCATAAACCATAACTTATTCAAGCAATTTCCCTACTGATGGACACACACTCAGTTTCCAGTTTCCTGCCACTATAAAAAGGGCTGCTACAAACATTCTTGAACATATGGATCCTTTTCCCCTTTTTTATGGTCTCTTTGGGATACAGATCCAATAGAGACACTGCTGGATTAAAGAGTATGCACAGTTTGATACCCCTTTGGACTCTCTGGAATGGTTGGATAAGTTCATAACTCCACCAGTGAATATTAATATCCCAGTTTTCCCATATCTCCTCCAACATTTGTCATTATCTTTTCCTGTCATTTTAGCCAATCTGAAAGGTGTGAAGTAGTACCACAGAGTTGTTTTAATTTGCATTTCTCTAATCAAAAGTAATTTAGAGCATTTTTTCATATGACTAGAAATGGCTTTAATTTCTTCATTTGAAAATTGTCTGTTCGCATTCTGTGACCATTTATCAATTAGAGGTGGCTTGTATTCTTATAAATCTGAGTCAATTCTCTGTACATTTTAGAAATTAAGCCTTTATTAGAACTCTTGGATGTAAAAAAAAAATTCCCCACTTTTCTGCTTCCCTTCTAATCTTGATTGCATTGGTTTTGTTTGTACAAAAAGAAAGAGCCAATTTAAAATAATTTAACTTTTTTTCCTCAGGTTTTACACATACCTTTATTTTTTTACATATTTCTATATGAGTCATATTGGGAGAGAAAAATAAGAACAAAAGGGAAAAGTCATGAGAAAACAAGCACAGAAAAAAAGGTGAAAATGGTATGCTTTTATCTGCTCTCAGTCTCCATAGTTTTCTCTTTGGATACAGATGGCATTTTCTATCCAAAATTTGTTGGAATTGTCTTGTATCATTGAATTGCTGAGAAGAGCCAAATCTGTCATTGTTGATCATCACACAATCATGTTGCTGCATACAATGTTTTTCTGGTTGTTTGCTTCAAGCAGCATCAGTTCATGTAAATCTTTTCAGGCTTTTCTAATATCAGCCTGTTCATCATTTTTATAGAACAATAATATTCCATTACTTTTCTATACCATAACTTATTTGGCCATTCCCCAATTTATGGGCATTCACTCATTTTCCGATTCTTTGATATCACAAAAAGATCTGCTACAAACATTTTTGCACATTTGAATCCTTTCCCCTCTTTATAATTTCTTTGGAATACAGCCCCAATAGTGGCACTGCTGGATCAAAGGGTATACCCAGTTTTATAGCCCCTTGAGCATAATTCTAAGTTGCTCTCCAGAATGGTTGGATCAGGTCACAACTCCACCAAAAATGCAGTAGAGTCTTAGTTTTCCCACCTCTCCTCCAACATTTATCATTATTTTTTTTTTATCTTATTCAATCTTAGAGGTATTCAGTGTTGTCAGAATTGTCTTGATTTGCATTTCTCTAATCAATAATGATTTAGAGCATTTTTATATGACTAGAAATGGCTTTAATTTCTTCATCTGAAAATTGTCTGTTCATATCCTTTGGCCATTTGTCAAATGGAGAATAACTTGTATTCTTATAAATTTGAATCAATTCTCTATGTATTTTAGAATGAGACCTTCATCAGAAATACTCATTGTAAAAATTATTTTCTAGCTTTCTGCTTACCTTCTAAACTTGGCTTTAATGGTTTCGTTTGTACAAAATCTTTTAAATTTAATATAATCATCGCTTCTCGGCCTTTTGGCTAAGATCAAGTGTAAATTTAATATAATCAAAATTCAAATCAAAAAGTTGTTCTTCGGTCATAAATTCCTCCCTTCTCCAAAGATCTGATAGGTAAACTATCCCTTATTCTCCTATTTTGCTTCTAGTATCACTTTTTATGCCTAAACAACATACCCATTTTGATCTTATTTTTTTTTTTTTTTCAGTCATGTCTGATTCTTCATGACCCCATTTAGAGTTTTTCTGGCAGATAAACTGGAATGATTTGCCATTTTCTTTTCCAGCTGATTTTGTAGATGGAAATTGAGGCAAACAGGGTTAAGTGACTTTCCCAAGCTCACACAGCTAATAAGCATCTAAAGCCAGATTTGATCTCATAAAGATGAATCTTCCTGATTCCAAGTTTGATGCTCTGTTCACTGTATTACTTAGCTGCCCCTCTATAATGCACAGGACCAGATAATTTTTAAAATCTCTTCTACTCTGTGAACATGTGTCTATTGAACAAATTTTAGAGAAAGAAGGGATTCTGTATCAATTTTGACTAAAACCCAAAAATAATGTAAACTGGCAGCTGCTCCTTATTCCCCAACCCACAACCATGCCCATTTCCTCCTAAGAAAACTTAATTTGTCTCAAAGCTTTCCAAAAAAAACAGACACAAGCCATGTTAGAACATGTCTGGCACATCAGCACAATTTTTCTTACCTAATAATTCTCCTTCCCTGGCCTTCCTCTTCCCCTCTGCCCCCAGTTTGAGGTGATCATGAAGCCTAGAGATTTCTTTAAATAGAATGGGCTTTGTTCCATCACTCTGTGTCTGTGTTCCTTGATGGGTGCTTGAGCTCTGGAGGTGAGAAACCGTTCCCTGTAAAAACTTACCTAGAATCACAGACCTATGAAATGTTAGGGAACTTGATTCTCTCCTGCTGGTTCTTTATTTGGCTCTTGTGGAAGCTTTAAGAGATCTTGGAAAGGGCAAAGAGGGGGCAAAGTTGAGGAAGTCATGAGGCAATGAGCTATTTTATAAGTTAAACCAGAGCCTCCAAAGTGGAGAATCAAAGGTTAATTATGTTTAAGGCCATGGCACATGGCAAATGCCTGCTGACTTGAATTGCTTTCCTTTCTTTAGAATGACACCCAACATCATCCTCTGGGAGCCCATGGCCAGGGCCCCATAGTCAGAAGAATTTAAATTTAATGATATAGAGATAGCATCTAGTCTTACAGAGATAACTGAGGTCCAGAGAGGTGAAATGATTTACTCAGATATTCTGACTTCAAACCCAATGTTTCTCCTATTGTGCCATGCACATGTTTATTGATTTATTTTTTGTGAGACAATTGGGTTAAGTGACTTGTCCAAAGTCACATAGCTAGTACGTATTAAGTGTCTGAGGCTGAATTTGAACTCAGGTCCTCCTAAAATCCAGGGCTGGTGCTATCCACTGCACCATCTAAGCTGTTCACTATGCTTATTGATTTATATGAGGAACTAATGGAAGAAAATGCAAATCTAGGAGACTCCATGTTCTAGAAAGAGTATAAAACTTGAAATCATGAAAAAATAGAATTTGGATTCTGGTTGTGGCACTTGCTGTATAACCATGGGCTCTGTGACTCATTTAATGTCTCTGAACATCAGTTTTTTTGTATATAAAGTGAGAATCATAATATTTGTGCCACTTATACAGCAGAGTTGCTATGAGAAAAAGACTTCATACATCTTATAGTGCGATATAACCAGCATTTCCTTGACTCCTGTTGGACATTGAGAAGGATTCTCCCATTTGCTGAGAAAACCCTAATGCCTGTATCATATATTTACATCTGGAAGGGACCTCAGGGATCATCTATGTCAAGTCCTTCATTCTGCAAATGAGAAAGCTAAGAAGCACCCTAGAGAACTGAAAAGAATTGTTGGATAATACACAGTCAATAGATCAGATATTTGAACTCATGTTCTCTGATGCTAAATCCAGCCCCCTCCCATAGTCCCATTCAACCTTTATCAAACTTTTTCACCTGACACTTTCAAAGAGCCCATACCAATGAAGGTACCCCTTGTTTTCCCTCACCTGGTCTCAGGTCCAACCAGAAACTAGACAAATTGTCTGCCCTTTTCATCCTAGCCACTGATGGAGACAATTCTCCCTTGAGGCACTTCATTCTCTCAAGTTATCCCATGGCTGTCTGGGTTGTCTTCCACAACCTCACATGCCAAAATAATTTTCCTCATCTGTAAAATGAAGGGATTGGATTCCTAACTTTTAAAGCCCTTCAGCTTCCAATGTATGATTCTATAAGTTACCTTTAGTTCTTTTTTGTCTCTATCACTTCCTTTTATTTCTTTGTCTTTTAGGGTTATGTCTTTACAAGTGTAGCTATTGATGCTTCCATGCTCTCAGCCTATGTAATACTTGTCTACATCTTTCTGTAAAATCTCCTTTGGAACATTTCCCCCACTTCTTCAAGTTCCCCAGGAACTCAATCCTGGGTTCTTTTAATAATTGATTTGGCCCATATGGGTCTGAGGTCATCTATTTGCTATCTATTACTCTCACTACAACAGTCCTTTTTTGGCCACATATATGTTCTCAATGGTATCTTTTATGCCACTTTCCCTGTTTGAATCACATTTAGTAAAGTGCGTATACTACTCACACCAATCATGGGTTTATTGTTGGGGATTCTGACAACCACAGAGACTCATGATTGATGGTCTATACTGAAGAGATTACAAGTAAGCATCTCCAAGTTCCCTTTCATATGTGACCACGTCTTTTCCTTCTTTGTTAGCAACAGCTATAAACACATTCTAATATTGGAATTATAAACATGTGAACCTGGAGTTCCATTTATACTAATTTATTAAACAATGACTTGTCATTGACAACATTGTAGTAATGGCCCTGTCTAAACAAGAAAAGTCAAAGATTTCAGGGCATTATATGGATAATGAAATCAGCCAAGGAAAGAAAATCAAGAAAAATAAAGCAAAAATAAATAAATTATGCCCTCTCTAAATTTGCTTCAGTGACTTGTGAGATAAATGATGATTAATAACCAATGATTTAGGGAGATTTGGATTTCTCCTTTTTTCTTTTATCCTCATTTCAAGATCTCAGTCTCTGAAGTTTGAGCTTTGTTCAAGGCTGGAGGTAACTAAAGAAATATGACAGTCCTTCATAATATTTATTCTCTCATTAATTTTTAGTCAATTGATTCCACCCTCAGGAATACTCCTCTTCCAGTGGGCATATAAATTCTGAGCCCACTGCCATGATAACTTTGATCTTAGAGAGAGATGGTCAAATGGCGATGCTTTTATTAATAAGCAAGCTGTCATTATTTGTAAAATGATTAAATTAGCCAGAAATTATATCTCTTGGACATTTATAAATGACACAATTAAATCCAAATAAATGAATATTTGTTTCTAGGGATTGGATAAAAGATTAACAGATTATTTCAGGCAGACAATCATTATATATTTCTTAAACTCCTACTGTATGCCAGATACGAAACCAAGTGTGGGGAATCAAAAAAAAAAAAAAAAGGGGGCAAAATTCAGTTTTGCCTTCTGAATCTAATAAGATTTTCCCTGAAAACAAGCTACATAAAAGATAAATAGGAAATAACTAGCAGAAGAAAGTAGAATTGCATAGTTGGGAAAGGCATCTTCTAGAAGATAGGGATTTGAAGAAAGTCGAAGAAGACAGTAGGCAGAGACAAAGGGAGAGAACATTTTTAAGGGATGAGGGACAAGCCAAAGAAAAATGTCTGGAACTAAGAGATAAAATATCTTGTTTGAAGAACAGCAAGAATGCTACTGTCACTGAATCAATAAGTAGTTTGAGGGAGTAAAGTAACTGCAAAGGTAAGAGAAAGCTAGATTATGAAGGGCTTTGAATGCTAAGCATAGAATTTTGAATTTGATCCTGGAGGTGATAGGTAGCTGCTAGAATATATTGAGTTTGGGGATAGTGGTGACAGGATTTTTAGGAATATTACTTTGGTCACCAAATGGTGGATGGTTTAGACTGTGTAAAGACCTGAAGCAGGACAAATCACTAGCAGGCTACTGTAATAATTTAGTCATGAGATGATGAGTGCCTGTACTAAACTGGTGGTAGAATCAAAGGAGAGAAAGGATCATATTGGGAGATGTTGCAAAGGTAAAATCAACAAGTCTTCACAACAAATTGAATATGGATAGAGAATGAGAGAGCAGAGCAGAGAATGATATCTAGGTGAAAAGTCTTAAGGATTGGGGAAATATTACCTGCTATAGTATTGGGAACTTATGAAATGAAGAGGTTTTAGGGGAAAATGAGCTTACTTTTTTGGATTTGTTGAGTTTAAGTTGTTGACTAGATATCCGGTACAAAATGTCTAAAAGAAAATTGAAGATATGAAATTGGAAATCAATAGAGAAGTTATGGCAAATTAGGTAAGTTTGAGAATTGTCACCATGAAGAAGATAATTAAGTGCCTTCTTTGCTGATGGGAAATGAAAGGGCTTTCTGAAAACTTCCCTCAATGACAAGCTGCCACAGAGAAACCAATTGCACAGCATGACACCTGTCTCTCTCTGGATCTTTCCAACATGAGACCACCAAGTGAAGTAGTATAAAGGGAAAAGAGAAAAGGGCCCAGTTCATAATCCTTTGGTTAGAGGGTATGAACTGAATAAGGACTTAGGAAAACAAAACAAAAAAAAGACTAAGAAGGAATGGTCTGATTGTAGGAGCAGAACCAGCAGAGAGTAGTGTTTTGAAAACCTAAGAAGAAGAGATGATTCATAGTTTCAAAGGGATACAGAGAAGAATGAGGATTGAGAAAAGGCCATTGATTTGGGCAATTAAGAGATCACTGGTAACTTTGGAGAACAATTACAATAGAAGAGTGAGATCAGAAGAAGTGAAAAGTAAGAGGAAAGAAAATGGAAACACCTCTTATAGATGGACTTCTCAAGAAATTAAGCTATAAAGGGCAGAAAAGACATCAGACAATAACGAGGATGGAAAAATCAAATGATTTTTTTTTTTGAGAGTAGAGGAAACAAAGACATGTCTGCAGATGATAGGGAAGGAACTACTATGTATGAAGAGATTGGAGATAAGTGATAACTTAATCAGCGAATATATTTTGCTTGTCCATGGTACTATGGTAGGCCCTTTGTGTGCCTTAAGGAAAAGAGTGATACACAGGAAATAAGATTTGTGGCTTCTGCCTTGAGGAATATATAAGCCAATATCATAGGATTAAAGCAGGTAGTCCATACCATAGTGTAGAAAATGCCTTGACCTGGAGTAAATAAATCTCAGTTTCTTGAGTTTAAAACCAATCTTGGACTCTTAGCTGTGTGACCCTGGACAAATCATTTAACCCTGTTTGCCTCTTTTTCCTCATCTGTAAATTGAACTAGAAAAGGAAATGATAAACCAATACACTATCTTTGCCAAGAAAACCTTAATTGGGGTCACAGAGTTAGGACTGAAAAACAACTAAATAAAATCATAAGAATACAGATTTATTACAGGAAAGGATAATCTAACCTAATCTTCTCATTACACAGATGAAGAAACTTGAGTCTCAGAGAGGTTAAACTCATTTGTTCAAGGTCACATGTGCTTGTTGTTTTTGTTGCTGAATCCAGCAGCAGAGCCTGGACATGAATCTGGTACCTCTCCCTCCAAACTCAGTACTCTTTCTATAGTGTCTCATTGGAGAATTAAAGTTAAGACACATAAAACATTTCAGTATAACACATACAGTAAGTAATCACATGCCAAGCAAGAAGCTTTTTGAAACAGTGTGACTTGTATAAACCAGACCTGCTTTAAAACCTCAAAACCAGAGGATGGGAAATACTAGCAGGATAAGATGTTCATGTTCTATCCTATGTCATGAAAACACTTAAAAAGCTCTCTGAAGTCCCCAAATAGTCTTCTGTCAAGAATAAAAGCTAGTTAAACTGTTTTAGATTTTCTTTTCTCTTTTTGTTTGAAGTCAGGGAGGAGGAGAAGATAATTGATACCGAAAACAAACACAAATCTAAAACTTTCTTTTTTGGGGAAAAAAAAATATATATGTATACACACACACACACACATCATAGTAAACATCAGAAATAAAACTTCTATGAAAAGAACATTTTTTCCTAAAGATTTTTGAACTGTTGTTTTGACAACTCCTGGAGGGCTGAGATTCACATGAGACACTGGTGCCTTCTTTACTGATGGGAAATGAAAGAGCTTTCTGAAAACTTCCCTCATCGACAAGCTGCCACAGAGAACCCAATTGCACAGCATGAAACCTGTCTGTCTCTGGATCTTTCCCACATAACTGACAGGCCTTTCATTTTAACCAATAAGAATAAAATCATACCTGAAAATTAATAAAAGAAGGCAAATATGATTTTTTTTCTTTCTCCTTAGAGGCATCACCTCTAAGGTGTGGGTGGGTATGTGTGGAAAGAAAATAAGATCTGAGGTATAGAGACAATGAAAATGTCAGCTCCTACCACAAGTTGCTTGCCAAAGAACTTAGAATGGAGGGCCCATTGATTTGAGCTGGAAGGGTCTTGAGAGGTAGTGTAGTTCAATCCCCTCATTTTACATGTGAGAAAACAGGCCCAGGAAAGGGAATTGACTTTCATTCACAAAGCTAACAAGTGGAAAAGCTGGGATTCAAACAGATTTTCTGATTCTGTTCATTATATTGCAGTAGACATCAAAGAAGAAAAACCAAAAGAAAGTAGAAGGAGAAAGCAAGCCACATTCCCCCAATACAAGTGAAGGGGAAATCTTCAGATGACAGTCAGACAGTCCATCAGCCAACACAGAGCAGGTACATCAGTCCTGGCTCAGGATAGAATTCGGTCTCTGCCAGCTGCATGGGGTAATGTTGTCCTCTAGTGGTTACTTAGGGAAGTGAGGGAACTTCTCATGGGAGCAATTGGGGCTTTACTGTTGTTAGCTCAGAACTGTGCTCTTAAAATGAAAGACTCTTTCAAAGTTCCCCAGGGAATGTGTGCTCATGCTTTCTCCTGGTAAAAATATTTACTTGCTGTTTTGACTTGTCTCTACATTATGATATGAGTGGAAATGAAAGCTTTTGCCAAAATCTTCCTCCACTGACCCACTGTGATAAGATAGTAACCTACTCTCTCAAAGGTCAGTTCCATAGAGCTCAAGTTCTTGTAGGCCTTCCTGTAAAGCTGAAAAGGCTTCTAGTGGGTGAACAACAGTAGATTGTTATTATCGGCCAAAGATGAACTTTGGCAAGCTCAGAGAAACTTATTACCAGATGGTTGACCACAAGGAGATTGCTCTTTTTCAATTATAATAACAGATAAAAGTCATCTGCTGAGGTAATCTGTATCAATGGAAGAATGTTCTCATATAATAATGATAATACAGAAAAAGTGATGGAGCCTTAAATTATTACATAAAGTATAGACTTAAGGAAATGTAGTATAGTGATAAAAACAAAGGTCCTGCATTCAAGAACATAGGGTTCAAATTATTTTCTTAATGTGAGATGTTTTATAAATAACTTTATCAATCTGTCAAGGTTTCCTCATCTGGAACCCACCAACTGATCATCTTAGCTAGTATTTCTTTTTTTTTTTAATATTTTATTTTATTTTATAATAACTTTATATTGACAGAATCCATGCCAGGGTAATTTTTTACAACATTATCCCTTGCACTTGCTTCTGTTCCGATTTTTCCCCTCCCTCCCTCCACCCCCTCCCCTAGATGGCAAGCAGTCCTATATATGTTAGATATGCCACAGTATATCCTAGATACAATACATATTTGCAGAACCGAACAGTTCTCTTGTTGCACAGGAAGAATTGGATTCAGAAGGTAAAAATAACCCGGGAAGAAAAACAAAAATGCAGGTAGTTCACATTCGTTTCCCAGTGTTCTTTCTTTGGCTGTAGCTGCTTCTGTCCATCATTTATCAATTGAAACTGAGTTAGGTCTCTTTGTCAAAGAAATCCACTTCCATCAGAATACATGCTCATACAGTATTGTTATTGAAGTGTACAATGATCTCCTGGTTCTGCTCATTTCTCTTTAGCTAGTATTTCTTAAGTGCCAATTGTGAGCATAGCATTGGACTGGGTATGTACATACAAAGATAAGATGGTTCTTTCCTTTAGGGAGCTTTGGAATATATATTCCCTTTCCTATTATCTGAAGAGGACCAGGAAAGTCTTTTGCAAGAGTAGGAATTTGAGCTAAGTATTGAAGGAAGCAGGGAAAGCTAAGATGCTGAAGTGAGTGGGCAGAACATTGTAAGCGTGGGGAAGACCCAGTACAGAAGTATGGAGGTGGGAAATGGCTATGTTCACAGAACAGAAAATAGCTTCCGTATAGGTGGATTATGGAGTGTGTGGTAGAGAGTGCTATGTAAGACTGAAGATCAAAAAGGATCAGGTCGTGAAAGGCTTTTTAACAGGTTCAAGTCTTTATTGTAGTATACATAACTTAATTGATCACAAAAAATTACTTATGCCTCATGGAGAGTAGAAATGTCATAAGAAATCTTTGGCCTTATTTTAATATAAAATAGCTCCCATTTATGTGACACTTTAAGGATAAGAGTGCATTTTTTGAACAAAAACTTAGTAAAACAGTGCAAATATTGTTACTCTATTTTAGCTGAGAGTCAGGAAGATCTGAATTCATATGTGACCTTGGATACTTAATAGCTGTGTGATTCTGGGAAGGCCATTTTATCTTTGTTTGTTGCAGTTCCCCTGTCTATTAAGTAGGGATAATTAACAATAGTCCTTACCTCTGAGGGCTGTTGTGAGGATCAAGTGAGATAATAATCATAAAGTACTTAGCACAGTGACCATCACATAGTAGATGCATAGTAAATGCTTGTTTCCTTTTCCTTCTATGATTTAGCTATTGTATATTATTAGTCATTATGAATATGGATATTTGTTTAAGTAGCTTTTGCTTCCCAGTGTATTGTATTGGATTCTTTTTAAATTCAAGTATGGAATGTATTTTCAGCAATTTAAAAAAAAATCAGTGGAAGAATTCAAGATACAAAAGTCATTTGTAGTCATTTCCCTTTTCCTCATTTCCTCCATTTTATGAATATGGATATTGATCCACACCAATCCAATACAATCCAAACTAATAAATGTTATTAAGTTCCCACTATATGCCAGGCACTGGACTAAGCACCTTACCCTCAAGAAGATTATAATCTAGTTGGAGTGGGATGAGGTACAGCACACAAAAAAAGTAGAAAAAAGGACATTAAGGGGTATCTTGTTTATGGAGTTTTGAAAAAAAAAAAACAGACAGAGCAGAAAATGCAGAGTGGAGACCAATGAATGATGCAATGAAACAATGTGTATAAAGTAACATTTCAGAAATCAATAAGAGTCAAAACTCAAACTCAGGTTTTCTAAATCGAATTCTCTTTTTAGTACACTCTGGAAAGCCAACAAAAATCATTAAAAGATGTCTCTTATTGTGTCTCTTGCTTAGTCTCATCTTCAACATTGCCTCTCTTGCCTGCCTCTACTTCTGTCCCAGGACAAGAGTTTTTCACAATGCCAGTGAGAAGAATAATTAAATATTAAGTTACTCTTCTCTAAGACAGCTGGACAGTATGTCTGATATTTGACAGTTAAAAAGAAAAACTCTTCCACCCAAAAATGTTCTTATTTTTCAAAGTTTTCACTTGATACAATTAAGTGTACCGTTCCTCTCCCCCTTCTCGTTTTCTGCTGAGCGAAAGGTTAAAGCTATTAACATGACTTTAAAATGACTGCAGTTTAGTATTCCTATTACTTGAGCTTTGTCTCTCTTGATGAAATCATGTCAACTTCAGAGATCATTTTTCTTGGTTTTCCATTACCATTTTGTCAAACTTCAGTATTTTCCTTGCTCTTTTCTTCTTTCACTGAGTCTTATAATGACTCCAACACCTACTCAGTCTTATTCGTCCTGATTCACTGAAAGTGCATTGCCTAAAGAAAATTAATCCAGTATATTCAGATCTGGAGCTCTTGTCCCTACACAAATTGACACTTTCACTGAAGGTGACAAGAGTTTGAATAGGACATGAGCATCATCAGAAAGGTTATATCCATTCTATGGAAGATCACTGCTTCATAAATTCAGAAAGACATCAGTGAAATAGGGCTGTACTGGAAATCAGATGCCTTGGTTTCAAATCTTAGCTTTATTACTGTCTACTTTGTGTTATCTAGTAAGTGTCATAGAACTTTAATTTACCTATGTGGAAAATGAGGTTTGGAACTCCAAAATCTTGAAGTTCTCTTCTAGCTTTAAAGTCTATTAGCATAGGTACCCCAAAATTGAAGGACATCATTTCCCAACTTATTTTTTCCTATCTTTATCGGACCTTTCTGAGATTATTCTTCATCTAACAAAGACACTAAAATTTGGAGGCACAATATTTGAGCTCCCTGTAAGTCAGTATTAATAGATTTTTACTTTCTAGGATGAGTCAAAAGCAGAAAATACATACATACATATATATACAGTATAATGATGATAATAGGAACTTAAATTTATATAATATTTCAAATTTTAGGAAACACCTTTTTTAGAGATGAGTAATGCAAAATCACTAATATTTTATAGATGAAGGAACTGAGGCTCAAAGAAATTAAAATAATTTGTCTACAGTCACTGCTATTAAGAAACAGAACTAAGAATATAACTTCAATCCAGTCCAGTAAAAATGTGCTAATAATGGGGAAAATACTGGGCGAGGTGTTCATCTTTTGCTTTCTAGTTGTCTACTACATTATACTTCCTTCACTATGGATTAAATTGCATTTATGTGAGTTAAATGTACAACTTCTTTGCTCAGAAGATTTAGGGATAAAAGAGATCTTCGAGATCTTTTCATTTATTTATTCATTCATTTATTTGTGATTCTTTTTTATTTTAATAGTGTTTTATTTTTCTAAACACATCTCCTTTAAAATTCACCATTATCTTTCCTTTCATTTTTAGGTCTCTCATTTTAAACATAATGAAACTTAAGTTCAGAGATATGATCTTCCCAAGGTCAAATAATCAGTTAATAGTAATGCTCCTCCGCACTAATTCTGTAATATTGGGTAAGCTACTTCACCAATCTGGGTCTCAGTCTCCTCAAATCTGCAAGCCAACAAGCATTTATGTCTACCATGTGCCTTATACTATGCTAAGAAGATACAAAGACCAAAGGAGTTCTGCTTTTAAGGAATTTATAATCAAATGGGAGACAACATGCAAACAAATATGAAAAAATAAGGTGTATACAAGAAAAAGTGGAGATAATCAACAAAGGGAAGGTGTTAACATTATGGAACATCAAGAAAACCAGAGGGAGTGCTAGAGACAGGATTTGAACATAGGCCTTTGGTCTTTAACGTCAATGTGTTTTCCTTGGAGGAAAAGAAGTTCATTGGAGTAAGAGGAATGTGAAAGATTCATGGGTGTGTAGGGACCTTTAGCATCCTCTCACTTTCCATTAAACAGTAGTCTTGCTTCTATTTATATTCCCTTTTGACCACATAAATTCAGGTTCTCAGATTCTTGGAAATTCCTTATACTCAGAAGACTTCTCAATATTCAAAACCAAATTTGAGAGGGGCTTTCACTGTCATTTCTATATTTTCAAGGCCCTGTCATTGTAGAAAGATATGGTGAACACAGCCATGTTTATTATCATCCAGAGTTTCCTGCTTCCCCATTTAAATCTCAAATATCCCATCCAACAGTCATGAGAAATCCCTTTTTCCTTTTATTATGTATAGACTGCTTGCTAGTGAAAGCTATGATATTTGAAAGCCTTTGTTGGGATATTTGAAATTATTGTTATTGTTGTCTTTTAGATTAATGACAATTGAGGAATTAAGGGTTTCAAACATAGTTGGTGTGCTTTTCTGAACTACTTCTATCCCCTTCTGCCTCATCTCTCAACCTAAGATGTATTAATAAATGAATATGATATAAGCCTCCAAAACTTATCAGTAAGATATCTGTATGAAAAACAAATGCTATAGCAGGTAAGATATCACATTAAACAGTAATAAAAGAAAAGTTTGCATCTAGGTATAAATAAGAGCTTGCTCTCTACTCTTTTCAGTCTCTTAAGATCAAAGATTTAGAGTTGTATGGCTTTGCAGAAATCATTTAGTTCAACTTCATTATGACAGATAAGGAGATAGAAACCCAAGAAGGTTAAAGGTCACTCAAGTAGAACATAGCTTTAGAAATCAGGCCTTCTGACTCCAAATTCATTATAGAATTATAGAATCATTCTGTCAACTATTTCAATTGCTTTTGAATTAAATCTGTAGCTCAAAAGAAAGGTGAAATGAATACATTTAAAACCACCCCACTCCAAATGTTCATATTGATTATTTGTATCTGACCTGTGGTAGAGCCTTTCAAGCTCACATTGGTTTTAGCCACAGCTAGATACATTAAACCTTGATACTGCCATTATTGGATCATTTTGGCCTCTTTCTTTAAGCATTATGGACATCAGCCTAAATTTACCAAGTGTTTTTTAAATCACCTTGATAGATGATGCAATTAAAAATTATCTCCGTTTTACATATGGCCAAGAAGGCAGAGATTTTGGGATATTATTTAATGATAAGGGAAAGAATGCTTATTTTTCCTTAGGATCAAGATTAAAGGTTGGATTTTAAATCCACTAATATCTATTATAGTCTACAGAAATTTTTGAGTTAGATGTAATCTCTTCTAATCTATATAAGGCAAGAAAGTGGCAGATTTGGTTAGAAATGACCTTCCTTTTCTTCTAATGGCATTTGTAGAATAAAGCCCTTCTTTTCATTTAGTATCTTTCTTTTGGATTATCTCTTTTTGTTATAGAGGGAATGCTAACTTAGGTAGTTTCCTGTTGACCTGGCAGGAGGAGCATGGGAGAATTTCAGGTTACATTTCTCCCTCTCATGTGACTTTTGTTGTAACTTCTTTGTATCACTCTGTCCCCTTCCCTGCTTTTTGGAGAAACTAAGTTCCTTCTAAAATTCAAAAATCCTAATCAAAATTAGGGAACCTCGTGTATATTTGTTCATTAGCATTCCAGTTCTACCAAATCTCCATAGCAATATTGCTGGGAGAGGGGCCAAACCTGAAAGATGAGGAGGTTGGGTCAACGATCTCTTAAGATCCTTTCCAACTCTTAGCTTATGATTATATGAATATTTTTTAACCAAAATTTAATATGGCATAAAGACTTCTTAAAAGAAAGTGAAGGTTGTCCACTTTCAAACCTCATAGTTTCTTTTGAAAACAAATATTGCTATCTTCTGTTTTTATGTTACATACATTTCCTAATATATCCATTCCTTTTTCCCTTCTTAGAGAGCCATCCTTTATAACAAAGAACAAAAGAAAGAAAAAAAAAAGTTTAGGAAAAATAATTAAAACATCAAAGATATAATGCCACAATAAAAATATCACTAAATAATGCTCCACATTCATAATTCCCTATCTCTGGAAGAAAAGAAAATGTACCTTTCTTTCTCTTTTTTGGGGGATAACCTTAATCATTATGATTTCACAAAATTGAGTTCAATTTGTTTCAAGATTGTTCTTTCCATTTTCATTGTTGTCATTGTGGATTTTTTTGTTTTGTTTTGTTTACTTCACTTTATATCAGTTCACACAGATCTTCTCATCATCTTCTACATCATTGTTTCTTACAGCAAAGTAATATTTTTTCCACTGCATTTATTTACAATAGATAGTGTCTCCAATTCCTAAATGGCAGATACCTACTTGGTCATCGTGTCTTTTGTATTATGTATTTCTTGCTCCAAAAAGTGCTTTTAAGGATTTTTAAATATTTTGTTGATCTTGCTTTTTGTCATTAACCCTCTTGAAGTTTTTGCCTAACAGTGGTATCTCTGGGTGAAAGGACATGAATATCTAATCACCTTATTAGCATAATTACATATTATTTTGGAGAATTGTTGGAACAATTCACATCTCTTTCAAAAGTGTAGCTTACATTTTACAAACTTTTCTAATATTCCCATATTTTCTCATCTTTGCAAAGTTGCTTAGTGTGAGATAAAACCTGAGTTTTTTGTTTTGTTCTTTTTTTAATTAGTAGGAATTTGAAACAATGTATGATTGTTAACTATTATTCACTATTTTTCTTTTGTGAACTGTTTGTCCCTTTCTTTGATTAATTATGTATTTCTCTATAATCTCTTTTCAAGGCCCTAAATAAAAAGCCAAGTAATTGAGGTTTTACTTACTTAAAACCAAAAGTCATCAATATTTATAATCACATAGGAAAAAATACTTAATACTTAATACTTAGATAGGTCTTTGATTTTATTAATGCAAGCTCTCCCTCAATCCATGCTGATCTTAACTCTTTGTATTTTCATATCCTGTACAATTTTTATCTCAATAGAAGATACCCCTCTGGCTATTTTAAACTCAAAAGTACTAATGTACCATTTAGGCTACCCATTTCTTATCTCTCATTTTCACTGCATGAGACCATAAGCTTTTGTTTTTTTGTTTATTTTTCATACAAAACAAGAAAAGGGATTTAACTCAGAGCTAATCAGTTCTCTCTTTAGAGGAGGACTACATTTTTCCTCACAAATCTTTTGAAATTGTCTTGGATCATTGTATTGATCAGAGTAGCTAAATTTTTCCACAATTGATCACCATTACAATATTACTATTTCTGTGTTCAGTGTTCTTCTGCTTCTGCTCACTTCACTTTGCAACAATGCATAGAAGTCTTTCTAAGTTCTTTGAAACCATCCTACTTGTGATATTTGTTCAGTCATTCCCCAAATGTTGGACATTCTCTTAATTTCAAATTCTTTGAATTTTGATAGGATTTAGAAAGTTTTTTAGGCCTAGGGATTTTTCCTGATTCTTCAAAAGTTTCTCTGACTTGTATTTATATGAAAGACTCCTTGAAGATTATTTTATATTATGTGTAAGGGAAAGACATTATTAATTTGCACATTTTCTCTCTCAAATTCTCTTAAGGTAATGAGTATTAATGCATGAAATGAATATTTCTTCTTCATTCTATTGATGATTAAAGGGTTTTAAAATCTGACAAAGATGACTTACAGTAAGCAAACAGAGAAGAAAGATAAGAAAAGTCAAGGAATTGAAAGTAAAAATGAATGTAAACCAAATAGGATCTGATATGAGATTATGAATGAGAAACTAAAGATCAAAACTTGCTGTTCATTTCAGTTCCATGTAATAGTTGAAGCATGATCAAGCAAATTAAAAGGATAATTGAATCCTAATACAAATGCCAAATGTTTGGCATTTGCAATAATTCTTAAAGAGAGAGTATGATATTTAAAGTGACCTTTTCATTAAGACATCCCAAGGCATTTAGCAATTGTTTCTCTTTGTCCTCCTCTTCCTCCTTCTCCTCATTCTTCCTGGGGAAGTGATTATTTTTTTATAACTTCATCAATTAATTTTTGTCATCTAGTAAATACATTTCAGCAAAAACATAACTGTCAGGATTTTATCACACTTTTTATTAAAGATTTAGGGAAAGTCCACTCTTTGGTACCAATTTATAGTTTGTGGGACCTCCCTCTTAGTTTCTGAAAACTGAAAGCAAAATTCTACATCTTTTCCCCCCTAGAAAATATACAGATTTATTTTAAATTTTGCCTCATCACCAGAAGAGTTTTATTTTCTATGCCTTTTGTCTTATTACTTGGTGGGGAGAGGTAGTTTCTTTTACACATAATACCTCATTCTCTTGCTATAAAGATCAAGAAAAAAACTGTTAAAAAAATTGGTACTTATTAAGCACCTCATAGTAAGGAACTTCTTCCTCCTCTTCCTCTTCTTTCTTCTTTCTTCTCCTTCTTCTCCTTCTCCTTCCCCTCCTCTCTCTCTTCCTCCTCCTTCCTCTCTTCCCCTTTCTTCTCCTCCTTCTTCCCCTTCCCCTTTCTCCTCCTCCTTCTTCCCCTTCTTTTTCCTCCTCTCTTTCCCTCTCCTCCTCCTTCCTCCCCCCTCCTCCTCCTCTTCCTGTTTCTCCTCTTCCTTCTCCTCCTCCTCCTTCTCTCTTCTTTCTTCTCCTTCTCTTCCTCTTTTTCTTCCTCTTTCTCCTTCTTCCTTTTTTGATGTGTATGTATTTGCGTGTGTGTGATTTTTGACTAATGAAATGGGAAAATGAGTCCTACATACAGCAAATATTCAAGTCCATTTTAGCAGAGAGTAGCCAGTCTCCAATCACTCTAAATATATTTTTCACACAAATAGGAAAAATGGTTTTAGAGATATAACTGGAAGTTCTAATATGTTTCTTAGCAATAGTAGCAGTTTTTAATTATTATTTTTAAAGTTCTTTACAAATATTATCTCCATTAATCTTACAATAATCCTAGGAGGTAGATGCTATTATTATCCCCATGATACAGATGAGAAAACTGAGGGAAACAGAGAATAAGTAACTTGGTCAGGAAACATAGCTACTAATTTTCTGAGATTTGTGTACTCTATCTTGCTGCTTTTAATGAGTACAACTTTTGAAGACTTAGACTAAGACAAATGTAAAAAAATACTTTTTATTTGTGTGTGTGTGTGTGTGTATGTGTGTGTGAGGGTAGGAGTCATTTAGTACCTATAATTTCAAAAGAGTGGAGAATTCTGAGTGTGGGAATGTTCTTCTCTGATGCAAATAGCCTGTTTCTAATTTATGGTCTTGGACAGTTGCCTGGAACAATAAAAAGTTAAGTGATTTGCCTACAGTCACATGTCACTTGAAGCCAGGTTTTCCTTAATCTAATTATCGACTACTATATAAACAAACAAAAATATATGTACATATATCTATACATATACACATGTACATATATCTTATTTAGAGATAGTTTATTTAATAAAACTATGGTGCTCAATCAGGACAGTGAGTCATTTGTTAGAGTAGACAGTGAGGAATTTGAGGGTCACTCAAAGATTGACCCATTCTCAAATAGGTCCCTATGTACCCATCACAATGCTAGAAATCTCACATTAGTCACTTTTTTGGACAAAAGCATTAAAGATGATACCTAAGCTATTATCTCATTTAAAAAAATATATATATATATCCTGAATGTGCTAGCCTCAAACTCTCTGAATCATATATTCTGGCCCTGAGGGAGTGCAACTGCTGATGTATAAATTAGGGTTTTGCTGTTATTTCAACCTTCACAACATCTCTCACATACGATTCCTCCCATTAACTCAGACTGGCATCTTTTCTCACCTAGACTATTGTAATTATCTCTTAAGTGTTTTTCCATGTGTAGATGGAAAAATCATTCTCTAGACCGGAAACCAAGTCAATTTTCAAATGAACCCATCAGATGGTGTCATTATTAGCCCCTAAACCTTAATGGATGCCCATTCTATTGCAATAATATATAAACTTTTAACCTTGACATTAAAAAAATGGTAATCTGGATAAAGTTGCTCTCCAGCTTTATTTCTTGCTATTTTCCCTAATATGTCTTGAATTTTAATTGTATTAGACAAAACTACATCATTCATTTTTGTTTTGTCTCTCCTGTCTCTGATCGCTTATAGTGAATCTTATGCTTAAAATGAATTCCTCAATCCACACTTTCTCTCTCTACTGATGTCTCTTCCTTCCTTCAAGACCCAGCTCAGGTATGACCTTATTGTATATCACTTCAGATTTTTCTGGCATTCTTCTTCACATCCCACCAGTCTTTTCTCTTCAAAATTTCCTCTAGTACTGTGATATATTTTGTACTTATCTGATAATCAATTTTGCATTTTTCTTCTTCTTCTTTTTCCCTCCCTCCCCTTAGTTATATTATTTCTAGTTTTTGATACCACCAAAAATTATTTTAAAATATTTTGGTGCATATTGGACCTTTATTTCTAAGTCCAACTTCTTTGGAATATATGCCTAGCAATGAGATCTCTGAGTCAAAAAACATTAAAGTCCCTTTCTTAGTGTAATTTCAAATTCTTTTCTAGAATGGCAGGATCAATTTATGGCTTTATAAGCAAAGCATTGAGCTTGTCTTTCCACAGCCTCTTCAAAACAATCTTTCCCCTACTTGTACCATTTTGGCCAATTTACTGGCTATGAGGTGAAACATTGAAGTTGCTTAGATTTGTATTTCCTCATTAGATTATAAGCTCCTTGTGAGCAGAGTCTATTTCATATCTGCCTTTGTAGCCTCATACAGTGCCTTGAGAATAGCAGATCTTTAATAAATATTTATCTAATTGAATCTAATTGAATGATAGTGGAGAGATAAGAATGTTTAGGAAAAGAAAGAGGAAATTCTAGTCAGGTGCTCTGTAAAACGAGCTCATGACATACACCTGTAAAAAGACTAGATGCCAAGGAAGGATATATTAAAGACAATTTCTTTGCACTTCTTAGTTTTGCCCAGTCTTAACTAAATTCCAGCCCCATTTGATGTAAGCACATAGTTCTTTGACAATTTCTATGGTTAGATACTTCCGTGTTTAGATGGCTCGTGTAATAGAGGTATTAGACTTATTTTTCTTGTCTCCAAAAGGAAGTACCAGGGACAATGAAGGAAAGCTGAAGAAAAGCATGTAAGTAAAAACTTTATAATTAGAACTAACCAAAATTAGAATACATGATCTTTAGAAGGCAGTATTTGTCTCACACTGAAAGTCTTCAGGCAGAAATTGGACAGCTAATTGTTGGTCACGTTGTAGAGAGAATTGCTGTTTTGTTTTGGTTGAAATTTCCTTCTCATTCTGAAATGCCATGATTCTTGATCTTGTTGGTATGAGTATCCATTCTACTGTGGCGTATTGCAACTTATTCCATTTACTGTTATGCTTGTTCATAAGGATTGTTTAAATCCTCTATGGAGAAGTTAGCTTAAAATATAGATTTTGCTCTATTCTTTTAATATTTTGTGGACAATAGGGTAGGCCAAGGTCTATATAATTTTGACTCTTTCTTTACAACAGACTCCCCTCCTTTTCTGGTCACACATGAAATTTTACATGCATAAAATGTTATGCAAAATTTAAAGAACTATATAAACACATTATCACTATATATGGGCTTGATATTGTCTTCCTATCACTTCTTGAGTATAGTTCAATGCTATAGTCTATTTAAATCCATCATGAATTTTTCTTCTGAATATTGGATCATCTGTAACTTTGATTTTTCAAAGTCTTTGGCACGCTAAGATTTGAATCTGAGGTTACTGCCATTAGGGAGATATGTTACATAATTCCCATTAATTTCCACTCACTGGCTTAACATATAGTGACAAACTTTTCTATAAAGTGATTGCTTTTCTACTGCCTTAACACAAACTAAAAATGAGTTAAGTTCTCTGTAAGGATAATTCATTATTTAGCATTCTTCTTGTTCTTGTTTCAGCCTCAATAAAGTTTTTCATGGGGACAATTCACATTTATAGACAGCATCTTAAAAAGATTGAGATTTTAACCCAAATTTTCTGACATCAAGCCTAGTAGTCTTCCCACTTATTATACTTCTAAGTCCCGTGTACTTAGACTGCTCAAGGTTTTTCCCAGTACATTTTGGTACAGCTTCCTCCCTACATTTGTCACTAGGATGTGTTGGATATTCCTAATTCATTTTTCTTGCCTATTATCTGTCTCATTGGAAAGCTATTTGTAAAGACTAAATGACATTTTAATATAAATTATTCTGGAGAATTGTGAAGGCAAATGTTGATATAAAATGACTTCATAAGAAAACATCTAAAAGTTACTAAAATAATGATCATTATTTTCTCTCTCTAAATAGTATTTTATTTTCTTTAATTACATGTAAAGATGCTTTTCAATATTTACATTTGTAATCATTTCCTATTTTTTCTCCTTCCTCTCCCCAAGAAAGTAAGCGATATGAAATTGATTATATATGTACAATCATTTAAAACATTTCCATATTAACCATATTATAAAGAAAAAATCAAAATAAAAAGGAAACAAAAAAGGTGGAAATAGAATCATTTGATTGCTGCATTCACTATCCATAGTTCTTGCTCTGGATGTAGATAGCATTTTCTGTCCCAAGTCTAATAGAATTGTCTTAGATTACTGTATTGCTAAGAAAAGCAAAGTAAATCATAGTTAATCATCACACAGTCTTGGTGTTTTATGTATATAATTCTCCTGGTTCTGCTCACTTCTCCACTCAGCATCAGTTCATGTAAATCTTTCCAGGCTTTTCTGAAATCAGCCTGCTCATCATTTCTTATAGAATAATAATATTCCATTACATTCATATACCATAACTTACCCAGTCATTTCCCAGCTGAGGAGCATCCATTCAATTCCCAAATTCCCACTATAAAAAGGGCTGCTACAAATACATGAGTCCTTTTCCCTCTTTTATGATCTCTCTGGAATACAGACACAATTGAGACATTGCCAGATCAAAGAGTACACACAATTTGATAGCCCTTTGGACATAGTGATGATGACAATTATTAACATTATTGCCATTATTGAATGTTTATCAGAATTTAGTTTGATGACTGACTAATCCATAAACTGATCAATACTGATAGCTTACTATTTAAATGTGCTTCTGCTCTTATACTGTATGCTACAGAAGAATAGGGATGTCAGTATTCATCTAACTTTTGCATTTTTCTTAGGTGATCACTAACAAATAGTATCATTCAGTGGAAAGAATGCTGCCTCTGGAGTATGAGGGTGTTTTTTAACTCTTTCAGTCATTCCCACATCCCCAACTCTTTGTGATATCATTTAAGGTTTTCTTGGTAATGACATTAGAGTACTTTACCATTGCTGTCTCCAGCTCATTTTACAGATGAGGAAACTGAGATAAACTGGGTGAAGTGACTTGTCCATGGTCACCCAGCTAGTAATTTTATGAGACTAGATTTTAATTTAGGAAGATGACCTGAATGCAGGCCCAGAATTCTATCTATTGTACTACCTCGCTGCCTTGGAGTCAGAGGGACCCAAGTTCAAATCCTCTTTTTCTCGCTTGCTACATATGTAACATTTGGATAAGTCACTTTATTTTTCTGACATGTTTCTTCATATGTAAAATGAAATGATTGAACTATATGGCCCCTATAGTCCCTCCAGCTCCAATTTATGAGTCTTTCCAAATAATTTATTTTTATTTTAATTTTGGATTTTCCATAATGAAGTAGGAATAATAGGGATTGAAAGTATTTGTGGGCATGTAGCAGATATTCCCAGTCACATTAAGGAAGTACCTAAGGTTTTATAAGCCTCACAACTCATATGAACAAAACTGTTATTTCTCTCCATGCAATGCACTGCACAATTTTGACCACTAGGTGGCAAAATTGTAGAACCAAACAATCAGGTTTACTATAGATCTTAATTCAGAAAGGATTGGATTTAAAAATAAAACATAATAAATTATATCATCTAAGATCTGCTCTGAAGAGGAGAAAAAAGCTAGAATCTCGATGGTGTTTAGATGTTAGATGTTTAGAAGATCACAGAGGCCTTTGCTTTCCGGGATTGATGGAGGAGAAGCATTCTGTGCTTCTATAACAGTTTTTGTTTAAGCTTCCTTCTTGCAGAGGACTATGACATCAGGGATCGATGCCATGACATTCAAGTGAATTGGATTTAAGTGAGGGAGGACTGTGCAAAGCCATCTGCCTTACTTTCCTCCCCAGAGCCATCTGGGTCCAGTGGCCATATATAGACCACAGTAACTCTTTAAGAAAGACCTTAGAAGCAATGTGATGTAGTGAAAATAACATTGTCTCTAGGATTAGAGAATCTGGGTGCAAATCCTGCTTCTGATGTTCACTAACTATATGATCTTAGACAATTCTCTTTGCTCTATTAAACCTCAGTTTCATCAGCTGTAAAATCAAAGAGGTTGTATTTTTTCAGTCACATTCATGTATTTTCATGACCCAATGGACCATACAATTCATGGGGATTTCTTGGCAAAGGTACTGTAGTGGCTTGCTCTTTCCTTCTCCAGGAGATCAAAGGACGAAAAGATTAAATGACTTGCCCAGGGCCACATGTAAGTACCCAACGTTGGGTTTGAACTAAAGTTTTCTTGACTTCAGGCCCAGCACTGATTAGAACTCTACATACAGTGCCATCTGGATAACATGTATGTAGCACTTGCTATGTGCTAGGCAATGGACTAAGTGCTTTATAAATAATCTCACTTTATACTCACAACAACCCTGAAAGAAAGATAATATTATTTCCATTTTACGGATGATAATATTGAAATAATCAGAAATTAAGTGACTTGTTCAGGTCACACAACTACTAAGCATTTGAATCCAGATTTGAACTGAGTCTTACTGTTTACATAACTCTATAAGATATTTTTCATGACCTGACTTTAGGAGGATGAAGCAGGAAGAATGAGAGAACTGGGGCAGAAAGGTAAAGGGATTTTGACAAAATCACAAAAGTAATAAATAGTAATAAAAAGAAAATACATAAATAGAACTTGAAGCCAGGTCTTCTAATTCCGAATCCATACTCCTATAACGTCTTAGTTTCCTAATCTATCCAAGGGGGGAGAGTGTAATAATAATGCCTGATTTCCTTACCTCATTTAGTGATTGTGGAGCTCAGATGAGATAATAGATGTGAAAAATAGAAAGCTTGGATAAATACAGGATATTAGTCAGTGTTCCCTTGGTTACTCCAGAAAAAATTGTAGCCAACAGTATCACCTCCCTTCTACACAAAGTTGCAACTCAAAAGATGTGTCTGAGCATGTGTTTCAGTGACCAGTGAACCAAGAAGATGAAGTAGGATTGATTATACAAAGTATTTACAGATTTCAGATTTCTTTACTTTAAGATTCACTCTGACCATTTTTAAATATGTAGGCTGTTCCAGCTAAATAACTAATCAAAGGAGGCTACTACCCCCACCCATAGAGTAGAGATCACATAGTGCCTTCATGTTAGGTGATTAGAGCATGCTCCTTCCTACCTGAGGTCAATCCTGAATCCTCCATTAAGGTTACATTGTAGTTATTTTTTAAAATGATCTTTTTTCATTCATGTTGCCCCCTTGCCTCCCAAAAAAACAAATTAAACCAACCAAAACAAAACAAAACCCAAACCAGAAACATATAATATGAAATCCTTTAGGAAAAGAACATTTTGGTTTTGTCATTGTATCTCCAGTTTCTATTCAAATCCCTGGCACAAAGGACTTAATAAGGGCTTGTCAAAAAATGAATTAATTTTTATAATTCTGCTCATGAATAATATTCTAAGATTTCTCAGAGGAACTCTAGGTAAAGACAAAATGAGTTCTGAAGTTATTTGCGACGCCATTCTGAATTTGACAGATTCTGTATAAACTCAGATCTTAGTTACTAGTCCATGGGATATAGGTAATTATTTTTGTACCTGTTTTATCACCCTGAAAGACTAGAGTTTAGTTTATTCCCATTCAACAAGCATCAAGTATATCTTTTGTATCAGACATAGTTTTAGACTTTATTGATATAAATGCATAATCAAAAAATTCTAATCTCTAAGATCTCTAAGAGAGTTTATATTCTGTTGAAACAAACTTCTTCAGCAGATGTGAATTATGTCATACTTAAACTTTGTTTTATTCCAATTTAGCTTGAAGATGATACATATATACACATATATATACATGTATTATACAAGCATGATATATAACCATACACTTATATACATATAAAATATACATATACATGTTAAATAGTTGGTAAAGAAAGAGGAAAAAAAAATAAGGAGAAGACCAAATCATAGTTTAGGCATTTTTCCAGATTAGGCTTACCTAGAGTAGATAATTTATCTGATGATAATGTTAATTCAGTGCTATTCCTCAGTGCTAAATAATCAAAGCTCCTGATTTATTCTCTGGGTCAGAAAATTTTGTTTTAAGCAGAGCTGTCCTCAACAGTATAATATTGGCCAAGTCTGTATTCAGCATTCCTCAACCTCCCCATTTTAGCAACTCTTTCCTTCCTCATCTCCCTTTTCATGGTCACAAAGTAATAATATATATTTATATAATGTCCAACATAGGTTATCTTTCTTTTTTTAATATATAAATTTTATTTTATTTAATAATAACTTCGCATTGACAGAATCCATGCCAGGATAATTTCTACACGACATTATCCCTTGCAATCACTTATGTTTCGTTTTTTCCCCTCCCTCCCTCCTCCCCCCCCCCCCCCCAGGACGGCAAGCAGTCCTATATATGCTAAACATGTTGCAGTATATCCTAGCTACAATACATATTTGCAGAATCGAACAGTTCTCTTGTTGCACAGGGAGAATTGGATTCAGAAGGTAAAAATAACTCGGGAAGAAAATCAAAAATGCAAATAGTTCACATTCATTTCCCAGTATTTCTTCTTTGGGTGTAGCTGTTTCTGTCCATCATTTCTCCAATGAAACTCAGTTAAGTCTCTTTGTCAGAGAAATCCACTTCCATCAGAATACATCCTCATACAATATCGTTGTCAAAGTGTATAATGATCTCCTGGTTCTGCTCATCTCACTTAGCATCAGTCCATGTAGGTCTCTCCAAGCCTCTCTGTATTCATCCTGCTGGTCATTCCTTACAGAGCAATAATATTCCATAACATTCATATACCACAATTTACCCAGCCATTCTCCAATTGATGGGCATCCATTCATTTTCCAGTTTCTAGCCACTACAAACAGGGCTGCTACAAACATTTTGGCACATACAGGTCCCCTTCCCTTTTTTAGTATCTCTTTGGGGTATAAGCCCAATAGAAACACTGCTGGATCAAAGGGTATGCACAGTTTGATAACTTTTTGGGCATAATTCCAGATCGCTCTCCAGAATGGCTGGATTCGTTCACAACTCCACCAACAATGCATCAGTGTCCCCGTTTTCCCGCATCCCCTCCAACATTCATCATTATTTTTTCCTGTCATCTTAGCCAATCTGACAGGTGTGTGGTGATATCTCAGAGTTGTCTTAATTTGCATTTCTCTGATCAATAGTGATTTGGAACACTCTTTCGTGTGAGTGGTAATAGTTTCAATTTCTTCATCTGAAAATTGTCTGTTCATATCCTTTGACCATTTATCAATTGGAGAATGGCTTGATTTTTTATAAATTTGAGTCAGTTCTCTATATATTTTGGATATGAGGCCTTTATCAGAACCTTTAATTGTAAAGATGTTTTCCCAGTTTGTTACTTCCCTACTAATCTTGTTTGCATTCGTTCTGTTTGTACAAAGGCTTTTTAATTTGATATAATCAAAATTTTCTATTTTGTGATTGGTAATGGTCTCTAGTTCATCTTTGGTCACAAATTTCTTTCTCCTCCACAAGTCTGAGAGATAAACGATCCTACAACATAGGTTATCTTAAAAAAAAAAGATAATTGGGGCTGTGTCTTGCCTGGGACTACACAGCTAGTATAGGTTATTGATTTTTAATAATTAATCTTTATGCAAATTCTCTGAGCCAAGTAAAAGAAACATTTTAAATTAACAAGTGAGGAATGGGGAGTATTAGAGTTAGGATTGAGGTTCTCTTGACTCCAAAACCAGAGCTTTTTAAATAATATCATTATTCTTGTTTATGAACAGAATTGTAAAAAAAATAGCATATTATTTGGTAAGTACCCCTTAAGTACTTTATGCCAGGTACTTTAATAGATGTTGGGCATACAAAGACAAAAGGAAAATGTTCTTGCTCTCAAGGATCTTATATTCTTTTTGGCTTTTTTTTTGGGGGGGGGAGGTAAGGAAAGGGTAACATGAATACAGGTAAATTAAAAAAAAAACAAACAAAAATAACTACAAAGTATTTTCAGTAGAGGATTCAGTATTGATCGTAGGTAGGAACTGGCATTTGTCCTGAACCTTTAAGGAACTAGATTTTCTATGAAATGAAATGAGAAAGGATTCCAAGCATATGTAATAATCTATGTAAAGGCAGAGAGACAAGAGAAAGAATGTTATATATGACAAACAATAAGGAGAACAGTTTGCTTGGAACAAAGAAAGTAGGAATATGAGTGAAAAAGAATGTTCAATAAGCTTGGAAAGGTAGCTGAGGCCATATTGTAAAAAAATGCTTTAAATGCCAAACAAAGGAACTGATATTTGCATTTTACTTTATCTTTTCCTTTTGACTAATTTGTTTTTGTAATTTTATACTTCAGGCAATAGGGGGCCATTGGAGTTTCTTGAACATCGAAATGACTTGATCACAGCCATGTTTTAGGAATTTAATTTTGTTGGCTTGTGGAAGTTATGTGAAGGATGACTCAAAAAGAGGGAAGATCTGAGCCTTATCTCCAGTGTGCTATTCTTTCCAGTAGTTACACCTCGGCTATGTGGTGTTCCTTCATTCCCAGCATCACTCCAGCATCTTCTTTTCTGTCAGTGCCTCTTCAGTTTCTATTTCTGTGTAGTACCCTGTCACTCAGGTGGCATTGTCTTCAATTCAGAAAGATTTATCTCTGTTGCTCCAGCTTCTTTCATCCTCAGGATAGTGCAATAAAAAGACTAACATGTTGTCTCAGAGTCTAGTCAAGTTACTTAATCTCAGAGTTCTGAATCAATCTCTAAGGCTAGCTACTGATTCACATTAGTAGAGTCAGGAGTTCCCTCTACCATTGAAATCACAGGTCTAGACTCTCCAAAGACAAAAAAAAATGATCCTCTTTGTTTCTTAAGCAGAGTGTAGCCAGTGTGTTTTTCTTCTGGGTTGGCACTGAGTTGCTTTGGACTCAGAAAAACACTTGTGCTTTCTTGTCTTATTTTATATGCTTTCATCTTCTTTTTGGGCATCTGGGGCCACTACATGAAGATTATCCTATCCTCCAAGCTTTGAAAAAAAGACTGGAGATGTTGGAAAGGTGAAGGAAAGTTCTGGTAGCTGTTTTACTACAGATGATCTTGGAGATTGGCTGCTGCTTATATAGGCATCTGTGACTTTGAGCATGGGATGGGGGCAATCCTGTTCTAATTACAAAGATTCAGGCTTTCAATAAAACGATTTTATAATGTAACTTTTCTCTATAGCACTTGGTTTTGCAAAACAATTTACTCATAACAACTCTGTAAGGTTAATGGTGCAAATATTATTATTTTCAAAATTAGCACTAAGGAAACTAAAGATCACAGAGGCAACTTATATTCCCCATGTTCAGATAGCTAGTATATGTCAGAGCCTGGATTTGAATTTTAGGTCCTAACTCCAATTTCTTCAACTACAAAATGTTACGTTGAGTTTAATGAAAGAATACCTTTTCTCTAAGCACTCAAAAAGCTTTAATACTACTTAACTATGTTTTTAAATTCTCCCAGAATACTGCTATTTCTATTTTAGAGATGGAGAAAGTCATATGAGGAGAAGGTAATTGCTGAGTCTATAATCATTCAACTCAACAAATATTTATCAAATGCTTGTTGGTTATCTGCAAGATGTTCTGATTGATCATGAAGGCATAAAGATAAAGAAGACTGAGATACTGCTCTCAAGGAGCTTATACTTTAATAGGAATGAATATAATGAGGGAGGGAAAGATTTGAAATTGGAGAAAATAAAAAAATCATAGAATCTCAGAACTAGAAAAGATCTCATGGAGGTCATCCAATCAAACTTATATACGAAAAGGAGTCATTTCTAGAACAATCTTAACAAATGGGCATTCATTCTCATCATGAAGCCTTTCCTTGAGGAAGGATCACAAGTCCCTACGATAGCCCATTCCACTTTCCACTTTTGGATAGCTTTGATTGTGGAAATTTTATTCTTTATACCAAGCAGAAAATTTTATTTCTATGTGTATGGGTGAGCATGTGTGTGTGTGTGTGTGTGTGTGTGTGTGTGTATAAAGTCAATTTACTTCTCTAAGTTCAAGGAAGAAAATTCTACCTTGTAGGTATCACTAAGATTGAGTAAATGAAAATCATTAATGTAATGTATCTCTAGAGGAGTATATCATATTAAGAAGGAATAGAATAGATAAAAATCAGCTCAAACACACATATATTCATGTGTTTATATATTATATAGACATCAACATATCTATATCTATATCTACACATACAAACCCACATATCCCACTTATTCCTTCCACCACAATTTTCATTCTGCTCTCAGTCCAAGAAGATTTAAGTCTAATCTCTTCTATGAGACAAATTTATCATGTAACTCTTTGAACTCACTGAGATCAGTTATGTATATTTTCTGTTAGCATCTCTCCTTTCTCTTATTTTAAATTATCATTTTCTATTAATTTTTTTGTTGTTGTTCTATCCTTCTTAGGCTAAATATTCTTCTTCTTTGAAGATCAAGTAAATGCAAAATGAGTTGAATAATTAAGGAATCTCAGTGTCATCTCCTGTCTTGGACTTCTTGATTCTCTTTTGCCTTCCCTCCCCTCAACATGGCTAGTAAACACACACACACACACACACACACACACACACACACACACACACAAATACTTTTTCTTCCTTCCTGATCTTTGTCCTCAGTATCAAGACATTTTGAGAATTAAGATTCTAACACTATTGTCTGAGATTTTTGTTACTGTTTTGTGTCCATTGTCAATAATCAGCCCTTATTTCTAACTTTTCTAAATGTCTCTTTTACATCCCATTTGGCCATCAGGTTCCCTGAGCACTCTTATCAGTTTCTATAGGCAATATTTCCTTTTCTGGCTCATCAGAATTAGTTTCATTTGTGTCTTAAAATTTTTATCCTTGGAGAGTTTCCCATCTTTCTTGAGTTGATTTTCCATGTTGAATTTTAGGTTATGAGATCCTATCTATGCTTTCTCTGAATATTTTAAAATCCATTCTCTCCAAATCTAGAGCACATGTCAGACTATGTGTGACTTTCTGTTCCTATGTTACAGATTCCTGGATGGAATAATCACTCCTCTCTAAAGGTTCCCTTTCTCTTCTAGCACCCAGTTTCTCTTTGTTGATCAGAATTAGATTTAGGAAAAAAAGTTACTTTTGTCACTTCTAACTTTTAAAAAATATTATCTTGAAGACAAACCAAGAGTTTGCTTTTGCCAGAGTTTCAACAGATGTCTGTTTGACTGAAATTTCCTGTTAGTGTCATATCATGACTCCATGTGGGGTTTGTGATCTGTTTTCCAAACCTCTTTTTTATTTCCTTCTTCTGTCTCTGTAGTCTTCAATAGACTCTCATGACCATATGGCTTCTGTTTCTTTCTCTACTGGTTTTCACCCATATGATGTCTACCATGTTTCCTTCTCCAGATCCTGTAATTGTACATAGGAACATATTTTTTAAATTTAAAATGTCAGTCTGAAATCTTCCACTTCCTTTTTTTCCTTTCTCTTCTTTCCTTCCCCTCTCCCTCCTTCCTCCTCCTCCTCTTCTTTTTCTTCTTCTTCTTTTTCCTCTTCTTCCTCCTCCTCCTCTTCCTCTTCCTATATTTCTTGCATGTATGTGTAGATTCTGTCTGAGAATTTTCTCTCCTGTGAATCACTGGGCCTTTATACTACTCTTCTTTCTATGTCAGCTAATTAACAAGTCAATAAATGTTTATAAAGTGCTTACTATATGGCAAGCACTGTGCTAAGTGCTGGTGACCTGGAGAAAGAAAAAAAGGACTGTCTCCCTTTAAGAAGCCATAGTCTAATGGGAGTGAAAACATTTAAACTAGGTAAAAATGAGATAAATATCTCTGTCTCTATCTGTCTATCTATCTATCTATTACCCCATTCACCTACCCCTATCCAGCCACCTCCCCCCCACACAGAGAAATGGCCCATGTTTTGATCCTTTAATTCCTGTAATTTTGAGGCACTGACCATGTAGGCAAAGCAGTATTCAAATTCACCACATATTCATTCATTGCCTTTTTTACTCAATAAGTTGATCAGTCAACAAATCAAAACTGAACACAGTAATTACAATGACCAAGATTGGCCCCAAAGAAGAAAGCCGAAAATGAATCTCTCTCTCTTTGCAGAGGTTAGGGATTGTGGATGTCGGACACTATATATATTCAGGACTTTGCTGACCAGTGTGCCTTTGTTTTGATTAACTTTTCCTATTTTTTTTTCCTCTTATAAAGAATGGAGAGGGATATGTTGAGAAATTAAGAGCATGTAAAAATATACAAATAATTTAAAAAATAATCCTTATTTTTTCAGTAACTTTAGTATGGTTTTATATATATATATATAATTTTGGTAATTGCCTTTATTATGGTTATATATGTGTGTGTATTTACTGATTCATAGAAATTTATCATATTTCATTAATTGTCTTTAATATGGTTTTATATGCATATATATTAAAACCAAGAAATGTGTGTGTGTGTATATATGTATATATATATATATATATATATATATATATACATATATACACACATTTCTTGCTTTTAATCCTTATTTTTTCAAATCTCAGCTTAAATGATAGCTCTTTCTCTAATTTTCCCAGTTGTAGACTTTTTTACCTCACTTTATTACTTTTAATTTACAAAGTACATTTTTTTTGCATTCTCCCTCTTTTCCTCCCCTCCCCATTTACATTATCCTCTTTCTTGAGAGCAGGAAGCATTTTATATTTTGCTTTCCATTACTAATGCAGAGAACAGTGCCTAGCTTATAGAAGTCACTATGTTCATATTTATTGAATTAAATTGCAGCCTTTACTCACCCAACAAGGGGTCATTCATCCTTTACTTCAAGACATCCCATGAAGGAGAAATCACTACTTCCTGATGGCCTACTTTTGGGTGGATCTAAGTGTTAGAAAGTTTTTTCCTTCTATTAAGCACAAATCTATCTCCTCCAACTTCTATCCATTTTCCTATTTCTTCCACCTGGGACAAAACAGAAGAATCCTCATTTCCCTTGCACATGTCCGACTTCTAAATATTTGAAGATAGTTATCAAAAACCCATTAAGTTTCCTTTTCTCTAGCTTATATATCCTCATCTTTAGGCCCTTTCACCAGCTTCATTTATTTCCTCTGGACATTCTTCAACTCATCAATGTCCTTCTTAAACCAAAAAACCCTGCACTGAACACAATACTTCAGATGATGGCTGGCTGAGACAAAGTACAGGGAGATCATTATTTCCTTAGTCACAAATGCTATGTTGACATTGATGTAGCCCAAAATTATATTCACTTTTTTGGGAAGGAGAGACACTTATGCCTCTGTATTAAATCATATCAATCTTGCAAAAAAACAAAAACAAAAACAAACCTAGAACCCTTTTCAGTATGATTATGGTCTGACAACATCTCTCTCCTATCTTATACTTAAGAAGGCTATGCAGAGTAGATCTCTGATTTTCAACAGCATAGGGAAGTTTAAATCAATGCAGTTTAACACATTCTCTTGCAAGTGAAGAAGTTGGCCTTCTGAGTGAATTCTTGTTACATATAGCAAGTCATTTCTCACAAAAGTTTAAAAAACTGAGAGACTCTCCAAAGGGAGGGATAATAAAAATACTCTCAAATGTGTAAACACAAGTTTCTAAACAGATAGGAAAGAGCAGAGAATTTCAGATTTAGGTGGACTTTGAAGATTATCTTTTCTAATTTCTTCATTCTGAAGGTAGGCAAGTCAAAATTCAGGAGATGGTGAGGATCAGAATTGTGACTCAGTCTGTGACTCAGATATCAGTGTATTCTTTCTCTGTACCTCATAAACTACCACTGATTTCATGAAATTTTACGACCTAGGTTTCTGGTTTTATTTTGTCACCAAGAAGAAACACTAGAATGGAGAAAAGAAACTTTTGATTAGAAAATCTGCTAGATAATTATAGTATCCTTTTAGTGAAGGGAATGGGACACACATATACAAAGACAGAAACAAAAAAATGAAAGAGGCAGAATCCGAGAGCTACATAGACAGACAGAGGTTATTTTTGCCATTAATTTTATCCTATAGGAAGTTAAGAAAAAATGTAATGATTTCTTTATCATAAAGAACTAAATACCCTTCTTTCTTTAAAAAAAAATAACATTTTCTCCAATTGCATGTTAAAACAACTTTTAAGTTTTCTTTTTGTTTTGAGTTTCAAATTCTATCTTTCCCTTCCTCCCTCTTTTCCCTTTGCCCCTCCCTGAGACTATAAGCAATCTGATAAAGTTTATACATGTGTAATCATGTAAAACCTTTCCATGTTATTTATTTTTAATTTTTTTATTAAATATTTTTATTTTCAAAACATATGCATGGATAATTTTTCTTTTTTTCTATTTTATTTTATTGTACATTTTTTATTATAGATTTTTATATACAAAATATATGTATGGGTAATTTTTCAACATTGACCCTTGCAAAAAGTTCTGTTTCAATTTTTCTTCTCCTTCCCTCCCCTCTCCCCTAGATGGCAGATAGTCCCATACATGTTAAATATGTTAAAGTATAGGTTAAATACAATATATGTATACATATTTATTTAGTTATCTTGCTGCACAAGAAAGATCAGATTTAGAAAGAAGGTAAAAACTAACCTGAGAAGAAAAAACAAAAATGCAAACAAATAATAACAGAAAGAGTGGAAATGCTATGTTGTGATCATTTCCCAGTGTTCTTTCTCTGGGTATGGCTGATTCTGTTCATTACAGATCAATTGGAATTGATTTGGGTGCTCTTGAAGAGAGCCACATCCATCAGAATTGATCATCATATAGTATTGTTATTGAAGTATATAATGATCTCCTGGTTCTGCTCATTTCACTTAGTATCAGTTCATGTAAGTTCCTCCAAACCTCTCTGTATTCATTCTGCTGGTCATGTCTTATAGAACAATGATATTCCAGCCATTCTCCAATTGATGGGCATCTATTCAATTTCCAGTTTCTAGCCACTATGAAAAGGGCTGTTATTCATTTAAAAAATATTTGAACAACAAAAAAGAAAGCAAGGAAGTGAAAAATAGTATTCTTCAGTCTATATTCCGACAACATCAGTTCTTTCTCTGGAGGTGGATATTTCATCATGAGTCCTTTGGGATCAGTGTTGTTGCTGAGAAGAGTGAAAGTCATTCCCAGTTCTTCATCATATAATATTTTTGTTGCTATTTACAATGTTCTCCTGGTTCTGCTCACTTCACTTTACATCAGTTCCTGTAAGTCTTTTCAGGGTTTTCTGAAAGCATCCTACTTTTCATTTCTTATAGCATAAAAACATTCTATCACAATCTTGTATCACAGCTTATTCAACCATTCCCCAATTGATGGGTATTGCTTCAATTTTCAATCCTTAGTCAACACAAGAAAGCTGCTATAAATATTTTTGTACAAATAAGTTTTTTCCCTTCACTTTTTAAAAAAAGTCTCTTTGGGATATAGACCTAACAAGTGGTATTGCTAAATCAAAGGGTATGCACAGTTCCAAATTATTCCCCATAATGACTGGATTACAACTCCACCAACAATGCATTAGTTCCCAGTTTCATCATATCTTCTCCAACTTTTATCATTTTATTTTTATCATATTAGTTGATCTGATAGATATGAGGTGGTACCTCTGATTTGTTTTAATTTGTATTTGCCTAATAAATAGTGATTTAGGGGGTTTTATATGACCATGGATAGTTTTAATTTCTTCATTTGAAAACTGCTGTTCATATGCTTTGATTACATATCAATTTGAGAGTGATTTATATTCTTAAAAATTTGACACAGTTCTATATATTTGAGAAATGAGGATTTTATTAGAGATACTTTTGAAAAAAATTGATTTCCTTCTTATTTTGGTTGCATTGATTTGTGCAAAAGTTTTTCAGTTTTATATAATCAAAATTATCTATTTTCCAATTTTCTGTTTTTTTCTAATGCTCTTTATGTCTTGTTTGGTCTAAAATTCTTCCCTTAATCATAGATCTGACAAGAAAACTATTCTATGCTCTCTCTCAATTTACATAAAGTATCACACTTTATGTATAAATCAGGTACCCATTTTGACCATATTTTGTCATGTGGTGTCAGCTAGTGATCTATGCCTAATTTCTGCCATGCTGTTTCCTAATTTTCCTCGTGGTTTTTGTCAAATAATGAGTTTTGTTTCAAAAGCTTGGAATTTGGGGTTTATCATATATTCAATTACTATGGTCATTTACTATAATGTATTGTGGTTTTAGCCTAATAATTAGATTGTTTTGAAAATAACTGCTTTATAATAAAGTTTGAGATCTAGTACTGCTACCTTCCTTCACATTTTTTCCCCCCACTGATTCCCTTAATATCCTTGATTTTTTGGTTCTTTTAGATGAACTCTGTTATTATTTTTCTGACATTGTATTTTTGGTAATTTGGTTTGTATGGCATTGAATAAATAGATTAATTTGGGTAGAATTATCATTTTTCTTGTTTGTTTATTTTTTTCTGAGACAATTGGGGTTAAGTGACTTGCCCAGGATTACACAGCTAGGAAGTGTTAAGTGTCAGAGACCAGATTTGAATTCAAGTCCTCCTGACTTCAGAGCTGGTGCTCTATCCACTGTGCCACGTAGCTGCTCCTAGAATTGTCAATTTTATTAGATTGATTCAAGTTTACTTATGAGCAATTGATATTTTTCCAGCTGTTTAGATCTGACTTTATTTATGTGAAAAGTGTTTCATAATTGTGTTCATATAGTTCCTTTGTTTGACCTAGCAGGTAGACTCCCAAATATTTTATATTATTTATTGTTTTTTTAATGGGATTTCTCTTTCTATTTCTTGCTGTTGGGCTTTGTTGGCAATATATAGTGATGTGAATGATTTATGGAGGTTTGCTTTGTATCCTGCAACTTTGCTGAAGTTGTTAACTATTTCATTACTTTTTTTAGTGGATTCTCAAAGTACACCATCATATTATTTGCAAAGAGTAATATTTTTGTTTTCTCATTATTTATCCTAATTCCTTTAATTCCTTTATTTTTTCCCTTATTGCAATAGCTAGCATTTCCAATGCAATATTGAATAATAAAATTGATAATGGGCATTCTTTTTTCACCTCTGATTTTACTTGGAAGACTTCTAACATATCCCCATTATGGATAACATTTGCTGATGGTTTTTTACCAAGGCCCTTTCTTAGATCCCCTCTTCAAAATTAATAATTGAACAAATGAATCTCAGCTTTGATATACTGTGTATCAATTGTATCAAGTTGTAAATGTTCTGGGAAAGATCAACTGGAGTTAGCTTTATTTTTAAAAACTTGTATCTCTGCCCCTAAGATCAATTCATCAGGCTCTGGACACCTCTGGCCAAAATTATCATGTGCCTCCTTGTGAATAGGAATAGCTTATTCTGGTGCTTGGCTTCTGCATTTTAAGTGTCAATATGGGTGCCCATCGCATTTGTTCCTGTTCTGAGTCTTTCTGAGTTACTTTCCTATATTTCAAAAACAGGTTTAGGTTTTACAAGCATGGTATGTGGTGATAGTGGCCTTGAGGAGCTAATGTTGTGTTGCTTTCAAGATTATACTCCTACTTAAGCTACCTATAGGATTGTCAACTTCATTAGCATCTTGGAGGTAGTATATCTTTCCAAAGCTTCAGCACTTGATTTTTTTTTTCACGACCTTCTGCTGAGTAACAAAGTTAAAGGTATCAATATATGATTTGCAACAACAGTTATATACCTAACAAGAAAAAAAAAATTAGTAGAAAGTGATTAAGATTTAATGCCAGAAAAAATCTCTGCAAGTCTTACTTTGTGATTCATTTAGGAGAAAGCCAGAACTGTGATACAGTATTTCTCCTTGAATGTGGATTTCATCATTTCTGACATCATGCCTGTCCTGATGATTTATTCCCCTCATAACTAGTTGAAAAACCCAGTTTTGCCTAAGACAATGAATTTAGGTATCATGTTCCAGATAATAAAAAAAATTGGTTTGAGATTCAAATGTGAGAAAACTGTTAAAACAGACTAATATGGGACTCTGAGGCAGCATGGTAAAGAAAAAATAAACAATTATATAGTTCCTACTATGTGCTGGGTCATGGGTATTATGTATGGAGTATGAAAAATGCTTTTACAAATATTATCTCACTTGATTCTTACAACAACCTGTGAGGTAGGAGCTATTATTATCTCCACTTCGCAATTAAGGAAATTGAGGCAAATAGAGATTATATGGTTTACCCAGGATCACACAGCTTGTAAGTATCTGAGACTGGATTCAAATTCAGGTCTTGCTTGGCCTACCATTTTATCCACTGGAATTTATACCAGCTCTCTCTGGTAGAGAGGGGGAAAAAAACAAAACAAAACAAAAACAAACAAACAAAAAAAACTCGGATTTAGAATCTAAAAATCAGCCTACTGATTCTCTCTGGCTTTGCTAATTATTCTATGAGTGACCTTGGGGGATGTATTATCTTACCAGGTTTTGATTTCCTTTTCTACGAAATGTTAGGATTGAGCTAGATAATCTTTGTAATGGAATGGCCTGAATGCTAATTTAAGTCAGATGTTATAACAAAATGAGACAGAGGTCATTCAATATTTATTAAAAGTATACTTTCTTAGTTATGATTTAGAAAGGGTATTCAATGAGGATATCTCCATACTTACTACAGTTTAATGCAGGCCTCTTCTGGAAACCAATCTGATCAGCAGATAAGGTATGGTGATTCTCCTTGATCTTGGGGTATCAGAAATGTTTGAAGGGACCCATTTCAAATGACTGGACATTTTAATGCCTTTAGATGAACAGAAAACCATGTCATTATGGTAAAAGGAGACTTGGAAGCTCTGTTAAAGGAGGCACAACTGAAATATCAACTTGATCTTCTGAGCCTCTGTCCACCCTCAGTCAATCAAGTTTTAGGAGAGTTTTGTTACCTTTCAGGAGAGGGGGAAACACCAAAAAATACCAAAAAGCTTGTAAAAAAAAAACTCATCATACCAGTTAAGCATCTTCTAGGCTCAAATTCTATGAGATCAAATCTGAAGGGATTGTCAAGGAGAATAAGATATAGAATATTCTGAAGCAAAGAAATGGAGAAATCTCTTATATTTGGTCATCAGGAAGGAAGATGTAAGGAGGGGCTAAAATTGGGTTTCTTATTAAGATTTTGGCCCAGAAATAGCTTCTGTTTGCTTTAGATCCTTGCCAGGAATCTGATATTTATAAATCAAAGGCAGCTGAGCTAGCTAATATCCAGTAGAGGAGAGGGACTGAAAAATAAAAAGCCTCATTCAGGCAGTAAATTTGAGCACAGAGTAAACAGGCTTGGAAATCTGGCTGTCAGCCCCAGGAATCCAATTCAATTCAATAAGTTTCTATTTGACTTCTACTATGTGACAGATGCCATGATTGACACTAGGGATACAGGGATGAAAAAAAGACACACTCCATGCCCTCAAGGACCTGGGCCACAAACAAAAACAAAGGATAAATGAGGTCTCACTTCCAGTGACTTTGATGAGCAAGAGAAATTTTGCAGTGGCCTGCAGAGAGTGTGCTGGCGTTGTGTTCTTCCAGCACCAAATAGCAACTATCAATGTGGCACAAAACACAACTATGCTGGATAGAGAAGGCAATGAAAGAGCTAGAGATTTGTCTCTTTTTTCTTTAAGTTATCAGATAGATTACAGTGTGACTTGAAAGAATAGAAATTCTTGAAGAACACCACCAAAAGGCAAAAAAAATATAACCTGAACCATAAGGAGTGTCAGAGAGTTGGAGGAGACAAGAAAGAGTTATTGAAAATTTAGGACAAGAGTTCTTAAGCTGAGCTCCTGTGCTCCCTGAACCTGTATATACACACATATGTATATATGCACATATGTATAATATATTACATACATATCCCCTACATGAACAATATATGTATATATGAACACATATACACATATATACATATTTATTTAAAAATTGGGGGAATTTTTTTCAATATAACTGGTTCCTTTTGTAATCCTTTGAATTTTATTTTATGAATTTAGAAATTGAGAAGGAATCCATAGGCTTCACCATATTGTTAAAGAACATCCAGGGTATACACATAAAGTGTTTGGAATCCCTGCTATAGATGGTAGAGAGACATTTTATGAATCAAGAAGCTTCAAAAGCTGATGATCTTTCAAAAGGCATTTATCAAGTGTTACAAACTATGTTAGGGTTGGCAAAGTACCTGGCATATAATAGGTGTTTAATAATGTAAAATATTTAGTAACTAACTAACTACATTAAAGAGAAGTCATTAATGGTTATGTTTACGATGGGAAGGAGATTTCTAGAGCATTACCTCATTCTCATATGGTTGATCAAGAAATTTATCATTTTTGCCTTTGTCCAGTTGATTGATAAGGGTATTAAATATCATAAAGTCCATCTCAGAGCACTGAAGCAATTCACTGGAGATTTTGTTCCAATTTGACCCCAAGGCCCAATGACTATCATTTGGGTCTGTCTACACAGCTTGTTCTGAGTTCATGTAATTGTTCTGTCATGTTCTAGCTTATTTTGCTTCACCTTTTTCAAAAGGTTGGCATGCAAAGCCTTATTAAATGCTTCAAAAAAATCTTGGTAAATTATACCTAAATCATTCCCTTGTCTATCATTTTAGTAATCCTTTCCAAAAGAGGGAAATAATCTGAGTTTGACAAAATCGGGTCTTAATGCAGTCAAACTATGACCCCTTGGTAACCAAATCTATTTTTTTTTTTTTGCTCTTAATAGTATTTGATTTTTCCCCCAATTTCATGTAAAGATCATTTTTTAAAATAACTTTTTATTGATAGAACCCAATATTTTTTACAGCATTATCCCTTACATTCACTTCTGTTCTGATTTTTCCCCTCCCTCCCTCCACCCCCTCTCCCAGATGGCAAGCAGTCCTTTACATGTTGAATAGGTTACAGTATATCCTAGATACAATATGTGTGCAGAACTGAACAGTTTTCTTGTTGCACAGGGAGAATTGAATTCAGAAGGTATAAATAACTCGGGAAGAAAAACAAAAATGCAAGCAGTTTATATTCATTTGCCAGTGTTCTTTCTCTGGGTGTAGCTGTTTCTGTCCATCTTTGATCAATTAAAGCTCTCTTTATCGAAGAGATCCACTTCCATCAGAATACATCCTCAAACAGTATTGTTGTTGAGGTATATAATGATCTCCTGGTTCTGCTCATTTCACTAGTTCATGTAAATCTCACCAGTCTTCTCTGTATTCATCCTGTTGGTCATTTCTTTCAGAACAATAATATTCCATAACGTTCATATACCACAATGTACTCAACCATTCTCCAATTGATGGGCATCCATTCATTTTCCAGCTTCTAGCCACTACAAACAGGGCTGCCACAAACATTTTGGCACAAACATTTCCCTTCTTTAGTATCTCTTTGGGATATAAGCTCAGTAGAAACACTGCTGGATCAAAGGATATGCACAGTTTGATAACTTTTTTAGCACAATTCCAAATTGCTCTCCAGAATGGCTGGATGTGTTCACAATTTCACCAACAATGTATCAGTGTCCCTGTTTTCCCACATTCCTTCCAATGTCATTCTAGCCAATCTGACAGGTGTGTAGTGGTATCTCAGAGTTGTCTTAATTTGCATTTCTCTGAGAAGGACTTCCGGTTAAGATGGCGGAGAGGAGGCACACAGCTGCATAAGCTCCACGCTTTCTCTCACTATCCATTTCATTACAAGCATCTGAATTAATGCTTGACTGAAAAAAAGCCCACAAATAGTTACCAAGAGAAGCCATCCTTGAGATCTGCCAAGAAAGGTCTGTCTTTACTGGAGGGCTGGGACGGTTTTAGATCGGGCGCAGGCAGCGGGCAGCGGCAGTGAGAGCACAGGAGCAGACTGGAGAGGGGGTGGGGAGTGATCGCAGCCGTCTCTGCGGGGAGAGCTTCGCTACAGGTTTGGATACTTTGCTCCGGCAGCAAGTCAGCAGCCCAGCAGAGAAGCTAAAAACACCGGGGCTGAAGAATACAACCCCAAACAGCTGGAGTCTCTCGGGACCTGGCCGCCCCTCCCCTTCCTCCCCCCCCCCCCCCCCCCCCACAGTGACTCAGCACGCTCTGGGATCTCAGAGCACAGGCGCAGCACAGTCCTGCTAGTGCCTCACTGCTGCCCCCTGCAGTCTGTAGAGGAAGCTCGATAACATACCCAGCCCCTCCCCCAAAGAAAGACTCCAGTTTTTTCTGTTTTTCTTTGCTAGTTTGTCTTTGATTATTAGACAGAATGAGCAAGAAACTGATTAACCCTTGACAGCTTCTATACAGATAGAGAGCAGACTCTAAATCCTGAGGAGACTAAAAACAGACAATCCCCAGGTGAATACCCAAAGGAGGAGATCATCTGTTCCTCAGCACAGATGAACCTCATAGAAGTAATTAAAAAGGCTCTCACAAGGGAGCTAGAAGAAATATGGGGAAAGCAGAGTGAGGCTTGGCAAAAGGAGAGGGAAGCTTGGGAAAAGGAGAGGGAGGCTTGGCAAAAGGAGAGGGAAGCTTGGGAAAAGGAGAGGGAGGCTTGGCAAAAGAGCCTGGAGAAAGTTAAAGAGAGAGTGGATAAAGAAGTAAAATCCTTGAAAAATAGGATTGGTGAACTGGAAAACAAAATTGGCAAAATGGAAAAAAATTCCACAGAACAAAAGAACTCAATGGGACAATTAGAAAAAGATTTTAAAAAAGTGAGTAAAGAAAATACTTCACTGAAAATCAGAATTGAACAAGTGGAATTGAATGACTCGAGGAGACAAGAATCAGTCAAGCAAATCCAAAAAAATCAAACAATGGAGAAAAATGGGAAATACCTTCTGGGGAAGACAACAGACCTGGAAAACAGATCCAGGAGAGACAATCTGAGAATCATTGGACTTCCACAAAAACATGATGAAAAAAAGAGCCTGGACACTATTTTCCAGGAAATTATCAAAGAGAACTGCCCAGAAGTCATAGGAACAGAGTTAAAAATAACCATTGAAAGGATTCATCGATCACCCACTGAAAGGGATCCTAAAATCAAAACACCAAGGAATATAGTGGCCAAATGCCAGAACCCTCAGATGAAGGAAAAAATATTGCAAGCAACTAGAAAAACCCAATTCAAGTATCAAGGAGCCACAATAAGGATCACCCAGGATCTGGCAGCATCCACATTAAAAGATCGAAGGGCCTGGAATATGATATTCCGAAAGGCTAAGGAACTTGGTATGCAACCAAAAGTAACTTACCCAGCGAGAATGAGCATCTTTTTCCAGGGAAGAAGATGGACATTCAACGAAGTAAGCGGATTTCACCTATTTTTGATGAAAAAGCCAGAACTTAACAAAACGTTTGATCTACAAATATAGAACTCAAGAGAAATCTAAAAAGGTAAAGATTAATCTTGGGAATTATATTTCAGCTATAAAGATGTATAAAGAATACATGTATACCTTGTTCTAGAAACTGATGTGGAAAGGACATTGTACCAGAAAAAGGGTAAAGTGGGGGTAGTACATCTCATGAAGAGGCATAGAAAACCTTTTATATCTGAGAGAAAGAATGGAGGGGGATGAATATAGTGGGTATCTTACTGCCTTCAGAATTGGCTTTAAGAGAAAAATTTTAGACATATTCAATCTATGGTGAAACTTCTCCCACCTCATTGAAAAGTGAGAAGGGAAAAGTGAAAAGGGAAGGAATAAGCTAAGCAGAAGGGAATACGGAAACTGGGAGGGAAAAGGGTAAGATAGGGGGAGGAACTCTAAGGTGAGGGGAAGGATACTAAAAAGGGAGGGCTGTGAGAAGCAAGTGGTGCTCACAAGCTTAATACTGGGAAGGGGGGTAAAGGGGAAAGAAGGGAGAAAAGCATAAACCGGGGTTAACAAGATGGCAAGTAATACAGAATTGGTCATTCTAACCATAAATGTGAACGGGGTAAACTCCCCCATAAATAGGAAGCGGTTAGCAGAATGGATTAAAAGCCAGAATCCTACAATATGTTGTTTACAAGAAACATACCTGAAACGGGGAGATACATGCAGAGTAAAGGTAAAAGGTTGGAGTAAAATCTACTATGCTTCAGGTGAAGTCAAAAAAGCAGGGGTAGCCATCCTGATCTCAGATCAAGCTAAAGCAAAAATTGATCTAATTAAAAGAGATAAGGAAGGGCACTATATCTTGCTAAAGGGTAGCATGGATAATGAAGCACTATCTATATTAAACATATATGCACCAAGTGGGGTAGCATCTAAATTCTTAAAAGAGAAATTAAGAGAGCTGCAAGAAGAAATAGACAGTAAAACTATAATAGTGGGAGATCTTAACCTTGCACTCTCAGAATTAGATAAATCAAACCACAAAATAAATAAGAAAGAAGTCAAAGAGGTAAATAGAATACTAGAAAAGTTAGATATGATAGATCTCTGGAGAAAATGTAATGGAGACAGAAAGGAATAGACTTTCTTTTCAGCAGTTCAAGGAACCTATACAAAAATTGACCATATATTAGGACATAAAAACCTCAAACTCAAATGCAGTAAGGCAGAAATAGTAAATGCATCCTTTTCAGACCACAATGCAATGAAAATTACATTCAACAAAAAACCAGGGGGAAGTAGACCAAAAAATAATTGGAAACTAAATAATTTCATACTAAAGAATGATTGGGTGAAACAGCAAATCATAGACATAATTAATAACTTCATACAAGAAAACGATAATAATGAGACATCATACCAAAATGTATGGGATGAAGCCAAAGCGGTAATAAGGGGAAATTTCATATCTCTAGAGACCTATTTGTATAAAATAGAGAAAGAGAAAGTCAATGAATTGGGTTTGCAACTAAAAATGCTAGAAAAGGAACAAATTAAAAACCCCCAGTCAAACACTAAACTTGAAATTCTAAAAATAAAAGGTGAGATCAATAAAATTGAAAGTAAAAAAAAAAAACTATTGAATTGATTAATAAAACTAAGAGTTGGTTCTATGAAAAAACCAACAAAATAGACAAACCCTTAGTAAATCTGATTAAAAAAAGGAAAGAGGAAAATCAAATTGTTACTCTTAAAAACGAAAAGGGAGAACTCACCACTAACGAAGAGGAATTAGAGCAATAATTAGGAGTTACTTTGCCCAACTTTATGCCAATAAATTCGACAACTTAAATGAAATAGAAAAATACCTCCAAAAATATAGCTTGCCCAAACTAACAGAGGAAGAAGTAAATATCCTAAACAGTCCCATCTCAGAAAAAGAAATGGAGACAGAAAGGAATAGACTTTCTTTTCAGCAGTTCAAGGAACCTATACAAAAATTGACCATATATTAGGACATAAAAACCTCAAACTCAAATGCAGTAAGGCAGAAATAGTAAATGCATCCTTTTCAGACCACAATGCAATGAAAATTACATTCAACAAAAAACCAGGGGGAAGTAGACCAAAAAATAATTGGAAACTAAATAATTTCATACTAAAGAATGATTGGGTGAAACAGCAAATCATAGACATAATTAATAACTTCATACAAGAAAACGATAATAATGAGACATCATACCAAAATGTATGGGATGAAGCCAAAGCGGTAATAAGGGGAAATTTCATATCTCTAGAGACCTATTTGTATAAAATAGAGAAAGAGAAAGTCAATGAATTGGGTTTGCAACTAAAAATGCTAGAAAAGGAACAAATTAAAAACCCCCAGTCAAACACTAAACTTGAAATTCTAAAAATAAAAGGTGAGATCAATAAAATTGAAAGTAAAAAAAAAAACTATTGAATTGATTAATAAAACTAAGAGTTGGTTCTATGAAAAAACCAACAAAATAGACAAACCCTTAGTAAATCTGATTAAAAAAAGGAAAGAGGAAAATCAAATTGTTACTCTTAAAAACGAAAAGGGAGAACTCACCACTAACGAAGAGGAATTAGAGCAATAATTAGGAGTTACTTTGCCCAACTTTATGCCAATAAATTCGACAACTTAAATGAAATAGAAAAATACCTCCAAAAATATAGCTTGCCCAAACTAACAGAGGAAGAAGTAAATATCCTAAACAGTCCCATCTCAGAAAAAGAAATAGAACAAACTATCAATCAACTCCCTAAGAAAAAATCCCCAGGACCAGATGGATTTACATGTGAATTCTACCAAACATTTAAAGAACAATTAACTCCAATGTTATATAAACTATTTGAAAAAATAGGGATTGAAGGAGTCCTACCAAACTCCTTTTATGACACAGACATGGTACTGATACCTAAACTGATACCTAAACCAGGTAGGCTGAAAACAGAGAAAGAAAATTATAGACCAATCTCCCTAATGAATATTGATGCTAAAATCTTAAATAAAATATTAGCAAAAAGATTACAGAAAATCGTCACCAGGATAATACACTATGACCAAGTAGGATTTATACCAGGAATGCAGGGCTGGTTCAATATTAGGAAAACTATTAGCATAATTGACTATATCAATAACCAAACAAACAAAAACCATATGATCATCTCAATAGATGCAGAAAAAGCATTTGATAAAATCCAACATCCATTCCTAATAAAAACACTTGAGAGCATAGGAATAAATGGACTTTTCCTTAAAATAGTCAGGAGCATATATTTAAAACCATCAGTAAGCATCATATGCAATGGGGAAAAACTGGAACCTTTCCCAGTAAGATCTGGAGTGAAGCAAGGTTGCCCACTATCACCATTATTATTTAATATTGTATTAGAAACACTAGCCTCGGCAATAAGAGTCGAGAAAGATATTAAAGGAATTAGAGTAGGCAATGAGGAAACCAAACTATCACTCTTTGCAGATGATATGATGGTATACCTAGAGAACCCCAGAGATTGTACTAAAAAGCTATTGGAAATAATTCATAATTTTAGCAAAGTAGCTGGCTACAAAATAAATCCCCATAAATCCTCAGCATTTTTATACATCACCAACAAAACCCAACAGCAAGAGATACAAAGAGAAATTCCATTCAGAATAACTGTTGATACCATAAAATATTTGGGAATCTATCTACCAAAGGAAAGTCAGGAATTATATGAGCAAAATTATAAAAAAGTCTCCACACAAATAAAGTCAGACTTAAATAATTGGAAAAATATTAAGTGCTCTTGGATCGGCCGAGCGAACATAATAAAGATGACAATACTCCCTAAACTAATCTATTTATTTAGTGCTATACCAATCAGACTTCCAAGAAAATATTTTATTGATCTAGAAAAAATAACAACAAAATTCATATGGAACAATAAAAAGTCGAGAATCTCAAGGGAATTAATGAAAAAAAAATCAAATGAAGGTGGCCTAGCTGTACTTGATCTAAAATTATATTATAAAGCAGCAGTCACCAAAACCATTTGGTATTGGCTAAGAAATAGATTAGTGGATCAGTGGAATAGGCTAGGTTCACAAGACAGAATAGTCAACTATAGCAATCTAGTGTTTGACAAACCCCTAACTTCTGGGAAAAGAATTCATTATTTGATAAAAACTGCTGGGATAATTGGAAATTAGTATGGCAGAAATTAGGCATGGACCCACACTTAACACCATATACCAAGATAAGATCAAAATGGGTCTATGACCTAGGCATAAAGAACGAGACTATAAATAAATTAGAGGAACATAGAATAGTTTATCTCTCAGACTTGTGGAGGAGAAAGAAATTTGTGACCAAAGATGAACTAGAGACCATTACTGATCACAGAATAGAAAATTTCGATTACATCAAATTAAAAAGCTTTTGTACAAATAAAACTAATGCAAACAAGATTAGAAGGGAAGCAACAAACTGGGAAAACATTTTCACAGTTAAAGGTTCTGATAAAGGCCTCATTTCCAAAATATATAGAGAACTGACTCAAATTTATAAGAAATCAAGCCATTCTCCAATTGATAAATGGTCAAAGGATATGAACAGACAATTTTCAGAGGATGAAATTGAAACTATTACCACTCATATGAAAGAGTGTTCCAAATCATTATTGATCAGAGAAATGCAAATTAAGACAACTCTGAGATACCACTACACACCTGTCAGATTGGCTAAGATGACAGGAAAAAATAATGATGAATGTTGGAGGGGATGCGGGAAAACTGGGACACTAATGCATTGTTGGTGGAGTTGTGAACGAATCCAACCATTCTGGAGAGCAATCTGGAATTATGCCCAAAAAATTATCAAATTGTGCATACCCTTTGATCCAGCAGTGTTTCTATTGGGCTTATATCCCAAAGAAATACTAAAGAAGGGAAAGGGACCTGTATGTGCCAAAATGTTTGTAGCAGCCCTATTTGTAGTGGCTAGAAACTGGAAAACGAATGGATGCCCATCAATTGGAGAATGGCTGGGTAAATTGTGGTATATGAATGTTATGGAATATTATTGTTCTGTAAGAAATGACCAGCAGGATGAATACAGAGAGGACTGGCGAGACTTACATGAACTGATGCTAAGTGAAATAAGCAGAACCAGGAGATCATTATACACTTCGACAACGATATTGTATGAGGACATATTTTGATGGAAGTGGATTTCTTTGACAAAGAGACCTGAGTTTCAATTGATAAATGACGGACAAAAGCAGCTACACCCAAAGAAAGAACACTGGGAAACAAATGTGAACTATCTGCATTTTTGTTTTTCTTCCCGGGTTATTTATACCTTCTGAATCCAATTCTCCCTATGCAACAAGAGAACTGTTCGGTTCTGCAAACATATATTGTATCTAGGATATACTGCAACATATCCAACATATAAAGGACTGCTTGCCATCTAGGGGAGGGGGTGGAGGGAGGGAGGGAAAAAAAAAATCGGAACAGAAACGAGTGTCAATATAAAGTAATTATTAAATAAAAATTAAAAAAAATTTGCATTTCTCTGATTAATAATGATTTGGAGCGTATTTTCATATGTCTATAAATAGTTTCAATTTCTTCATCTGAAAATTGTCTGTTCATATCCTTTGACCATTTATCAATTGGAGAATGGTTTGATTTCTTACAGATTAGAGTCAATTCTCTATATATTTTGGAAATGAGGCCTTTATTAGAATCTTTGATTGTAAAAATGTTTTCCCAGTTTATTGTCTCCCTTCTAATCTTGTCTGCATTTATTTTGTTTGTACAAAAACTTTTCAGTTTGATATAATCAAAATTTTCTATTTTGTGGTCAATAGTGATCTCTAGTTCTTCTTTGGTCATAAATTCCCCCCTCTTCCACAGGTCTGCAAGGTATACTATCCTATGCTCTTCCAATTAATTTATAATCTCATTCTTTATGCCTAGGTCATGAACCCATTTTGACCTTATTTTGGTGTACGGTGTTAAGTGTGGGTCAATGCCTAGTTTTTGCCATATTGATTTCCAATTTTCCCAGCAATTTTTGTCAAATAATGCATTCTTATCCCAGAAACTGGTTTCTTTGGGTTTGTAAAACACTATATTATTAAAGTTATTGGCTGTTTTGTCCTTTGAACCTAACCTATTCCATTGATCAACTAGTCTATTTCTTAGCCAATACCAGATGGTTTTAGTAACTGCTGCTTTATGATATAATTTTAGATCTGGTACTAAAGATCATTTTCAATGTTCATTTTTGTAAGATTTTGAGGTCTAAATTTTTGTCCCCCTCTTCTGTACATCCCTTTTCCCCAAGACAGCAAGCAATCTGATATAGGTTATACATCTACAATCATGTTAAATATATTTCTACATTAGTCACATTGTGAAAGAAGAATCAGAACAAAAGGGTAAAGTGAGAAATAAAAAAGAAGAAACCAATTTTAAAACGTAAAAGTAGTATTTAGTGCATTTAGGCACCATAGTTCTTTCTCTGGATGTGGATGATATTTTTCACCACAAGTCTTTTGGAATTGTCTTAGATCATTTTATTTCTTAGAAGAGCTAAACCTATCATTGTTAATCATAACACAATACTGCTTTTAATGTTCTCCTGGTTCTATTCATTTCATTGAACACCACTTCATGTAAGTCTTTCCTGGTTTTTTTGAAATCCACCTGTTCGTCATTTCTTACAGAACAATACTATCCCATTCCATTCATATAACACAATTTATCCGACCCTTCCCTAATTGATGGGCATCCCCTCAATTTCCAATTCTTTGCCAACATTCAAAGAGTTGCCATAAATATATATATTTTTACATGTGGGTTCATTTCCTTTTTTGATTATCTTTTTGGAATGCACACCTACTTATGGTATCGGTGGATCAAAGGATACACATAGTTTGATTGTCCTTTGGGTATAATTCCAAATTGCTCTTCAGAATGACTGGATCTGTTCACAACTCCACCAACAGTTCATTAGTGCCCCAGTTTTCCCACATCTCCTCCAACATTTATCTTTTTTTTTTTTCTGCCAAAGGTAAAATGTGGAGTTGTTTTAATTTGCATTTCTCTAATTAATAGTGATTCATATGATTATAGATTGCTTTATTTTCTTCATCTAAAAATTGCCTGTTCATGTCTTTTAACCATTTATGGAAGTGGGAAATGATTATATTCTTTATAAGTCTTTATGAGAAACAATGGCTATAACTATGATTTCTTAGTTTTCTTCTTTCCTTCTAATCTTGGTTGCATTGATTTTATTTGTACAAACACTTTTTGATTTTATGTAATAATAATGATCACTTTTGCATTTCATAAAATTCTTTATTTCTTGTTTGATCATAAATTCCTTCCATCCTCAAAAATCTGACAGATAAATTATTTCTTGCTCTACTGATTTGCTTATAGTATCACCCTTTATGTCTAAATCACATACCTACGTTAGCTTTATTGTGAATAGGATGTGAAATGTTGGTATATGTCTAGTTTCAGTTATACTGTTTTCCCAACAGTTTTCAACAGATAGTGAGTTTTTATACCAGAATCTGGAATCTTTGGGTTTATCAAAACATATAAAAACTTATGGAATAAAGCCAAAGCAGTTCTTAGGGGAAATTTTATATCTCCAAATACTTACATAAATAAAAGAGAGAAAGAGGATATCAATGAATTGGACATACAATTAAAAAAAAACTAGAAAAAGAACAAATTGAAAATCCCAAATTAAATACTAAATTAGAAATCCTGAAGATCAAAGGAAAGATTAATAAAATTGAAAGTAAGAAAACTATTGAATTAGTAAATGAAAATAAGAATTGGTTTTATAAAAATATGTAATATAATATATTCTGCTCTATCCCCTCATGTAAACATGTCTTTTACATCTATTTATGTGATGTAATTTACCTTATTCTGCATCTGCCTTTCCTCTTCTGCCAGTACAATCCTTTTTTTTAACCTCTTAATTTTTCTTATATAATCACATCAAAATCAAGCTATATCTATATCCTCTGACTATGTATACTTCTTTTAACTGCCCTAATAGAAATACAGTTCTCAAGAGTTACAATTATCATATTCCTATGTGGGGATGTAAATAGCTTCACTTTATTGAAAATATGTTTTTCTTTTCTTTCCTGTTTATCTTTTTATGCTTCTCTTGAATCTTGTATTTGTAGATCTAATTTTCTGTCCAGCTCTGGTCTTTTCATCAGGAAAGTTAAAAAAAACCCTCTATTTTATTGAAAATTAATCATTTCCCCTGAAAGAATATGCTAAATTTTTCTGAGTATTTGATTCTTGGTTGTAATTCAAGCCTTTGCCTTCTGGAATATTATGTTCCATCCTCTCTGATCCTTTAATGCATAATCCTGATTATGTCTCCTTGGTATTTGAATTTTCTTCTAGGTCATCTGCAGCATTTTCTCCTTGACCTAATAATTCTGGTATTTGGCTACAATATCCATTGGAGTTTCCATTTTGGGATCCCTTTCAGGTAGTGATCTGTAGAGTCTTAAATTACTATTTTACTTTCTGGTTCTAGAATATCAGGAAAGTTTGCCTTAATAATTTCTTGAAAGATACTATTCAGGCTCTTTTTTTTGACCATAGCTTTCAGGTAGTCCAATAATTCTTAAATTCTCTCTCCTGTATGTATTTTCCAGGTCAGTTTTTTTCAATGAATTATTTTACATTTTATTCTATTTTTTCAGTCTTTTGATTTTGTATGACTGATTTTTGATGTCTCATGGATTAGCTTCCACTTACCCAATTCTAATTTTTAAGGAATTATTTTCTTTAGTTAGCTTTTGTACCTCCTTTTCCATTTGGTCAATTTTATTTTGATGAAATTTTTTTTCAGTCAGTTTTTGTGTTTCCTTTTCCAAGTTGTTGACTTTTCCCCAAAAATTCTCCTATATTTTTCTCATTTCATTTCCCAATTTTCATCTACTTCTCTCAGTTGATTTTTAATAATTATTTTTGACTTCTTTAAGAGAACTTTTTGAGCTTGAGACTAATTCGCATTCTACTTTGAAGCTTCACATATAAGCATTTTGCCGTTGCCATCCTTTTCTGAGTTTGTGTTTTGCTCTTCCCAGTAACCATACTAGCTTTATATAGTAGGATTCCTTTTTTGTTTTGTTCATCTTAAAAAGTTGAACTCTGATTCTAGGCCATAGGAGGCACAGTCCAAAGTTTCCTTCTGTGATGACCTTAAGGTGCTGGTGGCTATGCTGGGGTGACTTGGTCTAGTCTTGCTTGTTGTGCTGGGGGTTCAGAGACTGGTAATTTGCTTTCTGTGCTGTGGCTGGAGGCCTCATGGCTAGTCTGCTGTGCTGCTGAGCCAGGACCTCAGTGCCTTGGTTACTTCTCTGTGCTATGATTAAGAACCTCCTCCTAACTTTCTATATCATTCCTGCACTGAGCTGAATTCTTTTATCCAAGTGAGACTGACCTTTCCTGAAGTCCTTTCAAGTTATCTTAAACTAAAAAAAAATGTTTCACTCCATCTTTTTGTGGATTCTATCATTCTGGAATCCACATAGGAGCTTGATTTAATGTTGTTTTCGAGGGAAACTGGGAATAGCTCAGGAAATTTCTTGGCTTCTCTGTGCCATTTTGTCTTTACCCAACCATGTTTTTAATAATATATTTAGAATTTTTCCAGATATTAAAGTTAAATCAAATGGCTTATTATTTTTAATACTTTCTTTTATATTTTGTTCTTTTAAAAAATTAGGAAAACCGGTCCCCTTTTTTGACCTTTCTTAATGGCATAGAAATCATAATTGTTAATTCTTTCAGCACCTAAGGACATAGTATACCTGGACCAAATGATTAGAACTCATAATAGCAGTCATACTTTCTTTCATGATGTTATTTCACATGGATATCAAGTAACTGTTAATAATTTTTGCTTTGCAGTCCAAAGATAATTTCCACTGACAGAGAAAACTGAAGGACAATTTTACTATTGTAAGCTATCTCTATTCCATATACCTTCACCAGTATTCCTATCCCTTTTTGATATTTTCTTTTCCCAAAGTATTTTGGGAAATACAAATAAATATACATTTCTAAATGGATTCTACCAAACATTTAAAAACAAATGACTCTTTTGCTACATAAACCTGTTAAATAAAAACAGATAAAGAAAGTACCTTGCCACTTTCTACTAAATATGATCCTGATATCCAAATAATAAAATGATAAAGCAGAAAAAGTATAAACCAGTGTAATTAATAAACATTGATGCAAAAATATAAAATAAAATATCAGCAAAGTGATTACAGCAATATTAAAAAATATTCACATGACTAGAAATGAAAATTTTAACAAGAAAATAATTAAGCATAATAAGCAAATGACAGATGATACATAAATAGAGTGACAAACAGATAGATATAAACTCTTTAAGAATAGTTATTAACTAATTTTTATGTTGGTTTCTCCAATGCTAAGCACAGTGCTTATCACATGGTAAACATGTAAATGCTTGTAGGTTGATATGAATAAAAATAATTAAAACTATATTGTTGTATTAACAGATGTGGAAAAGGTCTTTAACAAAACACAAATCTTGTCATTCTAAAAATTATTTAAAAGCATTTTATTAAAATGACCATTCTTACTATAATCAAAAATATTTATTGAAAACCAAAAGTTAGTGATAATTATTATTTTATTTTCCTTCCAAATTATCTTCTTCCACATGTTCTCCCATTCATGTAATAGGTAAGAAATGCAATACTCTTACATAAAAAAATCATGCAAAATATAAAAGAAAGAGAAAAACATATTTCAATCTGCACTTTGAGTTCATCAGTTCTCTAGAAGTGAAAAGAATTTTTTCATCATTAGTTTTTGGTAATTGCAATGGATCATTTTATGGATCAGAGTTACTAAGTTTTTCATAGTGTTTATCATTACTATATTTCTGTTATTATGTACATTGTCCTTCTGGTTCTGCTCACTTTGTATCAGCTTATTTGTGATTTTCCAGATTTTTCCAAAGACTTTATCTTAAACATTTCTTTCAACAGTATATTTCATTACATTCATATGTCATAATCTCTTCAGTCATTCCCCTAAGAATCCCCTTAGTTTCCATTTCATTGCCACCATAAAAAAAAAGCAGAAATATTTTATATGTATGATTCCTTTTGCTTTTTTGTTAATCTCTTGGAGACCTAGTAGTGGTATTGATAGGTTAAAGGGTATGCATAGTTTTATAGTTCTTTGGACATAGTTCTAAATTCCTTTCCAGAATGGTTGGACTGATTCATAGCTCTACCAACAGTATAAGATACTTATTTCTCCGCATTCCCTCTAGCATTTCATTTTCTTTCCTCCCCTCTTTTTTCTGTTATCTTAGTCAAATTGATGGGTGTGAAGTAATAAAGGAAAAGCTAAATGAATTACAGATGGAAAAATAAAGGAAAACTGTAATTGTGAGGGATTTCCACCTTCTCCTCTCAGAACTAGATAAATCTAATAAAAAAATTAAGATAAATCCAATTTTAGATAAGCTAAATTATAATAAACATCTGGAGAAAATTGAGTGGGAATAGATCAGCATTTCAGTGGTCATGTTACCTTTATGAAAAAAAAACAAACAAACAAATATTAGTATATAAAGCTTCATAGTTAAATGCAAAAGAGCAGAAATAATAAATGTATCCTTTTCAAATCATTATGCAATAAATTACATTTAACAAGGGACCATGGAAACACAGAATAAAAATTAATTGGAGACTAAACAACTTAATTTTAAAAGATATGTGGGTTAAAGGACAAATCATGAAAATGCTATTAAAGAGAATGATAATGAAAAGACATGCCAAAACTATGGGATGCAGCAAAACCAGTAGTCAGAAAGGAAATTTATATCCCTAAATAGTTACATTAATAAAATAGAGAAAGAGCAGACCAATAAATTTAAAAAATAGAAAAAACCCAATAAATTAAAAATCCCCAATTAAGCACAAATTGGAAAAGTTAAAAATTAAAGGTGAGATTATTAAATTGCATTAATAAAACATTGAACTAATTCTATAGGGGAAAACAATAAAAAACCATTGCTTAATACAATTTTTAAAAAGAGAAAAAAACAAATCACTGGTATCAAAATTGAAAAAAGTAAACATAACACTAATAAAAATGAAATCAAAGCAATTAGTAGGAATTTTTCCTCTAATTATATGACAAAAATTTAATGACAGGGAAATGAGCCAATATTTACAAAAACAAACAAACAAAAAAAAACCTCTAGATTAACAGAAGAGGAAATAGAATATACTGCTAAATAAGCCTCTTTTAAAAAATATCGAACAAGTCATAAGTTAGCATTTTTAGAACAAAGAGATTGATAAAACATTTAAAGAACAACTCATTCTAATAATAAATAAATTGTTTGGAATAATAGACAAAGAAGGAGTTTGACCAAACTCCTTCAATGAAATTTGGTGCTCATACCTAAATCAAGAAATGAAAGTAATAAAGAAAATCACAGACCTATTTCACTAGTGAATGTGGATAAAAAAATTATGAATAAAAAAGTATCTGGGAAACTACAACAATATATCATAAATATCGCATGTTATAACCAAATGTGATTTATACCAAAAATACAGGGATAAGAAAAACTGTCAACATAATTGATTATATTAATAACAAAAGTACCAGAAATTATTTGATTATGTCAATAGATGCAGAAAAAAACTTTTGACAAAATACAACACTCATTGATCTAAAAAACAATTTAAATCATAGGCATAAATGGATCTTTCCTTAACATTATACCTAAAATCATCAATAAGCCTCATTTGTGTTGTGGATAAGTTAGAAGGCTTCCTAATAAGATCAGGAGTGAAATAAAGATGCTCACTATCGCCAATATTATTCAATATTGTATTACAAATGCAACTATATTGCAAGTTACCATGATAATAATATACCATGACCAACTAGGATTTATACCAGGAATTTAGGATTGGTTCAATATTAAGAAAAAAAACATTAGCAAAATTGGCTATATCAATAACAAAACTAACAGAATATGATTATCTCAATAAATGCAGAAAAAAGTATTTGACAAAAATCCAACACCCATCCCTATTAAAAATACAAGAGAGCATAGGAATAAATGAAATTTTCCTTAAAATGATCAATAACATCTATCTAAAATTACCAGCAAGCATCATATGTAATCATATCAATGGAATTGATGTGTAATCAATATGTAATGTAATATGTAAACTAAAACCATTTCCATTAAAATCGGGGTGAAGCAGGATTGCCCCCTAACACCATTACTATTCAATATTGTATTAGAAATGTTAGTTTTAGCAATAAGAGAAGAAAAAGAAATTAAAGAAATTGAGAGTAAGTAATCAGGAAACCAAATTATCACTCTTTGCAGATGGATGATATGATGGTATACATAGAGAATCCTAGAGAATCAACTAAAAAATGACTAGAAACAATTCACAACTTCAGCAAAGTTAAAGGTTTCAACATAAATCCTCACAAATCATAAGTATTTTTATATGTTACCAAAGTCCAGCAGCAAGAGATACAAAGAGAAATTCCATTTAAAATAACTGTCAATAGTATAAAAAATTTGGGAATCTACTTGCCAAGACAAAGTCAGAAACTATCTGACCATAGTTACAAAATATTTTACATATATAAATAGTCAGATCTAAACAATTGGAAGAATATCAAATGCTTATGGATAGTCCAAGCTAATATAATAAAAATGACAATTCTACCTAAATTAATCTACTTATTCAGTGCCATGTCAATCAAACTGTCAAGAAACTATTTTAGGGAGCTTGAAAAATGATAACCAAGTTCAGCTGGAAGAACAAAAGATCAAGAATTTCAAGGGAATTAATGAAAAATGTAAATGAATGTGATCTAGCTGTACTAGACCTAAAACTATATTATAAAACAGTAGTCATAAAAACCATTTGATGCTGACTAAGAAACAGAATAGTTGATCAGTGGAAGTTTAGGTTAGATTCACAAGACACAATAGTCAATAACTATAATAATCTAGTATTTGGTAAACCCAAAGATCCCAGTTTCTGGGATAAGAACTCACTATTTGACAAAAATTGCTGGGAAAATTGAAAAATATTAGGCATTGACCATAAACTAGGCATTGACCAACTCCTAAAACTCTATACCAAGATAAGATTGAAATGGGTTCATTATTTAGATATAGAGAAGAGAACAAAGCAAATTAGAAGAACAAAGGACAGTGTAACACTTAGATCTGTGAAGGAGGTAATTTATAGTCAAAGAACTAGAGTACATTTTAAAATACAAAATGGATATTTTTGATTATTAAATTAAGAAGGTTTCATCCAAATAAAACCAATGCAGTCAAGATTAGAAGGGAAGCAGACAACTGGGGGAAAACATTTTACATTCAAGGCTTCTGATAAAGGTCTCATTTCTAAAATATATAAAGAATTGACTCTAATTCATAAGAAATCAAGCCATTCTCCAATTGATAAATGGTCAAAGGATATGAACAGACAATTTTCGGATGAAGAAATTGAAACCATTTTAGTCATATGAAAATGTACTCTAAATCATTATTGATCAGAGACATGCAAATAAAGACAACTCTGAAGTACCACTGCACATCTCTCAGCTTGGCTAAGGTGACAGGACAAGATAATGATGAATGTTGGATGGGATTTGGGAAAACTGGGACACAATACATTATTGGTGGACTTATGAACTGATTCAACCATTCTGGAGAGTGTGTGGGAAAAGGTGAAGAACTTACAGATTCTAAAGTAGATCAAGCCTTATAGGCCTCAGTTTTGGCTTCTCCGGAGTCATATGATTTTAGATAAGGCCTGGACTACGTGGCTGAAGAAGCTGTATATCATCTCGTCCACTACATTCCACTGACCAACTAGGGGAACAGTAGATTTATGTGACCAATCACAACATATAGAGGGTAGGATTTTGGAGGTTCTTTGTCTGAAATTCATAAAAGCTGTAAGCATTTTCAAGGCTCTGGCCCTATCCTGCTGTGAAATTTTGTTTGCAGACCAGGATGGGGTCAGCTTCTTGAGATTCTAATAAATAATTTTGCTTTCTGTGAGTGATCTCTGTTGTAGTCAATTTGGGTAGTCTTTTTGTCCCAAACAAGAGTAATTAGGTGTGCATACCATTTGATCCAGCCTGTATCAAAAAGACATCATAAAAAAGGTCAAAGGACCTACATGTCCAGAAATGTTTGTAGCAGCTCTTTTTATAGTGGCAAGGAACTGGAAACTGAGTCAATGCCCATCAGTTGGGGAATGGCTGAAGAAATTATGGTAAATGAACATAATAAAATATTTTTGTTCTATAAGAAATGATCAACAAGATGATTTCAGAAAGCCTGGAGAGAAGTCTGATGCTAAGTTAAATGAGTAAAACTAAGAGAACATTGTACACAGGAATAACAAGATTAAATGATTATCAATTTTGATGGATGTGGCTCTTTTCAACAGTGAGGGTGATTCAGAGCAGTTCCAAAGATTTTGTGATGAAGAAAGCTAGTGACAAGCTTAAATAGAAATGGGAGATACTATGTAATCAAATGTAAGTATTACTATGACCTGCATATTTACTTAGAAAGCTACATATTAATATTTTCTCAGAAGGAAAGATATGAGCAGCTGACACAGGAAGGTCCTATGATCTGAGAAATATTGTGAATTTTGTAGGGAATGTATGGCTTTCTCCTCTAGAAATGGTTGCATCCCTTGGAAAATAGCCTATCACTAATCCATTGTGTAAGGTCTAATCTACTAGAACTTCTCTGTTCTTTATATGCCTTTGAATAAATATGAACTATGTTAATACCTTGATAGTTTGTTTGCTTGAAGAAAATGTGCATATTCAGGGACAAGAATCAGATTCAAACCTTACTAGGAGATAGCTCCAAAATGGGACATAGAGTTGTCACTGAGAAGTTTCTAAGACCAAATGAATCCTGATGTCTCAATTTTAGTAATGGATCATAGAGTGTGTATATGTGTGTGTGTGTGTGTGTGTGTGTGTGTGTGTGTGTGTGTGTTTCCAGAAAAGGTCATTACTTTGAGTATGATCAGAGAAAATGTCTTGGAGGAGGTGTTAGCTGAATTAGCTGGTCCAGTATAGGTAGCATGACAATGTCAAATGGTTAGTGCCTTTCCATTGTAAATGCATTTAAACACAACATTCCAGGGCCTTAACAGCTATTTTTGTCTCTGTATTTATGTGTCTTAGTCTAATCCTGGGTTAATTATACACTTGCTATGAGCAAATTGGTGGACTATTTGACTGCTGTTAGCTTCAATTATCTTGTTTACAGGATGAAGGAGAAAGCATGGATGCTTGTCAGAGAAATTGGAAACCATAGACAAATTATTTAACTGGCTCACTCAACTCTTTTTTTTTTTTTCCTAATCTTATACAGAGCCAGATAAATGAGCCAAGCAAATCTGAATAATATTCACTATATTTATGGACCCTGGAAGAGTGTCAAGGTAGATGTGTGGGCTGGGATTATTTTAATATCAATTCACTTTGAAAAGGTAAAAAAAGCTTCATTGAAAAGACCTTTCTTTTTACATTTTGTGATTCATGCTTACCTTGTTTTTGTTTTATTATCTAGTTGGATATTATGAGATTTATTCCAGACAATTGGCTGGGAAGGGAGAAATGATTAAGAGAGTTAAAAGTTTGTGATAAATCACAAACTTTAATCGAAGAATACCTAATTTTAGGAAGTTAAGGAATTATTAAGTTTGGGTTTTTAAAGGAAAATCCTGAAAAGTGATTCTTAATTTCTCAATGTCCTTTAATTTAGAGAAATCCCATATGAATAGAAGGTAGAGTTTCTACCTGATCTTTCTTGGATCTTGTGATCTTCTTACAAGGAATATGTAGTGACATATTAGCAGGGGCAGAGTGGAACCACCTTCCTGATGGAAGCCAGGAACTATGAATGTGTAACAGGGATATAATATTAGACCTGTTTTTTAAATTCAATGTTACAAGAACTTGCATAGTGAGTATGCAAGGGAAAAGAAAAAAAATATGGAAATGAATGTAATATGAAAAGATGTCAAAAAACATTTTAAAATAAATTTGGGGTAATAATAAATGTTAATACATATTTTTTGAAGCTTTGCAAATTCCAAATCACTATTATATAAATGTTAACTCTAATTATAAATAATGATGACATCACTAATAATGATAAAACAATAATGTCTTATTAAAGTTTACATTGTATTTCACATACTTTATGTTTCATTTGACCTCGACAATCCACTTAATTGGATATTATTGTTATCCCCATTTTAAAGAAGAGATAATTAATGTGCATAAAGGTTCTCTCACACATGAGAGTTGGATACTGGTAATGTTGTATAGTGTTCTCTCCAAAATGTAATGTTCTCTGTTGAGGTTTTCTTGGGGTCTCTGGAGGCAGCCTTTGTTTCAGTTCAGTAATCACCACAATTGCAGCCAAGTATTAAAGACCAAATCCTTTATTGTCTCCTTCAAAGTCTTATCTCCTTCACTTGGGGCTCGGCTAGTTTTTTGGAGGCCAATCCCTCTCCTTGGTTCCAAGAGCTTGAGCTTCTGCCTGCCTTCTCTGGCTTCTGAATCTCCCCAAATGTCTCTGAATCCGAAGGTTTGTGTTTCAGTCTCCAGCCACCACAAAGGTGGAAGATAGAATGAATCTGTCTCAGCTTCCGAGAACTTCTAGTGTGCCTGCCTTTTCTGGTCCTGAGAGCTTCTAGTTTATATGCTATACACCGAGTACAAACCAATCATTATATCACTAGGAAACCATTATTTGTTGTAGGATTAAATCAATGCTAAACTAAATTTAACCGTTGTCTCCTCAATTCCACTTAGTACCTTGTTTCAAGTTCTGACCCATAACATCTCCTTGTAGGATTAAATCAAGCATACTGAACCATACTAAATTAGATAACTATTGTCTCTATCAATTCTACTGACTCAGTACCTTGTAAGAATCCTTTGTTTCAAATTCAGAGTTCTGGCCCATAACAGTGTTGGAGAATTTAATTTGGAAAAGTCTTGGAGGTTCCTTACAACTCTGAGCTTCTATGATCTGGCTTTTAAAAGGAATGGATAGATTGGGGTTTTTGTTTTTATTTACTGATGCAGTGAATAGAATCCTGGACTAGGGCTAAAACCTCTGAATTCAAATCTTGCCTGTGATAATTACTAGCTCTGCATTACTGGGTAAGTCCCTTAAGCATTCTGGGACTCAATTTCCTCATATAAAAAGGGGAGTTGGACTGAATGACTTTTAAGATTCTTTGTAACTCACCATTAATGGTCTTCTAGTATATGTGGGCATGTGTAAAAACCAACTGTGTACTTAGAAATAATTCATCTATGCATTTAGTAAATTTTTCAGCTGTATAATAGTGAATTTTCCCTACAAAAGACTAAAAATTTAGTTTTTTTTATACCCCATTTAATGTTTATACCCCAATGCTTTCAATTTTCTTCTGGAAGATAAAAGCATAAAACATTTCTGGCCCAAGTAGAAAGAGCCTCACAGTCTTGGGATATAGCAATGTCTGATTCTGATATAGGATAGTTCATGTTTATAGAATGCTGTGGATATAAAACTAGTTTTGACACCTACGTAAAAAAAAAAAAAAAAACTAAGTAAGAACTGGGGGAAAAAGTTGCAGAGGAGACTTGATAATAAGCCTGAAGCACATGTGAGGTTATTAAGAGCAGGAAGGAAGCCAGCTTTTATCTATTTTCAGCAAGGATGGAATAAAGGAAAGAGTTGATATCTCTGCAGGACAAATTGAAATGAAATGTCCTTTGAAAGTAAAAACTGTTTTCAGAGTTCATTGAAGTCAAACTTACAACTTAAGTAATGATAATTTTTAGGCAGCAGATAATAGTACAGGATCCAGGAGTCAGCAAGACCTAGGATCAAAGCCTGCTTCTAGAGTTATGAACTATGTAATCCTAAATCAATTATTTAATCCCCTCAGCTTCTGGTTCTTCTTATATTAAAATAAGAAAAATGAAGATAAAACTAATAAAGATAAGGAAAATAATGGTTAGTTGTACCTGTCTTATTAAATTCCTATGAAGATTAAATGAAATAATGTATATAAAAAGGCATGGAAATTTAAAAATGCTTCATTAATATCAACCACTTTTTCTTTTAGCATTTCTTTTTATATCCCTTCAATTTTTTTTTTCTGTTTTGAGATGCCTTATTTAGGGGACTATTTTTTTTTCTCCTGACATTGACCTGTGGGGTCTTATATCCCATATTTCTGAAACTTCCTCAGAAACTAGTCAAACAGTGACAATCCCAACAGTAGTTTTATGGAGAAAGATATATCTGGGACCAGTGATGTTCTGTTACCTCCTATTGGTGGTGAATTCTGCTGAAAACAATTTTTAGATGGAGGGTTTTTGACCTGGAAAGATTTCAGAGTATCCATAAACTTGGATAAGAAATACACACACATACACACACACACACACACACACACACACACACACACACATATATATAAGTATATATATACATATATGCATATATATAAGCACATACACATTATATAAATATATATAATGTGTGTATCTTTATTTTCACACACACATATATGTATATATATACATATATGCATATATATATAAACACATACACATTATATAAATATATATGAGTGTGTATCTTTATTTTCAGTAATCTCTAACTTAAATCTAGCATTTCTGTCAATTATGAATTTAAAAAAACAAAACAAAACATGATTCTGAGAAGAGGTTCACAAGGTTCACCAGACTGTCAAGAAGTTCATAATACAAAAAAAAAGTCTATTGCGTGCATATCTTTTGGATTATAGGCATATAGGGAAAAAAGAATCAAATGAAATATTGGTAGATGGGGTATCCTTTAAGTAGAATGATTTCTGGTGATGGCAGAAAGACACTGATTCAAGCCCTTCAATGCTTTCTTATTTCCCTGTCTTTCTGACAGTAGCAACATCATCATGAACAACAACATTTCTAAAATATTTTAAGATTTACATTTTTTTCCATAATCCCATATGAATTATAGTTTGAACCTTATTGATCTCATTTTACAGATGAATAAATTGAAGGTCAGAGAAATTAAATAATGCTTTTGTGGCTATGATTATCATAAGTATTAGTGCTAAGAGTGAATTCATGTTTCCTGACTGCATACTCAGAAGCTTTTCCACCAGAAATACAAGACTACTTTTTACAAATGATCATTTCTTAGGTAGAACCAATATCCTTGCTCTTGAAGTACCTGAAAAGTTCATTTATATGCATTAATTCTCAGCAAGCTTTTTCTTCTTTTCCCCCTTTTAAAAAATTATATCTTTTTATTGACAGAACATATGCATGGATAATTTCTTTACATCATTGTCCTTTGCACTCACTTCTGTTCCAACTTCTCCCTTTCCTCTCTCTATTCCCTCCTCTAGATGGCAGGGAATCTTATAGATGTTAAACATGTTAAAGTATATCCTAGATACAATATATGTGTGCAGATCTAGACAGTTCTCTTGTTCCACAACAAGAATTGGATTCAGAAGATAAAAATAACCTGGGAAGAAAAACAAAAATTCAAATAGTCCACATTCATTTCCCAGTGTTCCTTGATCAATTGGAACTGAACTAGATCTTCTCTTTGTCAAAGATATCCATTTCCATCAAAATACATCCTCAAACAGTATTGTTGTTGAAGTGTATAATGATCTCCTAGTTCTGCTCATTTCACTCAGCATCAGTTCATATAACTCTCTCCAAAGCCTCTTGTATTCATCCTGCTGGTCACTTCTTATAGAACAATAATATTCCATTACATTCATGTTCCACAATTTACTCAACCATTCTCCAATTGATGGGCATCCATTCATTTTCCAGTTTCTAGCCATTACAAAAAGGGCTACCACAAGCATTTTGGCACAGACAGGTCCCTTTCCCTTCTTTAATATCTCTTTGGGATATAAACCCAGTAATAACACTGCTGGATCAAAGGGTATGCACAGTTTGATAACTTTTTGATCATAATTCCAAATTGCTCTCCAGAATGGCTGGATGTATTCACAATTCCACCAATAATTCATCAGTGTCCCAGTTTTCCCGCATCACCTCCAAAATTCATCATTATCTTTCCCTATCATCTTAGCCAATCTGACAGGTGTGTAGTGGTATCAGAGTTGTCTTAATTTACCTTTCTCTGATTAATAGTGATTTGGAACACCCTTTCACATGAGTAGAAATAATTTCAATTTCATCATCTGAAAATTGTTCATATCCTTTGACCATTTATCAATTGGAGAATGGCTTGATTTCTTATAAATTAGAGTCAATTCTCTAATTTTGGAAATGAGGCCTTTATTAGAACCTTTAACTGTAAAAATGTTTTCCCAGTTTATTGCTTCCCTTCTATATTGTTTGCATTAGTTTTGTTTGTACAAAAGCTTTTTAATTTGATATAATCAAAATTTTCTATTTTGTGATCAGTAATGATCTCTAGTTCTCCTTTGGTCACAAATGCCTTCCTCCTCCATAAGTCTGAGAGGTAAACTATCCTATGTTTTTTAATACTTAAATCATAGACCCATTTTGATCTTATCTTGGAGTACGGTGTTAAGTGTGGGTCCATGCCTAGTTTCTGCCATATTAATTTCCAGTTTTCCCACCAGTTTTTGTCAAATAGTGAATTCATATTCCAAAAGTTGGGATCTTTGGGTTTGTCAAACACTAGATTGCTATAGTTATTGACTATTTTGTCCTGTGAACCTAACCTATTCTACTGATCAACTAATCTGCTTCTTAGCTAATAGGAATGGTTTTGGGGAAACTGCTATATATATATATATATATATATAATTATAGTTTTAGATCAGGTACAGCTAGGGCACCTTCATTTGACTTTTTTTTCATTAGTCCCCTTGAACATCTTCCATATGTTCTTCCATATTTCTAGGTCATTAAAATAGTTTTGGGGAGTCTGATTAGTATAACACTAAATGAATAGAATAGTTTTAGGTAGTATTATCATCTTTATTATGTTTGCTCAGCCTATCCAAGAGCACTTTATATTTTTCCAATTATTTAAATCTGACTTTGTGTGGAAAGTGTTTTGTAATTTTGCTCATATAATTCCTGACTTTCCTTTGGTAGATAGATTCCCAAATATTTTATGCTATTGAGAGTTATTTTGAATGGAATTTCTCTTTGTATCTCTTGCTGTTGGATTTTGTTGATGATGTATAATAAAAGCTGAAGATTTATTGGATTATTTTGTATCCTTCAACTTTGTTAAAGTTGAAAATTATTTCTAATAGCTTTTTAATAGAATCTCTGGGGTTCTCTAAGTGTACTATCATATCATCTGCAAAGAGTGATAATTTGTTTTCCTCGTTACCTACTCTAATTCCTTTAATCTCTTTCTCAACTCCTATTATTGAAACTAGTTTTTCTAATACAATATTGAATAATAATGGTGATAGTGGGCTTAGCTTACTCCTTCCCTTTTCACGTTTCTACTCCCACTTTTCAATGAGGTGGGAGACGTTTCACCATAAATTGAATATGTCTAATGTTTTTCTCTTTAAGCCAATTATGACAAGATTATGATACACACTATGTTCATCCCTCTCCATTCTTTCTCTCAGATATAATAGGTTTCCTTTGCCTCTTTGTGAGATGTAGTGCCCCCACTTTATCCCTTTTCTGGTATACAAATTCCTTTCTACCTATAGTTTCTAGAACAAATTATACATGTATTCTTTATGTATATTTTATAACAGAAATATAGTATCCAAGATTTCTGCTTTACCTTTTTATGTTTCTCTTGAGTCCTATATTTGGAGATCAAACTTTTTGTTTAGTTCCATTTTTTTCATTACAAATCAATGAAATTCACCTATTTCATTGAATGTCCATCTTCTTCCCCAGGGGGAAAAAAACGCTCATTTTGGCTGGGTAAATTATTCTTGGCTGCATACCAAGTTCCTTAGCCTTTCAGAATATTAGATTCCAGGTCCTTTGACCCATTAATGTGGATACTCCTAGATCCTGAGTAATCCTTATTGTAGCTCCTCTATATTTGAATTGTTTTTTTTTTTTTTTCCTAGCTGCTTGTTGTATTTTTTTCCTTCATCTGATAGTTCTGGAATTTAGACACAATATTTCTTGGATTTTGATTTTGGGGTCTCTTTCAGTAGGTGACTGATGAATTCTTTCAATATCTATTTTATCCTTTGTTTCTATAATATCTGGGCAGTTCTCTTTGATAATTTCCTAGAAAAGAGTGTCTACACTCTTTTTTTCATCATTATTTTCAGGAAGTCCAATAATTCTTAGATTATCTCTCCTACATTTATTTTCCAGGTCTGTTGTTTTCCCAAGAAGTATGTTTCTCCCTGTATTCAGGGAGAGGAGGGAATATAACTGACAGAGTCTGGTATTGATTTGTTAGGCAATTTGTGAGCATTGCTTAATAAACCAATACTTGGAAGCTCAAGCCTTTGTTTCCGCCGTCATTTCATTTTTCATCTGCCACAATTTTTTGATGAGTCATGCTAAGATGAGTTAGCACTCAGATTATGACCAATAGCCTTCCAGAAAATTCCCTAGAAATCTATAGTTTTTTTCACTAAGGGAAATTTTCATGGATGATTACCAATGGAGGTCAGAGTTTTGCTCTCAAACCCATATGTTCAGATAAGATTTAAGGTCAGAGTTTTATTTTATACTTTAAGGCTTAGGAGTTGCCCCAAAGATAGCAAAAGTTTAGATTTGGGTTGTTCTGGGATTCAACCAAGAATTTAGGACCTTTTAAAGGTTTGGATGCAATTTTAGATTTTCTCCAAAGAGTAAAGTGGTTCAGTTTTGTCCCAGGGATTGGAGAAGTTTAGGTTTGGATTTTGGTGCCCCCACAATAATACCCACCCTCCCCCAAAAGAAAAGGGAATTTAATGTTGCTCCAGGGACTGGTTCAAACAATTCAATAAAGTTTTTTTCCCTCAATTCCCATAATTGGATAGTTTTTTTTTTCACAAGACTAAAGTTGTACTAGACCTATAATTGAGAGAAACTAAGCTAATTTCAGAATTGAGTCATCAGTTGGAGTCAGTGTTGTTCACTTGGTTCCTACTATTGACCACTTACTTCCTAATCTCAATTTTTCCCTTTTGATTTATGAGAGAGTGGTCAGTCTACTCCTCCTCACCACATCTCATTTAACAATAAGTCAAATCTATAAGGTTTTTCATAGATTCATAATCAGAATTATATATCAGTTTATAGATCAAACTACTAAGAAGATTTGCAGTGGATCTGTTTTTAGAAGAGAGATTCACATGTCACCAAGATAACCAAGCAAACAAATATAAACATAAAAACCATGAAACAAAAGGTAAAAGTAATTTATGTGTTCATCAATATTAACATAAGGTCTCTTATCCTAATAACCCATTTCCAATGTCATATAATAAGCACATTTTGAGACTCAGACATCCCTTGAAATACCTGCTCTTGGACATCCTAAAACAGGCCTCATTCTCAAGACAGTTTTGAAGAAGCTTTGCTTTTGTGGATCCAAACCACTTGTAAAGGTTTGTAGATAATTCCACTAGTAACAGGTACAATCTTTCAAATTTGGCTCTCCAAACCTAAAACTTTAGAGAATTTATATATATATATATATCACTCTACCTGATATAAGAATCAGAAAAAAATTCATGAATGTTTAACTATAAAATGAACACTTCTGTCTTTTAAAATTACAGAAAATATTAAAAAATGGAAAAGTAATTTCACTTTCTTTAGAATTATTAATACATTTAAAATGTAAAATCTTTAATTTGATTTTGATAACTTATTAATTGAAAATAATCACAGTCAGAATTTCCATAGCAGATATATTTGTCACTAATATAAACATGTACGTAGTACTTAAAAAAATCCTAATTCTATTGCTTTCTCAAAATGTCCTATTCCACTTAGCTTTTACATCTTTCTCTTATTACATTTTCTAATTCTCTTTTTAGGAAGACATTGTCATTTTATTTTAAGTTAAAGTGCAAGATTTTTCATGCTTATTATAGCAACACAGCAGTGTTCCAGAAAAGTAAGGGAATTGAGAGGATTAGGACAGCAATTGATTAATTGTGGGGACTGAATAAACCACACTGACTGTTATCAATCACAAATCACCATGATCTTACAACAATAAAAGTTACAGATAAACTCAATGGTAAAAGAAAGCTGCAATGTTGGAAATGGGCTGGTTGCAGTATATTGACAATGATTTTATATGTGCAAGAAATGTTATAAAACATATCATCAAGGGTGATGCTATATTGAGCCATTTCTAACATTTATTGCCTATCTCACTACTTGATATACTGTCTTTCACACTGAAGGTGTTTAACAAGGTCTTATCTTATATCCCTTTGCATCATATAGCATTGTATGATAAGAAAAGAATGTAAATTAGTCACATATTTAGAGTGAAACACAAATTAATAGATAATAGGTGTTACATTGTCATACAAATAATATTGAAAAATCTAAGGAATCTGTTCAGTGTATTAGGTAAATAATGTATGGAGGAATTACAGAAAGACATGCGCAAATTACACAGGATAAGGCGAGATTAGGTTGGTCTCTGAGTGGGAATGCCTATAGAAATGAATGGGCTCATCATGGGTTCAGCTAAGTATCAAAGTAAATTTATTATAATCTTCACCCATGTCTCTTTGATTAAAAAAATGACAATATATTTTGTGTTCAATTCATTTAAGGGAAAAAGATGTTTCTTAGAATTTATTTCAGAATTGGATAATTAATGAAATTAGTATTTAAGCTTGAATTCATCTTTCTGTTTCCAGCCACAGTAATGAGCATGAGTATATATGCTGGCAGCCTTGCTAATTTCCACTTAATCATTATATGATCTTTATTCTAAAAGGACTTTGTGTTTCTGTAAAAAGCTACAAGAGTCATCTTTAGCAATTAGGAAATATTCCCAAATTAAGAGATTCCTTTATACCTTTGGTGGAAGACTATAAGAAATAATGTCACATTTCCATTATAACAAATAGCATTATCATTAACTATAATAAAATTTCCAAGCAGATGGTACATTTATTTTGACCATGTATGACCCAACATTATTCTAATTAAACCAAATAATTTGTTTATTATTTTTGATTTTGTTATAGTGGAATTTCAGCTTGCTTCCACGCCAGCCCTCACACCCACTATCCTGAGAAGTAACTCTTGTGAAGAAGAGATCAATCATCTCACTAATTAACAAACAATTCAGGGCAGACAAGCAAACATCTTAGTTGAAACAGTAAGATATTCTGAGGGAGAGCCAGGAAATAGTATGTTGAACTACTATCACTAGCATTTTAACCACTACTTCCCCTCAAATTCTAATGCAGACAGCTCTGGACCCTGAAACCAAGAGTCTTTGGAATAGCAGTGTTTTCAATCCAATGATAGAAACATCTTTACTACCAGCTTTGTCACTGCACTTAAGAACCAAAGGGAACTGAAATCTTCCTCCATATGTGTTCTCTCTCACATTAGAATATGAGCTCCTTAAGAGAAAGAACAGTTTTACTTTTCTAGGTTTATCTCCAAAAATTAGCATGGTGCTTTACACACAAATGTTTCATTCAACCATTATCTGAACTGAGTTTTCTGTAGAAATGGATAGAGAGGAGTAGCATGAAAAATCTCAATAAAAATAGCTCATACTTATACAGTGTTCAAAGTTTTTTAAAGGACTATCTTTATATGCAATCCCATGAAGTATTTAATATAGATGTGTTAGCCCCATTTCACATATAGGAAAATAGAAGTCCAGAGAGTTTTAAGTAAATCTAAGTAATTTAAATGATAGAAGTAACACAAATAGTAAGTTTTAGAGCCAAGAATTGACTCTAGCTTTCCTGACTACACTACATTGGGCTGAACGTCCCTGATATTTGACTTCAGACTTCATTTTATCACATATTAAGATTTTAACACATTTGCCTGCCTAGGCTAATATTAAATTTTTTCTTTCCTGAGCACAGCCTTACTAGCAGCAGGGGTGTTAATTCAGGAATGTCCTGGGTGGTAGCAGAGACTAATTTAGGATTTAAAGTTTGTTTCAGATGATCCACAAATTAGATAATCTATGTCTTAACAACTGAATGCTACCCATTAGATACTAAGGTTTGAAGGCAATAGAATGCATGCTGAATATTTTTATTATATAACCAAACTGAAATCTTTCTAGCTGAATGTGTAAGTAAATTATTATAAAAAAAGGGAACACTCTCCAAACTATAAGGAAAAAACTCCATCTATATTTTCCATATAAGGAAAGAAAGAAGGTTTTGTTCCCTATATATACTTTCTCTTTGACTTTTAGTCCTAGAAATGAGCTTATTATTGCTTCAATATGTCAAAAATTTCTGATAGTTTCCCCATTTGGGAAATCATCTCCATCAATGCCAATCACAATCTCAACACTGTAACAGACAGTCTTCAAAAATAGCTTCAGCCCAAACAGATCATCTTCAGATGGTGATGGTCCTGTCCACATTTTGCTAAGTTAGTACTTGGTTGAAGGACATATAGTCTATCACTGGATTTTTACTTTTCTAATGTGAAAAGAGCAGTCAAGCCTTCTATTTTATTGGTAAAGCCTTTGAGAAGTCAAGGTCACCTATATGACTAGATGGTACATCTATCCATCAGCATAAAGCTTGAATGGCTGAGCATATTATTATCTCAGAACATTTCCTCAACATCTGGCATCTATCATACCCCATAAGATAGTTAAGGTTGATTTCTAGTCACATGAAAAGGTGCTCTATATCACTATTGATCAGAGAAATGCAAACTAAGACAATACTGAGGTACCACCACACACCTCACAGATTGGCTAATATGACAGGAAAAGATAATGACAAGTGTTGGAGAGGATATAGGAAAAGGGAGACACTAATACATTTTGCTGGAGTTGTGAACTGATTCAACTATTATGGAGAGCAATTTGGAACTATGTCCAAAGGACAATCAAACTGTGTATATCCTTTGATCCAGCAGTGTTTCTAGGACTTATATCCCAAAGAGATTTTAAAGGAGAGAAAGGGACCCACATGTGCAAAAATGTTTGTGGTAGCCCTTTTTGTAGTAGCAATAAACTGGAAACTGAATAAATGCCCATGAGTTGGAGAATGACTGAGTAAGTTATGGTATATGAATATTATGGAATATTCTAGTTCTATGAGAAATGATTAACAAGATGATTTCAAAGAGGCTTGGAAAGACTTACATGAACTGATGCTAAGAGAAATGAGCAGAACGAGGAGAACATTATGTACTATTTTGTTGTTTGCTTGCATTTTGTTTTTTCTCATCTTTTTCTTTTTGATTTGATTTTTCTTGTGCAGCATGATATTTGTGGAAATATGTATAGAAGAATTGCACGTTTAACATATATTGGATCATTTGCCATCTAGGGGAGGGGGGAAGGGAAAGAGAGAGAAAACAATAGAACACAAGGTTTTGTAAGAGTAAATGTTGAAAATTATCCATCTATATATTTTGAAAATAAAAAGTTTAAACTAAAATAAATACAATTAATATTGTTAACATTTATTTTCATCTTGATGTAAATGAGTCAGAGGGTATAGAACCATATATCTAAAGCTAGAAAGATCCTCAAAGACCAGTTAATTCAATTTCATCATTTTACAGATGAGGAAACTGAGGTCTAGAGAGGTCTCAATGACTTGCCCAATGTCATACAGCTATCAAATATCAGAAACTGGATTTGAACCTCAAATACTCAGTCTTTCATTGTACCATGTTATCTTGCTTCATATGTTGTTTTTGAATTTAATTGGAGACAGAAGGGAAATAAAAAACAAACTTCATTTATTGAGTCTTTTGTGCAGGGATGGACCTATGAGCATTACAAGAATAGATGGTATCTCGGGCTTTAAGATACCTTGGAAATTATCTCCTCATGTTATACGTAAAAATCAAGACCTAAGCTTAAAAAAAGGAAAGAATTTTCCACAAAACTTTAAAACCTATATGTAGACATAAAGCTTACATTCAAATCTTGGCCTTCCAATTCAAAATACCATGTGTTTTCCACTCATTCACACTTCTTAGGAACACCATAAAATAAAGTATTAATTACTTACATTCTGTTTTTAGAAAAATACTCAAGGGTCATACAGGGTCCATGCGATGGCCACAACATTAGGAACAAATCAGCTATTCCACTGGAGAAAAAGCAGAATTATAGACATGCTAGTACATAATGCAAAAAGAACTTTCTGGGGAATCAGGATATCTTAACGTTCTAATTCACCCACTATCTGTGACTTTGGACAAAGACTTTTCCTTCTTTGGGCCTGAGTAAGATTTGATGACCTCTAAAATATCTCTAGCTTGAACATGCTGAATCCTGCTCTCATTCTCCTCTTTCTCCATCCATCAGGAAGGTTTCAAATATTACACCCTCTATTGAAAACCAATTTAATAGCTACAAAGCAATCTTCACATCAGAGACATGCTGAAGTTATTATTATAGCATCTGTTGAGTGGGGGAAACAGGCCTAGAAGGATGAACTCTCTGATAAAACTTCAAAGCTGTCATAAATATTTCTTCTGTCAAAGTAATAACTGAAAGAAGAGCAGAGAAAGAAAGCTATGTCAACTTCTGGAGAACTTCAAGGGCCAAATTTGGAAAGAGTTTCTAACAAGACTTGCTCAATGCACCTGCAATCAATCTTAGGCACAAACTGTTTTGCTCAAATAATTCCACCCACAATTAACTAAATGAGTGTTCTAGGGTGATGTATTGTATTTAACTCAAACTTTATCCAATTATTCTGTGAGATCTTTAGTTCTCTCCTACCCCATCTTTCTCTCTCTCCCTCAGAGTTATTAGTGTCAAGATATTTATGGGAATTGAGAACTTACTATTTCAACCAGTCTTAAGGAGACCTTTAATAGCCTGATTGCTATTTTTTTCATCTCTTCAATCCCACAGGACTAACTAGTAGCTTGGAGTCTCTCCCAAATTATTTATAATCTAAAAGAGCTCCTTGGAAGGCTTCAAGCAAAGGCTTGTAAGGGATGGAAAGAGAAGATGGACTAACCCTTATTTAGGCATAGATTGCATTAGATTGTCACTGAGATCTTTTTCAACTGGAAATTCTAGGATTCTAAGATAATTCAATATTATATATGGAGGGGACTTTAGAGCATAAAACTGAGAATGTTAAAATTCAAAATTCCCTTAGATAACCAAAAAATGAAATGTAATTGAAAGGATCTTAAAATAGAAATCTTGGACAAATAGAATTGGAAGATATGTTATTGTATATTAGAACTGGAATACATCATAGATGCAGGACTAGATGAGAACCCTAGAGTCATCATCCAATATCATGTTCTGTCTTTCCAGATGATATACTGAGGCCTAGAATCTGAGTATAACATCATACAATTGGTACCGTGTTTCCCCGATAATAAGACCTATCCCAAAAATAAGCCCTCCCCTTACTGTGTAAGATTCCTCTAAAATAAGCCCTCCCCTGAAAATTAGCCCTATTGAGATTGCTACTGTAGTAAAGGTAATCCCCTGCGCTACATGCTACATTACGGTACCCTCTGTATGCACCGTCTCCCCTCCCTTCCCCCCCGGGTGAAACGCACACCATGCTCTGAGCTGCATCCAATCAGAGCTGCAGCAGTGAGTGCATCATACTGTTCTTCCCCAGTGATTTGCTTGCTGACGCCATTGAGAGCAGTGCCATGGAGGAGAGCTGAGGCAGGACAACATAAAAACCTGGTATGTAAGCGGGAGTGAGGGGGCATGATGGAGGATAAAAGGGGCATGATGGAGGATAAAAGAAGAACTCAGGGGGCATGATGGAGGATAAAAGAACTCAGCCAGCACTCACCGTGCTAAAGAAATAAAGAACTTCCTTGCAGAGAGAATAATAGATCAAGTAATGATTCCTATAGGAATGACTGCCTATCTCCAGACCCTTGATATTGCAATAAACAAGCCATTCAAGGACCATTTGTGCATGGAAGTCAATGACTACATTGAAAATAGAATGGAAAGAAATCAGTGTGGAAACTGTGTGAAGCCCTGTCTGCAAGAAGTCGTGACTTGGGTGAAGAAGTCATGGGATAAAATTACTGACAGCTGTGTTGCCAAGGCACTACGAGCAGGTTACCTGGACAAGACATGTTCATTTAAAGAGAGCTATATTGTTGGACATGACAGATTGAGTCTGCCCTTCTGAAGGAAATAGAGGTGCAAGATATCCAGGACGGAATTCAGGGTATGGACACTTAGGACGATGTTATTGAAGAAGATGACATGATCATTATTGAATAAAGGTACTTTTTTTGTTCAAATTTACCTGTTTATTAAAATTGCTGTCAATGTTCATTAAAATAAGCCCTCCCCTGAAAATAAGCCCTCTGGTGTTTTTCTGTCCAAAATAATAATAAGACAGTATCCTATTATCGGGGAAATACAGTAAGTGGGATGTAAACATTGGTCTTTTCATTCTAAATTCAATGCTCATTCAATTACATACCATACTGCCTTTCTATAGTTTATATGTTGCCTAGTCTTTTTCTCCTTTTTAAACTCCTCTTTAAATTATAAATGAGGAAACTGAGGCCAAAAAAAAGAAGGAACTTATCTGATATCATATCTGAAGTAGACATTTCCTAGAGTCAAAAACAGTCAAAAATTGTTTTTCTTTCAGTTCTTAATCAAGTGCATATTTGGATAATATGATTTAAAGGAAAGGATAGTCATGTGATGAATCAATCACAGCCATTGCAAAGTAGGTGAAATTAGCTTTTAGTCATTTCCAATCTTGCTTTGGTCTTATTTTCTTTCAATATTTTTGAAATATTCCCAGAATGTGGGGTCCAATTTATTCCTCTTTGTTTAGTATTAAAATCTAACTTTTATAGCACATTTTAAGTGAAAAATATGAAGAAGTATCAGGGTTCAAATCTTACTTTTGATCTGGAGTCGCTTATTTAATATCCTTGAATTTCAATTCCCACAAATGAAGGTTGGATGAGATGACTTCCAAGATCATTTCTTGCTATGGGCCAGGACTTGAAACAAGGTACTAAGTGGAATTGAGGAGACAATGGTTAAATCTAGTTTAGCATTGATTTATTCCAACAACAAATAATAGTTTCCTAGGGATATAATGATTGATTTATACTCAATGTAGAACATATAAACTAGGAGCTGCAGCTAGTTTGATTCAGAGATTCGGAGAATCTGGCAGAGGCAGATAAGACAAAGAACTGGCAGCAGGAGCTCAAGCTCTTGGAACCAAGGAGAGAGATAAGCCTCTAAAAAAGCCATCTGCAGGAAAGGAGACAAGACGTTGAAAGAGATAATAAAGGATTTAAACTTTAATCCCTGGCGATTCTTGTGGTGATTACTGAACTGAAATGAAGTCTGCTCCCAGAGACCTCTAGAAAACTGAAACAGAGACCATTACAATTTCTAGTTTCATTCATGTCTGGATCATGTCTGACCCTTCGTAAACCCTCATTTGTGATTTTCTTGGCAAAGACACTGGAATAGTTTCCTCCTTTCTTCTCTATACCATTTCACAGATGATGAAACTGAGGCAAACAGGAGTAAGTGATTTGCCCAGCTAATCACACAGCTAATAAGTGTTTGAGGCCAGATTTGAACTCAAGAAGGTGAGTTTTTGACTCTCCGGCCTGGTACTTTACTGCACAACTTAGCGACTTCCACTTGTAGTTTTAGCTCTTTGAATTTATGATTCTGTGAAGATAGACTCCCTAGAGATTATTTCAGGAAGTAGTAAAAACACTAAATTTTGAGCCAGAAGACCTATGGTGAGAGTTTGGAAAGGTCTTTTCTCCATGTAATTTTTTCATCTATAAAAAAGAAGTGATTGTAGCAAATGATATCTGAGATTTATTTCAACCCTACCTCATACTAAAGCTTTAGGTAAAAGCAAGACACATATGCAAAAAGTGAGGTTTAATATTTTCATAATAAATTAGCATGGGCATTCCTTGTAACAGTGCTCATCACAATCCATTTATGTCTTCCCATGATGTGATACTCTTGTTCATATCTTCCAAAAAAATCCTTCATAGTAGATCTGCTGGGGCCTTTCTCTAGATTTTTCAATTTTTCATGTGTGCCAAGTTATTCTTCAGGTTGTCTTTCATTCTTACTACATGACAAGCTCACCTTATTTCCCCATCACAAATTTTCTTAGGAGTGTCTTTTTTTTTTTTTTTTGGCATTTATAGCAAGCAAGTCATCTTGGTTAGCCTAAAATGGACATATTTTTGAGAAGATCTCTTGTACAACAAGAGGATCAGAAGCATAGTTATGAATGAGAGAAAGGAAAGCATCAGAGAAATCTGGTTAAAGGAGTACCTATATTCCTGAATATTTTTCTGTGGCAAAACAAGCTGATGTTGCATTTTCCTGGGTCAGTTTTATATTCTAGGAAAGGAATCTGTGGCTTTAAACTGTTGAAAAATATATAATTTACTTTTTGATTTTCTATGTCAAGTCATATATGGAAATTCATATGAGGAATAATTTGAATAGGAGAGAGGTAATCAATCTCATGTTCTCATTTACCCTTCTGCCTCCTCCTTATTTAGTAGCAAATGCTTTTTGAACAGGTGATTTTATGGTAAACTGGTGGACAGTGAAGAAATATGAAAGACAGTCCTGCACACAACTTTTATAAATAGATCCAAATTTATTAAACAAACTCTGAAGTCACAAAATTTGGGCCACAAACAATAAGAAAAAGGACATAGATTCTGATACTCAGTATTTCTCAAGTGAGAAATACCTTTATCTGATTTGTGGAGTTTCTCAAGATCTATGCCAAATAGTTACCCAGTATTTGAAACACAATGTGTGACCCCACTCATAAGACAACAGCAAAATGGCCTCCCAAATTCTTCCTTATAGGCAAAACCCCATTTTCTTTATTTCTCTTCTGGATGTTTTCTCCATATGAATAAATAAATAAATAAATCTGCATGTCTGTGTTTTGGTGTGTATTACACACACACACACACACACACACACACACACACACACACACAAAACACCTATCTTCTGATTGAACTGTCTCACCAAAATCTTCCTAAATAGGACTTGCTAAAGTACATAGGAGACTTTTGTAAAGATGCAAAGACACATAAGATTAAAGTTTTATCCAGGATTCCTATTTCCAAAATTTATGCTAAGTATTGACTTGAGAATATAAAAACAGTGAGACTAATGGGAATATTATTGGAACATTTAGCAGAAGAAAGAGATTGAAGTTGTTCAATATAAATGGTTCCTAGTACTACTTAAAATAATCCCATGCAGAAGAAATATAGAAATTTATTTATAAGTTTTTGTAAAAGTTTATCATAAGCTTTTGCAATTCTATATTTAGAAGATGTTGATCAGGAGACATTTTCTCTCTTCTGCATATCAACAAATAATTGTTTCAGCTTGATAAATAAAACAAATAAAAGAGGATTTGACCACATTTATTGAACCAAAAAAACAAAAACAAAAACAAAACTCTATTGTAGGTTTTTTAAAAACTTTTTCCACTTAATGCTCAAGAAATATTCATGTGATCCTAGATAAATAGGTATATAAAATAGGTATACAATATCAAACATATATACATTTGTAAATCATACAAATTTTGTATGATTATCATACATAATTTCACAATCCCCACATGCAATTGCATGACTTTATATGGGATTAAAGCCCACAGTTTAAAAAGCTTTGCATTGAACCAGGCCTTGAAAATTCTAGCAGGAATGGATCAAAGTTAATTTAAGTTTACAGAAACTTGTTTCAAAATGTATATGTGTAATTGCATATGTATATATAAATGTATGTATATATTCAAGTACATATATTTACATACATCTTTATAGGGTATCCCAAAAGCCTTAAGCAAAAAACAATAGTAAGATTTTTGTGGTCCTGTTTGTCTACATGTACATATCTATTTAAGTGTTTTCTACCTAATGCTGATATAAAATTGTCATTATTTTATTATTTTGAGAAGCAAATAAAGAAATTGACTTAGAAAGCTCTGCTTCATAGAGTGAAGGATTGTCTTTTTTTATTCTACTAAACAGGTGTCTTCAGGTATAGCAGTTTCTCTCTAATACAGGAGGCAGAATATGTAGTTGCATATGAAATTATAATGATGCCTCACTTTTCTATTTTGAGTAGAAATTGATAGAAACAATATTTTGGGGGAAGACTGTTTTGTTTTCTATCTATACAAGGTTACAGCTGCAGAACAAATGCCTCTTCAAAGTAAGTCAGGGTGATGGAAATTTAATGATGGTTTATATTCATTGCTAAAATAAAATTTTCATATAGTGAAAAGGTATTTCCTCTTAGAGTAAGGTTAGCCTTTGTAGAAGGTGTTATAGGATCATATATTTAGAGCCAGAAGAGACCTCAAAAGCCATTCAATTCTAACTTTCTCACAGATGAGTAAATTGAAGTCCAGAAATTTGCCCCTGACAGGCAGAATTTCAGTCCAGTCTCTCTAAGTCAATATTCAACCACTTTAAGACACCAAAGGTAGCCAAGTGGTTCGTTGGATTATAACTTAGACACTGAGTTAGGAAGACCTGATACCAAATCTAATTTCAGAAACTTATCAGCTGTGTGACTCTGAGAAAATCATTTAATCTCTATCTGCCTCACCCCCAGAAGCTATGAGGATAAAATGAGATAGTAATTGTAAAGTACTTACCACTGTACCTGACACAGAGTAGGTACTATATTGTTGTTGTTCACTCTTCTTTTTTGAATAAGACTAATGACATCACAGATGATTTGTCCATAAATTTAAATTTTAGTTAGACAAACAAAACAACTAAAGGGAAGGAAGCCTTTATGTGAATCTATCACATAAGGAAAAGGCAAGAATGAGTGGCTATGATCACTTTTTTCAGCTCCTCACATTAATTTCTCATTTTCCTAATTTTGGTGCTTTTAGGCATATCAAATTAAATTTTACTTGATAAGGGAATGTATAGGTTTTTTTTTTTTTTATCTTAAAGTACCCTGATTTTCTGAAAGTAGTCAAGTAGCTGAAGAGGCATCTTCCAAGGGTCCAGATATCTATGCAAATTCTTGTCCACTATGGAGAGGTGGAGAAGTAAAAAAGTAAGAAAATGATATATTCATTCTAATAATCATAATAAGACTTATTAGATTATGATTATAGAAAAATTATTTAATATATTTTAAATCATTTTATTTATCTATAAAATAGGGCATGTACTTATTTTAATCTTATTCCCTTTAAGGCTTGGGACAGTCTTGTGGTCCTATGATTTTTAAAGCTCTGATTTTTGAATAATAGTCAACAGGCATTTATTATGTTACATTTGTTATGTTACATAGTTACTATGCAAAGAACTGTGGGAATATTAATATAATAGAGTTATTATCTCAAAGAGCTCATATTTCAATTAAGAAAGACATACATTAAGTTGAGAGTGGGGGAGAAAGGAGAAAGGGAAGATATCCAGTCCAGAATGTAATGAGGAGGAGTGTAGCTGATCATCCCACAACATTACTATTACTTTGCACACAGTACATATTACTTTGAGTTTATGGACTTTTCAGGTTTTTTTTTTTTTTGAGAGCATCCTACACACCATTTCCCATGGAACAATAATATTTTACCATAATCACATATAACATTTTATATCACCATTCCCCAATTGATGAACATCCCTCAATTTCCTACCCTTTGCCCTAAGAAAGGAGCAGCTATAAACAGTTTTTTTTTTTCATGTAGATCCTTTTCCTTTTAGTTTTTAAATCTCTTTTGGGGCTCATGTTTAGTGGTGATATTATTAGATCAAAGGATATGTGTCATTTTATAGCCTTTTGGGTATAGTTCATTTATTTTGATCTTTTATCAATTGGGGAATGGTTCATTTTTTAATATAAATTTGACTCACCTATACATTTGAGAAATGAGGCCTTCATCAGAGAAACTTGCTTTAGTTTTTTTTCCTAATTATTATTGCCAATTGTATCCCCTCCTTGTTTATTCTATTCTCCCTCTTCTTTCATCCTGATCCTCCTCAAAAGTGTTTTCTATTCACCATTCCCTTCCTTTATATGCCTTCTCTTCTATCACCCTCCCCTTTCCCATATAGCCTTCCTACAAGATTTGTAGGAAGTTTGTAGTTGTAAACCTACAAGGTTTAATTGGAGATAAGGGGAGACTGATTTCAGATCAGTATTGATCCAAGTTATATATGGGCCAAAGGGGTGTACGAGGTGTTCCAGAAGGACTAGCATCTATAGTGTAAGGGCTTGCCAAGTTCTTTTCAAAGGTACTAATCTATCTTTTTTGTGTTCCATTTTCACCCAATGCTTACCTGTGATTTCAAGAAGCTGAAGCTCATGCAGTGAGTTTCATGATAGATCAGGATGCTTCATGAGCATTTGATAGATGAACTAAAGGTAATCAATAGGCCTCAATCCATTGGTCAGTTGAGGGATGTCTATTTCTAGCATGTGTAAGTTTCTTCCAGTAGAATAGGAAGATGAAAACAATGTGTTCCAATGGCCATGAAGCAGTTGAAGTAGACACTGTGGAGAGCTTAAAGCTTGATCAGACATTGAAGACTCCAAAGTCATTCAGTGCATTTTGGACTATCCCTAGAGGACTTTGTTTTGCCATTGGACTTTAATGACTTTGGAAGAGAGCTTGTAACTCTGCCTAACTAAAATCTAGTTCACCCATGATATCATAGATCCACTTTGACAATGAAAACCAAACAATAATGTGGGCCAGTTATATCTTTCAATTACACAGTTCAACTACATATATTTTACATTGTAATTCCTACCCAATAGGGTAATTATAAAACTTTAATCAGATCATCAATGAAGAATGCTTTGCAAATATTAAACCCAACTATTATTGATCTAGTAATAATAAATAAAATAAATAAGATATGATGCTTAGCCTAGATCATGTGACCCAGGAAGCTTCATTCTAAACAATTTCCTTCAGGTGCAAGAAGTGAACTTTAATAGTTGACCACTACAACCAGACTAGGTCAAGCTTTCCAGCCTCAAAAGGAGGGCATTTGAGGAGAAGTCTTGACTAGGCTAAGGAATTGCAAGGGAATTTTTTAGCTGTAGTATAATACAGTTTTTCCAACTTTGGAGTTTGAACTTTTAGAGTAGTTGTTCCCATCCTCAACAAATCCAAAGTAAGTGAGGAACTCCCTAAGAGTATAAGGATGGTTTAGAATGATTCCATTTCTTGTCTTTTCCATATTATTTACTTTTCAGTACTTTGCTTGTTTTAGTTTTTTTTTTTTTTTATTGAACTAGAGGTTGCAGTGACACAATGGATATAGCATTGGGCCTCTAGAATCTGGAAGACTTGAGTTCAAATCTAGCTACAGACAGAAGTTATGATTGTGTTACATGGTATACATCCTAGTTTTAGATTGGAAAGGCACCTTTCAATATTATTCAATTATTTTATGTCTTGTCCAGCTCTTCATGATTCCATTGGGGTTTTCTTGGCAGAGATACTGGAGTGGTTTGCCTTTCTTTCTCCAGTTCATTTGATAGAAAAGGAAATGGAGGCAAATAGGATAAGGTACTTGTTTAGAATTACACAGCTAATATGTGTCTGAGACCAGACTTGAATTCAAGAAAATGAGTCTTCTGACTCTAGCTTTGATATTCTATTTGCTGCACCACCTAGCTACTTCCAAAAGAGGCCATTTATTTGGACTTCCTCATTTTTACAAATGAGGAGCAGAGTGATGTAGTGGGAAGCTTTTATTCTCACTCTTGAGTCAGAAGATGTCACTGAGAATTTTGCCTCTAGTGTTCACTTTATAATCCTGATTTAATTACTTAACTTCTTTTGGGTCTCAATTTCCTCATGTGTAAAAAATGATGAGGCTAGACTAGTTAGCTTATTAGATTTCTTACCAATGATAAAAAGGTTCAGAGAACTTAACTGACTTGCCAGTGATAGCATGATGGATGTATCTTTCGCTCCCCCAAGAGTGCAGACGTGTTCATTTCTATATTGCTACTTCCATTATGTCCAGAACAATGGTAGCTTTATAATAAATACTTGTTTGTGGATTCGTGAACTTTTCACAAAGATGGTCCTGTAGTGAGTATAACACGTACCTTGATATTCCTAAAGATCCTGGAAAGTGGAATATTGAAAACTTCTTAAATCATCAATTGAGCTCCAGATATATGGAGATTTTGCTCTACCTGACTCTTGTGTGCTTAGGGCCCTCTTGGAAATAAATTTAGAAGAGCATTCCCTTGTCCAGTGGCAGCTAGGTGGCACAATGACTATTAGGTGGAGCACTGAGCCTAGAATCAGTTCAAATACAGCTTAGACATTACTAGTCATGTGATCCTGGGCAAATCATTTAACCTTGTATGTATCTATTACTTCATCTGTAAAATGAGCTGGAGAAGAAAATGACAATGTATTTCAGTACAGTTGCACCATCCCCTCCCCCCAAAATAAAAACCCTAAACAAACAAACAAAAATGAAAATGAAGTGACAAAGGATTGGACATGAAAAACAATAATTCTCAGGGTCCTCATAGCTATCCCTCTTCTTCATTCCTCAGGGCATGTGTTGGAGAATAAAGAGATACACCCTTCCCATATAGTCTAACTGAGGGTGGTAGACACAAAAGAAGTTGACAAAGCTTCTTTGCTATTCCCCCCTCCTTCTGTTTGGATAATTGCATTGTCAAGAATTACTTATCATACATTTAATACTTAATACCCATTTATTATGAGTTCATGTAACTGCTATTTAAAGAATAATACATGCTAACTCTTCTCTACACCATTTGATGCCATTCTGATTCTGTAATTGCTGGTTTCTAGGATATTATGTCACCAAATCTGAAGAAATAATCAGTTGTTTCATTCCAGACAATACATTTTCAAGATGCTTGGTGCTTAACTGGCAGCTCTGTAACTGCTGCAGAGGCGAGATGGAATGAATCAATAACTGTAGAAAGAGGTAACTTTGAATAATGTATTCAGTAGCAGCCCTAGGACTGCAGCATTTGAAATTGTTAAAATGGAGAAGGAAAAAAAGAGCAGCTATTTTGTGGGGACCATTTATTTTATATTTTAAGGAACAGGAAAAATTTGTTGCAAGACCACTGTAGGCTAAGAGAGGGGGAAAATACCAGGAACTAAGCAAAATAGATTAATTGGTGTTCAATTAATCACCAGTGGTTATAGTAGTTTCCTGTGCAAGTGTGGCTAGCAATAAAGATGAAGTGATAACAAAACTTTGAAAAAATAAAAAGAGCAGCTAATATTTGTATAGTATTATAAGAGCTACTAGGCACTTCTATAACACCAACCCTGTGATGTAGACAAATATGATTAGTAGATAGTATGATTATCCCTATTCTTCAGAGAAAGAAACAGATTGAGAGACTAATAATACAGTATCACAACAGGTGAATGATTGAGTCAAAATCTGTATCAAATGCATCTTATTCCAAATTCTAGATTCTACACCTATTGTATTTTTATTTTTTAAAAATTCTATTGTAGATAGATATATTTCCAGCAAGATAATTGGGGTCCAGGGTAACCAGCTTTGAATGTCAGAAGCCAAGTTTGAATTCAGGTTCATTCTGACTTCAGAACCAGTGCTCTTTCAATTCACTGAACTATCTAGTTGCCCAAACTTTCTACTGTATCTTAATGTCATCAAATTAAACTCATCTTTGGCACCTCTTCTCCATTTCTTGAACCCTCTGCCTTCTCTACTTATACCTCATTTTTCCCCAAAGTTCCCTGCATTTAGGGCAGTCTTAGCTCTCGTTGTTAGGCAAGAAGAGGTTCTGAGAGACTCATCCCAGACATCCTTGCTCCCAGGGATATTTACATGTGAAAAGAGGAACCTGTGGAGAAAGATTGCTTAATTTAGAAGAATGGAATGGAAAACAAAGAGCTAATTCCTCCTAGATAAGAATATTTTATATATAATTGTAATACTAAAAAGCCTTACTAGAAATAATACAAAATTGCTTCATATAACAGATAACACAGCAGGATGTAGTTAAAATGTTCTTTCTGCATTTCAGATATGGGTTGAGCTATGAAGAGAGCAGTGGACAGTCAGAAGACAAGACTAGAAATTTAGCTCTACAGTTCAGTTTTAGTTATATAACTAAATAGGTCACTTGATCTTTAACTACTGAAGGCCCTTCTAAATATATCATTCTTTATTAGTCCATGATATTGAAATTAATGTAAGAGAGAAGTTGATTATAACCAATCAGCCTGACTTGTGAGAATCTTGGCTTCAAGTCTAATTAAAATCTCACCAAGTCTTTCTCAATTCTCCTTAATGCTAGCATCTCTAATTATCTTTAACCTGTCTACATCTTGTTTGTACAAAATTATTTGAATGTTGTTTCCTCCATTAGATTGTGAGTTCCTTAAGAGCCAGACTATTTTTTGCCTTTTTTTTTTTTTTTTTTTTTTTTTTTTTTTTTTTGCATTTAGCACAGTGTTTGACCCATGGTAGATACTTAATAAAGACTGCTTGACTTAACTTGACTAACACTACATTTTGCCCTTAGCTCTTCTGAATTATGTTTTTTTTTGGGGGGGGTTGTTTTTTAGTAACTTAAGAACAGGCAGATAATTAGTAAGGATTATTAGGTTCTTCATTCACTGGATTTCAGGAAAGGAAGTAAACATGAAGGGCAAAAAACTCCCTGAGAGGGCAGAAGGTCCTGTTATTAAATCCATGCCCACTTATAGCAGGATATAAGCTAGGAGAAAAGTAATAAGATTTGGCTAATGGTGTCAAGAATTGAGATTTGTTTCCCTTCTTCTTTTTGTCCTCTTATGACCACTAGAGGCAAAGAAAGTAGGGACTCTCAGTCCTTCATTACTGAATTGCCAGCTTCTAGGATCCATGCCTCTGTTACGACTGGGACCTCTGGTGTGAGAGCTGTGACCAGTCTGAAGGTGACACTGGTAAACATGGTGGAAATCTTTATTATGGTGAATAGTTTCAACACTGAAATCAGAACTCCAGAATCAATCTGAAGAGCAAAGGAAGCAAGAGCTATTCTTGAAGATCAATACAACTATAAGGGAATAGTATAGGTGGGCTCTACCTTTCCTATCTACTTCCCCTACCCTAATTGTCCTCAGTTCAATTGAGGACCTTCCCTGTCCACCTCCCAGATTATGATATGCGCATGCAGCAAGATGAGCACTCCAATTGATGAGGTTAGGGTCCCTGGTGGTCTAGTGGTTAGGATTCTGTGCTCTCACTGCCGTGGCCAGGTTTGATTCCCAGTCAGGGAACCAAAATGATGAGGTTAGGGTTCCTGGTGGTCAGGATGTTAAATGATGAGATTAGTGGCAGGTTTGAGGTTCAGGGAACCAAATAAAGAGTTTGGCTCCCCTAAATTCCCCTAGGATTCAGTGCAGGGTAGGGAGTTGTGGGAACCCCCTTCTGATGCCATAGAGATCCTTTGTAAAGGAATTTATGAACCCCAAAAGCTAGACTGGTAAAATAAGTTTATTATTGGCATTGGGAAGTCAGCCTTTGCTATGCATGAATAGAAAGACTGAATTCCTTGGTGGCAAGGTCCTGAAAGAGAAGTAAAATTTCTAGTGGAGGAGTCCTGGCAGAGAAGTAAAGTTTCTAGCAGAGAAATCCTGACAGAGAAGTATAAAGTCTTGTTAGGGAAATAGATGAGAAAGATAAAGAGATGTTAATGCTGAAAGGGAATATCATTTCAGTGGGCAGAGGTTACTGCTATGCCAGGAAGAGAGACATTCTTTGCCATGTTAGGTCCTCTGCAAGGACTGAGCCCCAAGTTGGCTCATTTTATAACAGAAACCTTGGCTACAAATTTGATGGGGGCTAGGTGCAGCTTAAGCTGTAATTAGAATAGAGAATCTTAGAATTGAATGAGTGTTTCTAGGCTGATCTTTAATTCAATAGAAAGCTTAAATAGCATTATTAGCATTAGTAATGAAATTACAATTAGTAATGACTATGAACAGTAAACCTGATGCTACTACTTCTCCTGGTTGATAAGTCACACATTGTCTACCTGTGTTAGTGACTGGGATATTAGCTACACATTCCCCAGTTTCCCACATCAGTGTATGGATGAACACTGTTTTGTAAGCATTCTCAGGAGGTGAAATGTTCAAGCCTACTGTGCCTGGAGGCAAAGTTTTCATAGGTTGGAAAGAAACACATTTCATCTCTCCAGGGGATATATCAGTAGTCTCTACTGCATACAACTCTTTTTCCTAATTGCAATCCCTTTTTCCCCTCTGATTGCTTCTTGGTTGATAGATAAACTAGATAATCATTGTCTCATCAATTCTACTTAGTACCTTGTAAGAAGTTCAGAGCTCTGGCCCATAACAAGGTATCAGTACTATGTCTGTGTCATAAAAGGAATTTGGTAGAACTCCTTCATTCCCTATTTTGTCAATTAGTTTATGTAGCATTGGAGTTAATTGTTCTTTAAATATTTGGTAGAATTCACATATAAATCCTTGTGGTTCTGGGGATTTTTTTTTAGGGAGCTGATTAATAACTTGTTCTGTTTCTTTTTCTAAAATAGGACTATTTAACCAATTTACTTCTTCTTTTGTTAATCTTGGCAACCTATACTTTTGAAAGTATTCATCCATTTTATTTAAGTTATCAACTTATTGGCATAAAGTTGGGCAAAGTAATTCTTAATTATTTCTCTAATTTCCTCTTCATTAGTGGAAATTTCTTCCTTTTCATTTTTAAAACTAATAATTTGATTTTCTTTTTTTCCTTTTTCTAATCAAATTTACCAAAGGTTTATCTATTTTGTTGTTTTTTTTCATAAAACCAACTTTTAGTTTTATTTATTAATTTGATAATTTTTACTTTCAATTTTATTAATCTCTCCTTTTATTTTTTTAGAATTTCAAGTTTAGTGTTTGATTGGGGTTTTTTAAATTTTCTCTTTTTCTCTCTCTTTTTTTTAGTTGCAAGCCTAATTCATTGATTTTCTCTTTCTTCATTTTATGCAAGTAAGCCTCTAGAGATATAAAATTTCCCCTTATTACTGCCTTGGCTGAATTCTACATATTTTGGTATGACAACTCATTATTGTCATTCTCTTGGGTGAAATTATTAATTGTGCCTATGAATTGCTGTTTCACCCACTCATTCTTTAGTTTCCAATTATTTAGTTTCCAATTATTTTTTGGTCTATTTTCCCCTGGCTTTTTATTGAATATAATTTTTATTACATCATGATATGAAAAGGATGCATTTACTATTTCTGCCTTTCTGCATTTGAATTTGAGGTTTTTATGTCCTAATATATGGTCAATTTTTGTATAGTTTCCATGAACTGCTGAGAAAAAAGTGTACTCCTTTCTGTCTCCATTTGGTTTTCTCCAAAGATCTATCATATCTATTTTTTCTAGTGTTCTATTTACCTCTTTAACTTTTTTCTTATTTATTTTGTGGTTTGACTTATCTAGCTCTGATAGTGCAAGGTTGGGATCTCCCACTATTATAGTTTTGCTATCTATTTCTTCTTGCAACTCTCTTCACTTCTTTAGGAAGTTAGATGCTATACCACTTGGTGCTTATATGTTTAGTATTGATATTGATTTATTATCTATGCTACCCTTTAGCAAGATATAATGCCCTTCCTTATCTCTTTTAATTAGATCAATTTTTGCATTTGCTTGATCTGAGATAAAGATAGCTACTCTGCTTTTTTGATTTTACCTGAAGCATAATAGATTCTGCTCCAGCCTTTTACCTTTATTCTATATGTATTCCCCTGCTTCAAGTGTGTTTCCTGTAAACAAATATTGTAGGATTCTGGATTTTAATCCAGTCTGCTATCTATCTCTGCTTTATAGGGGGGTTTATCCCATTCACATTTATGGTTAAAACTCCTAATTCTGTATTTCCTGCCATCTTATTATCCCCATCTTATGCTTTTCTCTTTCCTTTCCCCTTTACTCCCCTCCCCAGTATTATACTTATGAGCACCACTTACTTCACACAGCCCTCTCTCTTTAGGATCCCTCTCCCCTTTAGAGTCCCTCCCCTTTTTCTAAACCTTTCCCTTACAATTTCTGTATTCCCTTCTATTTATCCTTCTCCTCCTCTTTTCGCTCTTCCTCTCCCACTTTTCAATGAGGTGGGGGAAGTTTCTCTGTAAATCGGATATGTCTAATATTTTCTCTTTGAGCCAATTCCGATGAGAGTAAGATTCACACTATGCTCATTCCCTTCCCTTCTTTCCCTCAGATATAATAAGTTTCCTTTGCCTTTTTGTGAGGCACTTTTCCCTTTTCTGGTACAATTTCCTTTCTACCTCTATATTGTTTTTTATATTACAACAGTAAACTCAAATTATACATATTATACAAATTATACATATACTCTTTAGTATACAATCACAACAGAAATATAGTTCCCAAGACTTCTTTTTAACTTTTTATGTTTCTCTTGAGTCAAATATTTGGAGGTCAATTTTTTGTTTAGTTCTGGTTTTTTTTTTTTTTTTTCAGAAATAGATGGAATTCACCTATTTCGTTGAATGTCCATCTTAATCCCTAGAAGAAGAAAATGCTCTGTTTGGCTGGGTAACTTATTATTGGCTGTATACCAAGTTCTTTTGCCTTTTGGAATATCAAAATCCAGGCCCTTCAATCATTTAATGTGGATGTTGCTAGATCCTGAGTGATCCTTATTATGGATCCTCAGTATTTGAATTTTTTTCTGGCTGCTTTGTAGCATTTTTTCCTTAGTCTGATAGTTCTGGAACTTAGCCACCATATTTTTTGGAGTTTTGATTTTGGGATCTCTTTCAGTAGGTGATTGATGAATTCTTTCAATGTCTATTTTACCTTTTGTTTCTATAACATCTAGGCATTTCTCTTTGATAATTTCCTGAAAAATACTATCTAGGCTCTTTTTTTTTTCATCATGATTTTCTGGGAGTTCTAGATTTCTTAGATTATCTCTCCTTGATCTGTTTTCCAAGTGTGTTGTTTTCCCAAGTAAGTTTTAAACTTTTTTCCTATTTTTTTTTTGGGGGGGGGTTTGCTTGACTGATTCTCGGTGTCTTCTCTAGTCATTCATTTCTATTTGTTCAAGTCTGACTTTTATTGAATGATTCTCTTCATTTATTTTTTTTTAAATTTCTTTCTGTATTCACCCAATTGAGTTTTTAAATGAGTTGTTTTGTTCTATGGAATTTTTTCAAATTTGCCAATTTTTCTTATTATTACAACTTTTTATTGACAGAACATATGCATGGGTAATTTTTTACAACATTATCCCTTGCACTTATTTCTGTTTCAACTTTTCCCTTTCCTCTCTCCACTCCCTCCCCTAGATGGAGGCAGTTTTATACATGTTAAATATGTTATAGTATATCCTAGATACAATATATGTGTGCAGAACCATATAGTTCTCTTGTTGCACAAGAAGAATTGGATTCAGAAGGTAAAAATAACCTGGGAAGAAAAACAAAAAATGCAAACAGTTCACACTATTTCCCAGTGTTCCTTCTCTGGTTGTAGCTGATTCTGTCCATCATTGATCAATTGGAACTGAATTAGATATTCTCTTTCTCGAAGATATCCACTTCCATCAGAATACATCCTCATACAGTATTGTTGTTGAAGTATATAATGATCTCCTGATTCTGCTCATTTCACTCAGCATTAGTTCATGTAATTCTTTCCAAGCCTTTCTGTATTCATCCTGCTGGTCATTTCTTTCTTTTTTTTTATGCTTTTCTTTTTTTATTTTTTATTATAGCTTTTTATTTACAAGATATATGCATAGGTAGTTTTTCAGCATTGACCGTTGCAAATCCTTTTGTTCCAACTTTTTCCCTCCTTCCCCCCACACCTTCCCCTAGATGGTAGGTTGACCAATACATGTTAAATATGTTAAAGTATAAGTTAAATCTGCTGGTCATTTCTTACAGAACAATAATATTCCATAACACTCATATACCACAATTTACCCAACCATTCTCTAATTGATGAGCATCCATTCATTCGCCATTTTTTTAAAAGAATTATTTTCTTTTTCCAGTTCACAAATTCTGTTTTTCAGGGAGTTGATTTCTTTTTCCACTCTATCTTCTAATGAGTAACATGTCTTATCCTGACCCTCTTTCAAAGCTTTCCTTTCCTTTCCCCATTCTTCTTCTTTTAACATCCTTTTTAAATTTCTTCTATGAGAGCCTTATGTGGTGGGGACCAGATCATATCCATCTTTGGATCTAAAGACAAACTGTTTTTAGTCTCCTCAGGGTTTGAAGTCTGCTCTCTTTCCATATAGAAGATATAGTTGGTTAGAACCTGCTTAGCTTTTTTGCTCATTTTAAGAAAAGAAAAGAAAAAAAAAGAAAAGCTACAGACTGCTTATGTGGTAGTGGGGTATTTCCAAGATGCCTCTACAGACAACAGGAAGTGGCAGTGAAGTGGCAGTGGGACAATACCCACAGGCTTCATTGGGATTAGCAGTTTTGCTGAAATTAGCAGCAGCAGAAAGGCCGTCTGCACTGGGAGCAGTGACTGTGGCTGCTCTTGGGTCACACTGAGTTGCTCTGGGTGTTGGGTGGGTGTGGCCAGGTCCTGAGAGACTCTAGCATTTTGGGATTATGGTCTTTACCCCTTGTGTTTATGCTTCTCTGCTGATCTATTGGTTTGCTGCCAGGGCAAAGTAGCTCACACTGTGGTAAAGTTCTCTCCACATGTTTTCTGCCAGCAGAGACCTCCTTCATCCCCTCCAGTCTGCTCAGCACGAGCTATTTCCTGTGCTCTCACTGCCTGCCTGAGTCTGTTTCTGGCTTACCCCCATTCTGTCCCTACACACAAGCAAAACAGATCTTTTCTGGTGAATTATGAGATTATTTTAGGTTGGTAACATATTGTACTCCCAATATTTGTGAGTTCTGATAATCAAGCAATAATTCCTAGGCTGAATTTCATTAAAATTGATTGAGGGAAAAGGAGAGTCTAGGAAGATGCATGTGTCCTTTCCACCATCTTTCTTTATCTACTCTTTTGACTTGCTATTTTTCTAAAAAAATTTTATAATGTACACATTTATTGATCCAGAATTGTATGTATATAAAAAGCAAATAAATAAATAAAAGCATATTAGTGGTACATAATCTAAAATTTTTATTGATGACATCAGAAAAGTTTGAAGGCTATTGGTCTACTTAGCTCTTAAGCATATTAAGCATAAATCTATGTCATTCCTCTTTCTAAGAAAAATATGTCTTTGCTACAGTCTTACCCTAGAACTGCTGTCAGCACCTGAGGCTTTCTTGCCCTAGAATGTCTAACTACCATACTAGCTCCCTTCTTCCACTGACAAATAGTAGTGTGTTCTTCTCAGGTCCTTCCTTTTGAAGAGCAATCCAGGTCAGTCATGTTTCACTCCCCTCCTATCTGTGCTTAAGACTTTCTAGACTTTAATACCATGCTCCAGCTACATTCTCACCCTGAGCATCTGAATCATCTTCATCATGGAACAACCACTTACCATTCTTGCTTCCTTCTCCCACTGGTGAATCCCTCACAAGTTCTCTGTTTTGAGGAGAATCCAAGTTGGCCAATCTTCATTTCTCTTCTAACTGTACTTTATAACCACATAGAATACCTTTTATCTCTTGCTTCCCTTCTCCAACTCCTACTTTTCAACTTTCTTTTGTATGTTACCTTCCTATTAGTCTGTAAACTCCTTGAAGGGAGGGATTGTATTCTTTTGCTTTGTATTTGTATCCTAGTATTCAGCAGAATGCTATATAAACTAGGTTCCAGAAAAGAAACAGAACAGGAGGAAAAGAATAGTATAGTAAAAGAGAGACATAATTTGGTCAGCAAAAGCCTATTGGCAAAAGAAACACCAAAGAACTTTAGAAATTCCAAGAAATTAATTAAAGCAGCATGTACTTTTATACTTATCAATTTCAATGCAAAGATAGGGGAGTATCATGAAAAATGTTGGATAATATAGTTTTTGGAATAAAAATAGAGAACAATGGCTATATAGAACCTTATGCCTAAATATTATGAATAATAGCTTGTAGTCAAACACATTTAATCACACATTTTTCTCATGATTCCCAATGTTCTTTCTAAAGAACACCATTAATGAATACAAAGGCAGGGAGTATAGCTGGAACCAGAGTAACATTAAAAACAAACAAATAAATCTGAAATTATCATTTAGATACAATTAGTGCAATGAATTATTAACACAAAGGACAGAATTAAAATTTTAAAAATTAAGAATAAAATTACAAAGCAATAGTGGCATAGAATATAGGGAACTGGTTTGGAAATTAGGAAGGCCTGAGTTCAAATCCAATCACAAATACTTGCTAAATGTATGACCATAGGCAAGTCACTGAATGGTTTGCCTCAGTTTCCTCATCTATAAAATGGGGAATAATATCAGCTACCTTCCCAGGCCTGTTGTGAGGCTTGGATGAGATAGTAATTTTAAAGTACTTAGTTCAATACTTAGTGTATATTTCATTTTATATGAATATTAGTTAGTATTTTTATTATGCCCTATCCTTTTGCTGAGATTCCTAAATGAGATTCATAGTTGTCCAGCCTAACAAAAATACAGGGAAAAAAATCTGATGGATTAAGCATGCTTTTTGTCAAGACTATGATATATGGTTAGAAGGATATGCAATTGAACTTCTCTACAAGTAAGAAAATATTTAAAGATTGGACAAAATCTGTACATGTACAATGAGCTGGTCTCAGAACTGAAGGCAAGCAGGCTAAAGTGTATGAAGGAAATTGCACAACAATTTCAATTACTCTAAAGTTCTCTTTACTTTTAAAAAAAAACTATCTTTTTTCCCCCATATGAATATTTCTTTGGTGTAAGGAATTTTCAAAAAGAGAACTCCTTCTACTAATAAATTCATCTAAGACTTCTAATTTAAGATCACTTTCTGGTCTGTCGAGAACATGTGATCACATCAAAAGAAGGACTTGAATCCAAGGCCTTCTTAATTATAAGGCCAGCTCTCTATTAATTATATCATATTGTCACTCATATTTTAAACATATTTTTCTTATAAAAAAGATGTGAACTTCTTGAATTAACATGTTTTATTGGATGAAATAAATTGATATTATGCTCAATCGATAAATATTCATTCAATCAATGAATAATAATTCATTAAGCACCTACTATGTGCCAGGAACTGGGCTAAATGCTGGGATACAAAAAAAAGGCAAAAAACTGACAACTGTTTGATCCTGGAAGTTATAGGAAGTGATTTGTTGAGTTAGGAAGTAACATTACTAAATCTATGTTTTGGGAGGGGGGAATCTCTTTAATGGATGAATGGAGGATGATTTAGAGTAGGAAAAGACTTAGTCAAGTAGATCCATCAGCAGTCTATTGAAGTAACCCAGATGTGAGATGATGAGACCTTTATTAGAATTGTAGCAGCATCAGAGGATAGAAGGAGGTATATTTGAGAGATGTTGTAAAAGTGAAATTGACAACTTTGGCAACAGGTTGGATATGGGGAATGAGAGATAGTGAGGAATTCAGAATGACTCCTAGATTGTGTGTCTGAGGGATTGGGAGCATTGTATTGTCCTCTTCAGTAAAAAAACAAAAAAAATGAAAAAAAAAAGTATAAAAAAGGAGGGGTAAATACAGAGAATGATAATAAGTTCAGTTTTGGACATGTTGAGATTAAAGGGTCTACTAGACATCCACTTTGAGGTATATGAAAAGTAATTGGGGTCAGAAAAGAGACTGAGACAGGAGAGATAGATTTAAGAATTATAAGCACAGAAAAGAATAATTAAATCCATGGGTTCATAAAGAAGGCCCCAGGCAGAACCTTGAGGGACACCTAAGATTAGATGGCATGATATGGAGGATGATCCAGCAATGAAAACAGAGAAAGAATAATTAGATAGGCAGAAAACCAAAAAACAGATGTGTCCTAAAAACCTAAAAAGAAGAGAATATAAAAGAGAGAGAGAGAGAGAGAGAGAGAGAGAGAGAGAGAGAGAGAGAGAGAGAGAGAGAGAGAATGAATGATTAACAGTGCCAAAGAAGCCAAAAAAAGCCAAGGAGAATGAGCATTTTAAAAAAGGCTTTACCAACTAAGACATCATTAGTAACTTTGGAGAAAGGAGAAAGGCAGTTTTAGTGGAATAGTAAGGTTGCAAGTCAAATTTTCAGGGGTTAAAATTCAAACCAACATACTTCATATTCATATCACAATTTTTTTTACTTCAATTTTACTATAATACTAATTATTCAAATGACTTCTGAATATACATTTTATGTAGAATCAGTTTAGGGTAGTAAAACTTAATGATAGTTAATAAATTAGGACAGATAGATGATAGATTGATTCATTGAACTATATATGCAGGATAGCTAATGAAGTCCCCAAAATCCGTGTAATTAGTACACAAGAAATATAGACAAAATATAAGCTTGAATTCAGCTGAGATAATATAACTACATTTATAATGGATGAGATCCATTTAGTTACATGACTTTCTTCAGTAATACTCAGAAGCCCAGGGGCAAGAATGGAAATAGATAATGGTAGGGATTATATAGAATTGGAGAGTTGATAGACTTAAAAAAAAAGAGTTTTAAAGATAAATTTTTTAATGAGAGAGTGCACTGAAATGGCTGCCAAATGGATTCATCCTGTAGCAGAAGGCAAGAGAAGAATAGGTCTGATAGAATTAAAGAGTAAGAGGAGTTCAGGGAACAGAACATAATGAGGAAGAAAAACAGGTTCAATGATGATGAAGTTGGCGATATGGCCAGATAGGAGACTGTAGTCTGAGAGCATATTATTAAAGTTTGAAATATTCAGGGAGGCAATTTAAAGAATAAATTAAAAAGTTATCAGAGTCAGAAAAATCTGGGGCTAATTTCTGCCTTTATTGCCTACTAAAAATGAAGTTTCCCTTCAGAGTCATAATGTTCCTACTTAGCATGCAAATTAGTTACAAAGGGAAGCACAAAAGCCTATCGCCGAAGTTCTCAAAGAATTTAGTTTCACTATCTCCTTATGCTTTAAACACACACACACACACACACACACACACACACACACACACACACACACTTATTTCATATATTATTTGTTTATTTTAAATTTATTTTTATTTTTAACTTTTATTTTTCTGACAACTCCCTGTACCCATTGAGAAGGCAAATAATATATGAATTAAAATGTGAACTCATAGAAAACATATTTCCATATAAACAATGTTGCAACGAAAACAACAAAAATGAAGAAGGTGAAAAAGTTAAAGTTAAATTTGTTCTCTGAATTCATTTGTTCTCTCTCTGAAAGTGTATAGCATTTTTCATCATTAGTTCTTTAGAATTGTCTTGAATGATTGTATTGATCAGAATAGCTATCTGTTTTTACAGTTGATCTTCATTGCAAAATTACTATTATTATATATATTATCTCCTGGTTTTGTTCACTACATTCTGTATTGGTTCATATAGATATTCCACCACCTTTCCCCCTCCCCCCCCAAAAAAAACATCCTGTTCATCATCTTAAAGCACAATAGTATTCTAATGCAATCAAATACTATGACTTGTTTGGCCATTTCCAGTTGATGGGCATCCCCTCAATTTCTAATTCTTTGTGATGACAGAAGAGGTGCTATAATTATTTTTTGTATATATATATATATATATATATATATATATATATATATATATATATATATATAGTCTTTTCCTCTTTTCTTTGATCCCTATGGGACACAAAATTAGTAGTGGTATTTCTGAATATGTGCAATTTTATAACCCTTTGGGCATCGTTTAAAATTATCCTCCAGAACAGATTGTTAGAACTCCACTAACAATGTGTTAGTTTTCATATTTTCCCATAATCCTTCTAGCATTTATCATTTTCTTTTGTTATCCCATTAACCAGTCTGATTGGCATAAAGCGGTACCCCACGGTTGTTTTAATTTGCATTTTTCTAATCAACAGATATTTTAATATGATTATAGAGAGTTTTGATATCTTATTCTGAAAATTGCCTGTTTATATACTTGACTATTTACCAATTAGGGAATGGTTATTAATTTTTATAAATTTGACTCAGTTTCCTATATATTTGTGTAATGAAGTCTTTATTAGAGAACCAATTTCTCCCATTTCCTACATTTTTTCCTAATTTTGGCTACATTGAGGCTATTTAAGAATTTGGATGCTGTTATTTGGTTCATATATGTTTTCTATTGATATTATATCATTATTTATAATATCTTTTAGAAAAATATAGTTTTACTGATTCGCTCTCTTAACTAGGTCTACTTTTAAAAATATTTTGGTATTATGTTTTCCTCAGTTACATGTAAAAATAATTTTTAACATTCATTTGTAAAACTTTGAGTTCCAGATTCTTTCTCTTCCTCCTCTTCTACCCTCCCTCAACCATGAGAATGCAAACAATTCAATATAGGCTACATATGTGTAGTCATGCAAAAACATTTCCATAACAGTCATTCTGTAAAAAAAACAGGCCCCCTCAAAAAAACAAAACAATAAATCCTAATCCCTCAAGGAAAATTAAAAAAAATGTTTAAAAAGTATATTTCAATCTCCATTCAAACACCACAAATTATTCTTCTACATATGGATAGCATTTTTCATCCTAAACCCTGCAGAACTGTCTTAGATTTTTGTATTGCTGAGAATAGAAAACTCATTCACAGCTGGTTTTTCTGAGAGCACCCTACTCATCATTTTTTTATAGCACAATAGTATTCCATCAGATTTACATACAATTTATCCAGCTATTCCTTAATTGATGGGCATCCCCTCAATTTCCTATTCTTTGATCCCAGAAAAGAGTGCTATAAATAGTCTTTCTATTAAATAAGTCATTTTCCCTTAAAAAAAAAAAAGATATCTTAGGGGCAGTTAGTTGGTGTAGTAGAGCACCAGCCCTGAAGTCAGGAGGACCTGAGTTCAAATTTGAACCCAGACACTTAATGTTTCCTGGCTGTATGACTCTGGGGAGCCAGTTATCCCCAATTGCCTCAGGGGGATAAAACCTCTTTTGGATCATTTATCAATTAGGGAAAGACTCTTGTTTTTATACATTTGACTTCGTTCTCTCTGTGTGTTTGAGAGATGAGGCCTTTATCAGAGAAATTTGCTTCAAATTTTTTTCACCATTACTCTTGCTAACTGTATGTTCCCCTCTTTATTCTATTATGTCTCTCACCCTCTCTCCTCAAAGATGTTTTTCTTCTTACCACCCTTCCCTCAATCTTCCCTCTTTCTATTGTACACCGGCTCTTATCCTCTTTCCTTCCTACTATCTTGTAGGGTAAGATAGATTACCATACCTAATTAAGTTGTATGTTATTGAAACAGTTCAGATGAGGGTAAGGTTTATTCATTTCCCTTTCCTCCCCTCTCTACTGTAAAAGCTTTTTCTTGCCTCTTTTATGTATGATAGTTTACCCCATTCTATCTCTCCCTTTTCATTTCTTCCAGTACATTCCTGTCTCACCCCTTAATTTATTTTTTAAATATATTTTCCCTTCACTTTCAACTAACACCTGTGCTATCTATCTATGTATATATTCCTTCCAACTGCCCTAATAATGATAAAATTCTTATGAGTAAGTAGTGTCATCTTCCCACTAGGAGGACAAACAGTCCAACATCATTAAGCTTTTTATGATTTTTCTTTTCTATTTATCTTTTTATGCTTCTCTAGAGTCTTTTATTTGAAAGGCACATTTTCTATTCAGCTCTAGTCTTTTCATGAAGAATGCTTGAAAATCCTTTATTTCATTGAATGCTCCTTTTTCTCCTAAAGGTTTATACTCAGTTTTTCTGAATAAGTGATTCTTGATTATAGTTCTAGCTCCTTTGCCCTCTGGAATTTCATAATCCAAGATCTCTGAACTAGGCCTATCTTGGCTTTTGTTTTGTTTGAGATCATGATTGCTACTCTGCCTTTTTTCTGCCTCAAAGGAAGCATAATAAAATTGTTACAGACCCTTATTTTAACTTTCTCTGTGTTTTTTTTCCTATTTCAAGTGGTAACATTGTTAGATTGAGGTTCCTAATCTGTTCTGATATCTGCTTCCATTTCATGAATAAGTTTATCATATTCACATTCACAATAATATTTAGAACTGTGTTTTCCTCCTTTCTATTTTCTTCTGTTTATATATTTATTTCTATTCTTACTTTTTTCTTCCTCAAAAGTGTATTATACTTTTAACCACTGTCTCCCTTAATCTGTCTTCCCTTTTATACCTTCTACTTTTTTTATCTCCTTCCCCTACTACTTTCCTATTGGATAAGATAAATTTATATACTCAACTGAATGTATCTCCATCTCATCTATCTATTCATCCATCCATCCATCCATCCATCCATCTATCCTTCCCTCTTTGAATTCCAATGAATTGGAGAGCCAAGCATTGATCATCATTTTCTTTATTTTCCTCTACACTATAAAAGCTCTTCCTTGTGTCCCTCTTTTATATAAGATAATTTCCCCCATTCTTCCTCTCCCCCCACCTTTTTTGTCTAGTGCATCTCCCTTTCTCATTCATTCATTTTTTGGAGAGGAATCATCCAAAATAATTGACTCACACCCATACCCTCTATCTGTTTCAACTCTTTCTAAATGCCTTAATAATGATAAAATTCTTGAAAGTTATCATCTTTGCATATTGAAAACAGTTAACCTTATTAAGTGTTTTATGCGATTTTTATTTCATGTTTACTTTTTATGCTTCCCTTGTCTTATGCTTAAATGCCAAATCTCCTATTCACAACTGGTCTTTTCATCAGGAATGCTTGAAAATCCTATTTTTCCTTAAATATTTATCCCCTCCCCAAAGAATCATATTTAGTTTTGCTAGGTAGGTCATGGTTGGTTGTAATTCTAGCTACTTTGCTTTCTAAAATATCATATTCCAAGGCCACCTTTCCTTTAATGTAGAAGGTATTAGTATGTGTGTGTGTGTGTGTGGGGGAGTGGTATGAGGTGTGTGTGTGTGTGTGTGTGTGTGTGTGTGTGTGTGTGTGATTCTGACTATGGAGTCAAGATATTTGAATGGCTTCTTTCTTTTTCAACCTGGAAGCTCTGGAATTTAGTTATAATATTCCTGGGAGCTTTCATTTTGGATTTCTTTTAAGAAGTGATAGGTGAATTATTTCAATTTTCATTTTACCCTCTTCTAAAACAGTTTTCCTTTATAATTTCTTGAAATGTCATGTCTAGGCTCCTTATCTGATCAGAACTTTTAGGTAGTCCAATAAGTTTTAATTTATTTTTCCTCAACCATTTTTCCAGCTTAGTTGTTTTTCTAATAAAAATATTTTACATTTTCTTTATTAATTATTTTTCCTTCTTTTGACATTCTCTTGTTTTATTGTTTCTCCACTTGCCCACGTTGTAATTTTTTTAAAAAATATTTTCTTCAGTGAATTTTTGTGTCCCTTTTGCTATTTTGTTGATTTTGGTTTTTTAAGGTGGTAAATTTGTTTGTGCCTGTTTTACCAAACTGTTCAATCTCTTTTCATAATTTTCTTGTAGCACTCACATTTCTTTTTCTCAGTTTCTTCTATTATTCATCTCTTTCTTTAGCTCTTCCATTCTTCCAGGAATTTTTGTTGGTTTGGTGTCCAATTTGCATTATTTTTTTTTCCTTTGAGATTTTACTGTATTTTGTTCTTTGCATTGAATCTTCTGAGTTTGTGCTTTGATCTTCACTGTCACATAGAAATTTTTTATGATCAGGTTTTCTGTGTGTGCATGTTTGTTGGCTGCTATTTTTGTTGTTGTAATTGTTTGCTCATTTCCCCATCCTATTTCTTGACTTTTAACTTTATATTAAAGTTGGGCTCTGTTTCTAGTGATAGAATGGTAGAGTACTTTTTAAAACTTCAGGCTTTTTTTTTTTCCTGCTGCTCTTTTCAGAGCTGGTTCTGGGGTCTGCAGGTTTTTGGTGTTTCCAAGGTGGTATGATCCAGAGAGAAGTGAAGTTATTGCTCTCCTGGTTTGTGTTCTGGTATTTATCCAGGAAAGGAATTTGTTATCTCAGGTCCTAGTATTTGTCTTTGTCTTGGAATGTCTTTGGACTGTCCTTGATGCACTTGCTGCTTTTGCTACTGCAGTTACAGCTGTCTCCAAGGCCCACCACAGATGTTGCTGCTACCTATGTTCCCTGATAGCCTTTATTCCTGTTCCATACACTTCTCCTTTCTATTTCCTTAGCTTTTTTAGCACTAGGGAAAAAGATCTCACTCCAACATTGTTTTTGGACCATACCATTCCAGAATTTTATGTGATGTGTTATTTTAAAGTTGCATGAAGGGGATTCTTGGGAGGGTTCACATGGGGGACTGCCTCTACTCTGTCATCGTGGCTCTGCCTGTCAAAATTTATCAAGGACTTTCCCAAAGAGGTTTTGTTCATGTACTTTGCTGTATCACTCAATATTTACTGTATTAGAAAGAAAAAAAAAAACTTCTTAGTATTATTATGTAATACTTTTGACCTTGTAGACAATACATAAGGATCTTAGTGATATTCCCAGGTATCTCAGGATCATATTGTGAGTAGTTGGTCTAGATCATCTAGTCATCTAGACCAATGAAACTGGTGTGGCTATCCCTGGCTCTATCTTACACACATGATAGTAACAGAACCATTGGTTTTTGTTTATCATTTCTTCCAAGGATAAAATTGGGCTCTCAAAATAAATCACAGAGTGGAGATTTGAAGCAAGACTGAGCATTATTTTTACTATATTTCAGGGCCATCTCCAGTTACTCTGACCTATATCTTGCCACTGGATGCAGATAGCTCTGGAGGAGAAAGTGAGATTAGTGACTTTGAACAGTCCTCCCTTGCTTTAGTCCAATTTATTTGCATGACATGGACCCCACCTCCATGTCATGGTTCTCTTTGATAATGAAGGACAAACAACAACAAAAATTCCTCATAATTGTGTTTAGTTAAAAGTTTTGATAGATACACGATTGTTATAAGATATGTCAGGATGATTTTTCTTATTCAACAGATAAAACCAGAGATATTAAGTCATTGATTCAAATTCAAAAAACATTGGGATTTAGCACAAAAAATTCCCTCAATGAGTTTTATCTCTCTGATCAACAGTATCTCAGAAGGACCAAAGAATGAAAGAAGGCTGCAGTTGCCTCAAGCTATACATCTGTCATCAAAATTACTTTCATTTTGTTTTGTGAAAGTAGGCCTTTCATGTCATTATAAGTTTTATATGAAAACTCAAAAACCAACATGACCATTAAACAAATTGTATATTATCCAAACAATATGGAGAAGATAATTTTGAAAATAAAACAAAATATACTTTTTAAAATTTGAATGGTTGATATGTATTATGCCTGGTTTTACTCTCTTCAAAATGCCATGGAAACCAGCAAATGTTTTTAGCTCCCTTATTTTTCTTTGCACAAAAGACTTGAATGGACATAGAACCTCCAAGACGTTAGGCCAATCCTTCTCTTTGTGATAGTCTAATCACCTCTGCAGACATAAATTGAAATATGAAAGAAAATATGTCTTAAATTGGCGAGCAAACAGCAGGCTCTGATGAGTTCTTGGAACATTTAACAATGGTCTGTCTTGCTTTGTAAGATTCACGAAAGACTCACAAACAGATATCTTCCTTCATACAAGAACTGTGTATTGGTATAACAGTTTATATCAATGATTAAATATTTAGAAAATGATTGCATATTCATATTTCTGCCTAAATATTTCTGATGAACCATCATTTTATTTATTCCATGTTGTTTTTGAGGACTTAGCCGCTGAAAGCTTATAATTAATACCTGAGACAGAATAAAATGGTTTTTTATTTCACTACATGGATCTACTGGCTTGTAATTCTACCAAGTTGGCATTGGTTGCTTTCCTTTTTCTATTTGCTAATACAATACATATATTGTATTTTGGAGAAAAATAACTTCAAAGTTTATTCATGTAGGGAGAAAATTTGGAGAAGCTTTAAGTGAAGCTGTTCATCCTTAAATACAAAAGCACAAATCTGTGGAGTATTACCAAGTTTTTGCTTGGTTTCATTTATTAACTCACCCAGCAATATTTATTAAGCAATTATTATGTGTATACTGCTAGATGAATATCCAGAATAATATTCAGATATACCAACTTATGACAGTTCAACAGAATAATACATTATAAGTGGTTTTCATTCTTGTTCAATTGTATCATATTCTACATGACCCCATTTTAGGGTTTTCTTGGCAGAGATACTGGAATGATTTACTATTTCCTTTTCTAGTTCATTTTGCAGATGGGAAAAATGGAGCAGTCAGGGTAAGTGACTTGCCCAGAGTCACACAAGTAGCAAAAATCTAAGGCCAGATTTGAACTCAGTAAGATGAGTCTTTCTGACTCTATATCTGATGCTCTTTCCATTGTACTGCCTAAGCTGCTCTTAAATAAGTAATTATAGTTAATAATAGTAAGTATTTATATAGTGTTTGAAGATTTGCAAAGCATTTTCATCCTCATAACAATCTTGACATACAAGTATCAGTATTATTTTTCTATTTTATGAATGAAAAAACTGAGGCAAAGAAAGGTTAAATGACTTTCCCATGGTTTAATATCCTTTAAATGTCTGAGAACAAATTTGAACTCAGATGTTCTCCATTCCAGATTCACCCTTCTATTCCCTATAACAACAAAGTGCAGAATAGAAAAATTTAAGGAACAAACTTCTGTGAGAGGTATGAGAGGAAAAGTGAATTTGATCAAGAGAATCAGGAAAAAAAATTTCTCTAAACAGTGTCATTTGAAATATAAATATCGTCAATACACATTTACATACACAAACAAACAAACAAACAAAAAACCTCTCAAGTATGATTGAATTAGAACAAAATTATTTATTAAATGGGAAAGATGGACATTTATGTTTGGGCCCCAGATCCAAAGTTACAGTAGCACCTACAGCCTAAGAGAGGCAGGGGCAATTTATGTTTGAAAACCACAAAGGGTAAGGGTTATGGTAAAGAATGGAATGTTTTTCCTAGGAACAGGTAGCATGTAGAAACAGGATGTTTTGCAGGAACAGTCATTTTGTCCAGCACAGGACAACTTAGGAACAAAGAAAAAGAAGTCCAAAAACACTATGGTAGGGGCTGGCCAGAAGTTCCATGCAGTCAAAACACCACCAACTATGGACAATAGAGGAAGTGATGGTGCATCAATAGCAGTAGCAGTGGTATTAGGCGTTCTTAGTGCCCCTTAAAAGTAATTAAATATCTGATCATAAAGAAATCATGAGGGACCCATGTACTAGCAGTGAACACAGAAGCAGATACCACTTGGCAATTCCATTGCTAATCCCCAGTTTTAGGTTACAGTTCCAGAGTGGAGAGGAATGCCGGAGTTCACAGTGGAGTTAGGGACCTAGAATACAAGTCAGGAGAACACTGGCCACCCCTCTCTTCAGATCACACAAACTTAGAAGGAATGATAAATTTTAGACCACCCCTCCAAACTTAAATATATAAACAAAAGGACATAAAAGTCTAAGGCTCAGGACATTCATATTCCCCACCTTACACAGAGGCAAACTGAGCCTTACTCTAATATTAGATCTAAAGTCAAGAAATAAACAGGAAAAATAAGCAAAAAATGAAAACAATAAAACCTGAACATAAAAAAAAAAAATTGACAATTGTGATAGGAAAATTAAGACACAAACTCAGAAAACAATGACTTGAAAACATTTATAAGCAGAGTCTAAAAAAAAAAAATGGAAAAAAGAGGCAACAAGAATTCCTAGCAGAATCAAGGAAATATATATCTATATCACATATAAATGTATAAATAGATAGCTTGACATAAAAAGATATGCCAAAACCGATTTTAAAAATAAAATTAGTGTGGCAGAATAAAAATTGCAGAAAGCAATATGAGCAATACAAGAAAATTATGCAAAGTGAATTAATAGCTCAGTAAAAGAGAAAAAAGTTAGTATCAAAGAAATTAACTACTTAAAAATATAAATTGATCAATTGGAAGATAATGACTTAAGACATCAAGAGACAATAAAGTAGAGTTAAAATAATAAAAAAAAATAAAAGAAACTGTTAATTATCTCCTTGGAAAAGCAAAGGATCTGAAAAATAGATCGAGGAAACATAAGTTAAGAATAATTGAATTACCTGAAAGCCACTATCAAAAATAGAACCTAGCTATCACATTTTTAAAAAATTTAAAGGAAAACTGCCCCAGTATCTTAAGAGTAGATGATAAAAAAGAAAAAATGATTGGATCCATCAAGAATCTCCTGAAAGAGATGCCCCCCCCCAAAAAAAAAAGCTCCAAGGAATATTTTGTTTTATTTTTTTTCATTTCCATTTTTTATTAAAACTTTTCATTTACAAAACATATCCATGGCTAATTTTTTCAACATTGACCCTTGCAAAACCTTCTCTTCCAAATTTTCACCTCCTTTCCTCCGTCCCCTCCCCTAGATGGCATCTAGTCCAATACATGTTAAATATATTAAAATATATGTTAAATCCAATATACATGTATATACTTAAACAGTTATCTTGCTATACAAGAAAAATTGGATCAAGAAGGAAAAACAAAACTGAGAAAGAAAACCAAATGCAAGTAGAAAACAAGAGAGAGTGAAAATGCTGTTATGGTCTATACTCAGTTTCCACAGTCCTCTCTCTGGGTATAGATGGCTCTCTTCATCACTGAAGAATTGGAACTGGTTTGAATCATCTCATTATTGAAGAAAGCCACATCCATCAGAATTAATTATTGTATAATTTTTTGTTGCTGTGTTCTCATTTTCACTTAGCCATCAGTTCATGTAAGTCTCTCCAGGCCTCTCTGAAATCATCCTGCTAATCATTTCTTACAGAACAATAATATTCCATAACATTCATATACCATAATTTATTCAGCCATTCTCCAATCGATGGGCATCCACTCAGTTTCCAGTTTCTTGCCACTACAAAAAGGGCTGCCACAAACATTTTTGCAAATGCGGGTCCCTTTCCCTCCTTTAATATCTCTTTGGGATATAAGTCCAGTAAAAACACTGTTGGGTCAAAGGGTATACACAATTTGATAACTTTTTGAGCATAGTTCCAAACTGTTTTCCAGAATAGTTGGATCCATTCACAGCTGTACCAACAATGTATCAGTGTCCTTGTTTTCCCACATCCCCTCCAAAATTCATTATTATCTTTTCCTGTCATCTTAACCAATCTGAGATATGTATGCTAGTATCTGAGTTGTCTTAATTTTCATTTCTCTGATCAATAGTGAATTGGAGGACCTTTTCATGTGGCTAGAAATGATTTCAATTTCTTCATCTGAAAATTGTCTATTCATATCCTTTGACCATTTATCAATTGGAGAATGGCTTGAACTAATATAAATTAGAGTCAATTCTAAATATATTTTAGAAATGAGGCCTTTATCAGAACCCTTGCATATAAAAATGTTTTCTCAGTTTATTGCTTTCCTTCTAATCTTGTCTGCATTAGTTTTGTTTGTACAAAATTTTTTAATGTAATATAATTGAAATTATCTATTTTGTGATCAATAATGATTTCTAGTTCTTCTTTGGTCACAAATTCCTTCGTTCTCCACAGATCTGAGAGGTGAACTATCCTATGTTCTTCTAATTTGTACATAATATCATTCTTTATGTCTAGATCATGAACCCATTTTGACCTTATCTTGGTATACAATGTTAGGTGTGGATCAATACCTAGTTTCTACCATACTAGTTTCCAATCTTCCCAGCAGTTTTTGTGAATTATTATCCCAAAAGCTGGGGTGTTTGGGTTTGTCAAACACTAGATTACTATAGTCATTGACTATTTTGTCCTATGAACCTAATCAATTCCACTGATTCTATTTCTTAGCCAGTACCAAATGGTTTTGATGACCATTGCTTTATAATATAGTTTTAGATCTGGTATAGGTAGGCCATCTTCATTTGCTTTTTTCCCCCATTAATTTCCTTGAAATTCTTGGCTTCTTATTCTTTGAGATGAATTTTGTTGTTATTTTTTCTAGGTCAGTAAAATAGTTTCTTGGGAGTTTGATTGATATAGCATTAAATAAATAGATTAGTTTAGATAGTCTTGTCAACTTTATTAGCTTTGCTCGACCTATCCGAGAACACTTGATATTTTTCCAGTTATTTAAATCTGACTTTTTTTGTGTGCAAAGTATTTTGTAATTTTGCTTATATAGTTCCTGACTTTCCCTTGACAGAAAGATTCCCAAATATTTTATATTATTGATAGTCATTTTAAATGGAATTTCTCTTTGTATCTCTTGTTATTATATTTTGTTAGTGATGTATAAAAATGCTAATGATTTATGTGAATTTATTTTATATCCTGAAACTTTGCTAAAGTTGTGGATTATTTCTAATAGTTTTTTAATTGGTTCTTTAGGGTTCTCTAAGTATACCATCATATCATCTGTAAAGAGTGATAATTTAGTTTCCTCATTACCTACTCTAATTCTCTCAGGAATATTTTAGCCAAATTTCAAAGCTCCAAGATAAAGGGAGAATATGTTATAAGCATCCAGAAAGAAAAAAATTTAAATGTCATGTAATCATAATAAGCATCACACAAAATTTAGCAGGTTCCATATTAAAGGAACAATGAGCTTGGGGTAATGATATATTGGAACCCAAAGGAGCCAGAGTTATAACTAATAACTGCTTAATCAGGAAAGCTAACTATAATGCTATGGGTATAAGGTGTGGTAGGAGCATGAATGGACAATTCATGAAATAGAAAATTTCAAGCACTCTTGATGAAAAAATCAGAGCTGAATAGCAAATTTGACATTCAACGGGAAGACTAAGGAGAAAAATTAAAAATGAGAATGAATGAGAAAACCATAAGGACTTATATAAGATTAAACTATTCAGATTCCAAAATGGGAAGAGGTTACATGTAACATCTAAGAACTTCAGCATCATTAGCAAGCTAAGAGGAGCCTACTTAGATGAGGATAAAGGTATGAGTATATTATATTGAGATAATCTCAAAAGGAGAAGCATGAGAAAAAGGGATGTACTGGGAATAGGAGGAAGAAAGAAGGAATTGAGAAAGTAATCTCATATGAAAAAGAATGTTCTTACGATGGAGGAGGAAATGAGGGGAATTAGCCAATGGTTGAATCTCAATTTTAACTGAACTGATTTAAGTAGAAGAAAATACACACACACACACACACACACACACATATATATATATATATGGATATATATATGCATTTACATATACATAAATGTATGTATGTGTGTGTGTGTGTGTGTGTGTGTGTGTGTGTATGAATGCACATAAACTGGGAAAAGATTTATCTTCCCCAAAAGGAAAGAAGAATGGAAAGAGTAAGAAAAGCTTCAGATGGGGGTAATAAAATGGGGGGGGGGAGGTAGATTATAGGAGATAGTGATCAGAAAAATAATCCACCACATTTTTGTACATAAGGGAGAAATATCTTGTATAAGAAATGCTAGGCTTAGCAACATGACAAGAAATTAAATGGAAGAAATAAGAATAAGAAATGGGGAAAAAAAAAATATTAACACTCCTTGCAGATGATATTATGATATATTTCAAGAATCTTAGAGAATCAACTAAAATAACTAGTCAAAACAATGAATAACTTTTGCCAAGTTGTCAGGGTGTAAAATAAACCCAAACAATCAGTGTTTCTAAATATTACCAAAAAAAAAAAAAAAAAAAAAACCAGTAGAAAGCGACAGAAAGAGACATTCCTTTAAAATAACTGCAGACACAGTTGGGGTGAGGTGGGGGAGGGCTCTTCCTGGAGCAGCCTTAATTGTGCACAGTGGGGGAGGGGAGAACCTCTGCCTGGGGCAGTAGAACTTCTGCAGGGTGACTACACTTCCCAGGGCAGAGACAGTTTTGCTGCGGGGCTCTTCCCAGGCACTTCTGCACCTTGGCTGCTCTTTGCAGCTCATTTGCAGGACAGCTACTGTCCATCTATCTATCCCTGTTCTATAGAGGAAGCTGGCAACCCCCGTGCCCTGAAGGCAGACCTTAAGGGCTTTTAAAAAATGAGTATAGCAGAGAGAACTCTAACCACTGACAGCTTCTATATAGAAAGAGAGCAGGTTTTCAACCCCAAGGAGACTAATAGCAGACAGTCTCCAAACAAAACCTCAAAAGGGGATGTAACCTGATCCCCATCACACAAGGCTGGCCTAGAAGAAATTATAAAAGATCTTTAAAAAGATGTAGAAGAAAAATGGGGAAAGGAAAGAGAAGCTCTGTAAGAGAATATGGAAAAGGCATATAATTCACTAAAAGAAAAATTTGATAAAGTGGGAAAAGAAAATAAGTTCCTGAAATGTGAATTAGAAAAGCTACAGAACTTCCAGAAAAGTGGGATTTGTGAATTGGAAAAAGAAAATAACTCAGTAAAAAAAATTAGTGAAGTGGAAAAAAAATTCTATAGAGCAAAACAACTCATTTTAAAACTCAATTGGACGTATACAAAAAGAAGTTTAAAAAACTAGTAAAGAAAATAACTCATTAAAAATCAGAACTGAAAAAAATAGAAATGAATGATTCACTGAGACATCAAGAATCAGTCAAGCAAAACCAAAAAAAAAAAGGAAAAAAATAGAAAAAAATGTTAAATATCTACTTGGAAAAACAACAAACCTGGAAAATAGATCTAGGAGAGATAATCTGAGGATCACTGGACTTCCTGAAAATTATGATTAAAAAAAAGAGCCTAGACACTATTTTACAGGAAATCATCAAAGTGAACTGCTCAGATGTAATAGAATCAGAAGGTAAAATAGGCATTGAAAGAATTCATTGAACACCTTCTGAAAGAGACCTTAAAATAAAAACTCCATGAAATATTATGGCTAAATTTCAGAACTATCACACTAAGGAAAACATATTATAAGATCTTGCTGCCTCAACATTAAAGGATCGAAGGACCAGGAATCCGATATTCCAAAAAACAAAAGAACTTAGAATGTAGCCAAGAATAAACTACCCAGCTAAGTTGAGCATTTTCTTCCAGGGAAGAAATGAAACAGGTGAATTCCATTTGTTTCTAATGAAAAAACCAGAACTAAACAAAAAATTTGACCTCCAACTATAGGACTCAAGAAAAGCAGAAAAAAGGTAAAAAGAACTCTTGAGAACTATATTTCTGTTATGGACATACATAAAGAGTACATGTATAATTTGATTTTACTGATATAATATAAAAAAAGGAAGTAGAAGTAGAAAGGGGATAGTCTCAGAAAAAGGGGAAAAGGGGAGATAAAAAGAGGGAAAGTACATCTCAGGACGAGACAAAAGAAACTTATCATATCTGAGGGAATTTAGGGAGGGGGAGGAACATTATGTGAATCTTACTCTCATCAGATTTGGCTCAAAGAGAAAATAATTGACATATTTGGTTTACAGAGAAACTTCTCTCATCTCATTAAAACGTGGGAGAGGAAAACTGAAATAAGGGAAAGGTAGAAGAAAGGGGAAGGGACTCAAAAGGGTGGGAGGGATTCTAAAGAGGGAGAGCTGCATGAGGCAAGTGGTGCCCATAGGTTTAATATGGGGGAGGGTGGTAATAGGAGTAAGAAAAATAAAACTATAATCTGGGGATAATAAAATGTCAGGAAATGCAGAATTAGTAATTTTAACCATAAAAGTGAATGGGATGAACTCTCCCATAAAGTGGAAGTGGATAACAGATTGGATCAAAAGCCAGAACCCTACAATATGTTGTTTACAGGAAACACATTTAAAGAAGGGAGATATATACAGAATGAAGGTAAAAGGCTGGCACAGAATCTATTATGCTTCAAGTGAAAGTCAAAAAAGAAGAGTAGCTATCTTTACCTCAGGTCAAGCAAAAGCAAAAATTGATCTAATTAAAAGAGATAAGGAAGGAAACTATATCTTGCTAAAGGGTGGCATAGACAATGAAGTAATATCAATACTAAACATATATGTACCAAGTAGTATAGCATCTGTCTTCCTAAAGGAGAAGTGAAGAGAGTTGCAAGAAGAAATAGACAGCAAAACTATAATAGTGGGAGATTTCAACCTTGCACTCTCAAAATTAGATAAATCAAACCACAAAACAAATAAGAAAGAAATTAAAGAGGTAAATAGAATATTAGAAAAGTTAGGTATGATAGATCTTTGGAGAAAACCAAATGGAGACAGAAATGAGTACACTTTCTTCTCAGTAGTTCTTGGAATCTATACAAAAATTGACCATATATTAGGACATGTAGACCTCCAAATTAAATACAGGAAGGCAGAAATAGTAAATGCTTTCTTTTCAGATCACAATGCAATAAAAACTACATTCAGCAAAAAGCTAGGGGTAAATAAACCAAAAAATAATTGGAAATTAATTAATCTCATCCTAAAGAATGAATGTGTGAAACAGCAAATTATAGACACAATTAATAATTTCACCCAAGAGAATGACAACAATGAGACAACATACCAAAATTTGTGGGATGCAGCCAAGGCAGTAATAAGGGGAAATTTTATATCTCTAGAGGCTTACTTGCATAAAATGGAGAAAGAAAAAAAAATCAATGAATTGGACTTACAACTTAAAAAGCTAGAAAAAGAGCAAATTAAAAATCCCCAATCAAATAATAAACTTGAAATTCTCAAATTAAAAGGAGAAATTGATAAAATTGAAAGTTAAAAAAAACCTATTGAATTAATAAATAAAACTGAGTTGATTTTATGAAAAAAAGCAATAAATAGATAAATCTTTGGTAAATCTGATTAGAAAAAGGAAAGAGAAAAATCAAATTGTTAGTCTTAAAAATGAAAAGGGAGAACTTTCCACCAATGAAGAGGAAATTAGAGCAATAATTAGGAGTGACTTTGCCCAATTTTATGCCAATAAATTTGATAACCTAAGTGAAATGGATGAATACCTTCAAAAATATAGGTTGCCCAGATTAACAGAGGAAGAAGTAAATAGACTAAACAGTCCCATTTTAGAAAAAGAAATAGAACAAACTATTAATCAGTTCCCTAAGAAAAAATCCCCAGGATCAGATGGATTTACATGTGAATTCTACCAAACATTTAAAGAACAATTAACTTCAATACTATATAAACTATTTGGAAAAAAAATAGGGAATGAAGGACTCCTACCAACTTCCTTTTGTGAAGCAGATATGGTACTGATACCTAAACCAGGTAGGTTGAAAACAGGGAAAGAAAATTATAGATCAATCTCCCTAATGAATATGATGCAAACATTTTAAATAAAATATTAGCAAAAAGATTACAGAAAATCATCCCCAGGATAATACACCTTGACCAAGTAGAATTTATACCAGGAATGCAGGTCTGGTTCAATATTAGGAAAACTATTAGCATAATTGACCTTATCAATAACCAAATTAACAAAAAAAAATCATCTCAATAAATGCAGAAAAAGCATTTGATAAAATCCAACATCCATTCATTTTTTCCCCAAATGATTAGGCTTTTAATAACATAGATATTATTGCTCAAACATATTTAAATTGTAGAATGTCTCCTTCTTTAAGAGTCCTTCAAAAATCTTTTTTTCCTCCTTGACAGAACATAATACATAATTCTTACAATTGAAGAATAATCTTACCTTCCTTTAAAATCAAAATTGGGCCCTATTGACTTTCTTTCTTTCTTTCTTTCTTTTTTTTTTTTTTAATAATTATAACTTTTTATTGACAGAATCCATGCCTGGGTAATTTTTTACATTATCCTTTGGACTCACTTCTGTTCCAACTTTTCTCCTCCCTTCCTCTACCCCTCTCCCAGATGGCAAGCAGTCCTGTACATGTTAAATATGTCACAATATATCCTAGATAAAATATTTGTGTGCAGAACTGAACAGTTCTGTTGTTGCACAGGAAGAATTGGATTCAGAAGGTAAAAATAACCTGGGAAGAAAAACAAAAATGCAAACAGTTTACACTCATTTCCCAGTGTTCTTTCTTTGGGTGCAGCAGCTTCTGTCCATCATTGATCCATTGAAACTGAGTTAGATCTTCTCTTTGTCAAAGAAATCCACTTTTATCAGAGTACATCATCATACAGTGTCATTGTTGGAGTATATAATGATCTCTTGGTTCAGCTCATTTCACTTAATGTCAGTTCATGTAAATCTCTCCAAGCCTCTCTGTATTCATTCTGCTGGTCATTTCTTACAGAACAATAATATTCCATAGCAGTCATATACCACAATTTACCCAACCATTCTCCAATTGATGGGCATCCATTCATTTTCCAGTTTCTAGTCACTACAAACAGGGCTGCCAAAAACATTTAGCACAACCTTTCTCTTCTTTAGTATCTCTTTGGAGTATAAGCCCAGTAGTAACACTGCTGGTTCAAAGGGTATGCACAGTTTGATAACTTCTGGGGCATAATTCCAGATTGCTCTCCAGAATGGTCCAACATTCATTACTATTAAAGACCCTTGAGAGTATAGGAATAAATGAACTTTTCATTAAAATAATCAGTAGTATCTATTTAAAACCATCAATAAGGATCATATATAATGGGCATAAACTGGAACCATTCCCAATAAGATTGAGAAAACAAAGTTTCCCACTAACACTATTACTACTCAATATTGTATTAGAAATGCTAGCTTCAGCAGTAAGAGTTGAGAAAGAGATTAAAGTAATTGAGTAGGTAATGAAGAAACCAAATTATCACTCTTTGTAGATGATATGATGGTATATTTAGAGAACCTCAGAGATTCTACTAAAAAGCTTTTAGAAATAATCCACACCTTTAGCAAAGTTGCAGGAGACAAAATAAACCTACATAAATCATCACCATTCTTATATATCACTAACAAAATCCAACAGTTAGACTTACAAAGAGAAATTCCATTTAAAGTAATTGTCGATAGCATAAAATATTTGTGAATTTATCTGCCAAGGGAAAGTCAGGAATTATATAAGCAAAACTAAAAAACACTTTCCCCACAAATAAAGTCAGATCCAACCAATTGGAAAAATATTAAGTACTCTTGGATAGGTCGAGCAAATATAATAAACATGACAATACTACTTAAACTAATCTATTTAGTGTAATAGCAATCAGACTCCCAAAAACTATTTTAATGACCTAGAAAAAATAACAACAAAATTCATCTGGAAGAGCAAAAGGTCAAGAATTTCAAGGGAACTAATGAAAAAAATCAAATGAAAGTGACCTAGCTGTACCAGATCTAAAACTATATTATAAAACAACAGTTACCAAAACCATTTGGTAATGGTTAAGAAATAGACAAGTTGATCAGTGGAATAGGTTAGGTTTACAGGACAAAATAGTCAATAACTTTAAAAATCTAGTGTTTGACAACCCAAAGACCACGGCTTTTAGGATAAGAATTCACTCAATTTGAAATTGCTGGGAAAATTGGAAATTAGTATGGCAGAAACTAGGCATTGACCCACACTTAACACCATACACCAAGATAAGGTCAAAATGGGTTCATGATCTAGGCCTAAAGAATGAGATTATAAATAAATTGGAAGAACATAGGATAGCTTTCCTCTCAGACCTGTGGAGGGGGAAGGAATTTGTGACCAAAAAAGAACTAATGATCATTATTGATCACAAAATAGAAAATTTTGATCATATCAAATTGAAAAGTTTATATACAAACAAAATTAATGCAAACAAGATTAAAAGGGAAGCAGTAAACTGGAAAACATTTTTACAGCCAAAGGTTCTGATAAAGGCCTCATTTCCAAAATATATAGAGAATTGACTCTAATTTATAAGAAATCAAGCCATTCTCCAGTTGATAAATGGTCAAAGGATATGAATAGACAATTTTCAGATGAAGAAATTGAAACTATTTCTAGCCATATGAAAAGATGCTCCAAATCATTATTGATCAGAGAAATGCAAATTATGACAACTCTGAGATACCACTACACACCTCTCAGATGGGGTAGGATGACAGGAAATGATAGTGCTGAATGTTGGAGGGAATGTGGAAAAACTGGGACATTGATACATTGTTGGTGGGATTGAGAATATATCCAGCCATTCTAGAGAGTAATTTGGAATTATGCTTAATAACTTTTTGACCCAGTGGTGTTTCTACTGGGCTTATATGCCAAAGAGATATTAAAAAGGGAAAGGGACCTATATGTTTGTGGCAGCCTTTTTTGTAGTGGCTAGAAACTGGAAATTGAGTGGATGCCTATCAATTGGAGAATGACTGAATAAAGTGTGGTATATTAATATTATGGAATATTATTGTTCTCTAAGAAATGATCAGCAGGATGATTTCAGAAAGTCCTGGAGAGACTTACATGAACTGATGCTGAGTGAAATGAGCAGGACCAGAAGATCCTTTCATATATATTTCAAAAACAATAATCAATTCTGACAGAAATGAACCAAATCAGTTCCATTTATTCAATAATGAATAGAATCAGCTACACCCAGCGAAAGAACTCTGGGGAATGAGTGTGAACCAGTACATAGCATTTCCAATCCCTCTGTTTTTGTCCGCTTACATTTTTGATTTCCTTCATGGGTTACTTTTATATTATTTCAAAGTCCGATTCTTCTTGTGCAGAAAAATAACTATAAATATGCATACATATGTTGTATTTAACATATACTTTAGCATATTTAACATGTATTGGTCTATCTGTCATCTGGAGGAGGGAATGGGGGAAAGGAGGGGGAAAATTGGAACAGCAGGTTTTGCAAGGGTCAATGCTTGTAAATTAAAAAAAAACTATAATAAAATAAAATAAAAAACTGCAGACAATAAAAAATATTTGGTAATCTACCTGCCAAAATTTACACAGGAACTATATGAACAATAATTTTCACACAAAGACAGGTCTAAAAATTGTAAAAATATCAACTTCTTAAGGCTGAGTCAATTAAAAAAAATCACAGTACTATTTTAAGTATTTTTTCTTAATCAGTGTCACACCAATAAATCTACCAAATAATTGTTTTGTAGATATAAACAAAGTAATAACAAAATTCAGCTGAAAGAACAAAAGATCAAAAATATTAAGTAAATTGAGGATTTAGATAGGTATCAATTTTTTAGGTGTTAAGGAATGGAGTTTCTTCAATACTAGATCTAAAACTCTACTATAAAGAGATAATCATCAAACCAATTTGATCTTAGATAAGGAATACACTATTTGGTAACAAGTCAAGAATGCCCTTACATAGGTCCATACCAGTGGATAATCAGTACAGTAGATTTTGTATGGAATATAAGAAGTAATTTACCAAAGTAACCTCTTGTTTGATAAACCCAAAGAGCCAAATTATCAATGAAAGAATAAACTATTTGACAGAAAAAAATGGTAGGAAAACTGAAAGCAGCCAGGCAGGAATTAGATAAAGACAAATATCTCCTGCTCAAAGATAAGCTCAAAATGGCTATATGATTTCCACATAGAGTGATGTTTAAAGAAAATTAGGGTAGCATCAAAAAAGTACCTAAGGTACTAAGATAGGATAAGGGGAAAGTTTGTGGTGAAATCAAGAGAAAGAGAAGATCATATATAGAGAACCAGAACTCTAGAGAAGTATACTTGAAACAAGATGTTTAACTCAGAAGAATTGATGGGACAATGGTTATCTAGTTTACATATATACTTAGTACTTAGCATGGTGATGCAATGGTTCTCTAAGTTCATACATAACTAGAATGCTGTAATGGTGTAATTATAATAAGGTATATAAAAGCCAACAAGGACTGGAAGAGAGACATTTCATCTCCCACCATCCTGGTGGTTCTCCTGCCTTCTGCATTGGTCCACTAAGACCAAGACCCATCTGAAAGTCCCCCAGAAATCTAGCCCAGCCCTGATCCACAAACCCAAAGACTGTGAAAGAGATAATAAAGACTTTGGACATTTTTCCTTACTATTCACATGGTGATTATTCTGCTGAAACCAAGGCCCATTCAGAGGACCTCCAGAAAACTAGTCAGAACATTATAATCATGGAATATAAAATAGACAATTTTGACTATATGAAATTAAAAACGTTTTGCATAAACAAAATGTGCCCAAATTTAGAAGGAAAACAAGAAACTGGGGGGGGGAGGAATTATACAAGTTTCTCGGAAAAAGGCTGTATTTCTCAAATATGTAGGTTAGAACCACATTTATAAAAAAAATTAATAAATTAAAAAAAATACTGGCTATTCCTAAATTGATAAATAATTGAAGTATATGAACAGGCAACTTTTGGAAGTCAAAACTATTATACTTTTATGAAAAAAGTGCCTAATAATAATTAGGCATAGCTAATAACAAGAGAAGTAGAAATTAAAGTAGCTATGAGGTACCAACTTATGACTCTCATATTGTTTAAGATAACAGAAAAGGAAATTGACAAATTCTGGAGGGAATATGGAAATATGAGAGTACTTATGCCTTGTTGATGAAGTTGTGAACTGGTCCAGTCATTCTGGAGAACATTTTCAAACTCTGCTCAAAGGACTATAAAACTGTAATCCCACTACTACATCTTCAAAGAAGTATCATATAAAAAAGAAAATTAATTATATTTATAAAAATATTCATAGCACCTCTTTTTATAATGGCAAAGAAATGGAAACTAAAGGGATATCTATCAATTGGAGAATGACTAAACAATCTGTGACCTGTCATTATGATAGAATACTTTCATGCTTAAGGCAAGGCAGTTGTGTGGTGCAGTAGGTTAAAAACAAAACAAAACAAAACAAACAAACAAACAAACAAACAAACAAAAACAGACCTAAAGTCAGGAAGATCTGAGTTCAAATCTAGATGCAGATACTATGTGTGTCTGTATGACATGGGCAAGTCATTTAACCCTGTTTGCAAATGGGCATAGATAGCTTAGAGAAGGGAAGTTAGATCTTAGGGGATAATTATCATCTGCTGGAAGCCAAAAAGAAATGTGAGGATGAACCTTTATGAAGCATGAACAATAGAGGATGATAAAAGGGGCCTACAATGGAGCAACTTGAGACAAGAATTGTAGAAAGAATGTTATGTAGATGACCAGAGAAGTAGTGGACTACTGATGGGAAAGACATGCCTCTGAGGACTCCTTCTGGAGGCTAAGAGATGTATTCAAAGTGAATAAATCTATTCTGGTAAAGAGCTGCTCCTGCTCACTAGTGAGTATTGTTATTTTCTTAAGACATTTATAAGAATTGTTATTTCCCAAAGAGGCAATTGCATGGTGACTAGAGAGCTTGTTTCAGAATCAGGATGAACTGGGTCCAACTCCTACCTATATCATACATTGGTTTTGTGGTCCTGGACAAACACTTTAACCTCTCTGTGACTTCAAGGATGTAAGTTGCAAAGGAGGGTCTATCTGTATTATTAGATGGCATTTCTTCTCAGGAATTCTTTATGCTAGGCAGCTAGGTAGCACAGTGGATAGATCATTGAGTTTAGAATAAAAAAAATTCCTATTCCTGAGTTCAGATTTGGCCTTGCTGTTTGACCCTATTTGCTTTAGTTTCCTCATTTGTCAAATGATTTGTAGAAGGACATGACAATTCACTCCTTATTTTTGCCAAGAAACCCCAAATGAGGTCAAAAAGAGTCATATATGATTGGAAATTGCTTATTTCAATGAACTCACAGTTCCAGTTTTTTTTTTTTAATCAATGAACTAGTTTATAGTTTGACCCTGTGAGCCTATATGCTTATAAGGGGAAACTGTTGAGTACCACTGGGGACATCAGATACAAAGATCCCCTTATTAGGATGAGGTTGCAACCCATAGAAGTAAGAACTCCACCAAAATGTATCCAGACCCTTCAAACAAGGAAGAAGCCTCTGACAGAAGGATAACAGTACCTATTGACAGAATGAAGAGAGCTTAGACAAATTTAATAATGACATCTATACCATAGGGTACTAAGGCAGCTACAGATATTTGAGATTTTTAAGGATTTATATTTATTTTAGGAATGCTTCTAATTTTAAGAGATTGGCATTAGCTTTCTCAGAAAATATCCCTCAGTGATAATATCAGAAGCAAAATTCTGGTCTGTTTCTGCCCTAGGATCTCATGTATCATGTTGCTTTGTTCAGTTTATGTATACTGACTTATTTATTTATTGAAATGGTGGTATGTTAATGATAAACTTGTTCACAATTGCCAGGACCACAAACAATTTTAGTCTAAGGCTTTTCCCCTTTGTTGGAGTTTATACTAGCATTGCTCATGCCATCACAAGTCCTTTCCTAACATTGGCCTCCCAGGGAAGGAGGGGTCATTAACTCCATTTTTTCAAGTTTGGAAAGCTACAGAAGGGAGGTTAAGTAATTTGCCCAGTATTTCAGACAAAATCAGTGTCATAGAAAAGCTGGAAATTTTGTTTTCCTGCCTCTTGGCTCTACTAAAACCCACATCTCAGACCAAGGCAACGGTTTTTTTTTTCTTGTTTTCTTAAAGAACTAGAAATATTATTCCTAAAAGAATACTATTGTTAATAATTTTAGCAATTGTGATGCCAAAAAATAACAATGATAACAAGTAATAGCAAGAACAGCAACAATAATATGTTAAATTCTTCCTATAGGGATATAAAGTCATTGGGGATATAAAGTGAACCCTGAAAAATTTTCTACTTTCATGGACCAAAGATTTTTATTAGAAGAGAAAACATGTATATCTGTAAATATATACAAAGCACAAGATAATTTTTATTTTGTGGGGGAAATTAATAATAGCTGATAAAGGATCAGGCTAGGCTTAATAGGGAAGGTGGAGGCAAGACTCGGTTGTAAAGAAAAGTAATGATTCTAAGAGGATTTGAAGGAGGGATGAAGTGCATTTTAGGTGTGGGGGACTCCAATAAAAAATGTATGAAGAATGGAGATGGAATACCATATATCAGGATTGCAAAAAAGTCAGTTTTCCTGAATTGTGGAATGCATGAAGTGAATAACACAGAACAAGGCTGGAATGATAAGTTGGACTCAGATTGTGAAGATTTAAAATGGTAGGGAAGTTTGAAGTTGACCCTGATGACAACTGGGAATCTTTGGAGTTTATTGAGCAGGGAAATTCTATTGTCAAACCTGTTATTATAATAAAAATTCATATATATATATATATATATATATATATATGACTTGGAAGCTTTGAAAAGCATTTTATGTACATTAGCTCACTTGTTCCTCAGAATGACTCTTTGGAAAGGTGGTTTATTATAAGAAAAGTTCTAGGACTTGTCTACAACTACAAGTCATAAAACTACTTAGTGTCTTAAGTGAGATTTAAAGTTAGGCCTTCCTCAATTTCTTAAGTGCTATTTGTATAATACAACACCCCATACATAGGGCAACCTTCTGTGTGCACACAGATTCATCAATGAAGAAACTGAAGCCTCGATAAGTTAAATGACTTATTCAGTGTCACATATATAGTAAGTGCCACAGTAAGTTTTCAAAATTGAGTCCTAGTATTGCAAATTCAGCAGAGACACAGACAGGAAAAGGTGAAATGAGAAGGGGGTAGACTAGTATATCCAGAACACAGGGCACATAAGGGGAATCATATATAACAGGACTAGAGAGTTAGGTGGAAGACTCATGAAGAATCCATTACTACCACATAATATGTTCCATAGACCCTGCTGACATCTACTTCATCTTTTCTTTTATGCCCTTCAACAGAATGGGAAGTAGGTATTGAAGATAGAAGTGAAAATAGAATTTCTGAATTCTTAATTAAACCCAGATATCAATTCCACTTAGATCTGCAAATTGAACTAAAGTTGATTTCTTTTTTCTCCTTTCTTCCTGCAAAAAATCACAACAAAGAATCAGTTTAAACTGAAACCAAGCAAATTTTTATAAACCTAATTGAACTGAAATAAAATCATCAAAATAGTCCATAGTCTTAATATGTAAGCTTAACTTCCTTTCATTTGAGACTTTGTTTCAAGGGGGACGGATGGAGAAATATCTCCCCTGCATGTTTTCAGAGTTTGTCTTCTCATTCCCGTGGAGCCAAAAGGAAGTATTTGACTTGAATATTAGCTTTGTAGTTTTGCTAAATTTAGCTTTTGAAGTAGAGGGAACATAAGAGATTATGAAAAAACCTGACAGCATCTAAGTCTCTTTTTGCAAATGTATGTTAGTTTTAACTTGTTCTTATTAGCTTTTCAGCTTTTGAAAAGCCTTTTCTTTTTTGTTCTTCTATTCTTTAGAGAACAATTAATTAAATCTTTATTAAAACGCTTAACTCTCATCTTTATTATATGACATCTACCATTTAAGTGATAAGAGAAAACAAAACCAACAAGGGACATTATTAACTCATCTGCTACAGGCAGTTGAGAAGGGTGGATTGTAGAGATATTCAAATATTATTAGTTAGTCATTATGAAGAAATCCATTGTCCTTTATCCATTCCAATCCAAAAAGGATCAGTGTGAGTTTCTAGGAGGTTTCTGGAGATTCAGAAAGGGGAAAAGGACTCAAACAGAATAATTTGAGAGGATCAAATAAAAATTTTATATTAGAGATTACTATTATTATTATTTTTCTTTACTTCAGTTTGATTTGACCATAGAAACTCAAGGTTGGATGGAACTTTATGGCCATTTATATGTCTGCTCAATCACTTCTCTAACAAGGGATCATTCAGTCTATGCTAATCTCCAATGAAAGGACTCCAGGTCCTATATCTCTTGAGTCAGTCTATTTTGTATTGGGATTTCACAAAAAAGGCTTTCCTCATTTAAGAAAGGAGGTATTTTTGTGTAGAAGACTGTAAAATAGTGGGGAAACTCTAGGTAAAGTATAAGACCCTTCAGCCCAGAGGGAACCTGCTGACTGTCTGGTTTGGCTCCCCACCTCCCTTTGGTGCTCTCACCCTTCCTGAGGAATCAGGGAGGGCATCTCTAGTTGGCACATACTTAGTGTGCTGTAATGACATAATTGTACCAAGGTATTTAAGGGCTGAGAGGACTTGAAATAGGACTCTATCTTCACTCCTTCACTAAGATCTAAGTCCAAGGTTGGTCAGATCCTCCAGAGAGCTACTACATTTTATCTATCTTTGAACTTGCTTCCCACAGCTCAGTTGATATAATAATAAATAATAAGATGTTAACATACTGGCAACATGCTTGTACCTAGTGATCCTTGAATAATTTATAAACTCTGATGAAATTCAATCTCTTAGTAAATATATATTCCATGAACAAATTATGTCTAATTGATTATTATAGACTGCTAAGTGGTGCTGGGCCTCAAATCAGGAAGAACTGAATTAAAATTCAGTCTTTTGGGCAAGTCATTTAATTTTCTTGCCTCATTTTCTTCATAGAAAATGAGGATATTATTATTATAACTATATGTACTGATGGGATCTTTGAGCTATAGTTCTAGGAGTCTAGGCTCATCGGCTACTCTAAAACTTAGGAGAGTAGAAGTTGCCTGCTCATTGCAGGATCCAACTTGCAAGTGTGAGTGCTAATTTTAAAGATATATCCAAAGAGATTGTTCATTTGTATCAAGTCTAAATACTTCCACTCATTGTTCCTAGCCCTCAGGGACTAAGAAGCACATATCTATATTCCCTTTCCACTTGACAGTCCTTCAAATACTTGCAGACAGAAATTCTGTTTCCTTTAAATCTTCTCTTTTTTATGTTAAATATCTCCATTTTCTTCAACTGATCCTTATATAACCTTGGGTTCAAGGCTAGAGCATTTATATAAGATTTTCTTCATTTAGAAAGAATGATGACTTCAGACAAAATGCCCATGGGAGGGATAGAATTGGCTGGAGAACTTGGGAGAAGGGAGACAGAAAATCTTTCTGCTTTAATAAAGTATACATGTGGTTCTAGACTCAGGGAAGAAAAAGTAAATAATTCAGAAGGCTGACATGTAAGGGAAAACTGATGCTTCAATATTTCCTTAATTTTCACTTGTCTTCCTAGATTCTTTGGGCAATTTCCTCTTGGGAGAGATCAGGGACTCTCTTGATTGAATTGAAATAGTTTATTCATAGTAGGAGAGCTCATTCACATAATATAATATCTGATACATTATAATAGTATAACTTCCCTGATTTCTCTTTGTTATCTGTTTGGATAAATGAGGTTATTCATTATCCCCTATTTGTTACAGTCTTTTGTATAAGTAGAATTTGGTAGGAAGGGGTTAAGCCTTCAAATATTAGTAAGTAGCAACCTTTCCTCTTTAAGGGATAGAAATCAGAAAAATAAATTTAAACTTACAAATGAAATGAAATAAAATAAATCCCTTAAAATAGCAATATTTGAAGAGGGAAGAGTACAGATTCATTTATTTTTGTTCCAGTATCATTTCTCAGAGGAGACTTGAATGGGGTCAGTCTCAATCTCATGACCTCTTTGTTTGCTTCCCTCTAGTGAGGAAACAAAGTTTCCCTTGCAAAGGGGTGGATAAGACTTCTGATAGATCTACCAAAGCCTCCGGCAAATGTATTTAGACAAACTTGTATGAACATATACATAACCTACATAGCAATACATATACACTCTATTTATATGAAAATCTCTAGTCTTCCCATCATTGGTTATCTTGTTCTGGACACATTAGTTTTCCATTGTTTTGTTCCTAAAATATAATGCCCAGAGCTATATACACTTCTCCAGCTGTGCTCTGACAGAGGGTTAAATAGGACTATCCCCTACCTAGTTTGGGACATTAAGCTTCTTTGAATGTGATTAGCTTTCTAGCTTTTTGATAGCCTAGTCATATTGTTGACTGATATTTAGTTTGTAATCAGCTAAATCTTTCCCCTATTCCTCCATCCCTTTCAATTCTTCTGGTCCTATATTTGGAAGTACTTATTAGATGCTATAGTGGATAGAGAACTGAGCTAGGAATACCAAAATTCAAATCATCCCTCTGATACTTAGAAGCTCTGATACTTTCCTAACTTATTAGGAAAGTCTGTGGTACTAAACCACTATCTGCCTCAGTTTCATTAACTGTAAAATGAGTATAATAATAACAGCTACTTTCCAGTATTGTGAGGATCATATAATAAATCTGTAAAGTGTTCAGCACACTGCCCAGCACAAAATAGATGCTTGGTAAATACTTGTTTCCTTCCTGCCTTCCCCTCTTCTCTTCCTCCCTCCCTCATTTTTCTTTCTTCCTTTCTCTTTTCTTCCTATTAGTCCTTCATTCCCTCTGCCTCTCCTCCCTTCTTTCCACTCTTCTCCCTTCTTTCCTCTTTTTCTCCCTCCTTTTCTTCCTTCCTCTCTCTTTACCTCAGATTTTATTCCCTCAAATTTCTTTCTTCCCTCCCTCCCTTCTCCTTTCTTTCCTTCCCTAGTTCCTTTTTCCATTCTTTTCCTCCTTCTTTCCTTTTCTCTCTCTCTTTCTCTCTCCTTTTCCCCTTTTTTCTCCCCTTTCTTTCCTCTCTCCCTTCTTCTTTGCCTCCCTTGCTCCATTATTTACTTTTTCCCTTCCCCCTTCCTTACAGAATGCTAATGTAATGCTAATGTTTCAGTAGCTCAGAGAAATTTACCTGGACTTAACAGGATGCTGATTAGATCACTTTGAGAATGAGGATGACTTTTTTTTCCCTTTTTCTTTTTTAATCTGTTTTTTTTTTTTAATATGAAGAAAACGTTGATCATTACAATAACATAGACACTATTTATAGAATCCCCTATACACTAAACAAAGTGCAATAAATAGAGACTCAGTTTCATCCCTTGCATAACTTTTCTTTTTTTGAGAGATGAGGTTAACAGTATGATACAGTAAAGAGAATTAGATTTATCATTAGTGTTAGGATTTTTACAAGGTACTAAGTCAGTGGAATTGATAGAGACAATGGTTGTTTAGCAGGGGTGTTAACAGTTCTCTGGATGTACTTAGTACTAATTAGAGTTCCACAAGATTCACACCTTTAAGAGAGCATATATAAGGAGGTGCCCACTAAAGGACAAGCCTACTAAAGCACAAGCCTACTCTCAGAGGAGGAGACAGATTCATTCCATTTCCCACCCCTGTGCTGACTGGAGAGATTCGAAGGGAGCTAGAGGCAAAAGCTGGAAGAGACAAAGGACTAGCGGCAAGAGCTCTCAGAACCAAGGAGAGAGGATAGGTCTCTAAGAAAGCTTACTGGGTCCAAGGAAGGAAGCAATATTTTGAAGGAGAAAATAAAGGATTTGGACTTTAACTTCTGGCTGCATTTGGGATGATTACACTAAAGTGAAACTAAGGCTGCCTGCAGAAGCCCCCTGAGAAACCTGTACCCAGAGAAGATTATATTTTAGAGAACATTACACATTAGGAAGACCTGGATTTGAATTCCTACTCAAAAATCTCTAGCCATGTGACACCAATCCCTCCCAGCCTTTGTTTATTCCTGTACAAAATAAGAATTTCAGAACTTTAGAATTTGAAGGAACTCTAAAGTTTGTTGCTGAGATGAAGTAAAACAACTTTTCACATCCTGAAACCTTTACATAAGTTAGTATCTATATAAATTACTTTAAAAATACTCTTTAGTAACAATATTATCATCTATCAGTTACAATATTGTCTGGAGTCAGAGTACTGGACTTGTTGACAATCTGAAGGTGTCTTCTTGCCTTTTTGGTCCTTAAGGGCATTGAACAACTTCACTGGAAACATACATAAGCATTTCTGATGGGATTTGTTTTCGGTTCAGAATGAATTGGAGTTTTAATTTTAACCTAAAGGATTTGGCTCATACCTTTGCAGCATAAATAGCTCAGGGGTTCCCATGTAAAGTTCGCTTATTGCCATGGGAAAATGTGCCCTCCTGTTGAGAGGGGTGAGGAAGGCCGTGCAGCTTGAGGGGGATCAGAACAACACATAACAGTGTGTGAGTGGGCTAGAGAGAAGAGGAGAAAGACATTGCAGAATACTATTTCATCCTTCATAACAATTCAAGCTTCCTGTAGCTCTTTAATGACCCAGAAGGATATTTGAAGTTAGAGTCAGGAGAATAGAGGACAATAGATCATTGACAATCTTCCAGAAGTAATCTGGCAGGAGAAACCTTAACTCTGAATGTCAAACTGCTTTTTGTAAAGGTTTTTCCACTATTTTTCTTGAAAATGACTTTTGAGTTTCACCTTCATTGTACTGAGTACTTCTGACTGCTGTCTTTGTAATCTAACTAGACTCAAGGGAAGTGATATGTGGTCTTATGAGCCCATAGAAGTGACCACTGAAAATGGAAATGTAGACCATGGTATTGGGAAGAAATGGAGTTTTCCTCCAGGGAGGTATTCTCTTCTCTTGTGTTTATCACCCCCCTTCTCCCACTTCTTCTTCTTCTTCTTCTTCTTCTTCTTCTTCTTCTTCTTCTTCTTCTTCTTTTTTTTTTTTTTTAAATACTGGACGTTTGCCTTGTTCAGATGAAGTGGATGAGATGCATTGCCATTCAGAATATAATTATAGTCCTTAGCCTATTTTCTCCTGCCAACCTATAGCCTTAGATCATTCCTGTTATCTGGTTATTGAATAAAGGTGAAAATACTGACTACAAATTCTTATACTATTCCAACTCAGACCTCTCTACTGCTTAGCTAATTCTTTTGTCTCTCCCTTATCATTCACTATCCCATTTTTTTTTATCCCATCCACCATTGTTCCCCACTTCCTCACCCTCTTAGTTCAGAATCTTGCCTATTTTATAGGAAAAAAATTGAGGCTATCTGCACGTTACATTTTCCTTACTTCATTGTCACTCATGTCTTGTCTATTACAATCTCACATGAAAAGGTGATCTTACTTCTTACAAAGGTTAATCCCCCTAACTAAACAAAGATCTCAACTACTCCAATAGATGTATCATTCCTCCCAGGTCTTTTTTTTTTTTTTTTTTTTTTTTTTTTTTTTTTTTTTTTTATGTCTCTGATTCATTCTTTGCTACAGGCCTATTGTTTCCTCAGTCCTCAAAATAAATAAAGCCCTCACTTCCTCTTATCCATCCTGTCTTATCCATCCATTTGTCTTTCAAGTATCCCAAATTGGATGGCTGCTAAAAATCATAAGCTCAACATGTCTGAAAAACTGAATTCATGCTTTTCCCACCCCCTTCCCATTACTTTTTCCCTTAGAAGGAAAGCATGTAAAAGGTCTCTAAATTCTACCCTACTGCATGAATACCAAAAGCTCATTTTATATTCTGTGTGCCCTCTGATTTGTCTAAAGGTATCTTCTCAGAAACATAAAAGACAAAGCTGCCTAATCTATGATTCAAAAGTGACAGGAGTATATTAGAAAACTCCATGTGACTTGTGAGCTGCCCTTTGTTGTCAGAATCCGACTATTATGATTAGCTGATACTTTTCACTAAATATACTTTTGTGTGTCAAGGGTATTTATATCACATCTTCATCCAAACATATTTTATATCACCTGAAAAACTGGTGCACTCAATTTTAATAATATGTTTTCAAAACCAAGATAGCATTAGGAAATTCAACTTTGATAGAGCCATAGAATATTGGAGCTAGAAGGGACCTTAATTTAATTGTTTATTAAGCCTTAAATGCCCATTGTGTTGGTACTGTGAATATAAAGGCAAAAGGGTAAATAATCTACCCTCTCAGGGAACTTTCATTCTATTGGGGAGGGCCAACATAAAATAAAAAAATAAATCTAAATGTATACAAAATAATTTCTGAGGTAAATATGTATATGAAACATGGCTTCTTGTTTTTGTTTTTAACAATAGAAGAGTGGTTTTCAAGAGAATCATGGAAGGATAGGTTAAACAGATATGGGGGTATGGATCATTGGAAAGAGAAATCTAAGATGCAGATTGACAGGAAAAAATAGTTATAGTAGAACTGGAATCCTGTATACTTTTCAGAGTAGGAAGATCCCAGAATTAACTCTACTCAGCCTTAGGGAAGGCAATCCTTTTTCCCTTGATTTACCACTACTATTGAAAAGCCTCTATCACATGCAACTCCAGGACAGTGAAGGAAGAGTAAGAGAAAAAAAAAGACTTTTCACTGCTGCTATTTTTTTGGTGGAATAGAAAGACCATGGAATTTGTAAATGGAGGACATAGGTTTCCATCTTGATTTTGCTGCTTATTGTTTAGGTGACCACAATCACACATATTTCCTTAAATTCTGTCAGGCCTGTTGTAAGACGAGGGGCTTGAACTGAGAGTTCTCTAGTCATTCATTCAGTCAACAAACATTTATTAACTGCTCACTACCTCCAAGGCACCATGCCAAGAACTAGGGATATAAAAAGAGACAAAAGACTATAACATACATACACATATGATGTATGCAAATACACACACACACACATATATATACAAAGCCTTTATTTCATATATATATGGACACACATATGTATGTATTATATACCTATAACACATAGACATACATATTACATATATATATATATATTTATTATAGATTATCAAATAAAAAATAAAATCAGAGAAAAAATAGTCTGTACTATAAACTATTTATAACTACAATTGGAAGCAGAATTTGTTTACAAATTTCATGGAATTTATCATCTACAAGGGAATAGGACAACTAAACAAATATATATAAATAAGATATTTATAAGGTAAATATGAAATCATTAAGAGAGGAAAAGCATCAGAATTTAGAGGGACTGGAGAGGCTTCCTGAAAAAGATGGATGTTTAGTTGGGATTTAAAATAAGTTGGCAGATTGTAGGAGGAGATGAGAAGAGAAAACATCCCTGGAGGACCATCTGAGAAGTTGTCCAGAGCTAAGAAATGGTATATCTCCTTTATGGAACAGTAAGAAGGCAAAATTCTGAAGTGACAGAGTCAACATAAGTTTAGGGCGAAACATTTTTCCAGTTCAAGATAACTTAGGAGGTTGGAATGAGAAGTCAGTGACACTGAGGTGGAGGCTGATCCAGAGCCCTACACCAGCTGTGGTGACAGAAGCAGCAACATCTTTGGGAGTTCTCAAGACAGAGATGGTGAGAGAATTGGGTAACTAGTTAGGAAGAGATTACAGGGAACCCATGAACTAGCAGTGGATATAGGACTGAGTGCTGCTGGGCAACTTCATTGCCTATAACAAATTTTGAGCTACGATTTCAGGATAGAGAAAATGTTTTCTTTAAAAATGAAGCAGGAGACCTGAGAAGCAGTACGTATTGCTTATGACTACAAGGGTAAAAATAAGGACTAAAATACAGACTAGGAAAGCAGTGATTATGCCACAGAATAAATATAATAAAAAAAATTCCAAACACCAAGACTGGATTCTGAAAACAGCAGTTTGAAAAAAAATCTGAAGTTGAGGACAGTGCCAATATGAAATAATTCATTGAAAAAACAAATAATCTGGAAAACAGATTGAAAAGGGATAATTTAAGAATTATTGAGCTACATGAAACCCCTAGTCAGAGAAAGAACCTAGACATCATATTTCTTGAAATAATTTCTTGAAATTATGAAGAAAAACACCCTATTGCATTAGAAATAGAAGACAAAATAAAAATCAAAAGAATTTACCTGTCACCTTCTGAAAGCAAAAAGAGAACTTCCAGGACTATTATACCAAATTCAAGGCTCTGATATCAAAAATAAAACCAGATTGAAACCATTTCAATATCATGGAGTCAACAGTCAGAAATGTGCAAGTTTTAATAGCTACCACTTTAAAGAAACAAAGGACATGGAGTAGGATATTCTGGAAAGCAAAGGAGGAAGCATTATAACCAAGAATAATCCACTAAGCAAGACTGAGTATTATCTAGGAAAAATGATAATGATAGATATGGATAATATGCACAGATGATGGGTAATAATAAAGTTCTCTATATACAGGATTTTAAGCATCCTAATGAAAATACTAGTTCTTAATAGTAAATTTGACTTTTAAATACAAGAATTAAGAGAAATATAAAAGATAAACATGAAAGAGAAATCATAAGGAATTGAATATGGTTAAATCGTTTACATTTGTATATAGGATAATGATATATAACTCCTAAGAACATCATTATTAGGGGCAATTTGAAAGACTGTGCAAACAGAAGACATTGTACTGAGTTGATTATGTTAGGATGATGTCAAAAAAAAAAAGAAATGGATATGTGAGAAAGAGGAATATACTGGAGAAAAGGGGAAGAGCGAAGAAAAACAGGGAAAATTATTTCACATAAAAGAGGTACTCAAAGAATAGCTTTTACAATGCTGGGAAAACAGGGTGGGGCAGAGAGCACTATTTGAACCTCATTCTCATTGTAATTAAAGCAAAAGAAAAAAAAAAATACATATAAGTACTCATTTGTATATAGAAATCTGTCTTACCCAATAAGGAACTAAGGGAAGAAGGGGATAAGAAAGATGAGGAGCTAAAAGAAGAGGGCAGATTAAGGGTAGCAGTCATCAGAAGGGAAAAAAAAAAATTTAAGAAGGGACAAGTGAGAGAGAGAAAAGGATAATAAGAAGAAAACAGGATAGAGGGAAATTCATTGTTAATCATTATAATGGTAAATATGAATGAGATGAACTCAACCAGAAAATAGGAGTTGATAGCAGGATGGATTAGGAACCAAAATCCAATAATATGCTTATAAGAAACATACTTGAAATAGACAAACACACAGAGTTAAAATAAGGTGCTGAAGCAGAAACTATTATGCTTCAGCTTAAAGAAAAAGGCAGAGAAAGAAATCATGGTTTTAGATAAAGCAAAAGCCAAAATAAACCTAATTAAATGTGATGAACAGTAAAATAATATCTTGCTAAAAGGTATCTGTAGATAATGAAGTAATATCAATACCAAATATTTATCGATCTATGCATGTATGCATGTATGTACATGTACCAAAATAACATTAAAATGAGCAAATGATTTAGACATAAAGAGTGATATATAAGTAAATTAGGGGTGCATGAAAAATGTACTCTTCATAGTTATGGGTTAAGGAAGAATTTATGGCCAATCAAGAGATAGGGAGGATCATACGAAAAAAAAAAATGGACAGTTGTGATTATATTAAATTAAAAAGGGTTTGTGCAAACAAAAGTAATGCAGCCAAGATTAAGATAAAATAGGAAACTTGGGGCAGGGAGATTTACAGCCATTTTCTCTGGCAAAGGTTTCATTTATAAACAAATTTATACATAACTAAGCCAAATTAATAAAAATAGACATTCCTAAATTGATAAATGGCTAAAGTTTATGAACAGAAAGCTTTCAGATGAAGAAATCAAAACTATCTGTAATCATAAAGGTAAGTATATATATATATATATAATGCCTATTGAATAGAGAAATGCAAATTGAAGCAACTCCGAAGTAACATCTATACTTATCAGATTGGCTAACATGACAGAAAAGAAAAATGAGTGATGCTGATGGGTATGTGGAAAAATAAGGATACTAAAGCACTTTGGGTGGAGTTATAAATTGGTATAACTATTCTGGCAACCAATTTGGAAGTATGCCTAAAGAGCTATAAAAATGTGAGTACCCTTTGACCCATATAGACTAGTAGGTCTATTTCCTAAAGAGATCAAAGAAAAGGGAAAAGGATCTATATGTACAAAAATATTATATCATTATATAGTATATGTCAGTTATATCAAGTAAAGAAATTGGAACTGAGAATTCCACCAAATATGGAATGAATGAACAAGGTTTAGTGTATGATTTTGATAAAATACTACTGTGCTATAAAAAATGAAGAGACGAATGATTTCAGAAAACCTGAGAAGACTTATATGAACAGAGGCAAAATGAAAAGAGCAGAACCAAGAGAACATTGTAGCAATATAACAGCAATAATGTTAATAATGAAGATGAACTGTGAAAGTTCTTTGATCAATCAAGTGATCCAAAACAATTCCAAAGGACCCATAATTAAAAATATTCTTCACCTCCAAACAGAAAAGCTCTGAATTCAAATTGAAGCATACTTTTTCAGTTTCTTTCTTTTTCTTTCTTTTTTTTTTTTTGGCAACATGGCTAATATGGAAAATGTTTCATGTGACTTCATATATATAATTGTTAATACATTGTGTGCTTTCTTAGTGAGTTGGAAGGGCAGGAGGGAGAGAATTTAAAACTTAAAATTTTAAAAAATGATAATAGGCAAGGTAGAAAGTGGGAGGGCTTAGGGAAGCAATAAGTTCCATTTTGGCCATGTTGAGTTAATATGTCTACTGGACATCTAGTTTGTGATATCTGAGAGACACCTGAAAATATGATACTAGAGGAGTTTGGGTCAGGAGAAGTAAATTTGAGAGTTGTCACTATAGAAATGTCAATTAAATCTATAGAAGATGATGAGATCATGAAAAAGCATAAGTGAAAAGAAGAGGGCCCATGATGGAATGGTGTTGTCTAGATAAGGGTTCAAACCCCTCCCCCCCAAAAAAAAAAGAAGAAAAAAAAAAACCCTGAGAAGGAAAGGTCAAATAAATATATAGAGAACCCATAGTGCTATTTCAAAAATCTGAAGAGAAAAATGTGCCAAGGAGAAGTGTTATTAGTGTCAAAAGTGTTAAAGTATCAAATAGTATCAAAGACTTCAGAGCTTCAAGTAGAGAGAGGACTGAGAAAGGCCATTAAATGTGGCAATTAAGAAATCAATAAATTTGTTATTTTTAAATTTCTTATTTTTATTTAATATTCCCCACAGTTACATTTAAACTGTTTTTTTGCTTTTGTTTTTTTTTTTTAATTGAAGTTTTTTATTTTCAAAACATATACAAGGAACCTTGCAAAACCTTGTATTCTAATTCCCTCCATTCTCCTCTGGACAGTAAGTAATCCCATATATGTTAAACATGGTAAAATATATGTGAATTCAATATAGGCAGAACATATTTATATAATTATCTTGATGCACAAGAAAAATCAGATCAAAATGGGAAAAAAATGAGAAAGAAAATAAAATTCAAGCAAACAACAACAAAAGATGCAAAAATGTTATGTTGTGATCCCCACTCAGTTCCCACAGGCCTCTCTCTAGACATAGATAGCTTTCTTCATCATAAGATCATTGGAACTGGCCTGAATCGTCTCACTGTTGAGAAGAACCACATCCATCAGAATTGATCATCATATAATCTTACTGTTGCCATGTACAATGATTTCTTTGTTCTGCTCATTTTACTTAGCAAGAAACATCTTGCTGATTGTTTCTAATAGAACAATAATATTCCATAACATTCAAATACCATAACTTAAAAATGACAATACTACCTAAATTAAGCTACTTATTTAATGCCATACCAATCAAACTCCCAAGAAACTATAATAACAAAGTTCATCTTGAAGAACAAAAGGTAAAGAATTTCAAGGGAATTAATGAAAAAAATGCCATTTCAGCCCTCTTTGTAGTGGCCAGAAACTGGAAACTGAGTAAATGCCCATCAATTGGAGAATGGCTGAATAAATTGTGGTATATGAATATTATGGAATATTATTGTTCAGTAAGAAATGACCAACAGGATGATTTCAGAAAGGCCTGGAGAGACTTATATGAACTGATGCTCAGTGAAACGAGCAGGGCCGGAAGATTATTATATACTTCAACAACAATACTATATGATGATCAATTCTGATGGACCTGGCCAACTTCAGCAATGAGATAAACCAAATCAGTTCCAATGGAGCAGTAATGAACTGAACCATCTATGCCCAACGAAAGAACTCTGGGAGATGACTAAAAGTCATTATATTGAATTCCCAATCCCTATATTTTTGCCTGCCTGCATTTTGGATTTCCTTCACAGGCTAATTGTACAATATTTTAGAGTTTGATTCTTTTTGTACAGCAAAATAATGGTTTAGTCATGTATATTTATTGTGTATCTAATTTATACTTTAATATATTTAACATCTACTGGTCATCCTGACATCTAGGGAAGGGTGTGGGGGGGAAAGAGGGGAAAAATTGGAACAAAAGGTTCCATTGACAATTGTCAATGCTGTAAATTTACCCATACATATAACTTCTAAATAAAAAACTATTAAAATTTTTTTAAAAAAGAAAAAAAAGTGCCATTTTTTTCACTAATTCCCTTGAAATTCTTTACCTTTTGTTCTTCAAGATGAACTTTGTTATTATTTTTCCTAGATCTGTAAAGTAATTTCTTGGGAGTTTGATTGGTATGGCATTAAATAAGTAGCTTAATTTAGGCAGTATTGTCATTTTTATTATATGCGCTCAGCTTACCCATGAGCACTTGATATTTTTCCAATTGATTGAATCTGACTTTATTTGTGTGTAAAGTGTTTTGTAGTTGTGTTGATATAGTTCCTGACTTTCCCTTCGCATATAGATTCCCAAATACAAAAAATATATATATATATTTCATTTGTTTAATTTTTTTTTTGAATTCTAGGTTCTCTCTCTTATCCCCATCCACAATTAAGAAACCACACGTGAAGTTATGTAAAATATCTCCATAAAAGTCAAGCTGTGAAAGAAAATATAGATCTACCATCCTAATGAAAATAAAAATGCTTAAGAAAAAATTAAGGTAAAAACAAAGAGAAAGAGAGAGAGAAACATAGAGAATGCTTTTATCTATATTCATACTCAATTCTTTGGGTATATATAGAATTTTTCATCAGTGCTTCAGAGTTGTGGATGATTTTACTATTGAGGATATCAAAGTCATTTACATTGCTGTGACTTTGTATATAGTATATTTCACTTTCTTCATGAAGGACTTCCCAGATTTTTTTTTCCTGAGTGCCTCCTGCTCATCATTTCCCAGAGAATAAGAATATTTCATCAGAGAAACTTGCTTCATAAAGATTTTTTACAATTATTATCGCTAATTGTATTTCCCCCATTTATTCTCTCTTCTTTCACCCCCTCCCTCCTCAAAAGTGTTTTGCTACCGACCACTCTGTCCCCTAATATCACTCCATCCAATAGATCATTAGTAATGTTGAAGAGAGAGATTCAGATGCCTTTAGAAAGTGTATTCTAAGAGATTAAGAGAGTGAAAGGAGAGAAAAGTAGTTGCCCCTTCCTGTCTCCACAACTCCCTTCCAGTCTTAATATGCACAAGTTACAGGGTCAGCACATCTCATCATTTCTCTTCTCTTTGAAGTCTGAGATAACAGATTGAATGAGCATCCTGCTTTAGTGAAAGAGTTTTGAGGCTTTAGGATTCCTAGAAAATATTTCTTATTTTAAGGCCATTGTCTTCACCTTCCATTGGATTTCTTAGAAGACATAGTCCTATGTATAAATTCTTGTAATAAAATGTTTTAGTCTAAAACTGTTCTTTTCGGGGTACTGGGACCTGAAATAGACCATTCTTTTTCTTTTTTACTTAATGTGTACATAATACTTTTACACCATGTAAACATTTTTGGTCCCTGTTTTTCAAATGCCTTCTGATATTTCCTGCTCATTGACCCCATCCATTCCTATTTTCTTCAGAAGAGCAGAAGATATAAATTACAGCATACTTCTGTGGAAAGTGCTTGGAGGAGGTATGATACATGCCAAGAATTTAGCAATCTAGGCAAAAAAGAAGGGGAGATCCTTTAAAAAATTTTTTTTCACTATGTATTTTAAAGACAAAACTGGAAAGGGTCTCTTTCCCACCTTTTTTTTTTTTTCTGAAGAAAATACTTTTTGTATAGGAACCGTTTTCCAAAGAAGAAATACAATGTATCAGTATAATTTAAAATTATTTCAAATCATCCATAACAAAGGCAAATTAGAACATCACTAAAGGTTTTTCCTTCACACATCAAATGTGCAAAGCTTGATTAATTAATTAATCATGTACCTTGTTTTAGACCCATGGATTAGTACTACTATTCTTGAAAGAAAATTGGCATTATGAAAGAAAAGTCATTGAACTATTCGTACTTTTCACCTCAAAAACCCATCACTGAGTACATATCCCAAGAAAGTCAAATCTACCAAAATATTCACATAAGTATTAAAAAGCGTCTTAGAGATCATTTGGCATACCTTCCCTTTTCCATCCTCATTTGATAAAACTCAAGTTTCAGAGAAAGAATCATTTCCCCAAGGATATAGTTAGCAAATAACAGAACCATGACCTGAGCACTAATATTTTGAAGTTTTTTACTGTTTGGTCCAGTGTTTTTTCTATGGAAAATTGCTTTCCACATTTGCTAATAAAGATTTTTAGCTGAGGCCTCAATTAGGCCTTTCCACATCAAACTTTTAATTCTTAGAAATAAGAGCAGCTATATCAGATTATTGATATTTCATTAAGCTATACTGTTCATTTAGGGTCATCTAGTCCCAAAGTTGTATAAGGCCTCCTTTGTGGACTTCTACAGTATTAAGATTTCTGACAGGTATTATAATAAAAAATTAATGCTGTCACATTGTCTGTCTTAGGGTGGCCTTGGTCTCTTTGGTCTCATCAGGGTCACTGTAGTAGAAATGTTTTGTTCTCTCAAAATTAATAACTAGTTGCTTGATCAATAAAGTAAACATTCTAAGTTTATTTTTGGCCAGATCAAGAGAAGGAATGTCTGGGTTTTTTTGAGATGATAGCTCTTGCTCAATTGTGTTCCCATATTATCATTGCTGTCTTTAATAAATACTTTCAAAATTCTAACTTAAAACAACAAAATATGTACTTTTATTTTTTAATGTTGCTGCAATTTTTCCCCCTTTTTTTTCATAAAATGAGAATTGGGTATTGACTGGGAGAGGTCTTTTTCTTTTCCATGATTGAATTGGGAATCCACTTAGTTTGAATGTCACCAAGAAAACTTTTTTTTTGGTATTTTTACAAAATATTGTTGAAAACATTTAAAGCATGGAAGGTAGTTTGTAGCACAATTCTTAGTGAATATTAAATATTTAATTATTTGTTAATTGGTAATCTGATTAATTATTTCTTTTACATCTAAACTAGCTATATTTCATGCAAGAAACTATGATGGTTACAAATTTAGAAAAATCAGCATTTAAATGTTAATGATTAACATACCTATTTGTCCATTTTGATGCATCTTGAACACCATTTTAAAAGCTTTTGTACTTGCTGATCTTCAGTAAATAATAATATTTGTAAAGCACTTAACAATGTCCCTAGCAATTTATAAATTCTGGATATTGTTGTTATATATAATAAGCACTAGAGATAAAAATCTTTCTTCTATTCTCAACCAAAATTCTACTTTTTGCAAAAAGTATTTTTCTATCTCTTTTAATGTAAACAAGTTCCCTCTGTAGATCATCTCCTGTTTACATTGTACATATCTTGTTTGTTGGCTCAGTGGATAAAACACCCAATTTGAAGTAAGGGAGATCTGAATTCAAATTCAAATGCCTTAGATTCTTGATATCTGCATGACCTTGGCCAAGTCACTTAACCCTAAAAAAAAAAAAGTATAAGTTTTGGGAAAGAGTTCAAAGCTTGCTGAAAAGTATATTTTTTTCCTGAGTTAATTCCTGAATTATTTCCTGAGTTAATAAAGCAAGCATAAGTGGCACAGTTGATAGAATACTACTCATAGAGTCAGGAAGACTTGAGTTCAAATTTAACCTCAGATGCTTTCTAGTTGTGTGACTTTAGGCAAGTTACTTAACCTTTGCCTCAGTTTCCACAACTGAACAACACATTTGGTAGATGTGAGGGTCTCATGCAAGGAAAAAAATGTATTAAATTGATAACATTAAACCTGAAGATGGTTACCTTTTCCTCTTTGAAACATTTCCCAGAATGGTAAAGAAGCACTAAAAATGAGCAAATAACATTGTTCATTGTTCTTACTATGAATGGCTACTCTTTTGATTAGGCTTATTGAGAAGCAAAAACAATGCTACTATCTATATCTAAGTTACTATTTATCTCAGATAAAAATAAAATAACTTATTGTGCTTTGCCTTTCTGTGGCATGAAGCACAAATCTTTCATTTCCTTCTTTGGTTGGAATTTGGACCAGTTTTATGCAAATATTTATGTTGGAATGCTGGAAGCTGCACAAGATTCTGAGATTATTTTCATAATCTTTCACTGTTTACAATTCACACCACCTGCCTCCGTCCACTGAGAAAGAAAAGATTTTGAAGCAAATGTGCCTTTAGTGAGAGAATGTCATTTTCATCTCTATGTTATTCTAAAGGGATTTTTTTTCAAGATAATGCCAACTGCCAAATTATTCAGCTGGGGCTACATCAAACACTAGGAATTAAGTGATCCATGTATGTCTATTCATAATCTTTAGAATTTCTTTAGAGTTTTCCATCAAGGAAACAGACAATTAGATTTGTTTTGGAAATTTGAGAACCTCTCCACTACCCCCACTGCCCCACATCTCAAGTAGGACCACATAAATAAACACAATGCTATAAAAGGTAAAACATTTTAAGTTAAAATTTCTTATTAATAAGAAGTAACTGGGACTTATGTGAACTCTTAGAGAAGTAATACTATAATTTTCATTTCTAAACAAAACTCCTCCAGTCATTTCTTGATATGCTACTGGCCTGGCATACCATTTCCCTCATTCCATCCTGACACTATGCTCTTCTGATTGGTGAGAGTTTCACCATGTCATAGTAGTTCCAGATCAACCATGTTTCACTATGGACATCTTCCTACCTTGCTTCCCATACCATTTATTGAAGGAACAGTAATAAAATAACACTGTCTTTTCTGGAAAGAACATACCCATTGATTGATCCATAACTCCCCTTACCATTCCCATGATTTCCCAAACTTCTTTTCTCTGGCTACGTATCCTATATACATTGCTTTGCTCATTAGAATGTCAACTCTTTTGGTGCAAAGACTATCTTGCTTGTTTTCAGTTGTATCCCTCATATTTAATATAATATATAGCAGATACTCAATGATTTATCCATGCTTTTTAATTCCTTTGTTCATTCATATATAGTACATAAAATCATTCCATTTCCTAAAATATCATTCCATCCATGATGCATCCATGATGATTCACATAAATCTGTGGCTTTTTTCTCAACATAGATGTAACTATAGTCATGGAGAAATAAAAATAGTATTTGTGGCAAAGGGTATATTTGAGGGTGATAGGTGAGCTTTACAAAAATTTGTCCTTGCTGTCCTGGTACTTAAATGTACACTCCACTTTCTATTTAAATGTGTATTTCCCTCTTACTGCAGATAGTGATGGCAGTCATGGAATTAAAACTTTTGTTCCTTGGGAGGAAAGGTATGGCAAATTTGGACATTGTTCTAAAAAACAGAGACATCACTTGATTGCAAAGGTTCTTATGATCAAAGCTATGGTTTTATAAGTAGTAATATATGGCTGTGAGAACTGGAATATAAGAAAAACTGAGAGCTAAAGAATCAGTGCATAAATAAAGAAGAAGACAAGTGCTCTTCTTCTGTAGAAGAGTTTTGAGAGTTTCTTGGGTAGCAAGAAGATCAAATCAATGATTTGATTACATGAATAATGTAATATTGTTACATGAAGAATACATATCTGAAGAAATACATGAAAAAATTAATTCAAGTTACTCATTGGAAAAGCAAATACTGAAGCTAAAGCTTAAATATGTTGACTACATAATGAGAACTCAGGACTCACTAAAAAAAGACCTAGGTATTAAAAAAAAATAAATTAAAAGGAAAAGGTATAACAGGAGATGAGATGATATAATATTGTGGAAATAATGAATATGAACTTGGACAGACTTTGGGTTATAGTGAAGGATAGAAAGATCTGGTGTACTATGTCCCGGGAGGTCACAAAGAATAGGAAATGACTGAAAAAAATGAACAGCAACAACTACTTTCAACTATAAAAAAATGGCTGACAATTACATAATGCTTTCAGGATTTTTTAAAAGAACTTAACACACATTATCTCATTGAACCCTTATATTAACCATCTAGTTTCCTACTATTTCATAGGTGAGGAAATGTAACCTTAGCACCATCATTTTTAAATCTAAGAAAACCAACTCAAAAGAACTCTTACCAACAAGAGCAAAAATGAAAGTGTTACTGTTAACTCAGTTGTGATATCTCCTGTTAGTTTTATGGGGCAAATATTTTAAAAAGCATGAGCCATTACTAGTTTTATAAGTTAATGGAAGTAATTTACAATCCATCCTTTTAAATAACTAATTTACTGATGGTCCCAGAGTGTGATGGGCAGGATTGGAACTTAGGTTTTCATGACTCCAGTGATTTTTCCACTTAATTACAATATCTCATCATTTTCATTATTTTGAAGAGAAAATTGAGCCATATGACAGATAGGTTGATATACCAAGCAGTAAAAGGGAGAAAAGATGCTTCAGCTCCTTCCAGAGCAAAGTTGGGTTGGGATTCCATGCCTGATTCTAACTATGGAGAATGAGTGCAAATTTTTCAAAGATACAACAAATCAGTTAATGAACAAATTTACTGTATATCGAGTCTATGCAAAGCACTATGCTAGATGCAATGGGAAATACACAGCTGAGTAAGATAAACTCTCTAGTCATAAGTTCAGTCAACTAAAGAGTGCAAAACATTGACACACATCCAAATAGTCCCATGGAGCATCTGATGGAGTGAAATAAATTTCACAAGTATAACCATAATGAAAAAAAAAAACATAGACAGAGGAGGAATAAAGGTTTTGTTGAGGAACTAGAATTTGAAGGTAAATAAAAAAATGAATAAAAATCTGGGAGGGAAGAAGTCTCTTTGCCAAATCTCAATATGCCTTAAATATACATTGTGTTGAAATTTAAGACCCATTATTAACTGTGGACTTTGGAATTATTATTTTATCTCTTCAGGCCTTTAGTTCTTCATAAGTAAAAATGAAAAATCAGATATGATGATTTCTAAGGTACTTCCAACTATCAGTATGCCAATCAATTAGTCAATATTAGCTCTGTTATTCCATTGACACCATGTTCATTCATTTTATATAGGATGTTGCAGAACTCTTAGTGAAGTTTAAATCTTTCAGTAACAGAAAACGAGAAATAATAAAAAAAAATTATAATAGCTTGTAAAATTTGGAGTTGAAGTCTGGGTATTTGGATAAGATTCTCCTCATAGGTGAAAAGAGCCATTATATGGCCACTTTGATGAATGGGGGATGAATTGGCAAGAGATTGGAAAAGGAGCTCTTTCCCCCTTTTTTCTGGCTCTCACTTTAAGAGGATATATACAGATCCAGGCTTTCATCAGAGATTTACCTCTGGAAGGAGAAAAAGACTATAGTAAGAAGCCAGCATGCAGAAGATCTAGTACTTAGAGCATGTCCCTATTTCCAGCTTGTCACATTAGAGCCTGGGAAATCTCTCCTTAAGTGAATTGTATGACTTGATATCTCATTTGAGCTGAGATATCTCACTTCCAATGCAAACATTCATTCATTCTGTAGATTTTTCTGTCATATTTCAATCTCTGCAATTTCTTCAATTTCTGTTTGCTATCAGTTTGGATAAATGGATTTTTTTCATTATTCAATATATGTGATGATCTTTATATAACTAACATTTGATAAGAAGGAAATCAAGTTTTAGAATATAACATTAGATATTGTTTTCCCATTAAAAGATAATGACCTGAAAAAATGACTTAAATCTAAAAATTATTTTCTCTAGACTTCTTTCTAAGTAGAGAACAGTGGATTAGCCTTGAATCCCCATCTCTTACTCTACTCTTGACAGACTCTCTTCCACTCTTTAGAGAAGGGGAGGTAAGATTCCAGAGCTATCTGTTAATTCCTTTTGGGGAAATCCAACTATATAAATCTATGTATATATGTATGTGTGTAAACTCCATATTCATGTATACACATATATGCAAATATATATGTGTAGTGTGTATGTATATGCATGTTTGTGTGTTTGTGTGTATATATATATATATATATATACACAGACATGCATACATATTCTACATGAAAAACATAACAAACTTTATTTATCAAAGGAATCAACTGAAATTATTCATAGCCATAGCAGAGAAAAAAGAGAAGGTAGTTTGTCAATGAGTACATTGCTGATGGATGTGGGCTTGGGAAGTTAGAAGGTTGGAACAAATTTCTAAAAGAATATTATTTTATATTTTAAAGCTATTTGGGGAAAGAATAGACAGATAAATAGAAAGGAATAAAAGAAATTATCCTTTGACATCTTTCATACGTAAAATTATGAGAACTCTTTTTCCTCCACCAGGTTAAGCCACACAGATAATACATTTTCCCCAGTAGACTAATGAATACAACAGTCCCAGCAAATTTGTGTCTATATTCATGAACAGCAGAGGCTATAGGACATATTTTTATCAGACAAATGGTATGATAGAGGTAAACATGAACTGAAATTATAGTCAGACACTTGAATCTTGCTTCAAATACACATCTCTGATTATAAGCAAAACATTTAACTCTGTTAGAGCTTTAGCTTCAAAGCTGTAGAATGGACATAATATTATTTATACTAACCATTTCAAAGGATTGTTGTCAGGAAAGGCTTTTGCATTATTGAAAGAACTATTTTTGTAGAGGAGAAGAGGTAAGTGATATTAATTCTATGACCTGAGTTTGAATCATACATCTGCCCCTTAATAATAATAGCTAACATTTATGTAGCTTCTATGATGTTCCATTGGACTTGCTTGGACCTTGACTATGTCTTTCATTTTGCTGAGATTTAATTTATTCATCTAAAAATGGATTTACTGATCTCTGAAGTCTTGTCCAGTGCTAAATTCTATAAGAGACAATAATACTATAACCTGTAATTCTACAAATCACAGACACATGATTACTTAATGAAATTACTATGTATATTGGCATTCTCTGGCTAGCTTTGCAAAACAGACTCAACACAGCTTCACACAGTGAATAAATATTTTCACTTCTTTCTACCTTACCAATTTTTTTTCTTTTTTGCAAAATTAATCAAATGGCTTTCCTCTAATTCACTTATCATGAGGGTTCCCCCACAAAGGATGTGAATTACCTTAAAATCTGTGTCCTGGATATTAGAGTTACAACAAGCACTGCAGGATATTTTTGTATTATTGAGATGGCAATATACTATGTAATTAAGGTATAAACATGTCGTGTCTAGAAAATAGACATATAAAGAAAGCTTCAGTTAGCTCTGTCAGATGTGTTCTGCTAGGCTCAAAATGGGCGTTCATCTAAATGGAGGCAATTTTTTCCATCCTGACTCCAAATACATGCACAAATTTTAGAATCCTCCCCCCACACAGAAACATTCCCCAATAGAGCAGAATAAAGATAATTGATTATGTGATATCTTGTAGAAGCATTCAGTATCTTCAGATAGTGTAGTAGCATGTGCTGTTGCTGAGATTGACTGGTCTATCTACATATTATTATTTGGGAATAGAGTATAACCCCTGCTAGAAGTATATATATTAAAAATCTGTATCTCCCTCTCCTACAGCCAGGCATTGCTAATTGTTCAATGTCAGCTCTGAAGAAATCTAACCTCTATTTATGGAAATAAGTTTCATTTTTATACTCTTCAGCATATTAACAATCTTTTACCCCACTTTATCCTCAAATTCTAAGTATTATGTTAATTACAATAAAAGATATGGCTATTGTTTGAATTTCTTACAAAAAGGGAAGTAATAAAAATATATACAGTATGAATGTGAAACAATTATTAATATAAAAGAACTTTATTACTATAGAAAGGCAATGATAAACATAATGATCACAATTAGCTTCAGTAAAGTGATTAGATCAAAATTTAATAACATTACTTAGAATAACTGATACAATCTGCTTTGATGCTTAAACTTAAGTTTTAGTCAGATAATAAAGTAATTTCTACAAAATTATTAATTAGATAATAATATTTAGAATGAGATTCTTGGGTGGCCTGAAATAGGGAAGTGTTGGCTAATATGGTGAGAAACTGATCTGCCTTTTGAATTTCCATAAAAATTGGTCCTGGAAGACCAGCATGAAAGGGGATATGCAAGAAGTAATACTTACCTAGACGGTTTTTCACTTGCCCCTGAAGTTCCTTAAAAAGCAGAAATATGTTAGAGGCTACAAATTTTATTTGGTCTGTGGCAATTCTTTGTGCCACACTTACTGAATAAGCAAAATCAGATATTATATCTCCATCTCCTGGGTAATAAGTAAGAGTTAGCATAATTGTATGCAACTCATTCTCAGTAGTTCTGACTACTCTTTTTATAGCTAAGTCAGGAGAACATATAGCACAAATGTTATGTTTGGACGCATGTGTAAAGTGGTCAGTCCTTTAAGAGGGATCTTAGAAACCTTTTCTTCAAAAACCTATGGCCAATTATGTAATAATGGGGCTATCCTTAAGGGGAATCAGTATGAAAAATTTGGAGCTGTGGCCAGTAAAATTGGCCACTTTGTGAGGGTTTCATAGCATATATCAATTTGTACATTAATGTAAAAGGTGTATATCTTGTTAGGTCCTATCCCAGATAATTGTATTACTCATTTAATGGCTTTTAAGAAGATTCTAGCCACAAGCACTGTGTAATGAATAAGATTTTTGTTTGGTTGTGCTATTTTGCTATGGATTTCCAGTTATTAGAGGTTAGGATTTCATAAGCCAAATTGTCTAACAACATTCTAACATAAAATGATGTAGACTCATAAAGAGTGCAAGCTTTTTTCAGATTTTTGATAACTTCCAGATTAAAAGGAGTGTGTCTTCTCCAGATTTGATTTGTAGGCCATTAGGGTCAGGTTTTTCAATCACAGAGTATGCTTCCATTTTCAATCCAAATGTACCCCTTCCTTCCTCCCTTGCTTTAACTAATGCTCTTGTAATTGGGACAAAGGAGGAAAGCAAAACTGCTGTACTGGTGATGCTGATGATGTCACTGTCTCTCCCACTCCTCCTTCTCCTGCCTATGAAGGTGAAGTTGAGGGAGGAGGATCAGGAAGCAGAGGGATGCCCCAAAGGTGTATGTGGGATGTAGGAAGAAGTGAAGACTGACTGGGAAATGGAGAAAAAGGAGAAGACTCCCTTAAACTTCTCAATGCAGTCCGTATTTTCATCCCTGCCCCACATGCCACACTATTTGGAGCTCTGGGCACCATCCCCCTGCCTGTTCTCCTCATATTTCCTTGTTTGACACCCTACACTAAAAACTGTCTTTTTTTTATATGTGGGGTTTCTTAAAGCCAATTGTATTACATTGTACATAAAGAATGTGTCCTTGGAGATTGAGTCAGGTCCCATAATCTTATAGCATTCAGTTAATTGTTCTCTCAATACTTTCCACATTCCTGGCTCCAACCTCCCCTCCCTAGAGAGCCACAGAGACATGCACTCCGCAATATCTAAGAAATCAGTGATTTGCTTCTGTGTTACTAAAAAACCTTGATGTTTTAATAACCTAATCAGGCTTCTCTTCTCTTCTCTTGAGAGAGAGGCTTTTTTGTTAGCACTTGCCCTGTTTTGGCTGAAAACCAAAAGTGAATAGATTAGTCCTTACTCAATCTTCTCTGTTGCCTGTTTTTTAAAAATACTTAACCTATTACCAGGTCTCTGCGACTCATCACCCGAACTCACATTGTTCTTGTCAGCTGAGCTGCTTTGTGTTCTGTTTTCCAGGGCCCCATGTTGAACATCAATTGTTGGGATGTCCTTATTATAGGTTTTCGGTTCCAACCGGAATCCTGATCATGGGTGTGGAGTGAAGGGGGCAAAACTCACAAAGATGGTCAAATAGGAGCCCATTTATTCAAATTTTTCTCAGCCTTATATAGCCTAATACACTTACTGCATATGTGTTAACTATAGACTACTGCACATGTAGGACCTTATAAACAACTTGCTATTGTATGCAGATGTTTCTTTGCCACTTTAGTATAACTCTGCTTTAATTACAACACAGATTATCCTGACTTTTCAGGACATGCTGAATCCTGGACTTTAGAAAGGTAAGTTTCATACATAAGTGAAAGATATGCTGAAGTAGGAAGACACATCAGGCAGAGAGAGCCAATAGCAGGCTGTTGTAATACTCCAGGAATGAGATGATGAGGGCCTGCAACAGTTGATAGCAGTATTAGCAGGGAGAAATGGATGAATTTGATAGATATTGTAATGGGGAAATTGGTAGAATTTAGCAACAGATAGGTTATAGGAGGGTGAGAGAGAGCGAAGGCTTAAGGATGACACCTAGGTTGCAAATGTAGGAGAATAGTGGTACTCTCAATAGTAATAGTGAAGTTCAGAAGGGGAAAAATATGGGGAGGAGAATGTAATGCATTCAATTTTGAAAATATTTGTAAATGAATAATATAATAGCAACTATCTCCCAGAGTAATTGTGAGGATCAAATGCTATAATAATAGTAAAGTACTTAGCATAGTGTCCTGGCACATAATTTGATCTATATAAATGCTGGCTATTATTAACATTATTAAGTTTAGTCTGCTTCTATTTCCTTAATTATAAAATAAGTATGATAGTCTCACCTAGTTCTCAGAGTTTCTGTGAAGATCATGTGGGAGAATATTTTTAAATTGTATAACACAGTTCCTCGCATGTAGTAGGTATTTAATAAATATATATTCCGTCTTCCTTCCTAAATGCTTACACTGAAAATGTAATAATGGATTTTCTCAGGCCCATTAGAGCTGGTTCCTGGGCACACCCATGTATAAGAGAATTGAAAATCATGTATGACTCTGAGGTTGCAAAGATGGATTTTTCTTCTTGTGCTTGTGTTACTATTTTCTGTATTATCTAGCTTAGTCGATATATTCACAAACAGTTTTCCTTCATCCTCCACTTTTAGTTTCCCATTTTATCAAATGGGAAAAATTCCATGTAATGCTTTAGTTATACTCTTGTCATTGGCTAACAATCTTTCATTACTTCTCTTCTAAGGTCCCTGGTTTCAGTGATCAAAAGATCACCTATGCTCCTGTGAGCTTCAGTTTTTTTTTTTTTTTTATTCCAAACTTCATAATACTAAGTCACGTTTTTTTGGATTCTTTCTGACAGCATAATTTGTCCCCAAATTATCCAAAGTATGTAATGGCCATCAAGTTTGACAAGTCTGGAACTTCTTGGATATGCATCCCTGAAAGACAACATGTCTTTCTATTATTTGTATGAGTCAACAATTGATATAGTAGGAAGCTACTTACTACCCTTTGTATCTTTTTCTTCTGACTCTTTCTGGGTGATTCCTCTCCTGATATATCCATATGACCTTTCTATGAATCCACATAATCATTTTTTGAAGCATAAGAAACTGCTTTCTCTCCAGCAGGCCTAGCTTCATCTTTTCTGGGAAAAGCCCCATAGTTATCACTTCTATCTAAATAATCAGTATTCTTCTTTCTCTGCATAACATTGTACTAGTCTCCTGCTTCCTTGCAGATCAGTATTTATTCTGCCTTTTCAGTTATGTTCTTATTTAAAAAAAAAAAAAAAAACCTTTTCTTTCTGCCTTACAAAAATGATCTCCCTAATAGACTATAGAATAGATAAATATTTCCTTAATCCCTTCACTTTTTCTTCTAGGAGGGAAATCATCCTGCAGTTTGAGCATAAAAAGCAGCTGCTTGACCAAGACATAAAGGTCAGTGTCACAGGACTTCTGTAGGCCACAGTATAATATCTCCAATACTCCATATTTCCCAGAAACAGTATCTTGAGTTTCTAGTCCACTATTATTCTAATTGGTAATTCATATGCCAAACTGCTTTGGTCATTTGCCTTTTGACTCTCCTGGATAACCAATCACAAGAGTAATATGATAATGTCTTTGCCCTCTAAAGTTGTTGTTGTTGTTCTCATATAAAAAGTTGGGGAAAACAAATATATAGAAAATATTAAGGATATAGTAGAAGGTAATGCAATATACAGTGTTTCTAAGTGCTTAAATATGTGATAGAGAGTTTATATAGGATTTCAAAAAAACGTTAACAATCATTGAGAATTTAAGATTAGGAGCTCAAGTGGTCAAGTCACTATTTGACTTGGATTGAGGTAGACCTAAGTGAATCTTACCTTAAATACTTACTAGATGTATGACTCTACATGAAGCCATGAAGGGGAAGTCTTAATTACAGTCCTCCTCATCTATCAAATGTGAATAATAGTGAATCAATAATGTGCACTGAAAAATGAAATGAGATAATATATGTAAAGTGCTTTGCAGATCTTAGAGTGTTATGTACTCTCAGAGACAATAAATTTTCATTTAAATATTCTTTTTTAAAAATTAATAATAGATTTTTATTTTCAAAATACATGTAAAATAGTTTTTTTTTTTTTTTAACATTTACTCCTTCAAAATCTTGTGTTCCAAATTTTTCTGCCTCCCTTCTCCTCACCTCCTTCCTTAGGCAATAAATAATCCAATATAGGTTAAACCTATATTGGCTTACTTACTAGAAGTGCAATTCTTTTAAACATTTTCCCAAATTTATTATGCTATACTAGAAAAATCAGATCAAAACAGAAAGAAAATAAGAAAGAAAGAAAAAGCAAGCAAACAACAACAAAAAGTTGAAAACACTATATTGTGATTGACTTCAGTTCCCACAATCCTCTTTCTGGGTGCTGATGGCTTTTTCCATCACAAGTATAATAGAATTGGCCTGAATCACCTCATTATTGAAAAGAGCTAAGTCCATCACAATTGATTATCACATAATCTTATTGTTATGTACAGTGTTCTCTTGCTTCTACTCACTTCACTTAGTATCAGTTCATATAAGCATCTCCAGGCCTTTCTGAAATCATCCTGCTGATGTTTCTTATAGAATAATAATATTCCATTACATCTGTATACCATAATTTATTCAGCCCTTCCCCACCTGATGGACAATTCTTTCTCATTTCTGTATTAGTTTTTGAAAATTAATTTGTTGAACTGCAAGTAAATCAACTACAGGGGAGGAAATAGTGAAGTTTGTGAGGGGACTATGAGGAAAGAATTCTTTCCTGACTCTCATTTCTTTTGGATCCACTTTGTTAACTGATACACCACTCATTCTTATGGATGAGGGCCAGCTACCATGGGTAATCTTAGCACACCTTTAACAGGAGTCCTGTAGAGACAATGTCTCTATTTCTATTGCCTGATCTGGCTAGTAAAGTTTATGAAGGCTCTCTCATGCTGCCTGACTGCTCGTGGTCAGTTAACTCTCCTAAGGATCCATAAGTCTCTAATGTAATAAATAAAATTTTGTTCTCCTGATGGATCCTTAAGAAGCAGGGCAGTGGAAAGACTAATGAATTTGGGGTCATAAACCTTGTTTTGAATCCTCAATTTGCTATTACTATGGCCTCTGGCAATTTATTTTATCCCTTTGGACTTCAATTTCCCTTTCTGTAAATGAAAGGTTTCATTTGATGACTTACAAGGTGCTTTTAAGCTGTTATGCAGACTTATATACATACATATATATACACACACAAATGATCTTAATGTAAATACACAATTCCAGTGTAAATATATGACATTTAATGTCACATTAATTATGCTGACAAATTATAATGACATTTAATAATTTTCTGAATTATGGAATTTTAGAGTTGAAAGGAACCAAAGAGACAACGATTCCAACCGTACACGAAGAGGAATCCCTTCTTCAACATCCTTAACAAAGAATCATCCCATCTATTCTTAAAGATTTTCAGTTATATGAAATCTATCACCTTCCAAGGTAGCTTTCTGCTTTTGTATAATTCTCATTTTTGGGAAGTATTCCCAAGTATTGCATCAAAGCCAATGTATCATTCTCTGCAATTTTATCTCTTGGAGCCAAACAAACAGAATCTAATCTTTCCATAAGAGAATTCTTCAAATACTAAAAGAGTGTGTGTTCCTTTTTCCTTTCCAAATGTTCTCTTTTTCTATTTCTCTATTGTATTCCCTATTCTTTTCATTGATTCTCAAATGGGGTTATTTTAAATTCCCTCTCAGTTGCATTCTATCTTGGGCTTCCTAAAATATGCCTTTCATTCTCTCAAATGCAGCAATGTTTCCAAATATTATGGCCTGGCAGGTAATGTTGATAACTTCCAAATCTATAAATCCTTGACCTAGTTCAATATAAATCAATAGAAGTAATTATCTAGCTCAAGGTCAAAGGACTACTTAGTAGTAGGTTTGTGGTCTGACCTGGTTAAAGAATATGGAGACAGACTATTGTGACACTAGCTCTATTAATACAGGCTAACAATGTCTGCTTTTTTGGATGCCAAGTTACAATATTGATTCATATTGACCTCGGAGTCCACTAAACACCTACAACAACAACAATAACCCTAAATCTTTTTCATAAGAATTGTGATATAGTTTTTTAATTTACTGCTCGAGGGAGGAAATTCCCCCCTCCCCCCATAAAAAAAAAGTATTTTCATGACCCATGTAACCACATCCAGGGCTTTAATTTATTTAGAAGATTGTACCCTGACAATTAAAGATAGATTTCCTCTGTTATGTTCCTATTTCCCTGAAGCCTAAAGGGGGAAAAATGCCATTGTCTGATCATTACATTATATAACATTTTACAAAGCACCCAGGACAAATTGGCTCTGGGCAAAAGATAAAAATACATCCCAGAATAAAAATGCTGTTATCTCTTTCCCTCATATTAATCAAAATCAAGGAAAGCAAATGTGAATAATTCCTTTAAAAGTGCTGGCAATATCTAAAGCAAACTTAGTAACCATGAAAAATGATAAACATTAGGAAAAGGCATTCAAGTGAATGTCCTGGTAGACACTTTTCTTCCTTTTTGGAAGTGCTTGCAGATTTAACACTGTTTTTCTCCTTACATACTTAAAGCTCTGTTTGCAAGTGTGATTATGGGGGCACATGTTGTTTTCAACAATTTCTCTTCTGCCAAATAAATTTGGAAACTGGCATCAGTTGCTAAATTACCATTTTTCATTTATCCACTCTAGTTGCAGAAGTAGTTTTGGATGATTGGAAGTCAAAGCTAAGGAATTTGGAATCAATGTGTGTGGGGAGGGGTGGAGCCCAAATTGATTTATGGGAGAAAACAGAAAGAGGAAATATTATCTTTCCTCTAGCCTTATGAGTTTTAGATAGATAGGGCTCTCCAGTGAGGAAACCCTGAGTTTCTTATTGTTCAGTTAAGCTGCTTTAGATTCCAATACTGAAAATGAGGCTAAGATTAAAATTAAGTCAGGAATAAAGTTGAGACCATAAGGAAATGATAAGACAGCATTTGGGCTCTCCTAAGGTCCTGAAGTTTGAACAAATTATTATATTATGAAAAGATATCAATACATAGATAGGTGTTAGACAATTCTATTCCTTTCTCTGAACTCCAGTTTCTTCCCTGTAAAATTAGATGGTTGGTCTTAACAATTTCTATGTACTTTTTTGTTCTAAAGGAAAGAATATCAGATCCTGGACAAATAAATATTTATTAATTTTTTTTTTTAAGTGTAAAGCCCTGATCTGGCTATTAAAAAAAAAAAAAGATCAGAGGCACCTCTCTTTGAAATCTAGACTAATTGCAATGCTCTGGCTAGCGTATCCATGAGAGTTATTTTTTTCTCTAAAGAACATTTTATTATGTTACCCAAACCTCTACTCTACAATTAACTCTAATCACACAAGCAATTAAATTAGAGGTAAGATTTTTTTTTTAATTTAAAGCTATTTATGCTGACACTCAATTTTCTTCTCTCTAATTAAATCTTATTACTCTGTTATAATTGATATTTAATTAAAACCTGTTGATTCTAGCCCAATTCTTTCTAATCCCCACTAGAAGTCCCCATTGGAAATCAATCCTATCAGTTAGGTCTTTCAATTCTTCAATTCAAAAGAGAGAGAGAAGATATGGACTCAGTCAATGTGAGACTCTAACATAATATATACACTTATTGGCTCCTTGCAACTTCAGATCTATCTATGATGGCATCATTTTATGCTGTAATGCCGAAGAAACTGAGTCAAGATAGACATTGGAGGTTTTTAATATTTTATTATTTGGAGAGTATAATTGACTGGACAGGACTCTTGTCTCAAAAGTTTTCAGTGGTGAATGTGAGTTCTCAATGACATATATAGCCACATGGTTCAGCTACAGGGGTAGACCAAGGCAGGGGCGGAGTTAGAACATTGAGGGTGGGAAGTTTCAGGACCATAAATTTGATTCTAGCAGGATGGGGGGAAACTGGAAGCCTGAGTCAGGATGTCTGAATAAACAGAAGTAAAGATGTCAATGAGGTATCCCAGATAGTCTTATCTTTTGGAATATTTTAGAGATAAATTCTTAAGGGCAGAAGGAATTAGGAGTCAAGAAGTCTGATGTTCCCCTCACCTTGAGTCTCACATCGACAATTTATAACCTTAGAGCAAATGGTCCTCATTCTTAATGAACCATAAGTTGGGGGGAGGGTTTACAACTAAGGGGATTGAATCAGAACAGTTAAGGAAACTGAGGTAGAACAATTCAAGGAGATTGTGGCATAACAATGCATTTGGTGCCTGAAGAAAATTGGGATTAAGCTCAGTTGGTGTCCTTCAGAGAGATAGCACTAGATTGGATTAATTAACAAGCATTTATTAAGTGCTTATTATTCTCCAAGCACTAGAAAGAGAGAGAGAGAAAAAAATACTGGACTAGATTAATAAACAAGCATTCATTAAGTGCTAGGTACTAAAGATCAAATAGAAATATGAAAAATTCTGGACCTCAATAAATTTGCATGCTATTGAGAGGGATACAATAGATTTAGCAATAAGTAAATATAGATTATATAAATGATCAGTTAAATGATTAACTGAATGAAAGAATATAAAACACTGATTAAGCATTTATGATATGCTAAATTCTGGAAAGATAAATATAAAAGTGTGCCATTCCCTTACAAAGAATTTACATTCAGATGCAGAAGAAAATACATACACTAATGGTTGTCTGAGGAGGGAGTTTTGGTCTAGGAAGTCACAATGATGATAAATGGAATCATAGAGCAATCCATTCACATTGATTGTTCCTAGATGCAATGACAATCTTTTCTCTTGAGCAGAAAGTGAGGATGAATAGAAGAGGACAGAAAACAATTGGGGTGAAGATGTGATTTCATGGTCTCTGGGAATGATGCCATTGGTTTTGGTTCTCAAAGGCATGTCTCTAGTGAAAGATTTGGAGGATGGAGCTAGACTTCTTAAAGGCTATAGAATTTGAGCTGAACCTAGAAGTAAGCTAAGGGCTCTAAAAGTCATTGAATAGGAGCAGAAGCATTTCAAACATTGGGAAACAGAATATTCAAAGGTAAGGAGATGGAAGTGGAATGTCCCACATGGGAAATAGGAAGAACATGAAGCAGCTTAACATAATCAGCCTAGAAAATGAGGCTGGAGACAGATTATGAAAGACTTTAAATGTCAAAAAAAAAAAGCCTTTTCAAAATAGTTATTTTTTTTTTCCCTAGAAGCATAGGGATGAAGTCCTTTAAGCAGGTATCCTGGCTGTGTATTCTGAGAAATAACCCAAGGGACCTTCCCCTAAGCATGGGCAGATGCTACCTGTGTAATTTATCACAGGTCTTATTCTACTTTTATCCTGATAACATCTTTCTCATAGAAATTTCCCTGTACATAGTTTATGGCAATTAAGTACTGTGTTATGTCATTATATTAAATATCTGAAGGAGAATTTGGGATTATTCATTTTATGTCTTCTATTGCACACACATTCATCCTTTTCCAGCTTTTTAAACCCTAGATTTTTTTCTATCTATGTTTAGGACTTACCAGTTTTACCTACTAATTGACCAACATCCCACCACCTTCATCATCTTTAGATTTTTTTCTTCAAACACCTCATCACTGGAATATAAAGCTGAACACTTAGAGGAATGACAGTTCAATATGATCTCAAAAAACTCGATGACAGGTTGGGCACAAGTAGTGTACATGAACATTTGTAGTACAGATATATCTAAATTTGTACTTTTCCTATTTCCTTTGAGCTATAACAATTCTGCTTCCATTATAAAGGTCAGTGCTTTCTTTGAGGTAGGCACAGTATGCTGGCCTGGGCTAGTGTCTTCCATTTCACAATAGGTTTCAAACTTCTTCAGACAGACCTTGAAATTGTGCTTGTATCAATTCTTCTGACCTCCACGTGAGTGCTTGTATGAGTTCTCCATAAAAATAATATTTGGTATGTTAGATATTCAAACAATATGGCCAGCCTAGTGGAGTTATGTTCCCTGCAGCAGAGTTTGAATGTCTGGCAGTTAAGTTTGAGAAACAACCTCATTATCCAGTACCTTATCTTACTAGGTGATCTTCAGAATCTTTCTAAGATGATTCAAATGGAAGCAATTTTGTTTTCTTTATTATTATTATTTTATCAATTCTGTTTTCTTTATTATTATTATTTTAGCAGTTCTATTTTCTGGCAGGACATTGGTATACTGTCCAAGTTTCATAGGCATACAACAATGAGGTCTGCGCAATAGCTACATAGGCTTTCAGTACTGGATGGATAGTAAAGGGAAAAATATCTGCGATGATGGGAAGGCATTAGATGGTAAAAAAAAAAAAAAAAAACAAAAAAAAAACTTGTCTACTTAATTGACAAGCACAGATGTGATCCTAGAAGCAATAGGGAGCCATTGACGCAAAGCAGCAGGATAGCCTGAACACCAGGGCAGCAGGTTGCCCCACATACCTCTGCATAGCCAGGGCAATAGATATACTCCAGATCTGAGAACTTCCTCTTGCTTCAGTGTAGCCTCAGGCAAACAGGCAGTCGCCATTAACCAGACCTCCAAGTGCTTCAGTGCATCCCTGAGGAAATGCAGAAACAAATCACCAGGGCAGCACATGCCAGACACCAACAGTAGGGGGCCTGACCCAGCATCAAGTAAACTTCCAGATCCCTACTGAACTCTAGTAGCACCAGCCCTCCCTGCCCCTTAACTACCTCAGTATTACACCAAACATAAGGGTTCCTTGTGGGCCTCAGGGCAGGCACTGGCACAAGAAATCTGAGATAGTTCTCCTACCCCAGAAGCAGAGCTGAAAATTTTTTTTTAAAAAGGGGAAAAAAGATGATTAAAAAGACAACAAAAAAAGAATCTGAATATTGAAAATTAATGTCAAGAGACTAACTCAGAAGAGGACAACAATGTCAAAACACTTATGGGCAAATTCTCAAAGAAAAATGGGAAATAATCGCAAGCTTAGAGAGAACTCATGAAAAAGATAAAAAAGAACTTAAAATCATATTTAGATAAGTAGAAGAAAAACTCAGAAAATAACTGAGAACTATGAAAGAGAAGTATGAAAAAAGAGTCAATTGCTTAGAAAAATAAAGTGATTAAAAAGTAAACTTGATCAAATGGGGAGAAGAGTACAAAAGCTAATTGAGAAAAACAAATTCCTTAAAAGTTAGAATTGGCAAGCCATTCTCCAATTGATAAATGATCAAAGGATATGAATAGACAATTTTCAGATGAAGAAATTGAAACCATTTCTAGTCATATGAAAAGGTGCTCTAAATCATTATTGATCAGAGAAATGTATTAAGACAACTCTGACATACCACTACACACCTCTCAGATTGGCTAAGATGACAGTAAAAGATAATATTTAATGCTGGAGGGGATGTGGGAAAACTAAGACATTAATACATTGTTGGTGGAATTGTGAACGGATCCAACCATTCTGGAGAGCAATTTGGAACTATGCCCAAAAAGTTAACAAACTGTGCATAGCCTTTGATCCAGCAGTGTTTCTAAGGCTTATGTCCCAAAGAAATTTTAAAGGAGGGAAAGGGACCCACATATTCAAAAGTGTTAGTGGCAGCCCTGTTTGTAGTAACAAGAAACTGAAAACTGAGTGGATGCTCATCAGTTGGATAAGGGCTAAATAAGTTGTAGCATATGATTGTTATGAAATATCATTGTTCCATAAGAAATGATAAACAGGGTGATTTCAGAGATGTCTGGAGAGACTTACATGAACTGATACTAAGTGAAATAAGAAGAATCAGAAGATCATTGTATAAGGCAACAAGATTATATGATGATCAATTCTGATGGATGTGGCTCTCTTCAACAATGAGATGATTCAGACCAGTTCCACTAGTGTTGTAATGAAGAGAGCTATCTACACCCAGAGAAAGGACTGTGGGAACTGAATATGGATCACAACATAGCATTTTCACTCTTTTTGTTGTTGTTTGCTTGCATCTTATTTTCTTTCTCATTTTTTTTTTCCGGTTTGATTTGATTTTTCTTATGCGGCAAGATAATTGTATAAATATGTATTCACATATTGAATTTAACATATACTTCTACCATGTTTAACAAATATTGGACTACTTGCCATCTAGGCGAAGGGATAGGAGAAGGGAGGGAAAAATTGGAACACAAGGTTTTGCAAGGATTAATGTTGAAGAATTATCCATGCATATGTTTTGAAAAATAAAAAGCTTTAATAAAAAAAAAGTTAGCATTGGGCAAGTGAAAATTAATGACTATGAGCTATCAAGAATCAATCTTTTTTCCAAAAAAATGAAAAAAAATAGAAGAAATATAAAATACTTTATGGAAAAAAACAACTCTTCTGGAAAACAATTGTAGGAGAGACAATGTCAGAATATTTAAGGTACTTGAAAGCCATAATCAAAAGCTGGATCTAGGCATCATCTTTCCAGAAATTATCAAGAAAAACTAACTTTATTTCTTGGAACCAGAAGGAAAAATAGGCATTGAAAGAACCTACTACAAGAAACTGGAAACTGAATGGATGCCCATCAGTTGTAGAATTGCTGAATAAATTATGGTATATGAATGTTATGGAATATTATTGTTGTGTAGGAAACAACCAGCAAGATGATTTAAGAGAGGCCTGACCAACCTTACATGAACTGATGCTCAGTGAAATGAGTAGAACCAGGAGATTATTACACATGGCAACAAGATTATATGATGATCAATTCTAATTAACATGGCTCTCTTCAATAATGAGATGATTCAAATCAGTTCCAATTGTTCAATGATGAAGAGAGCCATCTACACCCAGAGAGAGCACTGTAGGAACTGAGTGTGGACCACAACATACTTTCTCACTCTTTCTGTTATTGTTTGCTTGAATTTCCCAGTTTTTTTCTTCCTTTTTGAGCTGATTTTTCTTGTGCAGCCAAGATAATTGTATAAATATGTATACATATATGGGATTTAACATATATTTTATCATATTTAACATGTATTGAGCTATCTGCTATCTAGGAGAGGGAGTGAGGAGGATGAGGGAATAATTTGTAACAGGAGGCTTTGCAAGGGTCAATGCTGAAAAATTACCCATATACATGTTTTGTAAATAAAGGGCTTTAATAAAAATTTAAAAAGAAAAAAAGAAAGAACCTTCTGGAAAGAGGTCTAAAAAGAAAAACTCCAAGGAAAATTATAGTCAAATTTCAGGACTATCAGATCAAGGAAAAAATATTAGGGGTGGCCAGAAAGAAACAATTTAATTATCGGGGAGTTAAAATCTGCAATATTAAAATATTGGAGGCATAGCACATGATATTCTGGAAGGCAAAGGAGCTAGGACTGCAAGCAAAAATCACTTACCCAGTGAAATTAAGCATAATACATCAAGACAAAAATGGTCATTCAATGAAATAGAAGAATTTCAAGTTTTCATAAGAAGACCAGAATTAAACCAAAAATTTGATCTCCAGTATTAAAAGGCAAGAAAAGCTTAAACAGGTGTGTGTGTGTGTGTGTGTGTGTGTGTGTGTGTGTGTGTATGTGTGTAGCATAAGGGATTCAACAGAACTAAAATGTTTATATCTATATGGGAAGATACTCAAAATTCATAAAAATTGGATCACTGTTAGTACAGCTAGAAGGAATCTAAATAGCGGACAGAGGTTTAAGGTAAATTTTAGGGAATGACAAAAATAATTAAGGGATGAAAAAGAGGAGCACACTGGGTACATGAGGAAGGGAAAAGTAGAATGGGATAGATTATTTCACATGAAGAGGCACAAGAGACCTATTATCAATAAAAGGGAAAAGAAATTCTTGATGGAAATAAATGCAGCATTCATAGAGAGGGATGAACTGAGCAGATGGAAAACTCTGTGTAGTTCTTGTTTTTCATTTAGCAACTTCTGAATTTCCCAATCATTTTTGTCAAACTAGTCTTGATGTATACTAGTATTCTGGCCTAAATGAGTAAATGGAGTGCTGCATACCAAAATCTCTGAAAGCTACCCACTTTATTTCTATTTCACTGTTGCCAGTCTTGCATTGATTCAGTTTTCCCCCTAAACTAATAAGAAATGATTCCTCCATGTAAAAACACTCTAGTCTATTGACAATAAATATTCTTGTAGTCTTCTTGTCTTGAAGTCACAACTTTTGTTGAATATGAATATCGTTGTAGAGAGTAAGTCTGATTGGTCTAGTACTTTTCACTATACTTGCCTTTAGACTGCTTGCCATCTGGGGGAGAAGGTGAAGGGAGGGAGGGGAAAAATTGGAACAGAAGTGAGTGCTAGGGATAATGTTGTAAAATATTACCCTGGCATGGATTCTGTCAATAAAAAAGTTATAATTATTTAAAAAAAACTATACTTGCCTTTATTACTCTCATACCCTATCTCTTCTCCTTACAATGATATAATCTATTAAATGCCAATGTTTGCTGTAAGCCTTATAGCCATGAGTTTGTTTTTTTTTTTTTTGTTTGTTTGTTTGTTTGTTTTTTGTTTTTTACTTTTAGGTAAATTGAAGACACTTTTGGTAATGAGAAAGTCCTGAGATGCACAATTGTCAGTAGTAAGTGATCACTGCTGTTGCTGTTTCTAACTTCTTTTCTTCCAAGGACTCCTGCCATGTCTGTGCCTACTCTGGAGATAAAGTCATCCAGTATTACAAATTTGTTGTCTTTTGACCCATTGTTAATGAGGATCTCCAGATCTTCATAAACATTTTCTTCAATTTCATCAGGATTAATTACGAGAAGAGCATACACACTGATGATGGTGTCAAAGCATTTTCTTGCAAGTAGCTATCACATCATCATAAGCCTGTCATTCATTCCTTTTGGGAAGCATGTGAACTTGTTGACTAGATTTTGTTTTTGTTTTCTATTTATTTTATTTTAAATTTATGGAATAAATCAAGTGTTTCTATAACATAGTGCAATAAAAAACCATGATGGTACTTGAAATCGCAAATCTACTATATACAACTTGCAATTTCTTTCATGTACATTTCTTTTTTTTTTCTCTTTCCCACTCTCAGATGATTACCATTAGACACACACACAAATATATATATATATATATATATATATATATATATATATATATATACACACATACACACACATATATATGTATGTATGTATATATGCATACATACATACATATATATGTAAAATTATTCTATACATACCTCTATCAGTTATTTTTCTGGATGCATATAAAGTCTTTCTTAATATGTCCTTTATAATTAATCTGGGCATTTAAAATATCCAGAAAAACCCTTATCTACTCAAAGTCATTGTAAAAATCATATTGCTGTTACTGTATATGATGTTTTCTTGATTCTGTTCATTTTGTTCTCCATTATTTTGTGCAAGGCTTTCCATGTTTTTTCTAAAATAATTGAGCTCACCATTTCTTATAGCACAGTAGCCTCCCAATACAATCATATACCACAACTTGTTCAGTTGTTGCCCAATTCAAAGTTAAATTGCTATTTGTAAATTTTCCTTCGTCTTATTTTTACTCACTATTTTTCTTTTTTCTCTTTTCATTCTGTTCTTGTTAGCTTATCCTTTCTCCTTTCCTTCTGATTCCTTATTTTACCTTCCTCTCTAGAAGTCCCTCCCTTATCTCTTTACCCCACCCTTCTAATCTTAATCAATATAACCTTCTAAATGTCCCTCTAAAAGTCTCTTAGTTTTTTCCTATGTCTAGAAGTTCAAAACTTATTTCTAAACCTTTTCAGATATGTATGTTTCCTCTTCAACTTAGGTGAGAGTAAGGTTCCAATATTACCAGTCCTCTACCCCATCCTGCTTCCTCCTGTATTAGTTCTTCCTACATCAGTTTCATGGTACTCCTTTTCCTTGTATCCACTCCAGAAAAATTTGCCTCCAGCTCCAACTTTGGTAAGCTAGCCTTTATTTGCCAACCTTCTTTCATTCAGGAACATTATTTAGATTTGGGAATCTACTGAGTTCTCTCACAAGAGCTATTCATTTTTCAGGTCTACTTGGTTCGAGCCATCCATAAGTGGGTCCATATTCTATGTACCAATGGTGAGTAGAATCATCTTCATGAAAGTTTTTGCACATAAAAAAAAAAAAAAAATCACCCCCAGGATAGGATCTATCTGCTATGATAAGTAGGCTAGGCTTGGTTGAGACAGATAATTTTTAGGGCACTTTTTCTGTCCCCTTTCTCATGCTAAGATGTGAGTAGTAGAGTTCTTATTAAAGGCTAATTAGACAGATAGGGGGCTACTTCCCAATGAAAAAAATGATACCATGCCCTGAGCCAACCGTGTGCAGGGTTTTGTCTACAGCTCTCTATTTCTGTCCCTGCTGCTTTATCACTTGCTTGTTACCACAGGACCACAAGGTAGGTAAATGGGTTATGTCTTTTGATTCATACATAAATTATATTTAATTGAAGTAGAATTGTATAAAGTTCTTGACCTTACTCTCTTTCTGAGACATCAGAGTCCAGAAGCAAAAGAAACGTTAAAACAACTGGTGTTGGCTTGGAATGACTTGGGCATCTAACTAAGCTCTAAGTGTTCTGTGGAAGCTGCTTTACTTGTCTTCGTGGCTATCGAAAAAATGGTTCTTATCCACTCATTTTACCAGGGGAAGTTTTCAAATGCTTGGTATAGATATCCTAAGGGATAATTCTCAACTCATCTATGGGTTTAAGTCCTTTGGCTGCCCTCAATCCATCTGCCTAAATGGTTTACCAGAGTGTGGCCACTGTACATACCATAGCTTTTTTTGGAGCCATAGGTAAGAATTGGGTGAATCAAATGGATATCAAAGGAGGAAAACAGTCCTAAAAATGGCGTGGTAGCCCTCACACTAGAGGTACTAGTTTTTGAAAATACATCCTGGGGAATAGCTAAACACATAGTGGTACAAGAATATAATGGAATATTACTATGTTGTAAGAAATGACAAATGTGATGAATGCAGAGAAGCATGGAAAAACCTATAACTGATGCAGCTTCAAGTAAGCATAGCCCAGAAAACAATAAATATAGTGGCAACAGTGTAAACAGAAAGAATCAAAAATGGATGCTTCAAAATTACAATAAGTGAGCACAGTTACAAAAAAGTTGTATGTGAAAACACATGCCACCCCAATTCTTTAAATATAATTTCAGACTTTTAAAAATACATTTATAGGGTTTTTGTTTCCTCTTCCTTATTCTTTTTTTCTCAGCAATAATGCAATTGTCACATGGGGTAGATTTCTGAAAGGGGGAAGAAGAAAAAATCTGACTAAAAGTCATTCTGAATTGAAGATAGTAAGAACATATTAATAACTATAAATATTCACAAATTGCTTTAAGGTCTACAAAGCAATGGATGCATATTTTCCTATAGATCATTACAAGTCTGCAAAATAGGTGCTTTTTATTAAAACTCATTTTATAGGTGAAGAAAAGAGGCTGAGACTTGCCCTGGAGCATACAGTTAATAAGTTTCTAAGACAATATTCAGCTGTGGTCTTTCTAACTCTAAGTCTAGCACTCTATACACTATACCACTTAGGTGTCTTCTGCTAAAGTTATTTTATAAGTATCATTCCATGTCTATAGCATTGCAGCAGTATTATTGGATGTCAGGAAAGATATAGACATGAGAGGAAATTTGAAAGTTATCTGTTCCAATTCCTCATTTTTCTAAAGAGCTGAGGCTACATTCTGGAAAGAAGGTCTACAGGAGAAAGTGAGGGATGAAGCATAGTGTTTAAAAGAAAAACCCTGTTACCATACTTTGCTTTGCTCTATTTATAGGCCAAACACTGTAAAATATTGAAAACATCATTTGGGTCTTGCTGTTTGCATTTGTTCCAAATCTAAGTCAGAGCCAAGTTTCAAGACTTGATGAATAGTCCCAAATGTTGCTATATTTAGGCTTCTGAATGCTAATGTTTCTATTTGTTGCACAGCCCCAAGGAACTCTTCCAGAAATCTTTCATGGGGATCCTGTTGCTATGGGAACAATTCTCGTTCTTTGTATGCGTGCATGAAGAAAGTCTATGCTATTTCCTTCCTGCCTCTGACACAGAAATCCAAGCTTTGTTCCACTGGACATACAGACAGGGTGATGAACTCCCTTTACCACTGTTCTATTCAAATTCTATTCTGGGGCTGCCTAGCTAAGGAAGGTGTTTACAAATATCAAAGCATACCATGTTCTGTTTTAGTCACCTTTGTTTCTCCCTATCCCAATTTTAAAATTCCTACCCTTAAGTAAAATTCTTTGCCTCAGTTTATTCGACTGTAAAACAGGAATAATATAGCACCCACTTCTCAGAATCATTGTGAGGATCAATGAGATAATATATGTATATATACATATAAAAGGTGTACAGGGATAGGCACATAGTAGGCACACTATAAATACATGTTTGTTTGTTTTTTTCCTTACCCTATCCAAATTTAGGAAGATTTTGAAAAGGGCAGAAAAAAGCATATCCCATAAGTCAATGCTTGATTTTAGTGCATTCAGATACATAACACATTTACCTCAGGTCAGTGGCATGCAGTTGAAGGCAAAGATGCTTACTTACCTGTGAAGAAACTAACTGAAGAATTTCAGAAACAATGACATTCTCATTCTTCCCAGGATTTTAAGGAGAAAAAAATTAGAAAGCTCCATTAACTCATTACCTATCCCAAGTAACCATTTTTCTCCTTCCTCTTTCTTTTGGTTCCTTGCATCTATGCTATAATTTAGAGGTTTAGAAATTTTCCAGGAGGCAGTGAAACATTAAGCATGTTCTAATTTATAATCTCTGAGATTATAATCTCTTTGCCTGAAGCAAAGAAAGGTTCAGTGTCCTACCAAGAATCACACAGCTAGAATTTGTCAAGGGTAGGACTTTAATCTTTGTATTTTTACAACTAGTATAATGCCTGGAACATTTTTATTCAGTTGTTTTAATAGTGACCAACTCTTCATGACCCCATTTGGAGTTTTCTTGGCAAAGGTATTGGAGTGCTTTGCTGTTTTCTTCTCCAGCTCATTTTACATAGGAGGAAACTGAGACAAACAGGGTTAAGTGATTTGCCCAGGGTCACACAGCTAGTAATTGTTTGAAGGCAAGTTTGAACTCAAGAAAATGAGATTTCTTGACTCCAGATTGGGCACTCTAGCTACTGTGCCATGTAGCTGTTTCACTGGAACCTAGAAATTTATTGAATACTTGCTTAATTGTTTCCTTGCTTACTCACTTATTTATTTACTTAACTCTAAGATTAGTCCTCTATCCATGATGTTCATGATCTTCTCTCATCCACAACTTTCCTTTTGCTGCTGAACTCCTTGAGAAAATCATCTGCAATTTGTGCTTGCACTTCTTTTCCCTTCATTCTCTTAACTCTGCTCTGTGATTGCAATCTCATCATTCAACTGCAATCGATCTCTTCAAAGTTACTAATGTTCTCTTAATTGTTAAATCTAGTATCCTTTTTGCAATTCTCATTCTTTTTTTTTTTTTTTTTTTTTTTTTACTTTTCTATAGCCTCTGACCTTGTTCTTCTTGATATTTGGATCATGCCACCAAGGAAGTATACTCAATCTTTCTGTCTTCCTCATTCTGAAACCTTCCTTTTCTTTTGTGATTTCCTCCCATTGTTGTTGTTTTCACCCTTCATTCTGAAGAAGCATCCCAGTCCAGTCCAGACATTGTATATTCTGCTTCTCAGCACTGGACCTAGCACATAGTAAACACTTAACTAATGATTATTGACTTGACTCAGTGCTCTCTTCCTTCCAAATTTTTGTAACATGATCTCTTTCATGATTCTTATCTCACCTATCTTTCTTGCACACAGACACAGACACACACACACACACACAGAGACACACACACATACACACACACACACACACACACACACACACACACACACACACCTGTTTAGAGGGTCCCTCTAAGGCTTTGTCCTGGATTCTCTTCCATTCTCCCTCTATGCTGTTTCATTTGTGGATCTCATCAGTTCCCAAAAATTCAATTATAATTTCTATGCAGATAGATGATCATCAGTGTTATCCAGTCCAATTTTTCTCTCCTGATTTCTAGTTTTGCATCCCCAATTGCCTACAAAGGCAGCTAAGTTCCTCAGGAAATAGAAGTAGTTGGGCGAATCTGATTGAGAGTCAGGAAGCTCTGAGTTCAAATTCAGCCTCAGATATTTACTAGTCATGTGTCTCATGCCAAATCATTTAATTTCTGTTGGCCTCAGTTTCTTCAACTGTAAAATGGAGATAATAATAGTATCTCTCTTGCAGGGTTGTTGAAAGGATGAAATGAGATATTTGTGTAACAAAACCAATAGCACAATGCCTAGCACATAGTAGGTACAGTATAAATGCTATAAATGCTAACTTCTTTACCTTTTACCATTTCCTTTGATACTGTCAGTATCCTAGTAAAAGTTCCTATCACCTCACACCTAGAAGAGTGTAATAGCCTTCTAATTGATTTCCTTCACTGCTCTATCACCATTACAATCCTTTCTCCATTAATCTATCAAACTAATGTTCCAAAGTGTAGATTTAACCATGTCATTCTCCTATTGAGTAAATTCTAGTTGCTGCCTATTTTCTGTAGCTTCAAATATAAAATCACCAATCTGACTTATTAATAAGTTAATTATAACTTATAAACCCATAATCTATCCCCTTCCTATGTTTCCAGTCTTTTTATGCCTTATTCCCCTTCATTTACTATTTGATTCCATGGCACTGTCCTCCTTGCTATTTCTTGAATATATAATACTCATTGTGTAGTTCTTTGCATTTTTACCATCCTGGAATTCTCTTTCTTCTTTTCTATCTAGCTTCTTACTTTACTCCTTGGTAAAAGTCTCATCTTCTTTTCCTCACCCCTCTTATAATGTTTTTTCCGTAAGATTTTTTTTTAGTTTATCCTATACATAACTTGCTTGTACATAACTGTTTTCATATTGTTTCCCCCATTTCACTGTGAGTTCCTTGGGGATAGGGAATCTTATTTTTTTTGGCCTTTCTTTGAATTCTCAATACTTAGCACACAATGCCTGGCACACAGTAGTTGCTTGATAAATGTTTGTTGATTTGTTGCCTTTAAAAGGCAAAAGATCATAAGATTTAGAGCAGGGAAGTATTTTAAAGGTAATTCAACCTCATGGGTTTTATATTATTTTTTTTGAGAGGAAGAAAGACATTTAATGAGGACTAGTACATGGACCTTGGGGAAATTTCTAATTCCACAGAAACATACAAATCTATTCATAATTACTACTATTTATTTAAAAGTTATCAATCATACGTTGTCTAAAAGCTCAATCAGATTAAGTGGACACCAGAGAAAAACCACAAGAAAGTCAGAGGCTTTGGTCAATGTCCTTCTTTTGGAAACCAGAATAGGAAAGGAGCAATGATTTACCTGTAGTTACCAGAGCTGAGATCTGAATCCAGAATTCTTTTGCCTTCAAATCAAGTATTTATTCCACTAAAAACACACATTTAGCTCATCAATTTAAGGTTTGCAAGTTTCATTGCCTAATAAATAAAGGACAGTGTGTGTGTGTGTGTGTGTGTGTGTGTGTGTGTGTGTGTGTGCCCTTTGATTGAATGTAAATTCCCTAATTTGATGTCAATACAAAGTAATGAATATTTCCCAGATGGAAGCAGCTGTCTTTCTAGGTCTGTCCTATCACATTCTAGAGAGAAAATGACATGATGTTATCTGAACAGAAGTCTGGACTAAATCTTTCATAGTCTGTTAGGGCAGCCAAAGATAACTGATGAAGCATTTCTCCTTTTCTCAAAGCATGTCAAATAGTTAGCTTTGGTAGAAAACAAATGAGCATTTGCAGATAAATTCCCCTACTCATGATTTTCTGAGCACTGGGAGATTTTGCAAAGATTTCTCCCTGGAGGTTTAAAGGGAAGGGAGCAAAAGACTGTGAACCTAGCTTTGTCCTGCTTGCCTTACAACTGGCATTTTCTAAATGTACCCCTTGATTCTCAATGGAATTGTGCCTTTGAGGAGGTTTCTGTCTAACCTGATTATGTTCTTTTCTGAAATTAAGAGAAGGAAGTCAAGAAAGATTGGCTCCAGTTTGAGCGGAAACAGTTTGGTCAGGGTTCAACAATTTTGCCACAGAAGCATGAAAAAATGAAAAATTCACAGAATTATGAATCTCAAAAATGGGAAGTAGCCATCTAGGTTAACACATACCTAAACAATTCCCTCTACAAGATTTTTGCTAGTCATTCAGCTTTTGCTCATAGACTTCCAATGCAGGGAAATCTTCAAGCTCCCAAAAAAGTCTAATTTTTGACTCTAATTTGCACAACTCTAATTGTGCAGAAGTTTTTCCCCCATCAAGTGTAAATTTATTATTCTGAAACGTCTATTCATTGATCTTGTGGCTCTGTCCTTAGGAACCAAATGGAAAAGCCCCATTTTTCTTCTACTTGATATCCCAGTTCTTTTTTTCCCTGGATAAACAATCAGTTTTTTCACTGGTTCTATATGACATGGATTTAAGAACCTTTACTATTCTAACTTTTCTTCTCTGGATGCTCTCTAGCTTATTAAAATTTCTAAAATGTCACCAAAACTAAGTATAATATTTCAAATGTATTCTGATCAGTGAGTAACAGGATGATCACCTTCTTATAAGTGGAAGCTATCATTTTCATATAGCCCAAGACTGAATTAGGTTATTGGTGCATTTTTTTTTTATTTTGACTTCCAGATCACATTTTAAACTCATATTTCCTAGTCTCCTTAGAAAAGGTTAAACAAATACTCTATAGTTTATTAGTAAGAATGATGTACTCCTTTAAAAAATATTGACAGTGGCTTTTAATTCAAAAACAGAAATAAAAAGGTTATGAAGGGGATCTTGACTTGCATTAAGAAATTAAATGGTAGAAGAATGGAATATAGATGAAAGAAGAATAATGACCACTAAGAACATGAAGACGCAGCATACTACAGCAGATAGATTGTTGACTTTGGAGATGGAAGATATCTTGCCTCAGATACTAGGTATGTGACCATGGTCAAATCATTTAAACTCTCTTGTCTTCAATTTCTTGTTTGTAAAATGAAGGAGCCATAGTATCTGGTCTTAGAATGTGCCTTCTAATCCTAAGTGTATCATTCTAGGATTCTAAGTAAAGAGTGGTGGAATTGGATCTTTCATAGATGAAATAGTAGCTTCCATTCTCCACAGATCATGATGAATTACATCCTCTAATAAAGGTTAGGAAGGACAGTTAGGTGGGCAGAATAGTGAACAGATGGGGCTGGGGCTGGCATCAAAAAACCTAAGCTCAAAATTAATCTCAGACATTTACCATGTGACTCTGGACAAATACTTAACCCTGTTTGCCTCAGTTTTCTCATCTGTAAAATGAGCTAGAAAAGAAAATAACAAACAGTTCCAGCATCACTGCTAAGAAAACTCAGAGGGAGTCATAAAGAATCAGACATGATTGAACACCAACAAAGATTAGGAGAGGAGAGATTTAGTGGTTGTTTTGTCAATTTTATTATATAATAAGTTGTGGAAAAATAGAAAAGGTGCTGCTGCACTGAAGAAGGCAAATGTTCCAAAGGAAAAAAAGGAAAGAGAGTGGGAGCTGTAAAATGCAACTTAGAAAGCTTAGGACTTCTTTCTCAGGAAAATATTAAAAAAATATAGCCAATGAGCAGTTGAGGAAGAGATGGTCACAAAGAGTCAACATCATTTTATCAAGAGCATGACATGCTTAACTTATCTAATTTCCATTTTTGATAGCATTACTAGACTGGTAGGTTAGGAAATTGATAGGATTTATTATATATGAATTTATGCAAATCATTTCACAAAGTATTTCAAGTTATTCCTGTGGACAATATGGAGAGATGTGGGTAGGCTCAACATGTGGGCTGTATGAGGCTGGCAATATTCCCATGTTTGACAAGAACAAGAGTTAAGTGTAATTGGGAAATATTTAACAAAATAAAAGAAAATACAACTATATAGATATTGTTAATATGTTATTTTCTAAGACAACATGCAGCTTTCAAGGATCCTCATAAATATTTTAATAGTCTCCATTTCTATTTGATACCACAAAACAACTATACTATCATGATTGAAATCTGTAAACTGAGGTGCAAAGTTCCTACCATTATCATTTTCTTAGTAGAGCATGAATCTACCAACAAGTTAAGTCAATGGCTCCCTAAATAACTTTATAATAATTTTGAGCCATATCAATGTGTCTTCTTCTAATTGGCTATAGATAACATGGTTAGAAACTACCTTACTAAGGTCCAAAATGTGATTTAAGTCAGAAGACAAGGTTCTCAGGTGATGAGAACTGAGATTTGATCTTTTGAGTTAAGTTTCTCAGAAAGTGAGTGATTGGTGGGCCTGCCACAGTGGGAGTAATTATAAAACAAAAGCTTGACCTTTAGGCAAGTTTTTCTGGGATGTGAGTGGTAGGTGAAGTTTACAAGGGAAGGAACCATGAAAAGGAATAGTAACTCTTTCTTTACTACATCTTAAAATAGTATTACAATAAAAATGTCAATTTTATACTACCAATTGATCAATTTGGAATTGGTTGAATAACTAGACTCAAATAGTCCTCATGAATGGGCTGATGTCCACTTAGCAAAAAAGTTTCTAAAAAAATATCCTAAGGATCTGTGTTTGGTCATGTTCTGCTTTTTTTTTTTTTTTTTTTTTTTTTTATACTGAATTGGATGAAAGCATCAATAGCATGTTCAACAAGTTTGGAGATAGCACAAATTTGGGTGTCATAGCAAGAAAATAAAGTTTAACTGGGCTTATATCCCAAAGAGATCTTAAAGAAGGGAAAGGGACCTGTATGTGCAAGAATGTTTGTGGCATCTCTCTTTGTAGTGGCCAGAAACTGGAAACTGAGTGGATGCTCATCAATTGGAGAATGACTGAATAAATTGTGGTATATGAATATTATGGAATATTATTGTTCAGTAAGAAATGACCAACAGGACAATTTCAGAAAGGCCTGGAGAAACTTACACAAACTGATGCTGAGTGAAATGAGCAGGGCCAGGAGATCATTATATATTTCAACAACAATACTAGATGATGATCAATTCTGATGGACCTGGCCACTTCAGCAATGAGATGAACCAAATCAGTCCCAATGGAATAGTAATGAACTGAACCAGCTACACCCAGCAAAAGAACTCTGGGAGATGACTAAGAACCATTACATTGAATTCCCAATCCTTATATTTTTGCCTACCTGTATTTTTTTATTTCCTTCACAGGCTAATTGTACAATATTTTAGAGTCCAATTCTTTCTGCACAGCAAAATAACAGTTTGGTCAAGTATACTTATTTTGTATTTAATTTATACTTTAATATATTTAACATCCTGCCATCTAGGGGAGGAGGTAGAGGAAAGGAGGGGAAAAATTGGAACAAAAGGTTTGGCAATTGTCAATGCTGTAAAATTACCCATGCATATAACTTGTAAATAAAAAGCTATTAAAAATAAATATAAATAAATAAATAAAATAAAGTTTGTTAAAATTTAGATTACACAGTAAAATATTTTATTCCATACATTTGATATAAACTTAAGTGGAGAGAAGCATCAGTTGCCATTAGATGTGTCTCCAAAAAATGTGTCTCTTTGGAGCAAGAACACTTTAGAATAAGAAGTATTTCCACAGATAATTATATTATATAAAAATATGCACTCATCTTTGTTTATAATCTATCAATTATTTGCCTTGTGGGCAATTCATTGAATTCCAAAGAGAGAAAAAGTCTGGCTATTCTACTAGTCTATCATTTGCCTTAGAGATCAAGATAGGGTGAACTTTGTCTTTTTCTTAGTCTTAGACAAGAAATAGGGTAAAGAAAGATAAAATATAGGATTAGAGGTAACTACTATTTGCATTTGAAATAGTGTCTTATTCTAAAATATCCTTACTTCTTTCAACAAAGGGATAATGTAGTACTACTGGATATCCCTTTGGATAATTTTCAGCTTTATTTAGTGATAGAATAAAAGTCACATTCATAATTAGAGGTAATATGGCACAAGAGGTAAAGCACTGGACTTGGAGTTAGGAAGATATGGGTTCAAAACCCACCTCAGATACTTACTATCTGTATGACCTTGGACAAATCATTTAGCCTTTATGTGTCTAATTTCCCTCATCCCAAAAATGATGGTGTTAAACACTGTCTTTTAAGTTCCTTTCATGTCACAGAGAGGACTGGCGAGACTTACATGAACTGATGCTAAGTGAAATGAGCAGAACCAGGAGATCATTATACACTTTGACAACGATATTGTATGAGGACATATTTTGATGGAAGTGGATTTCTTTGACAAAGAGACCTAACTGAGTTTCAATTGATAAATGACAGACAAAAGCAGCTACACCCAAAGAAAGAACACTGGGAAACGAATGTGAACTATCTGCATTTTTGTTTTTCTTCCCGGGTTATTTATACCTTCTGAATCCAATTCTCCCTATGCAACAAGAGAACTGTTCGGTTCTGCAAACATATATTGTATTTAGGATATACTGCAACATATCCAACATATAAAGGACTGCTTGCCATCTAGGGGAGGGGGTGGAGGGAGGGAGGGGAAAAAAAAACAGAAAAGAAACGAGTGCAAGGGATAATGTTGTCAATATAAAGTAATCATTAAATAAAAATTAAAAAAAAATTTAAAAATTAAAAAAAAAAGTTCCTTTCATGTCCTAAGTCTTTACAATCTATTTTCATAAAGTCAAGGTTTGGATTTGTTAAGGTACAAATTAGGAAAGCCGCTATTGAAATGACAGAGACTCTGGTACATATGAGACAAGGAAAACTGAAGTGCGAAGAACATGAGGATTAATTTGAAGAAAAGAATATAAAAACAAGGGCCCTCAGAAAGTGGATTCAAGGGAATAGAGTCCATATTCCTGGTCTTTCTTTGCCATACAATATGTGAATAGAGGATTCAGATGATGAGGAGACAAGGTCACGTATCCAACCTGGGTTTATTTTGTCTTGATCCCAATGGCACATAGTGCTGCAAAGTGGTAGATTGAGGTATTCAGATCCAAGGAAAGATAAGAAGGAGAAAAAAAAATGTCATGGATCCCAGAGAAGGGGTTTCTCCACAGTATGATGTGGGACTCCATGTCCAGAATTCAGCAGTGGTAGTTGATGACAGGACCTGGGTTGATATATTTCAGAGGACACTTTTTTAATTGATGGGCCCAGTGGATGATATCAGATGATACTATGGCAAAGTTCTGATACCTACTGGTGAACAGAATTAATATATTTCCTTAGTATCTGACCTAGTTAGAGTGGATTTATATGTTATTTGGTGACCTTTGATGATTTTAATTCTATTTTTCTTTCCACAATGTTTTCACAGTACATGAGATTAATAGAGAGAGCATAAAACCACTAAATCCTATCCCAAAACAAATCTAAATTATTTTACTTTTATTTTTAATTTAAAAAAAGATCTACATTTATTCATTCTCCAACCCCTAGCCCTACCCTCAAGAAAATGCTGTTAAATCTGAGAAATCTCTAAATTTCTCTTATAGTTTATTATGCAAAGTAGAAGCTTCTGTCACTATTAGTATTGGTTGGGGGGCGGCATGCTTTTGTAGTGACAGTAGCAGCAGGAGATATTAACTTTCTATTAAATTATTTTAAATTGTCTTGAAGTAGCTATAATAATGTATATTTTCAAAAGGAAAATCATAATCCATCCTAAATATTGGATTCCATGGAAGAATGTCACCTATGTATTATAGATATGTAATATCAAATTCTTTAATGATTTCTTTTAGAGTCTTATATATGTCAAAATTTTATCCAGTGTATAGTTATATATAGTGGCAACATAACTATTCAAGACAGGATTTGTATCACAGGCCTCTCTAAAGTCAGCAACTTTCCCTCTTTACCATACTACTTTCTGGTTTGTTTCTACTTCTCTAGTATGATTTAGGTTCAAGCTTTATCTCCATCACACACTGGCTATGTTACTCTGGGTAAGTAATTCAACTTCAGAGTGGAACAGTTTTATTTTACAGATGGAGGTACTAAGGCTTTGGTTTTCTCAACTCAGAGGTCTGCTCTGTGTCCACTATGTCATGATGCTTCATCAAACATGCCATAAAAAACAAACAAGCAAACAAACAAAAAAACAAACAAAAACCCTCAATAATGGGGAGAGAATAGAAGACTAGAATGTGTACAGTCATGAAAGATATGGATCAAGATTTACTGTCATAGAAAGTAAGTTGCATTATAGCTACTATCCAATATGTTTGGTAAATGATGGGCTTTGATTAATCAAACATTCTGGATGGTAACACTGTCCTGTTTCAAGCAGTGAAGGACAGCAGGATGAGCAGTGCACTCGTCTGAGAGTCAAGTAACCTAGTTCCTAAAACTGCCTTTAGCACTAACTAATTACATGATATTAAGAAGGACAATTTTATCATCTGGTAAATGAGTGGATTTAGGGACAGATGAACCCGGAGATCCTTTCCTACTCTGTGAAAAAAGAGAACACATTAGGGATAGCTAAGTGGTACAATGGATAACAATGTGCTAAGCACTTGAGATTAAAGAAAATGGTAAAAAATAGTCCTTACTCCCAAGAAGATCAGAGTCTAATGAGCGACATACATGAAAACAACCAGATACAAGCAACATATATGTAAGATAAATTGGGAATAACATTGGGAGACAATGGCATTAAATACTAATAGTTCTTATGAAAGCTGGTATTTTAGTTGGGACTTAAAGGAAACTAGGGAAGTTGAAAGGCAGATATAAATTTGTTCATGAGTAATTTTGGCCTCAATTTCTACCTTTGTAAAATACATGTATTGAACTAAAAGGCCTTGGAAATCTCTTTTAGTTTTAAATCTATGATCCTAGAAATCATGATCTCTAAGGTCCCTTCGAATTCTAAATCCTATAATTCAATGACTGACTAAAATTAACTCTAGTAATTCTTTTGTTGATAATTCAGAACACACTTATGGATTTCATGAGATCTCACTGGATCATCACTATTCTAATACTTCAACCAATTTTTGGTTTATTAATGTGGGCATTCCCTCTAAAGATGCAGTTTATAACTCATTAATGGTACCCCATTAATTCACAAAAAAGGGGTCCACTTAACTTTCGGGAGTCCTTCCTAGAATTATTTTGACAGTTATAAATACCAAGGAAGCCTATGGGCTCTACATTTCCTGTACTTCACTCCATTATAAGACAGGTTCATGCCTTCTTGCTCCGCAACTCTTATATTTTCTTGATGGCATATTGAATACCCATTCTCTTATGTAATACTATATTTATATTGTTTCTTGGCCTGCTTGGAAAAGAACTCTAAACCACCCTCAACCTCCATCAATTAATGTTTGAGTGATTTCAAATTTAATTAATTGGAAAGTTTGGTGAATTGTCCTTGTAATGTAAATGTGCAGAAGTACTGATCGCCAGAGTTGGGCTCATAGGAATAGGGACATGAAAGGTGGGAGACAAAGCTGAAATGACAAAAAGCTAGAATGATATGACATTGACCCATGGAGAGAACTAAAATGTATTTTAAAGAATAGAGGATTTCCGTTCTTTTGCTTCAAGAGTATCATTAAATAATGTGCATAACTATAGAAGAACATTCTGGCATACCAAGAGACTGTTATATAATAGAATACTAGTTTTGCACACATGAAACTCTTGTTCATTGCTGTGGAATGGTTTCTGTGCTGCATGTGATTTGCTATCCATACTTAGACACTGGGTAATCTAGTCTTTGAAAAAAGCATGGTTCCTTTAGATCATAGCCTAAAGCAGATTGTCACACAACATGAGGACTTAATTAGGTCAGGCATGAGGGATGATAGATTGTACAATGTTTATATCCACCAGAGATTCTCACTTTCTCAGTGAGGGGCAAAATGTTTTTTTCCCACATTTTGGTGGGTTTTCCCCCCTCCATTTTGGTTGTTTGCCTTCATTAATAGATTTGCTGATCACACACACACACACACACACACACACACACACACACAAGACAATGAATGAGGGGAAAGCCCTCTTTCATTTTCCCTGTGTTTATATGAGGTATATTGTTTCAAAAGATCTTACAGGACCTAACGCTAGCACTTATTAAGGAAGCAATTCTGGCCTTTCAAACCATCTTGCTTTTCACATACTAATGTGACTTCCAAAAATAAATGTGGGCAAGAGGAAAATTCGTTAAGCATGCAATTAATAATTCAAAATTGAACATACCCTGTACTGATTGAGTGGATTAATTTATGAGGCATGTGATTGCACATTATTCCTTCTTTTATCTTTAGGTAATACAATGGAAAGTACACACTAGACATGGAGTGAGAGGTCCTGAGTTCAAATATTGCCTTTGTCACTTACAATGCTTTATATCTCAGTTTCTTTGTCTGTAAAATGAAATTATTAGAGAAAATGGCCCTCAAATTCCCTTCTTGCTCTGGATCTATAATATCATAATCCATGATCAATTAAGAGAGAATTTATTTTAGAGTTACCTTTTTAGTAATACAAATAATCTATAAAGTATGGTTATGTGGAGACAAATGAACTCCTCCCCATATCATCAAGTTATTATGATTTAGAGAAAGCATAAAGCAACCTAAGAGCACTGCAAGTCTCTAATATATTTGTCATGTACTGTGCATTATAATTATCTTTGTGTTCTTGTTCCTTGATAATGAGCTCCATGAAGTCAGGGACATTCTTTTTTCCAAATATTGTGTCCTTTCCAGAACTTAACAAAGTTCTGTACAAGGTAGGTATAAATATTTGTTAAATGAATGAATGACTAAAGTCAGAAGAGTTTTGAGGAGTGTCTACTAAAGTTCAATAATCACTGTCAATCAATAAACATTTATTAAGCACTTTTTATGTGCCCGGCACTATGTAAAGCAGTGGGGATACAAAGAAAGACAAAAACATGGTCTCTGCTCTCAAGATGCTCACATTCTAATGGGGAGAAAACATGTAAAAACATGTAAATAATCACATATATTGTATATACTCACATACTTATCTATACACATACAAATATATATATAATGTATTTTATATATATAGTATGTACATATATGTGTGCATATCTATATCTATCACATCTATCATATCACTTATCTATCATAATGAATCCACTATTTTATTGTGTATATTCCCTCCACGGGGAAAGATGAGAAATTACATAATGACCCCATGTGATTCTTACCTATTAAAAAAAAATAGAATTGGCCTAATACCTTTTCTTGTCTCACATGTCCTGATTGAATTTGATGAAATTATGAAGATTCTTTTTACACACAAATCATCAGGAGTGATGACACAAGTCATCAGGTTGTAGCCATTTCCTCTGGATGAAAACATGGATTTGTATACAGTTTTGTAACCACATTCCTGTCACATGTTTTAGTCCATTACCATATACTTTATATTTATCAGATGCTCAAGAAATCAAATGCTCACTTCTCTGAAAAATGATAGGGTATAAGTAGAAGATCATTAGGTGTCTTTCAGTTCTGAAATACTATGCTCTTTCTCCCAAGGTTCCTTGAAACGCTAAGGGCCTATCTTCTATGTCCAAAGTTTCTTCCCTGCTCTAACACTGTATGTTCTAAAATCCATCTCAGCTCTAATGTAGTGTAGTCTATGAACTGTGAGTTGAATGTGATCACATGCCATTTCCCATGTGCAACTAGATAGAAGTTTTTTTTTTAAATCAGTCTTTACGGCACCTGCAATCTTTAGCTTATTTTCCCTTTGGGAGAAGGAATTCTATGGAACAAAGAACCTTCCTTTGCATAAGTTCTGTTTTGAGATTTGCATCATTGGTTTAAAAATAAATAAATAAAATAATGAGAGTCATTTTGAGCTTTTCAGTCCTTGCAGTGAACTCTGCAATTTGTCTTCTTTCAGACTTTCCAAGTAAAGTGAAAGAAGCTGATCGGCAAAGCAGTGAATGCCTGGTCCTTCTATTCTCGATTATGATTTATTATTCATTTCAGCCGTCGACATCTGCTCGATTAGAGCATTATGAAGGGCACCACATAAAGGCTGCTCCTCTGAATGAAGCAGATTTTTCACCAGCTAACCAGAAGGCAAACGGCTTCTTTGGTAATTAGGAAGCTAACAGAGATGAATTAGAAAGGCTTACTGGCTGCAGAATGGTCACTCTGCTCCCATTAGTGAGTAGGGACTTTGGGATTCTCTGACTTAAGGAAGTTCTTCAGGTCAATTCTGCTTTTATACCTGGACCTGAATGAACCTGAGTTAATTCAATCACTGGCAGCTTTCCAATTTTCAATGCAGGGAGAGTAATGCTCCCATTTATTCACTTGTTCTGAGAAGACAAATAAAAATCACATCTAAAAAATATGTACCAAGCACCAGAGTGATGGAGAATAGAAGACAGGCTGTAAAAACTCAGCTGGTTTTATTTTTTTCTAAATCTTTTCTTTTTTTTTCTCTCCCTGAGTACAACATGTCTCTATATAGCAGAGATTCTCAGCATGCTCTGGATGTGTGATCTGCAGCAGGTCCCCAATTATCACAGCCAGGTGTTGTGAAATGCTAAATTCTCAGTGTAATTTTAATTTATTTGAACTTCAATATGAATGCATATAAGTCATACAGTGCTGGGGGAGAAGGAAGGTAGTATCTTGAAACCAAAGCAAACCATAGGGTGTATACTTTAAAATGGTTGAAAATGATTAACCCACAGGGATAAATAGCCCAAAGGCAGACTCTGTGACATTCTGCAAGTTAACTGAGCTGCCAGGCAACTGACCTCCTATAGCACTAACTTCTCATATCAAAGATTTCCACCACAAAACTGTCCATGTGAATATTATTGTTCTGTAAGACATGACCAGCAGAATGAATACAGAGAGGATTGGTGAAACTTACATGAACTGATGCTGAGTGAAATGAGCAGAACCAGGAGATTATTACCGTGTTTCTTCGATAATAAGACCTATCCCAAAAATAAACCCTCCCCTTACTGTGTAAGATTCCTCTAAAATAAGCCCTCCCCCGAAAATAAGCCCTATTGAGATTGCTACTGTAGTGAAAGTGATCCCCTGCGCTACACGCTACATTACGGTACCCTCTGTATGCACTGTTTCCTTCCCCCCCCCCCACCTCATCCCCCAGATGAAACACACGCCGTGCTTTGAGCTGCATCCAATCAGAGCTGCAGCAGTGAGCGTATCATCCTGTTCTTCCCCAGTGATTTGCTTGCTGGCGCCACTGAGAGCAGTGCTGCGGAGGAGAGCTGAGGCAGGACAACATAAAAACCTGGTATGTAAGCGGGAGTGAGGGGGCATGATGGAGGATAAAAGGGGCATGATGGAGGATAAAAGAAGAACTCAGGGGGCATGATGGAGGATAAAAGAAGAACTCAGCCAGCACTCACCGTGCTAAAGAAATGAAGAACTTTCTTGCAGAGAGAAGAATAGATCAAGTAATGATTCCTGCAGGAATGACTGCCTATCTCCAGACCCTTGATATTGCAATAAACAAGCCATTCAAGGACCATTTGCGCATGGAAGTCAATGACTACTTTGAAAATAGAATGGAAAGAAATCAGCGTGGAAACTTTGTGAAGCCCTGTCTGCAAGAAGTCGTGACTTGGGTGAAGAAGTCATGGGATAAAATTACTGACAGCTGTGTCGCCAAGACACTACGAGCAGGTTACCTAGACAAGACATGTTCATTTAAAGAGATCTATATTGCTGGACATGACAGATTGGGTCCACTTCTTCTGAAGGAAATAGAAGCGCAAGACATCCAGGACGGAATTCAGGGTATGGACACTTATGACGATGTTATTGAAGAAGATGACATGATCATTATTGAATAAAGGTACTTTTTTTTGTTCACATTTACCTATTTATTAAAATTGCTGTCAATGTTCATTAAAATAAGCCCTCCCCTGAAAATAAGCCCTCTGGTGGTTTTTCTGTCCAAAAAAATAATAAGACAATGTCTTATTATTGGGGAAACATGGTATATACCTCAACAACAATACTGTATGAGGATGTATTCTGATGAAAGTGGATTTCTTCGATAAAGAGAGCTAATTCAGTTTCAATTGATCAAGGATGGACAGAAGCAGCTACACCCAAAGAAAGAACACTGGGAAATGAATATAAACTGCTTGCATTTTTGTTTTTCTTCCCAGGTTATTTATACCTTCTGAATCCATTTCTCCCTGTGCAACAAGAGAACTGTTCAGTTCTGCACATATATATTGTATCTAGGATACACTGTAACCTATTTAACATGTAAAGGACTGCTTGCCCTCTGAGGGAGGGGGTGGAGGGAGGAAGGGGAAAAATCTGAACAGAAGTGAGTGCAAGGGATAATGCTATAAAAAATTACCTTGACATGGGTTCTGTCAATAAAAAAGTTATTTAAAAAAAAAAAAAACTGTCCATGTGTCTTATTCTCTAGTTCTTTCATGTGCAAGCACTTTCTCTATCAATTTAGTGAGATTATAGATTCCTTGATAAAAGTGACAATATCTTATGGTTATGCAAATTTTCACAGAGCCTGGATTGATGTTTATGGTAGATACTTTGAAATACTTGCTAAACAAGAAGAGATCAGCTATATACTACTCTTTGAGAAAATTTTGACCATCTTTTAGTGTTGCACTGAGGGAATTGTGAGAAAGAAAGGATGGGGATTTGTGGTCCAAAGAAGTTGGTTCAAATGCAGCCTCTTTTATTTATGATTTGAATGATCATGGGCAAGTAAGTTCATCTCATTCAGACTTAGTTTCCTCATCTGTGAAATGAGGAGGTTGTACTAGCTGACTTTTACGACTCTGAATTTATGATCCTTTTTTCATTTACAAATATTCAATCTGTATCTATATTTGAGACAATGGATCACAAAATGGGAGCCATTATTGCAGAAGGAAGAATATGTACATATACAAACTATATGCACATGCATATGTGAATATATTTTACTAAATTTCTTAATTCAATGGTGTCAATAATTCCTAGAATATATCTTTTTCCACTAATGTAGATTATATACTCCACCCTCCCTTCAATTTAAAATTTTAGAGAGTTGTTTGGGGCATTGAGAAGTTAAATAACCTCCCCAAAATAACAAAGACAAAACCTGTGGCAAGAAACTTAATGTCAGTCTCCTTGACTTTAAGGCTAGCTTTTTATCCAATTTGTTGTTGTTTAACCATTTTCAACCACCTTCAACTCTTCATGAGCTTTTTTGGGATTTTCATTTGAAAGAATACTGGAGTAATTTACCACTTCCTTCTCCAGCTTATTTTACAGATAAGGAAACTGAAACAGAATTAAATGACTTGCCCAAGGTCATGCACATACCTAGTGAGTTTTTGAGACCAGATTCAAAGTCAGGAATGAGTCTTCCTCATTCTACACTTGGCACTCTATCTACTATGCCACCCAGTTACTTTTTTAATCCATAAGTCTGTATAAAAAACATATATATTTGTACATATATTCATATACAGTCATGCTGTAGTACACATACATGTACACATATAGTCATACCCAATAAAGAAATTAGAGAAAAAGGAACTTTATTTATTTTTTAAATCAATGTTATTTTGTCAATTTGCAAATATCTCTTAGAACGCTCTGCTTTCCATAATGACATACAAGACAAATTGCATTATTTTTGGGATCCAAAAAAAAATTGTTTGGAAATAAATTCCATTAAAAAGTGACATATAATTTGATGTGTCATGGAAGCAAATTTAATTTTTAATTTTTCAACCAGTTTTTTTAGTATCTGTTCTGGGAATATTGCTTAAAAGATGTTTCAAATGCTCATAAGATAATCTGTAAAGAAATCAGTTTTGAATTTTCTGTTTCCTTTCCCTAACTGAACACTATAAGCCTTTAAAATATTTAGGGGTTGTTTTGACTGTTTATCTAAAATCTATTTAGGAAGCTTTCAAAAGGAAGTAATTAAAAATGGAAAGTTTCCAAGACTGGCTTTTTCATGTAAGTGGTGTTAAAAATTGAAATCTCTGTTCAGACAACAGGTTTATTGAGTGCCAAATACTGTTGGGATCTAAGCAGTAACCTAACAGCAATTTTCAATGGACAATGAATGAGAATCAGCTCCTGATTGAGTGGTGGGAAAGTTCAGCCTGAGCTGAACAGGATTGGAGAACTTTTAAATAAATCAACATCCCCAACCACATCAGCATTTGACAGAGCTATCCCCTTTTATTCAGGGTAAGTTACTTGACACTGAAAAGCATTCAAAAGATGGAAAAATTCAGTGTTTGGAATTCTTCTGAAGGATGTTCAATACTTTTTAAAAATGTTTTATTGATATTCTTTATTGACAAATCACCTTTTGTTGCTGTTCAGTCATTTCAGTCATGTCTCACTCTTTGTGACTTCATTTGGGATCATTCATTATACAAATGAGGAAACTATTAAGGTTAAATGACTTGCTCAGAATCATATAGCTAGCAAGTATCTGCATCAGTATTTGAATTCAGATCTTTATGATTTTGAGTTAGAACTCTATTTACTGTACCACCTAATTGCCTGTTGTATTACATATGGTTCCCAATATACTCCTTTTCATTTCTTCCCCCACCAGAAGTTTTCTATTTCAGATTATAAAATGATAGATCTTGAGCTGACAGAGATCTCAGAGACCATCTCTTCCAACTTCTTTATTTCTTCTTTTCTTTTTCTAATCAAATTAACCAAAATTTTATCTATTGTGTTGGTTTTTTCATAAAACCAATTCTTATTTGTTCAAGAGATTTCTTACTTTTAATTTTTAGTAATCTCTCTTTTGATTTTCAGAATTCCTAACTTGGTATTTAATTAGGACTTTGTAATTTGTACTTTTTCTAGCTTTTTTAGTTATGTGCCCAATTCACCAATCTCCTCTTTTTTTATTGTATTCATGTAACTATTTAGAAATACAAAATTTCCTCTAAGAACTGCTTTGGCAGCATCCCATAAGTTTTGGTATGTTGTCTCATTAATGTCATTCTCTTGGATGGAATTATTGTTTCTGTGATTTCTTGTTTAACCCACTCATCCTTTAGAATTAGATTATTTAATTTCTAAATAGGTTTTAGCCCATTTTTTGGGCATTTATTGCATGGAATTTTTATTTCATTGTGATCTGAAAGTAACATATTTACTATTTCTGCCTTTCTGCATTTGATTATGATTTTTTATGCTCTAATACATGGTCAATTTTTGTGTAGGTGGTATGTACCACTGAGAAGGGTATAATTTTTTTCTCTCTCCATTCAATTTTCTACAGAGATGAATTATATCTAAGTTTTCTAAGATTCTATTAAGCTCTTAACTTCTTTCTTCTAATTTTTGCAGTTAAATTTTGAGAGGAAAAGATTGAGTTCTTTCCTGGTATAGTTTTGTCTAAATCTTCCTTCAATTGACTTAACTTTTCTAAGAATTTGGATATTATACCACTTGGTTTATATATGTTTAATATTGATATTGCTTCATTGTCTTTGGTACCTTTTAAAAGATGTAGCTTCCTTCCTCGTCTATTTAAATTAGATCTATTTTTGCTTTTGCTTTGTCTGAGATTGGAATTGCTACCCCTGCTTTTTTTTTTTTTTTTTTTTGCTTCAACTAAAGCATAAATTATTTTTATCCATCCTTTTACCTTTACTCTGTTTTTTTTGTTTGTTTTGTTTTGTTTTTTGTTTTACTCTGGTTGTATGTTTTAACTGTATTTCTTGTAAAAAGCATATTATAGAATTCAGATTTTTAATCGAATCTGCTATTCACTTCTGTTTTATGGGAGAGTTGATCCCACTGACATTCATAGTTATGATCACCAGATGTGTATTTCCCTCTATTATATTTTCTCCCTTGTTTATACTTTTTCCTCTTTTTCTATCCTGCCCCTTCTCACCAGTGATTTGTTTCTGACCATCTGTCCTCTCTTCTTTTACTCCTACCTTCTCTTACTCCTTTCTTCTACTGTTTCTGCCCTCCTTTCTATCTACTCCCTCCCTTTTATTTCCATGTTCTTCCCCTCTTTCCCTAAAGAATAAGATAAATTTCTATTCCCAACTGAATGATCATGTGATTATTTTTTTGAGCCAAATATGGCAAAATTAAGCTTTAGACAATGCTCATCTCATCCCTCTTCCTTCCCTCTAATGTAATAGGTGTTTTGTGCCTCTTCATGTGATCTAATTTACCTCAGTTTAACCTTCCCTTTCATCCCTTCCTAGTAAAATACTTTTAAAAAAATCCCTTAATGCCTTTTTTTTTTTAAATCATCATATTAAAATCAACTTTTACTCACACCCTATGTCTATATATACTCCTTCTAAGTGCCCTAGTTAAAAATATATTCCTCAAGAGTTACAAGTATCATCATCCCATATAGGAATGTAAATAGTTTACCTTTAAATACCTTTTTTTTTAATTTCTTGTTTACCTTTTTATGCTTCTCTTAAGTCTTGTATTTGGAGATCAAATTTACTCTTTAGTTTAGACTTTTTCATTAGAAATGTTTAAAGGTGTCCTACTTCATTGAAGATCCATCTCTTCCCCCTGAAATATTATGTTCAATCTTGTTGAGTAATTGATTCTTGATTGTAATCAAAAGTTCTTTGAATATGGTATTCAAGGCTCTCTGATTCTTTATTATAGAAGTTACCAAGTCCTAGGTAACTTCTGTGACTCCTTGATACTTGAATTGTTCTTTCTGATAGTTTGTTGTATTTTCTTCTTGATCTTATAGTTCTGGAATTTTGCTACAACATTTCTTGGAGTTTTCCCTATGGAATCTCTTTCAGGAGGTGATCGATGAATTACTTCAATGATTATTTTGTCTTTCAGTTCTGGTATATCAGGGAGGTTTTGTTTTGTTTTGTTTCATTTTTATGATTGCTTGAAGAATTCTCTTCATGCCCTTTTTTTGGTCATGGTTTTCAGATAGTCCAATAATTTTTAAATTGCTTCTCCTGGATCTATTTTCTATATCAGTTATTTTTTCAATGAGGTGTTTTACATTTTCTTCGTTTTTTTTTTTTTTTTTTAATCTTTTTAGTTTGACTGGTTTTTGATTCTTTGTGGAATCACTAGTTTCCATTTGCCCAGTTTTTAACATATGATTTTCTTCATTGAACTTTTGTATTTTCTTTTATATTTGATTAATTCTACTTTTAAAGGTGTTTTCTTTTTCTTTTTCTCTTCTCTTCTCTTCTTTTAACAAAGAATAATGACTCAATTTGAAATTACATTCTCAGTGAGGAGAAAGATTTCAGGTATGCACTCTTTAAGCTGATCTCTCTAACCCTAAAGCAGCTCTATGAATGTAACAATATGTCCAGTACAAAGCCCACTCTGAACACGAAGTCCCCAGGACCCTTAAAATGAGAAATAGGCTTATCTGGATGAGAATGCTTGGGAACTGGGACATAATTCCATTACCACTACTTCTCTCTGGTAAATAGAAATTAACTATTAGGAAACCATTGTTGTCTTTTCAACATATACTATTCAAAATGAGAAATGCTCATTAATCAGCCAGATTATTGATTTTTTTTTTTTTTTTTTTTTGCTTCTTTCCTTTGCTGAAGTACCCACAAAGGGAAACAATAAGTGAATACTTATAAAAAAATAAGCATAGAGGTGAAATGACTCTAATTAAATGAAATAAATTGGAAGTAATAAGCAGCATGGGGATTTCAGAAACATGACAAATACCAGGACAGCCAGGGGTATGAATTCTTTAAACAATTATCCAAGACACTTAAGTGCTTATAGAAAAATTTAATTTCCCTCCTTTTGTAAATTGAAGGGGTTTGAATAGATGCTATTGTCAAGGTTCAGAAAGGAACTCAAAAAGTTGGGGATCATATACTAGTGTTTTGAGGTGTAACAAAAGAATTTGCAGGCATCTCCAAGTCAAGGGGCAAAGTTTATTGTAATTGTCATGCCAACTAAAGCTGGTTAAGTTCCAAAAGAATTTAGCATAGAACCAAGAGCAAGTAGGCAAATTTATCCAGTTCTTCACATCATTGACATGATCATTTTATGGCCTGAGATGGAACTGAGGAGTGGTCTTGGGAATTTCATTATTGCTGACTAGCAGATCTAGGACTATCCTAAAGCCAGAAAACTTTAGAATCACTGACTAACAGATTGTTAGAACAATAGCATTCCAAGGTCAGAGGGCCTCAGACTCCCTGACTTCTCTTCCCTAAAGTCTAAGGAAAGAAGTATTGTTATATTCCTAAGCCAGAAGATTTTTTACTATCATTGACGGACAGATTGTTAGAACAATAGCATTTTAAAGTCAGGAGACCTTAAAAATATTTCTGTATTTCCCCCAGAAGTTGTACTCTATAAATATCTTGGATCCTTTATAGTTACTATGATATATAACATAACTAACAGCTCAGGGATATTTTTCTGCCTATAGGTTAGGGAGTTGGGCCCACTGTTGAGTAGGAAGAAGAAAATAGTCTGGAAATTTCTTAGTGTTTTCAGTGATAATAAAGTATTATTATCAATGGAAGCTCAGCTGTTTAATATGGGTGCTCTCTTCCTATTGCCAGTTAACTGTGAGTCAAGGACCACCAGAATCTTGGAAGACTTTAAATTATGTATAATCCAAAAGAAAAGTTACAGAAACCAGCAGAGAGTCATCTGGTGATTTTAGAGATGATAACATAGTAAAACACAAGAAGAGCTGTCAACGATATGTCGAAGCTATGTATAAAGGAAAAAAAACTGGGCTGATCATGTTATAAGAATGATGAATATGGAATTAGGATCTATGATATATATTAAAAGAAAAAAAAAAACAGATCAAAATTTAACTTGGGAACTTCCATAAACAACTAAGGAAATACATATGGTAAAACATTCAAAAGAAGCAGGAAAAGAGTAGCTTACATCTGAAAGGCAATTTATTCATACATATCAGTGATATTGATAAGATGTGAAAATACAGCAATTTCTGAGAAACCCTAAGGCAATATGGTCTTGGGCATGCCACAAACAATGCTGGCTGTCAGAGAACAATCTGTTGGTCAGTAAGCCATAGAATCCAATGATGGGAACTACCCCACCCCTACCACTCTTCAGCAGTACCTGTGAGCCCTAAAATTAGCATATCAATCTTTGTTTTTCTTTCCAATGAAATTATCTACTTGTTTTTGGCTCTGAATGGGACCAGGTGAAGATTTCTCAAAAAGTCTATGACTTGGGTCAATATTGCTGACCATTGGTCAATGGTTACTTCCTTTTCAGTCCATCCAATGAACCCAAGTCTTTTGCTATTTAACCATCCACTATTTTCAGCTCAATACACCAGGCACAATGCTAGGAAATGGGACCTGAGAAGCTCTGAGTCCAATCAACTGGTTTGCTTGGGCCTCTCCTTGCAACAACCAAATAAATGCTTCTTTGTATCTAAAGATGTCTCTGATTAGTCAATTTGGGTAAGGGGATCTAGCACCCTCTTTGTTAGGTTCACTTAGAACTTTAGCCCACTTTAATTGGCATTACAATTTATAATAATTCTTTGCCTCTTTAACTTGGAGACTGAGTGTGCGAATTCTTTTGCCAAACCCATGACACTGACATAGGGATCCTAATCTTGTTGGGGTATCTTCTGCCTCAACATTTTGGTGCCCAATGTGGAGCCCTAAATTTTACATCTTTCTTGTTAAGGTAAGCCCTTTTTTACCCCATCCTATAGCTGGGACACACCAAACATCGAGCAAGATTTTTCTGAGTCGTTGCAGCTCCATACTTTGCAAATTTTTCTTGACTAGAAATGTTTGGACTTAGAAATTCTTGGCATTTTTTCATTAAAGTTCCTTTTTGACTAAGGAATCTTTGACACCTTTTCACCTTCCCTGGGATGCCAAAGAAGGTAAATACCAGAGGAGGCAAGGTGCTATAGACTAGGAATTCTAAGGCTTGTGGCAAAGATGGGACAGTTCAGCTCTATCCTAACCTACTGAAGGGGAATTAATGATCCATCCTTTCTACTATGGAGGAACACAATATCCTCCATCTGCCTCCTCATTCTATCTTTGTCAGGAAATCCAAGTATCCCTTCTGAGACCACCCCCTTATCTTATGTCCAGTAATATTTTCTTCAACTCATGGGTCTCCTTGTAATTCCGGAGAAACTGAGGCAGGAGAGAGATTAGAGAGTTTTTAATATTTTATTAATGGGAGAGTAAGATTGACTGGACAGGACTCATGTCTCACATTATCCAGTCAGACAGAGATAAGTATACTGGGACCAAGGAATCCATATTGGTCCCAGGGCTGGAGGACCCAAAGAATCCAGCGTCCAGCATACAGCTGCCAGACGCCATTCTCCAGCAATGAATGGAGGAACCCCAACTTCTTAAATACCTTTTTGGAGACAAAGAAGAGAAAGGGAGGGAAAGTTTTTTATCAGGGAGGGGAAGCCATAAAACCTAAAAATTCCAGAGACAAAGAAGTAAAGATATCATGGGTTAATCTTGGAATATTCTAAAGGATATTGTAAATCCGTCAAAGAATCAGGAGATCTACTCTTTTATCTTGCTAATTTGCAACCCGAGAGCGAATAATCCTTAGTTTTACTGGGTCAGAGACAGAACAGTTAAGGTAATTGAGACAGGGAAACTGAGTCAGGACAGTTAAAGAAAACTGTGGCATAGTATCCTGAACTCTTATCCCATAAAAGCAGGATTCCAAAACTTCTTGATCCTCCCTTCCCTTCCCCTCCCCCTCTCCCTACCAGATCCTCAGTCCCTCCCATACAAGGAGCAGGATTCCTTTTTCTCTCCCACAAGATCATGATTCATCCACCCCTTCTAAACTCTGCCCATTGAGAGAAGTGAGTGGAATAGTCAGGTTGTATATATTGAGGTCTTTAAAGACATCTCCCTCCAATTTGGTCTTTTCTGGGAAGAAAATCATTTACATAGAGGAGAAAAAGGGAATCTAGAATCTAGCCCAGAAGTTTGGAGATGATATGGCTGAGTCCTTCTCCTCTGATAGATACCTCCCAGTGGCTATTGCTCTCCTACTCGCAGGCCCTGGGTGGAATTACCAGGAGTGAAGCAGAGACAGAGAGAAAAGGAATCATTTTCTAATCTGCCTTGTTGAAGGCATGAAGAAGGGAATTAAGTTAAATTATGAAAAACTTTAGGAAGTTACCCAAGGAGTTGAGGAAAATTCTGCCCTCTTTTGCCAGAGACCATGCTCTTGAAGATATGCCAGAGACCACTCTTGAGGATATGCCAAGAGACCATGTCCTTGAACATTGCCATGTCCTTGGATTAGCATACACCCTAAATTCCTGAAGATAATGTGTGTCCCAAGAAATCGGTCATCTCCGCCCAAAATCTAGATAACAGTATACTCTAGGATTTCCGCCACACCTATGGTCCGACATTCTTCTCATTGTAACCCCCCACTCAGAAATCCTATTTAATTAAACTCTCTTCATTCATTAAACAGAGACATTCACCATCTTAAATCTTGAGTTGCCTCTCTGTCTCTCCGATTCCGTTCCCAAGCCGTAGGCTTTACAGACCACTGTCTTACAGAGCTTTTGCTCCTCCTCGGCCCTGGTTCCCTTCGATGACCCACTGTTGATGTCCTGCCGGACAGGACAATTGGCGCCCAACGTGGGCCTCTAAGTGGACCTCGGCCCGACATCGCTCCCGAGCATTCCGCGAGAGAACTCACGGTCTCTACGGAACCCCGTAAGGGTAGAGGTAAGTTTTCGCGATTGTCGGTACTATGGAATCGTATTTATCTAAAGAACAAATATTCCTTAAAGATCTTAAAGGAAATCTTAAGGAAAGAGGCATAAAAGTAAAAAAGAAGGACCTTATAAAATTCTTTATATACATAGATAAGGTCTGTCCTTGGTTTATTGTAAATGGCCCTGAAATACACCCCGGAAATGGCAGAAGGTTGGCCGAGACCTAAAACAAGAGCGGCCTAACGCTGTAAATGTTTTCCCCCTCTGGGCATTAATTAATGAAGTCATTGAAGGAGCCTCTAACAACGGCAAGGTTCGGCAATTACCCCCGGGTCCTCAGATAACTTGGGAAGACGCTGAGGGAAATACGGGCACTGTCCGCCCTTACATAGTTCCTAATCTACCTATTAACCTATGGGGAAGAGATATTCTCTCACAAATGGGTATTATTATGTACAGCCCCAATTCTGTAATCACAAGACAAATGCTAAGCCAGGGTTTTCTCCCTCAACAAGGATTAGGGAAAAATAGCCAAGGTATCAATCAGCCTTTACAAGTACAGCCGTACCCTGGCCGTGCTGGCCTTGGTTTTCAGAACCATTTTTTATAAGGGCCACTGGTCCGCCCAGCCTGCAGGCGGACAAGATCAAAACACTCCAGTCTGGTTTGACCAGTGGCCCCTTTCCAAAGAAAATATGTTGCGCAGTCCATAGATCCTTTTCGCTTGAAATACCCCAAACCTGCCACTAGACCTTAACCCTAATTTCATTTAGGTACCCCAAAGCTAGACCTCAACATTTGCTTCCCTGACGAAACAAACACCGGAAGCTAGATAATTTGGCGATCAAACTGGACCCCGACCTTTTCGGGGCACACTCAGAACCAATCTGGGTTTTGAGCTGTTCAAGCAGTATTCTTCCGGGAAGAATCTGCGTTCTTTCTTTGGTCTCACTCTATCTCTAAAGGTAGTGGGGAGAATATCTGTGTTCCGTCTCACCCTACTTCCATTTCAGGTGAAAAGGCTTCTTTGATCTAGACACTCCCCTGTCTCTAAAGTCTTTTCCTGGAGCAGATGCTTTGCTTGAAGAAACTCCCACAGACCAAATCCTTTAGAGAGAGAAAGGCCCTTCCTTTGCATCTCAATGCATTTCTAATCTTTTTTTCCGTCACCAGATAGTCCTGCTCTCCAGCAGGAACTGTTGAGACACGAGAGGAAGTGTCTCTTTAACACCACCCCAGACCAAAGAGTGGTCATGTGGCCGTTCTGGGGACCTTACCCTTCTCGGGGGTCCCAGGCCAGCGCTCTCTTTGATCTGTTCTGGGGAGATAGCCGGAGAAACGTAAGAGGAGCTGTGTTTGAGCCCTTCTCCCATGCCACTGTTAAGTGCAATGGAGTCTCTAATGGTCAGGCTGTAGCCACGAGGAGAAAGGTCACTAAATTGGGGTGAGTTTAGAGAATGTCTCTGCCCACGGCAGCTACTCCCTGGACAGGGGTAAGCAGTCTTCCCTTCAGGTTTTGCTCTCCCAGTAAGATTTGGGGACTTAGATGAGCTGCCCTGCCTTCAAGTTCCAGCGTGGAATCGCCAGAGGAGCCCTCGCCATTCAAAACGCACTGCGCTGGGTAAGATGGCAGCTCTTCCTCCCCCACCCTTGTTCTGGCCTTTCCTCCCCCTTCTTCCATGGAGTGGGGAGTGTAGAACTCGAGGCCTGGTTCGGACCTCTCCCATGTGGCTTGGCAACCTGCCATTTAAATGCTCCTATCCTGTCCCCTTCTTGGGGTTACTGTACAGTGGGGAGATTGGGGACTCAATCTAAATCTTCTCAAATCTCCGGAAAGGTTGTCACCAACTTTTAAAATAGAAATTTGCTAGCAATTTGGACAAGTGGGCCGCGCCCCTTCCAGACCTTTACCTGGCTCTTAAAGCCGCAGCTTCTAGCCCTCAGGACGTGTGCTCGTCCTATACATTTAAACGGGACTCAGTTTCCCTGATTTGGTCATCCTGCGTCTGTAGAAGCCTCAGAATTACGCTTTCGCATGCTCACAAGGCTGTCTACAAAGATGGGATTTTAAACTGCTCTCGGTTTTTTTTCTTAGCCTCAGGGCAAAACTTAAAACTTTTTTAGCTGCTTATGGAGAGATAATCTAGGTAAGCCAGGCTAGGTCTGTCTGTCTCACACTTTCCTACCTAACCCTACAGGTGGGAACTCTTTTTTGCTCCTAATTTTCTTAGTCCTAAAACCTTTTGCTCTTAGCACACTTGGTTCTATTCTTTTCTGGATTGGCGTTCTATGTCCCTGCCAACAAAGGATTTTTTCCTGGGCTCCAACCCTGGCCAGGTTGCAGCTTCAAGAAAGACCTTTGGAATGATGGCTGGGGAATAAAATTTTAGGTCAAGGCAAATTAAATTCTTTAGAAGATGGATTTTTATTTCCTTTCTCTCCTCATTCCTTGACTGCAGCAAGAAATGAGTAAATGAGAGAAACTGAAGCCATTTAAGAATTCGTTGAATACCCTTAGGAAAGAAGTCTGCCTTTCCTGTGTGCTTTTCTATGTTCTCTAGACTTGTTCCCTGTTTTCCCTCCTCCATTCTTTGAGATGCTGAGGGACTAAGATGGGATAGTTTACCTTCCTACTTAGATGGTGTGTTTTCTAGAGGTATTGGGTAATTTGTAACCGAGTTATGCCTTAAAATTTGTCATCTCTGTTGGGCAATAAGTTATATGAAGTTTGGTTCAGTTACTTGTGAACTTTTAAGATCTGTGTAATGTTAAATTTAAAACTGTCTACTTAGATAAGAAAGATAGTTGTATAAGCTGTAAACCCTTTACTGTGATTCTTGAACTAGATTTTATCTGAAGTCCTAGATTAATGATAACTGATGTAGAAGATAAAATCCTTTGGGACTGCAGCTAATATTTGCTGGGAGTTTTGAGTTCAGGTGTGATTGCATAGACCAGAAGTAGAACTGCCTTAAATAACTATTTTAATTTGTGGCCACACTATGATTGTTGCTAAGCTTTTTCCTGGGGCTAGAGTTTCTTTATCTAAAGGTTTACTTCGCCCAAGTACTTGGGGCCGCTCCCACCTTGCCTTTTGAGAAAGATGACCGGCCTTTTACAATGTATGTTGATGGAAGGCAGGGCTAGGCCCCTGACTTGCGGCTCAAATGCCCGGGCTAATTTGAGCTCGCTGGGAAACTCTTGCAGTCTTGGGGGGATTTGTCGCTCATAGGACTCTGTGAGGCCCTGAGTCTTAAACTCTAGGTCTCTGGACAGGTAGGCTTGGCTAGGCCTTCTAGGGTGACTGGAGTCAATTGGCGACAATTGGCGTGTTTGGGTGTTTTTAGAATTTAGATTCCGTCCAAATTCAATGGGTGTGGCCCAGTCCCAGCCAGCCCTCGCGGAGAGAAATGAGAAAAATGATCAGAGAATACCGGTAGATAGTCCCTTGGGAAACAAATTAAGTAATTGGAACAAACTGCCAAAATATAAAGGAAAAAGCAAGAAAAAGATGATAAGGTATTGCTGCTTTGTCTGGGGTGACAAGACATTGGTGGAGGCACTATTTGGCCTAAATTTGGCTCCTTGAAGATTGGGTGTGCCAAATACTGAATTTGTGGGTTAATAACAAAGAACCTGTTAATCCAGAGGAGGTTCTATATGCAGGACTATGGCTTTCCAGGGCTTCTATAATGTTGAGTAAGAGTCCAAGTGTAAAGGACACGAAGGAGGAAACTTTAAAGACCCAGCAATGGGACCCATTGTTATCTCTCAGTCCTCCATACTTATCCCCACCCCCAGAAGAAGCCATGGTTTTAGGAAAGGGAAGGTGAGGACTTAATCCCATCAGCTCCTCCGGGGCCCCTCAGGGCATGGGAGGATTTAATTCGATTGACCCCACCTGGACTCCAAAAAGAGTCATTCTCCTCTTTAAGGAAGGAATTAGATCAAATTCAAAGAGATATCCGAAATTATCCTTTGCCGGGAACTAAAACCCCAAGTCCTAAATTATATCCCTTAAGAGAGGTTCCTTCGGCCCAAGGAGGTATAGGATTTGTGAATGCTCCTCTGAGCACCACAGAAGTCAGGGCCTTTAAGAAGGAAATGAGGTCCTTGATAGAGGACCCCACTGGGCTAACAGAACAGTTTGATCAATTCATTGGAATTTGTCTCCTAGGACCTAACATGCTTCCTCCCAAACAGCTTGAAGGCAACATGCTTCCTCCCAAACAGCTTGAAGGCGTTTGCAACCACACCATACCTGTCAACCTGACTTGGCAATAGGTGGCCGCTCCTGACGGCTCTTATTTTGCCTGCTCTGCTGGCCTTACTACATTTCTGGATGCCCGATCTTTTATCAAAAAACGCGATTACTGCGTTTCTGTCTTTCTCTTCCCTCATATTAATATATACCAGGCCAAGGATTTCCTTGATATCTGGGAAAGAAAAAGTACTGGCAATTTCAGGACCAGGAGGGAACCCCTTACTGCATTAACCCTGACCGTCCTCCTTGGCCTAGGACAGTAGGAACGGGGACGGGTATAGCCTCCCTCATACAAAATGACAAACAATATTCCCAATTGAGCGCTGCTATAGATAAGGATTTACAGGAATTGCAAGCAGGACCTAAACACCTTAAAGACTCAGTAGCATCCTTAGCTGAAGTCGTCCTGCAAAACAGAAGAGGCTTAGACCTTCTCTTCTTACAACAAGGAGGTCTTTGTGCAGCCCTCAAGGAGGAATGCTGCTTTTATTCAGATAAACTTGGCCTTGTTGAAAACAGCCTACAAAAAGTTAGGGACAGTCTGGAAAAAAGAAAACAGGAAAGAGAAAAAAATGAATCCTGGTATAAGAACTGGTTCTCCACTCCCCCCTTGCTATCCACTCTTCTCCCTAGTATTCTCGGCCCTCTTGTGGGACTCCTTCTCCTTTCTTTTGGCCCTTGGGCCTTTAATAAACTAACCACTTTCGTTAAATATCAAGTAGATTCTGCGATCACAAAAAGACACATCTTTTATCATCAGTTACAAGACCAAGACACCTTGGAACCTGAAGAGAAGATCGAACCACTCAAATTCACTGAACAGCTCCTGAAACAGACAAGGTGTCAACGATTGAGAAAACTGTTGTTCTCATGCTTTAAAAAATCTTGAATGTCTGTGTAGTCTGTGTGATATATGTTCCATGTTCTGTGTGGTTTGTCTGTTATGTTGTTGGTTGGAAAACAACGTTGCAGCTGTACATAGTAAATTGGAGCTCCATGTTTGTTTGTGTGTGTCTGTGTTAAAAGTTAAAATAAGCTTGTAAGAGATAAGGATTCAGCCTCTGTGTTGCAGGCTTAGAAAATATCAAGAAGTTTGAAAAATCTTTCTCTCTCTCTCTCTCTGTCTCTGGCTGACTGCAGCAGCCTGTGAGAAAAAGGGAGAAAAGGGAAAGGAAGAAAAAAAAATAGATTGAAAGGGATTTGAAAGTTCGGAAAGTTAAAAAATATATATAGAAGAGCAGGTGATTTAGGAAGGACTGATTTGTAAGGGAAATTAAAGGTTTGCATGGTGTTAGGAAGGTGAACTTTTGGGAGTAGATGAAGAGGTGGGGGAAGGAGTCACCCACCCCCACTGCCTTCTGCTACTTTACCAAAGGAGCATCTGGGAAGGAAAGTTCTTTAAGGAGATTGTTAAGTATGTAGTCAGAGGGAAAGAGAAAGTTGGAAATGGGTGGATTTGGGAAGAAACCTGATATTGGGAAACTGATGGGCTAAATCTTGAAAAGGATCCCCATGTAGGAAATTGAGTGGGGAACCTGAGGGAAGTTTTTTCTAGGGGATCAGGAGTGGGGGAAGGATGGCCATATGGAATCCTCTCCTCCCCTCACCCCTCTAAAGTGTGTTCCTGCCACTTTTTTTCTTATCTGATTGCGGCAGTGCAGCAAAGTGTGATTTTTAAGGACATACTTTTGGGTTAAATTGATTGAATACTTGTTTTTTTTTTTGATAGATAAAGGTTTTCTTGGTTAAGAGATATGGTCATAAATGTGATCCATACTTTGGTCTGAGTATTTCTAAAAGTTTAATTGCTATGTTAAAAAAACCCTTGAATTCTTTTATGTGGAATTGGGTGTTTTGTATAAGTTTAAATTGATTGTATTGGGTCATCCTGAGGTTATTTAAAGGGCCTCTGAACATAATAGTTTTTTCCTTTGTCCTTTTGAAAATGTTTTTGTTATGGACAATATGCAATTTGGGATGTATTTCTATGTATTGGGTATGACTTATAAGGATATGATAAATAATTGTTTAAGATTTATCCGAAATTTGATGACATCTGTTATTGGAGTTTTTGGGCTTAGAGTTAATTAGCTAATGCTATTTGGGAGTTTTAAAGCTCCACCCTCTGACAGTTACTGGGACAATTGATTGATAAGCTGTTAAAACTCAACTGCTTATGTTATGTTATAGTTATGTTCTTGCATTTTTTCCTTCTGTAACTGATCTCTCTGATCAGAGCAATGGTCAATAGAATTGTTAATGCAATTCAATTATGTCATGCTTTGCTATTTTCAGTCTGGTTATATGTAATCATTGTATCCTAAATGCTTGGGCAACTATTTCGCCTAGTCAACTGTCTGTTACTGGATATTTGTGTTTTGTTCCTTTAAGGTTTCTACATGATAAGTGGACAATTAACAAGGGTCTGTAAGACTGCAGCCGTTTGCTTGGCCTGTAAAGCAAACTCGTCTCGTCACATAGGAAACTGCTGGCCAATCCATTTTGGCCTCCTCGTATTTTGCAACAGTCTGGTGAAATGAGTTTATCTGAGACTGATCCAATCTTTATTTGTTAGATTTGTGTTTTTGTTCTAGATTTTGGTCAAATTACAGATATTGACTTGCTTCTGGAACCTGGATCAGCTTTGATCAGCTTTGATTGCCAGCATGACACACCCACTCTACAAGGAATGAGAGCCTCCTATCACTTCACAGCCTGAAGCAGCAGTTTTAAAAATGAGACCATGGACTTGACCCTGCATCGACTGTACTTTGGACTGATATGAGGAACTTTGGGAATGGTTGATGACCGACTGTTAAACCTTGCCTGGATCATCTATTACTGTGTGTTTTAAGATTTGATATGGATTTGTTAAAACTATGTAATTATTGCTGTTATGTTTGAGGGCTTTTTAGGAAATGCTACTGTATTAGTCTGTTATGTATAGGGATTTTGATTTGCTCTTGGGACTTATTTGGGAATGGTCATTTGAAAAGGGGAGGTAGAGATAGAACATTGGGGAAATTGGTATATTTTTTCAATATACCTGAAAGAATGGGAACTCTTAGCTCCTATTCACTTTGCCTTAAGCACTCTTGCCCCACCTCCTCCTCATATCCATACAAGGTCTGGTCTCAGGTATTGCCCCCCCCCTGCATTCAGTAAATAAGCTGTGGGTGAGCCAATGACGGGATTATTGTGGCCCCATATTTCAGGATCATCATACCCTCTGGCTGCAGGAACACCCAATGACGGGATTATTGTGGGCCCGTTTTCCAGAAGCACACCCTGGAAGTTTGATGCTGGGGTGCTGGGACGGATGCCGCCCACATAGCCTAAGACAGGGGTCCTGCCCTTTTCTGGCCTTTTAAGGTCGGATTACTTGGGTACTGAATATGGATGCCGGCCACATAGCCTAAGACAGGCCTCCCACCTATATATTAATAAAGAAAGGGGGATATGCCAGAGACCATGCTCTTGAAGATATGCCAGAGACCACTCTTGAGGATATGCCAAGAGACCATGTCCTTGAACATTGCCATGTCCTTGGATTAGCATACACCCTAAATTCCTGAAGATAATGTGTGTCCCAAGAAATCGGTCATCTCCGCCCAAAATCTAGATAACAGTATACTCTAGGATTTCCGCCACACCTATGGTCCGACATTCTTCTCATTGTAACCCCCCACTCAGAAATCCTATTTAATTAAACTCTCTTCATTCATTAAACAGAGACATTCACCATCTTAAATCTTGAGTTGCCTCTCTGTCTCTCCGATTCCGTTCCCAAGCCGTAGGCTTTACAGACCACTGTCTTACAGAGCTTTTGCTCCTCCTCGGCCCTGGTTCCCTTCGATGACCCACTGTTGATGTCCTGCCGGACAGGACACTCTTTCAGGAGTGCCTTATGGAGACTCTAAAGAAATACACTAATCTGGACTCCACTTCTCCAGAGGGGACCACTGTCTTCAGCATACATTTCATTAGTCAGTCTGCCCCAGACATTTGGAGGAAAGTGCAGAAGTTAGCCATGGGTCTTCAAACACCCCAGACACAGCTGTTAGAAACAGCTTTTGGAGTTTTCAATGTGTGTGACAGTATCATCCACAAAACAATCAGAGACTCTCAAGAGTTAAAAAGGAAAAAAAGGAATTTATTACAATTTCATGAGAAAGGGCATCTCCAATATGATAAAGTATTTGTCAGCAAAGGAGTACAAAGTATAACTTCAAAACACAAGATTAAATAGACTAAATGCAGAAGTTTCCCCTCAACCCCCAAGTCCCTAACCCCCCCAGATTGAACTTTTCTTCAATTGTTTGGGGGAGTCCAGGCTTACATTCTAATGTGGAAATCTAATCCAGAAACAAAAGAGTACAAATCTTAATTTAAGTTTCCCTGGAGAACTGATATACAGCTATAGAAATTAAAGCCATCATCACCTTTAAAAGACATACTTAAATACTAATTAAGAAGTGGTAGGAGGGGACAACACCTGCAACTTTTTAGCTATAATTCTATTTGTTGTTATAAAGTCTCAAGTCACAATTAAAGTATAGTTTAAGGTTATATTCCCATAAGAGCTCTTCATTTAGTTAATTCCACACATCAATAATAAGGATTAAGTTGTGGCAGAGGAGGAAGATTCCAGAGCCAGGAAGAAAATCTGAAAGGAGGCTCAAATTTAGCCACTGCTGTATTTGGGAATTATGGAGGTTCATATCTCATATGCCATAGCCAGGGTCATTGGCATCCCAATTGTCCTTGAAAGAAATCCTCAGGCCTGTGCTTACAAGCAAACAGGAGAGGCACTGGTAGGGAGATTGCCTTCAGTGGGATCAAGCTGCCTCTTCTCAAAGCCCTATACTCCACTCTTTTCAGAACCAGGAAAGACACTACCCATAGTTTCACCAGGCTCCCTCTTGCTCCATCATGATGGCTGAACCCAGAATAACTTTGGATGTGGCAGGGAAGTTCATTGAATTTCTCTTTGACTTTATGGGAGTTTTGTATTCCATTCTGCTCTGGTACGTTGGTTCCATGCTTTCCTCCCCTCAAAGGGTGATAGGAACTGAAGGAAAACTTAGGAATTGTTTTGAGACTTTTCCTCTGCCTTATGAATTTGGTGACCTGTTATCCAAACATTTTCTCATCATTTCCTCCTCTCTTGCCCCCATGTTGGGGGCATGAATTAATGGTGAAACTGGGACCAAATTTTCTCTTCTCAGACCTCCAGGTACATTTTTTTTTGTGCTTCTTTCAAAGCCTTTCCATATTCCATCTGAAATCTGGAGGAAGTAAATTCCTCTTCTGGGACCAAGGAATCCCTGAGTGGGCTACTCATGTTCCTTCACCTTTAGTGAGCCTCTGATTTGGGGCATCCCAGCATGTTCCCTCATAAGTGCTAGCACTCAAAGAAGCCAGAGAACAGAGAGGGATTGCAACCCCTGATTGAAAAATTTCTTAAGCACAAGTTTTTAGTTCCTTGTCATTCTTCCTGTAATATTCCTATTCTCTTCATAAAGAAATCAAATGGGAAGTTCCATATACTACAGGATCTCAGAGTTGTTAATGAAGCAGTTAACATCCTAAGCTCCTCATGTTACAAAGTTTCTTTGTCTAAGGCCCACATTGCCTGTCAGTCTGTTAAGCATTTGGTCCATGAACTAACTTCCACCTCCTGTTCATTCACAAAGAAGAGGAAACAGGTGATCCTGTCACTCCCTGAATAGGCCTCAAAGAAAGCTAAACTGATCTCTGCCCCAGCATTAGCCTTGCCTAATTTAAACAGGGAAAAGAAGGCAGGTTAACCCTGTGGTGAGCCTCCATAGCACCTTGAAGGCTAAGCCACTCTTCACTGGGACCTCTGCCCAGAGGGCCGAACTCATTACCCTCATAGAGTTTTATAATTTGGAACAGGAATAAGAGTGAATATCTATAATGACTCCAAATATGACTTTTATGTCTTGAATGCTCATGGGGCTATATGGAAAGAAAATCAATACACCCTTTCTCCTTCTGGGTGGTTTCAAATACCCTCAACTCAGCTTCTAATCCCAGAGACAAACCAGTGGAAATTTCTCTTTGCCCTATACCAAGCTACTCATTTGAAAAATAATGTCTTCCAATTCCTTGTGAAATCTACTTTTACTGGTCACAAGCTGGGAAAAATAATTAAATAAATCTGCCTCATCCTACCTTTCTTTTGTTGTTGTTGTTATTATCCTCCAGTTTATTTGCCAAGTTAATTGTTTTCTTTCCCACTACTTATGAGCTTTGTATCTTTCAGATTCTAGGCCCAGAATACCACAGCTACCTAATCCTAAAACTCTAGAACCTGTATACTGGATATTACTATCAAGTTCAAGTCTTCCCTCTTCATTCTGGACTCAGCTAGACAGGACCAAACACTACAACTCTTGTCAGCCTGAAGCAGCTCCAGAAGATGAAATCTTCATCTTTCTCACAAATGAATTTAGCCTTGATTGCTTGAGGGGGGAATGATGAGATGTGAGAATGTAGCAATTTCTGAGAAACCCTAAGGCTACCTGGCTTTAGGAGTGCCATACATAGTGCTGGCTGTCAGAGAACAATCTGTTGGTCAGTGAGTCATAGAATGTAATGATGGGAACTACCCTACCTCTGCCACACTTCAATTTTACCTCTCAGCCATAAAATTATCATATCAAACTAATCATTGGTTTCCTGAAATAGCCCAGGCAATAAAATTCAAGACGGCCATAGTAATTCATAATTTAGAAATAATTTATTTGTAACTGGCCTAGATGGTGTGCATGGCCAGGATGGACCTCCAGTAGGATTCTGGCATGGTTCTATGCCCAACTGAAGTAGCGACAGCCTTATAAGCATTCTTGTTCACCCTTGCTGGCACATTTTGACATTAAACAGTGTCTCCACTTTACAGGACAAAAGATACAAAGGCAGATGTTTTAACATAGATAGGGATCAGGGTTAGGTGACCACCCTCATGGAACAGATATCCTTGGGAACATTGTTGATCTGTCACTTTGAAGTGCAAAAGAAGTCCCCTAATCTAGCTGAGCAGACCTTTCTCTGAGAGCCCCAGGCCCTAAGACTGAGGGAGGAGAGGAGAGGCCAGTCCTTTGTCCATTTCATTCCTTTCCTATAAAATTATCTTCCTATTTTTGGTTCTTTGCTAGATTCCCTTGGAGCTTTATGCTGCTTCAATTGGTGTTACATTTATAATAAATCTTTGCCGCTTAACTTGGAGACTAATTGAGTGTATGAATTCTTTTTTTTTTTTTTAAGCTTTTTATTTGCAAAGCATATGTGTGGGTAATTTTTCCAACACTGACCCTTGCATAATCTTTTGTTCCAAATTTTCCCCTCCTTCCCCCCATCTCCTCCCCTAGCTGGCAGGTAGTCCAATATATGTTAAATATGTTGAAATACATATTAGAGGTGAGAGCACTTAGCAACATAGACCCATATGGAAAAGAGAAGAGTACTTGGGTACTCTTGAGACTACAAACTAACTCTTATCCATGCCATCTTGAATTGGCTTCATTAACATATCCACACTATTTCAAAGTTGCCAGTACAACTCTAAAATTAACAAGTTCATATCATCTCAAAATTGCCAAGACCATGTTCTGCTGTTCTTCCTTCAGATGTGCAGAAGTTATTTGAGATTTCCATATCATAAGACCAAGGGATCCCAACAGCAAGGTCTGCATGGCTTTCTTTCACTTAGTCCATATTTGCAGGATGTGATTTTTGGTTAATATGTGATATAATTTATAAATTATGCTCCTTTGATCTTTGCGGTTATCTGTATATGACTTATTGATTCCCTTGTGCAATCTTACTCCCTGATATTGCTATTTTATATTGCCTAACTAAAAACTCAATTATTATACTTACTAGAAGAAGTAGTAGTCAGAAGAAGTTTGAAGGGTAGTCAGGAAAACTAGAACAAGACAGAATTTTAACACACTCACTATGTTTTAGGTATTGCATATAAGGATATAATGAAAGTCAGAAAATGATTTCTTCCTTCAAGGAATTCATATTCTTATGTGAAAGAGAACATGTAAATATCTAGTTGCATGAATAAATGGAGAGAAATACAGTTAGCAATAGTAATTGTAAAAAGCATTTTGAAACAATTTTCTCTGATAAGGTCTCATTCTCAAATATAGAGGGAACTGAGTTGAATTTATAATTCCCTATGCTCCAATAGATAAATTATCAAAAGATATGCTCTGTATCCAAAGGGCTATAAATTCATGAATATCCTTTGACTTAACAACATCATTACTTGCCATGAATACCAAAAAGAGATTTTGGTTTGGAAAAAAGGAAACTCACTTATATATACCAAAATATTCATAGCAACTCTCTTCTCAGAGCAAATAAATTGGGGGATGGCTTAATAAACTGTGGTGTGTGTTTATGATGGAATATTATTGTTCTGTGGGAAATTATGAGCAGGATGTTTTCAGGGGAAAAAAAAAACAAAAAAACAAACAAACAAACAAAAAAAAAACTCGAAACTCCTCCATAAACTCAAGCAAAGAAAAATGTACTATATACAAAGTAATAGCAATGTTCTGGGATGACAAGCCTTGAATAACTTTGCTATTCTCAGTAGTACAATCATCCACAACTACTCTGAACAACTTATGATGAAAAATTCTATCCATATCCAGAGAAGGAAGTGATTATATCTGTATACAGATTGAAGCACTCTCTCTCTCTCTCTCTCTCTCTCTCTCTCTCTCTCTCTCTCTCAACTTTTCTTGAGGAGTTTTATTTTCATTAAGTTAGGGGATCTGTTTTCTTAAATTAACTTTTGTGGAAATGTTTGGCGTAACTTCACAATTAACAAATAACTTTGTAATTGTGGGGTGATAAGATAGAAAACCTAGAACTCAAAAATTTTCAAAACAAATATAAAAAATATTTTGAATGAAACTGGGAAAATATGAAATAAATAAAATTTCAAAAATAGCTAGTTGCATAAAAGAAAAATATACAACAGATGGGAGGTACCTTCACAGAGGGAAAACACGGAAAGTTAGGAGATCTAGGAAAAGAAAAGACTCCAGAAGAAGGTGGGATTTGATTTATTTTTTGAAGGAGACGAAGGAAAATAAGATGTGGTAAAAATGAGAGGGTACTCCAGGCATCAGGGACAGCCAGTATGAATAGCTGATGAATGGAAATGAGAGATAGAAAGTCATATGGGTGGAATGGCAACTGGGCTATGGAAGTGCATTGAAAGCTAGATCTGAAGTCAGGAATACTGTGTTTGAATTTCACTCCTAAGATTAATTACAGTAGCCGTGTGACCCTGGGCAAATCTCTTAATATCAGATTCATCTATAAAATGGGGAAAATAGCAACATCTATCTCACAGGATTATTGTGAGGATTAAAGGGAACAATATATGTGAGCACTTTGCTTTCAGAGTTCTGTATATATGTGAGCTAATTTTTTCCCCCAGACATGGAATCAGAGATTTAGCGCTGGATATAATTGAGATCATCTACTACACTAACACTTCATTTTCCAGTTGAGAAGATTGATTAATTAATTATCAAGTGATTTATCTAAGGTTAAAAAGATAATGCCAGAAACAGGATTTGAACCCAGATCTTCTGGTTTGTTTATGCTTCATTTTATATTATGCATGTTATGCTGTAAGACACATGAAGGAAAGAAGCCCAAAGAATTTTCTTTATGTTTAATTCCCCATTGGATAGAACTATAAGTTTGATAGAGCAATTTTCTCTTTGGAAGGAGAAAGTAATTGAACTTTTCCCATTATCCCTGGAGTGTTCTGAATAGCATAGATGTTTAATAATTGCCTGTTGAATGAAGGAAATGAGTGAATGAATGATAATAATCTAAATAACCAGCAGAACCAGCAGATGATATCTGAGTTCTCATATCACTTCTCCCATCACATTTCTGAAATGATCACATCACATAAGAATAACATTAAAATGTCAAGTGTTTTTGGATCTGTGGAGCAGAAATGAGTTGTAGGCACAAGGTGTTATTTATGTGGCTAGAGCAGTCCAATTTCATCCATATCTGAGCTTAGACTTATTTAGAATGACTTTAAATGTTTTAAGAGTGTCAGAATTTTGGTTTAGGTCTTTTATTTCTCTCATTCCCCAAATGTTAGAAGGGAAATTAGAGGCTGATTCCCACTTCTTCCATTCCTCCAAGAATAAGGAGTGTCTGTTTACTGACTGGGGAAGGGAGAATATCAACCTCATTAATAAAAGTGCTTTTCTGTTCACGACCATCCTGGGAAGGTGTAGTGGTATTGAAAGCAGGCATGCAGAGTATTATTCAGTTCTCCTTTAGGGGATAATATTCCTACCCATCCACTTTTAAACAAAACTATAGATTTCCTCTCCTGGGCTTATGTTACTCTGACATCTAGGCGGGGAGCTAGACTGTAATGGGCTGAAACTGAGCAGATGCATTGAGGTGCAAGTAATTAAGGTTAATTACCAATTGGACAACACTCTATTAGCATGTGCTTAGAGAAAAAATGGCCCTGCCCCACTATTCAGTGCAGGTTTGATTTGTTTGGCATATAAGGAGATTGAGGTAAGATTTAAGGAGTGAGAAAGCCAGAGTCATTCCTGGCAGATTCTCATCACAATTACTCTCACTTCATATCCCCATTCCATTCATGTCCAAAAAGAATAAAGATCAAGGTCTTTTGTTTATCCTGACTCTAGCAGATTCTAAAGTATCCAGGGTGCTAACACGGTCATCACACTAGACTGAGGTTTAGAAGACCTGAGTTCAAGTCCCTGTTTTACTCACTTACTGATTGTATGATCTTGGAAAAATCATTTTACAACTCTGAGCTTTAGCTTCCTCATCTCTGCAATACAATTCAATTCTGCAAGTATCCAGAGATAATATACCACTATAGATAGAGTGCTAGACTTGGAATCAGAAAGTTTTGAATTCAAATTCTGCCTTAACTAGTTGAGGATCAAACAATGAGGATTTTATACATGGTTTTTGTCTTATATATGTAAACTTCCTTGGCCTCAATTGGTTATAGAGTTTTGAGATGGAAGTGTCAAAGAATATTGGTACCTACTTGTTGGTGTTCAGACACTCAAGTACTTGCCTGATCATTGGGTCAAGACAGTTATATAGGGTTGTTATGAGGCTCAAATGAAATAATATATGCAAAGCCCTTTGCAAACATTCAAAAATTCTATAAATATTAGTAAATACATATTAATCATTAAGCACCTACTGTGTTAGAGAGGCCGGGGATTCACAAGAGGAATAATGAAAGACAGTTACTCAGAAAGGTCAGACAAGAGAAAGGACTGAGGACATCATGTCTTGCTACACTAGGCCCTCCCAATACCTCCCTGTTTGTCAGGAACATTGCAGATGTCACTATACCTGAAGACTTGAGACATGAATTTGGTCTATATGACCCTATAGTAGATGTATCTATTCCATTTGACACCTACACTCACTGCCCAAGAGGATTTGCTTATAAAATCTAAGCCAGTCCATAGTAGCTGGCAAATACTGCAAAGTTTGTGTCAACCTTAAAGTTCAAGCATCAAGGAATAAAGAGGGAAGTTAGATGAAAACTGGAAGAGGGGAAGTCTTTATCAAGCAAAAAATAAAACCAGCATGAAAGTTGGGGTTCAACTTTTCTACATTTACTCAGAATTCCAGATTCAAAGCCAAATCTGATTTGACTGGTTCTGAAATTTTTATAAAATCCATCTTGCAATCCCTGATGAGTAAAAGCCAAGGTTCAAGATAAAGTGAGAGCAAACACCAAGCCAAATGAAATCAAAAGAACACTACCCTTGCTCTCTAAGTCAATATTGAAGATCAAGAAACCAGAAAGACTTGAAGTAGGGAAGAAGCCGGAGATGATCTGATAGCTTTAAAGAGTCTTTTCATAAGGGACTTTCTTATAACCCATCTAAATCTTGATCTCACTCATTAACAAAGCATTCTACTTCAGGAAAGAATCAAGATCCCCTAAAAGAAATTCTAGTTCTAGATGATGGTCAAGATCTGAGTCCTTCCACAAAAGGATCACATCCATGGGAAAATCACAATCAAGTTCACCTCAGAGGCAGACTACTTGATTGGCAAAATCAAGATCAAATGGAAGGTATTTTGTTTCACTATCAAGATCTCCATCAAAATCTCTCCAAAGACACAATAGTTCTGAAATTGAAACATAGTCTCAAAGCTATCATCATAAAAATAATTGGTGAAACAGCAACAGATCTCTACACATACTTAGATTTTTGTTATGAGATAGAACTTTGGTTAAATATAATTCTTCACAGTTATAATGTAGGTCAATATTATTTTGGATATATACAAATAGCAAAATATATCTTGGGTTTGGGTTATTAGATTTGATCTTGACATCACTGCAGATACTATAAATAATGTTCTTTTTAGTTTTGTGCTAAATCAAACTACTTATGGTAGTTTGCAAGCTTTAAAGCACTACATAAATGACAGCTATTATTGTTGTTATTATCAGTTTTCATAATCTTACACACAAACCAGTTGTTCTTTTCCTTTCCATTTCTATGTGCCTAGTTTTTCAAAAAATACTTTCACAAGCATGATAAGAGTACTTTTCAAAGGAAATAAGTAAAATTGAAGTAATTTACAACCTTATTTCATATATTCCATATTATTACCTTAAATAATAATGCTACATATTGGTATAGCACTTTTACTTTTCCAACATGCTTTTGCATACTCACTTTGACTTCACTAAGCTGTTACTTCATTAATGTGAGCACACATTTCGTTGATGCAGATTATAATACTTGAAACCTTGATACACTATTTATTAGATACTATGGCCCTAAAGTTTCATAATCTGGTGGTAAATCTTTTGGGGATCAATGTGTATGAATTTCATGATCAGGCTTGAGATAACAGTTTACCAGGGCCATACTCAAAACTTTCTTTGATAAGGTCCACCAGATGATGTGTTCCATTGTTATAATGTTTCTACTCCAGTGTTTTAATCTTATACCAATTTCTGGTGAACACCTTTCCATTTTACAAAATGTAAGATTTTTGCTGTCCTTGTTAGCAATATTCACAAGGTCAAGATTTCAAAAGGAGATATTCTTTCTTGAAGTACCAGGTAACCTTCTCAAAGAAGATTGGAGATATATATATATATATATATATATATATATCCATTATAGGATATGTATGTTAATTGGCATTAAAATGACATTTAGTTCTGTACAAACTTGAGATATAACTTTGTATTTCAGAAGGGATCAGATTTGATTGGCATACGGTGCTTTCATTTAGGAAACTACTAATATAGATCAGCACTTGACTGCAATTTGCAGTCTTAGAGAACTGCTTGGGTATCGAGACATTAAATGACTCTATAATCATGCAGCTAGTATATATATGACCTACTCTCTGGCCTTTGTTTTTCTGAGGCCAGTTCTATCCACTATGCTATGCTGCCTCATTACATAAGATTTCATAGCATTTTGAATTTAAAAAAAAAATGGCTTTCACCAAAAAAATTAAGTATTTTGAAAATATTGTGCTATCCCCATTTTTCCAGTAATTAATTTTGTTTACATTCTTTGCTTTTGCAGTTAATAAAATCAAGGGCCTTTCTAAAAAAAGCATTGTTAATTTACATTTTGGAGAAGCTTTCTTGGTAATATTATTATTTATGATAATTTATTTTAAAATACTAGCAGGCATTTATTAAGTACCTACTATATATCAGGCATTCAGGATAAAAAAGCAAAAATGAAACAGTCCTCTGTCCTGACAGAGCTTAAATTCTATCAAATACAGTGTCATAATGATGTATTTTTTGCCTCATATGTTAGTCTATGCTTTATGAAAAAATTATTTTTAATAAGTTACATTTTTAAGCCAAAAAATAAACACCTACTGTGTGCAAGAGTTTGCACTCAACCCCAAGGATACAAAGATGAAAAACAGCATAAATGAAATTCTCAATTTATTATTTAATAAAAGACTACACTAGATAATCTCCAAATTTATAGCCTTAACATTTCTAGATTCACTATTACTCCTACCCAGCTCTGATATGGGAAAAAAAAATTGTTGGGGAAAGAGGAGAGGAGTGATAATGCCAGAGTTGAGGCAGAGAGAAGTAGCAGTAAGCAGTGGCAAATGATCTGGCCTGTGCTACATTTTTGCCTACCCTTCTCTGAAGGATCACTTCTAGAAATTATTGCCTTACATGTTATACATTATGTTAATGAACTTAATCCATATGAAAGCATTTTCATATACTTCTAGCCCTTTGCTAAATTTCTTAACAAGCATAGCTCATTTTACAAATAGGTGTGTTCTAGAAAAATTATCATTCAAGTCAATTTTTTTTTTCCAAATGAAATCATACTATGTTTCACTCTTATTTGGGACATCTAGACTAGGCAGTGGAAAGCATATAGAACTTATAATCAGGAAGATATTAATTCAAATATTGCCTCAGATACTTACTAGTTGTAAGACCCTGGGCAAGTTCCTTAATTTTTTTTGTGCCTCTCTCTCCCTATCTGTAAAATAAGAGGGATAATATCAGCATCTGCCTCGCAGGGTTGTTATGAAGACAAAATAGATTATTATATGTAAGAGTGTTTTGTGGGTTTTTTTTTTTTTTTTTTGGCTTTTTAGCTTCTTTCTTTATTTGATTGATATTTTCTGGCTTTTAATGTCTTAAAATCAAGGCCTCCATGTCTATCTTATGATGAAAAAAAATCACCAGGTATGATCCCAATAAGTCTTATTATCATCCCATATCTACCATGCAGCAATTTGATTTATAGTTTATTAACTCAGAGCTAATGACAAGTGTTTTATTACCAAACAGGTTTTCCCAGTACATTTATATGAATGGCATTTTTTTCCCCTTCAGGACCTCAGAACAATATATACTCTCTTTAGCATTTTTATCTTTTAGTGTTTCTACACAAATGTTCTTCTTCCCTTTTCACCAAAAATGTCCATATGACAAAGGGGTAATATCTTATCTGTGGATTATGAAAGTTATTCAATTGGTTATTACCCTCCTCCCTCGATCTCTTGCTTTCCTTTCAACATAAACAGTGTCTCTGCAAAGGCTTGTCCATTGATTACCCAATAATTTTAATCACCATCCTTGTGATTTTCCAGAAAAATATTATTTCCCACCTATCAATCTCATAAAAATATTTTCTCTCTATTAGAATATAAGTTACTTGGGAGCAATGACTGGCTTGCTTTTGTATTAGTTTCTCCAATATTTATCAGAAGGCTTGAGTAAATCCTTAATAAATGTTTCCCATCCATCCACCCCACTAATCCATCCATCCATCCATTCATCTATCCAGCCATTCACCTATTTATGAAAGCAATAAGATAAAAAATCATTCCAGAAAGTGAATAAACATTCTCCTCCAAATGGATTCTTTTTTGCAAATCAGATGTTCAGACATAAGGTTTATTCTTTTAGGACTCTAACCAAGTAATTTGTTCTTTGAAATTCTTAGGTTTTATTAGACTCAGTTTCTTATGGACTATTAATTTTTATAATGCAGGGGTAGTCTTTGGGTGAAAAAAATAGTTTATAAAATTTTTGTTCAAACTGTTTTTAAATTGAAAAAAAAAATGATGTGAAACTGGGTCTTTTTTTCCCTCTTTTTTCATTTTGAGGCAACAGCATTTATGCGTGCTGTTTCCAGCCCCTAAAAAGTACTGATTGGACAACGTCACCCAGCTTTCTTGCTGACTTGTAACATGCATGTCTCCATATATCAATTTTTCTGACTGTTAAGTCCATACTTCATAAGTATATAGGACTGGTCTGTTTTTAGAGGCCACTGAAAGAGATTTGGAGTTGAATTGAGTAAGTTGAAAGAGACTTTAGCAAAAATCATAACTTCCATTCTATAGGAACTGTCTTTTTCTTAAGAAAAATTCTGGGGGAAGCTAGATGGTGCAGTGAATAGAACACTGGCCCTAGAGTCAGGAGGACCAGAGTTCAAATCTAGTCTCAGACATTTAATACTTACTAGCTGTGTGACCCTGGGCAAGTCACTTAACTCTAATTGCCTCAGGGGAAAAAAAAAGATAAGAAAGAAATATACTTTACAAATTCTTAGCATTTGCTAAATAGCAGAAAGTGCTTTGGAAAAACCTAGGGCTGTATATGAATTATTATTATAGTCAAATATATAAAGTCAAGGAAATTCCACCCAGTATAGGACAATGGAAAGATGATGTGGGTTCAAAATTCTACCTCTTGCTTTCTTATTCTTACTTTCTGTGTGACCTTAGATAAGTAATTTAACTTCCTTAGATTTCAGATTCCTGATATGTATATAACATGGTAGGGAGGGGATCAATAGATTAATTCTGATATTCCTTCAAATTCCTAGATTATATGATCCTATCATTCTATAATTATGAATGTGATATGCTTTCCTAGAAAGAATGCTGGAGCTGAAGTCAGAAAGACCAGAGGTCAAGTGCAATCATGAACAAGTCACATCATATCTCTGAGCTTCAATTTGCTTTCATGTAAAATTCCAAGTGAATTTCCAAACTTCAAAGTATTGGATGTCCTGTGTAGATGAAATCACCCTTCTTTTCTCTTCTCTCTTCAATTCTGTTTTCTCTCACAATTCTGTTTATGACTCTGGGCTTCTTCAACATTCCTGAGCATCCTTGTTACACTGGAAGATGATTAGGTTCTGAGCTCTCAGTCCCGGAAGTCTTTGTTTCTCTTTGGTGACTTTCCCTCTGAACCTTCATTTCAAGAAATGCCCACTCTAACTGCTTCACTTTTCTCTTAATTCTCTGTTCCTGTTCTTTTCTTCCTCTGCCCACTGGTCCTAACTTTTCTTTCCTCCTCCAATCTCCCTTGCTTTTCATCTCCATTTGTGAGTTGTCTTTCACTATTAGAATGTAAATTCCTTGAGGAAAGGAATTACCTTTATGTTTGTTTGCATTTTTATTCCTATAATTTAGGACAGTGCCAGGTTCATAGCAAGTGATTTAGAAATGCTTGTTGACTTTATTTGATGGCCAAAACCAAAAAGTAAAAACAACAACAACAATAGCAACAAACTCAAATAATCTCCCTAAAGCAGTAATACAGCAACAGCAACAACAACAACAACAACAACAACAACAACAACAACAACAACAACAACAACAATAACAACAACAACAAAAAAACAGTCCCTGGACTACTAACTTCTGAGGGAAGCCCTGGATAAAGGACTTTACAAATCTTTTTTTTTTTTTCTTTATTAAAGCTTTTTCTTTTTCAAAACATATGCATGGATAATTCTTCAACATTAACCCTTGCAAAACTTTGTGTTCCAATTTACTCCCCCTTCCTTAGGCCCCTTTCCTAGATGGCAAGTAGTCCAATATATGTTAAATATGGTAGAAATATATGTTAAATCCAATATATGCATATATACTTATATAATTATTTTACTGCACTAGAAAAATCAAATCAAATCAGAAAAAAAAATCAGAAAGAAAATAAAATGCGAGCAAACAACAACAAAAAAAGTGAAAATGCTATGTTGTGATCCACACTCAATTCCCACAGTCCTCTTAATGGGTGTAGATGGCTCTCTTAATCACAAGACAATTGGAACTAGTCTGAATTATCTTATTGTTGAAGAGAGTCACATCCATCCGAATTGATCATTTAATAATCTTGGTGTCATGTGCAATGATCTTCTAATTCTGCTCATTTCACTTAGTATCAATTCATGTAAATCTCATGTAAAAAAAAACTGTTTTTTTTTTTGTTGTTGTTGTTATTGTTGTTGTTGTTGTTGTTGTTGTTGTTGTTGTTGTTGTTGTTGCTGTTGCTGTATTACTGCTTTAGGGAGATTATTTGAGTTTGTTGCTATTGTTGCTGTTGTTGTTGTTGTTGTTTTTACTTTTTGGTTTTGGCCATCAAATAAAGTCAACAAGCATTTCTAAATCACTTGCTATGAACCTGGCACTGTCCTAAATTATAGGAATAAAAATGCAAACAAACATAAAGGTAATTCCTTTCCTCAAGGAATTTACATTCTAATAGTGAAAGACAACTTTCTAATAGTGAAAGACAAAGCATCCTGCTTATCAGTTCTTACAGAACAATAATATCCCATAACCTTCATATACCATAATTTATTCAGCCATTTTCCAACTGATGGGCATCCATTCAGTTTCCAGCTTCTTGCCACTACAAAAGGAGTTACCACATACATTTTTTGCACATGTGGGTCCCTTTCCTTCCTTTAAGATCTCTTTGGGATATAAACCCAGTAGAAACACTGTTGGGTCAAAAGGTATGAATAGTTTGATAACTCTTTGGGCATAGTTCCAAATTGCTCTGCAGAATTGTTGGATCCATTCACAATTCCAACCAACAATATATTAGTGTCCAATTTTTCCCACATCCATTCCATCATTCATCATTATCTTTTCCAGTCATCCTAGCCAATCTGAGAGGTGTGTAAGGTTATCTCAGATAATATGCATTTCTCGAATCAATAGTGATTTGGAGCACCTTTTCATATGACCAGAAATAGTTTCAATTTCTTCATCTGGATGTAATGGGCTGAGGCTTGAGTTGATGCACTGAGGTCCCAAGCACGTGAGGCTAAATAGTAATTGGACCATACTCTATTAATATACGTGCTTGGAGAAAGAATGGCACCTGCCCACTCTTTGTGCAAGTCCTGATGTGTTGTATAGGAAATGACGATTTTAGTAGGTGGAGGCAGGGGAGTGGAAAGGGAAGCAGAAAGAGAGACTGATGGCTGGTTTCTTGACACAGCTGCTCACATTGCTATCGCGACCCCCCCCCCCTTTCACCTCCAATCCCCCTTCACCTCCGATTCCCCTTCATCTTCAATCCTTCTTCACCTTCACTAAAAATAAAGATCGACGATTTTCCCCTAATCCGAATTCCTGACTCCAGCTGATTTTAAAATACTCGGTCATCACAATCTGAAAATTGTCTATTTGTTTCTTTTGACCATTTGTCAACTGGAGAATGGCTTGAACTATTATAAATTTGAGTCAATTCTCTATATATTTTAGAAATTAGGCTTTTATCAGAACCTTTGAATGTAAAAATGTTTTCCCAATTTATTACTTCCCTTCTAACCTTGTCTGTTTTAGTTTTGTTTGTATAAAAATTTTTAAACAATATAATCAAAATTATCTAATTATGATCAATAATGATTTCCAGTTCTTTGGTCACAAATTCCTTGCTCCTCCATAGATCTGAGATATAAAATATCCTATGTTCTTCTAATTTGGTTTTTATATCATTACTTATGTCTAGATCATGAATTCATTTTGATATTATCTTGGTACAGTGTTAGATGTGTGTCAGTGCTTAGTTTCTGCTATACTAGTTTCCATTTTCCCAGTACTTATAGTCAAATAGTGAATTCTTATCTCAAAAGCTGGGGTCTTTGGGTTTTTCAAATACTAGCTTGTTATAGTCATTGACTATTTTGCCCTGTGAACCTAAGCTATTCCACTGATCAACTATTCTATTTCTTAGCGGACCAAATGGTTTTGATGACTGCTGCTTTATAATATAATTTTAGATCTGGTACAGCAAGGCCACCTTCATTAGCATTTATTTTTCATTTATTCCCTTGAAATTCTTGACCTTTCATTCTTCCAGATGAATTTGTTATAATTTTTTTCTAGATCTGTGAAATAATTTCTTGGGAGTTTGATTGATATAGCATTAAATAAGTAGATTAATTTAAGTAATATTGTCATTTTTATTATATTTACTTGACCTTTCCAAGAACACTTGATATTTTTCCAATTGTTTAGATCTGAATTTATTTGTGTTGAAAGTGTTTTGTAGTTGTGTTCACACAGTTCCTGACTTTCCCTTGGCAGATAGAGTCCCAAATATTTTATACTATTGACAGTTATTTTAAATGGAATTTCTCTTTTTATTTCTTGCTGCTGGACTTTGTTGGTGATATATAAAAATGCTGATGATTTATGTGGATTTGTTTTATATCCTGCAACTTTGCTAAAGTTGTGGATGGTTTCTAGTAGTTTTTTAGCTGATTCTCTAGGATTCTCTAAGTATATCACCATATCATCTGCAAAGAATGATAATTTAGTTTCCTCATTAGTTACTCTAATTCCTTTAATCCTTTTTTTTCTTCTCTTATTGCCAAAGCTAACATTTCTTTTTTTTTTTTTAATTTAAATTTTATTTTATTTAATAATAACTTTGTATTGACAGAATCCATGCCAGGGTAATTTTTTACAACATTATCCCTTGCACTCGCTTATGTTTCGTTTTTTTCCCCTCCCTCCCTCCACCCCCCCCCCAAGATGGCAAGCAGTCCTATATATGTTAAATATGTTGCAGTATATCCTAGATACAATACATATTTTCAGAACCGAACAGTTCTCCTGTTGCACAGGGAGAATTGGATTCAGAAGGTAAAAATAACTCGGGAAGAAAATCAAAAATGCAAATAGTTCACATTCATTTCCCAGTGTTCCTTCTCTGGGTGTAGCTGTCTCTGTCCATCATTTATCCATTGAAACTCAGGTCTCTTTGTCATAGAAATCCACTTCCATCAGAATACATCCTCATACAATATTGTTGTCGAAGTGTATAATGATCTCCTGGTTCTGCTCATCTCACTTAGCATCAGTCCATGTAGGTCTCTCCAATCCTCTCTGTATTCATCCTGCTGGTCATTCCTTACAGAGCAATAATATTCCATAACATTCATATACCACAATTTACCAAGCCATTCTCCAATTGATGGGCATCCATTCATTTTCCAGTTTCTAGCCACTACAAACAGGGCTGCTACAAACATTTTGGCACATACAGGTCCCTTTCCCTTCTTTAGTATTTCTTTGGGATATAAGCCCAATAGAAACACTGCTGGATCTAAGGGTATGCACAGTTTGATAACTTTTTGGACATAATTCCAGATTGCTCTCCAGAATGGTTGGATTCGTTCACAACTCCACCAACAATGCATCAGTGTCCCCGTTTTCCCGCATCCCCTCCAACATTCATCATTATTTTTTCCTGTCATCTTAGCCAATCTGACAGGTGTGTAGTGATATCTCAGAGTTGTCTTAATTTGCATTTCTCTGATCAATAGTGATTTGGAACACTCTTTCATGTGAGTGGTAATAGTTTCAATTTCATCATCTGAAAATTGTCTGTTCATATCCTTTGACCATTTATCAATTGGAGAATGGCTTGATTTTTTTATAAATTTGAGTCAGTTCTCTATATATTTTGGAAATGAGGCCTTTATCAGAACCTTTAATTGTAAAGATGTTTCCCAGTTTGTTGCTTCCCTACTAATCTTGTTTGCATTCGTTCTGTTTGTACAAAGGCTTTTTAATTTGATATAATCAAAATTTTCTATTTTGTGATCAGTAATGGTCTCTAGTTCATCTTTGGTCACAAATTTCTTTCTCCTCCACAAGTCTGAGAGATAAACTATCCTATGTTCCTCTAATTTATTTATAATCTCGTTCTTTATGCCTAGGTCATGGACCCATTTTGATCTTATCTTGGTATATGGTGTTAAGTGTGGGTCCTTGCCTAATTTCTGCCATACTAATTTCCAGTTATCCCAGCAGTTTTTATCAAATAATGAAATCTTATCCCAAAAGTTAGAATCTTTGGGTTTGTCAAACACTAGATTGCTATAGTTGACTACTCTGTCTTGTGAACCTAACCTTTTCCACTGATCAACTAATCTATTTCTTAGCCAATACCAAATGGTTTTGGTGACTGCTGCTTTATAATATAATTTTAGATCTGGTACAGCTAGACCACCTTCATTTGATTTTTTTTTCATTAATTCCTTTGAGATTCTCGACTTTTTATTGTTCCATATGAATTTTGTTGTTATTTTTTCTAAATCATTAAAATATTTTCTTGGAAGTCTGATTGGTATAGCACTAAATAAATAAATTAGTTTAGGGAGTATTGTCATCTTTATTATATTCGCTCGGCCTATCCAAGAGCACTTAATATTTTTCCAATTATTTAAGTCTGACTTTATTTGTGTGGAAACTTTTTTGTAATTTTCCTCAAATAATTCCTGACTTTCCTTTGGTAGGTAGATTTCCAAATATTTTATGCTATCAACAGTTATTTTGAATGGAATTTCTCTTTGTATCTCGTGCTCTTGGATTTTGTTGGTGGTGTATAAAAATGCTGAGGATTTGTGGGGATTTATTTTGTATCCTGCTACTTTGCTAAAATTATGAATTATTTCTAATAGCTTTTTAGTAGAATCTCTGGGGTTCTCTAGGTATACCATCATATCATCTGCAAAGAGTGATAGTTTGGTTTCCTCATTGCCTACTCTAATTCCTTTAATCTCTTTCTCAACTCTTATTGCAGAGGCTAGTGTTTCTAATACAATATTGAATAATAATGGTGATAGTGGGCAACCTTGCTTCACTCCAGATCTTACTGGGAAAGGTTCCAGTTTTTCCCCATTGCATATGATGCTTATTGAAGGTTTTAAATATATGCTCCTGACTATTTTAAGGAAAAGTCCTTTTATTCCTATGCTCTCAAGTGTTTTTATTAGGAATGGCTGTTGGATTTTATCAAATGCTTTTTCTGCATCTATTGAGATGATCATATGGTTTTTGTTTGGTTGGTTATTGATATAGTCAATTATGTTAATAGTTTTCCTAATATTGAACCAGCCCTGCATTCCTGGTATAAATCCTACTTGGTCATAGTGTATTATCCTGGGGATGATTTTCTGTAGTCTTTTTGCTAATATTTTATTTAAGATTTTAGCATCAACATTCATTAGGGAGATTGGTCTATAATTTTCTTTCTCTGTTTTCAGCCTACCTGATTTAGGTATCAGTAAATACCTAAATCTTTCTTTATGTCTGTGTCATAAAAGGACTCCTTCAATCCCTACTTTTTCAAATAGTTTATTTAGCATTGGAGTTAATTGATCTTTAAATGTTTGATAGAATTCAGATGTAAATCCCAAAGCTAACATTTCTAATACAATATCTAATAGTTATAGTGATAGTCAGCAGCCTTGTTTCATTCCTGATCTTATTGGGAATGGTTCTAGTTTGTTCCCATTATATATGATGGTTGCTGATGGTTTTATAGATGCTACTGATCATTTTAAGGAAAAATCCATTTATTCTTATACTCTCTAGTATTTTTAATATGAATGAGTGTTGGATTTTATCAAATGGTTTTTATGCATCTATTAAAATAATCATATGGTTTTTGTTAATTTGGTTATTGATAGAGTCAATCATGCTAATAGTTTTCTTAAAATTGAACCAGCCTTGTCTTCTTGGTATAAATCTGAATAAGAAATCTCCTTATTAGTAGTAAGTTCATTTCAAATCATTGTAAGTAAATGACTTTCCCCATATGAACCTAATTCCCATGTAAACCATGAGAACCCAATCGAGGAAGGATGTGACTCCCCCTTTGAGGACTTGACTACTCTCTCACCCCAAGAGCATATATTTTAACTCCTTCTCCTATGAAAACCTGACCGTTCCTTGACCCATAAGAACATATATTTCAACTCTTTCCTTTTTAATCTATAAGACAGGCATGTACCACCTGTGTTTTAGCTCCAATTATATGATTCCAGGAACTTGCCACTCCTTGGAACTGTTGCTGTTGATAAGGACTGGCCCCCTTATCAATGCAACATTTGATTATAACCACCTGGAGCCCTAGTTGGTGCATCCTTGTCTTAGATGAGGTCTTCATTTGGCCCAAAGCCTTCTTTGTTTGGACCCCTATAGAGAGTGGGCAAAGCATTCTCCACTTTGAAGCCTCACTTGGAAGTGAGGATCTGCCTAGGACTTTCCTGATCGAGACTCACAGGCTGAAATATCGGGGCCTTCCCAGCCATTCAATTAGAGTTGAAGCTCCCTTGATCGTACTGAGTAATGTATTCTTTCTCTTTCTCTGCTATTCTAATCATAATCCTTATTATTCTTTGCCTCTTGTGTATTATTTGCTGTATGTGTTGTTATTGCAAGCATTCTATCCTGTGCATTGTATAATTAAATTTTACCTTTACTTTAACTGAGCCTGAGAGCGTCATTTATAAAAGCGGATTCGAACTTCTCTTAAAAATCATATAACATTAATAGAACAAAATCCTACTTGGTCATGGTATATTATCCTGAGGATGACCTTCTATAATCTCTTTGCTAATATTTTATTTAATATTTTCCATCTGTATTCATTAGAAATATTGGTGTATAATTTTCTTTCTCTATTTTCATCCTACCTGGTTTGGGTATCAGTACCATATCTGTGTCATAAAAGGAATATGGTAGGAGTCCTACTTTCCCTATTTTTCAAATAGTTTGCATAGTATTGGAGTTAAATGTTCTTTAAATGTTTGGTAGAATTCATAGGTAAATCTATCTGGCTCTGGATATTTTTTCTAAGGGAGTTGATTAATAGCTTGTCTATTTTTTTTTTCTAAAATGGGACACTTTAAATGATTTATTTCCTCTTCTCTTAATCTGAGCAATCTATAGTTTTGAAGTTATTCCTCCATTTCATTTAAGTTATCAAATTTATGGCATAAAGTTGTGCAAAATAATTCTAATTTTTGCTCTAAATTCCTCTTCAGTGGTGGAAAGTTCTCCCTTTTTGTTTTTGAGACTAACAATTTGATTTACATCTTTCCTTTTTCTAATCAAATTAATTGAAGGTTTATCTATTTTTTTTTTATAAAACCAACTCTTAGTTTTATTTATTAATTCAATAGTTTTTTTTTTTACTTTCAATTTTATTAATCTCTCATTTTATTTTTAGAATTTCAAGGTTGGTGTTTAATTGGGGGGGGTTAATTTGTTGTTTTTCTAAACTTTATAAATCTTAAAGCAGTATAGAAACACAGAAACATTTGCTGATTAGGGGTTATTATTGATTTTATGAAAATAATCTCAATAGATTGTGAGAGCAGGGCAAAGTGCAAAAATTTAGAAATATAACATTTGAATTAGGTAATACACATACTCACAAAATCTCCTTTATCTGTTTTTTCAGAACCCCTTTCTTGTGATTCTATGCTCTCTATGGCCATAATCTTGGATTGTAACAGTGGCAGCTGAATTTGGCCTTCCCAGCTTTATAGTGCTATGGATAGAACTCATGGTTTGGAGTTAGAAGTCATGTTTTCTAAAACTAGCTCTGCTACTTAATACCAATTTAATCCTGTGAAAAGGGTATGGGGGGAAGCGTTGAATTTGGAGTTAAGTCCAAAGTTCACATGCTCATTCTGCTCCTTATCCTATATCTTTGATCCAGTAATAACTAAGAGAGAGTTACCTTCCCTCCATTGTAATAGGACAATCTATTTACCTTTTTAGTGATGGAAAATGGAGGTATCCTTGAACTTCTAAAGGATGTGTGGTGAAAACAATGAGTACTGAATTAATATTTTGGTGTTTTCTATGTCTAGTCAAGAGCTAATCTCTCCACAATGCCTCCTTCACCTGCTTTGATGGCCATCTGAACAAATTGCTCTCATCTGACCTTTCTACCAGGGGAAGTCTTTGTTTGGGCAGACATTTCTCTAACTCACTGATGGGTTTGAAACCTCTCAGTAACTCTCAGTCTGCAAAGATAGATTACCTTTGTCTCACCTGCAAAAATAGGGTCTGGCTGCTGCACAAGCTACAGCTTGTTGGAATCACAGGTAGAATTAAATGGCTCAGTAGACATCAAAGGTAGAAATCAGTGATGAAAAGGGCTTGACAGCCCTCACATCAGAAATACTAATCTTCCACAAATACACCCTACTACTCTAGGAAGTAAGTAAATTGAAAATAGCCTTTCTAGGACGCAAAAATATTGAGGATGGACTACACTTAAACTGAGGAGACAATACCTTTAGGAATGGGAAATGAATATAATATAATCATTATGAACATGAACACTGTTGTCCTGTTGATGCAATCTCTATGATGACTTTAGAACATTTATCAGTATTCTATTTCTAGTCTACTTCTCATTTGCTGAGCATATATAAAAAGTTTTCTCTTTCCTAGATGCATCTGAGGAAGTTATGCAATAAATTTCTGCAATAGGTGTAGGGGGCCTCTAACTAGATTGACATAAGTTCTTTTTAATATAGTTCTCCAGCAAAGTACAGTAAAGATGTTCTTTATCTCTTTGCATTTGTTCATGTATTCTCTTATGAGAGTATCAAATTAAACTTGTACTCTGTGAAACTGAAAAGGAGCTGCTAAGTTGAAGCCTAGCCAGATTTTGTAGACAATTGAGTCCTATAAAGAACTACCAGTGTCCTATATAACCCTGCTTATCCAAAGGCAGGCAAGAAATATTAATAAAGATTCAACCCAGCTTAATTTATATTTATAATAATATAATTATTTTGATTGGGTGAATGTTTCATAGTAACTACTTTAAGTTTACTCTTCTCAGCAATGTGGTAGTATAAGAGAGTCTGTATCCATGTGTTGGGAAAATGTTTATATTTCTTTCTTGCTATATATTTTAATAAATAAAAGATTATTTGTAGAGGATTATAAAATCTAATCTAATCTAATGATAATAAAGATAAGTATGATTCAACTTCACTGGGAAATTTGACTTCAGAGTCAAAAGCAGAAATGGCTATCTAAGAGTTCTAAGTTAAAGAAAATAAATCCTGTTGCTTGATTGAGTTTTAGAGAAATAAGTTCATGGGAAATTTTTCTAAGAATATCTATAATATTATGAACTCTTATTTTCTCAGATTTCATAAAATGGAAGAAAAGGGGTATACCAAACAAAATATTGATGCTTCGATAGTCATAGATCTATCAAATGGAGGCCATGTATTTTTCCATGATAACTTTCTCCCTGTCCCTTAATTTCTAGGGGAATCTTCTATAAAAGTCTTTCTCATGTAATTTTTAACTCTTTGAATGCTAGAGTTTAGAGTCATTGCTTCTGCTAAAATTTAGAATGAGAAAGGATGAATCTTATAAATCTTTAAGAGGAAGGGACAGAAGGAAGAAAAGTCCAACATCTGGTCAATCTTTTTTCAACTCAGAGGAAAGCTTGATTCTGGAGCAAATATAACGATGCAAGTAGCTTCACTTTTTAAAGCCCATTCAGAGATACCTCATTATTTACTTCAGTATTAGGCTAATGCAGTCAGTTCTGTACAGAACAATTAATTAATGAATTCTTGCCAGCTCTGCTGAAGCTCTGGATGAAGTCCAATTATTTGATGAGTTTAACTCTTTCAGAAACAAAGACCTTTATCTCTGATTATAAAGATAGCTCTCTCAATCACAGACATGAAAATACAAATGACTTTTATTTGATCTAGGGAACTAGTTTGTACTAAATCTGACAAATCCAAAAACCACGTTCTTTGTGGGTGAGAGTAGGCAAAGACACTCTGGGATAAATTCACTGTTTTAGTGGCTAGCATTGTGAAATAGACTCCAATTTTTCTCAGGAAGGAAAGAAGATCCATCAGATACTAAAATAAATATAAGATCCTATACTACTCACCAAATATGATTTTTAATTAAATAAATGCAAAAATTCAGCCCAGTCTAAAGATTGACATTGTGGGACTCATTAAAAGACATGCATAAGGCTTTCTAACCTTTATAGTAGTCTATGACTGACTAATCTAATTGAAAGGACATTGAACAAAAAAATCATTTGAACCTGAATTGAAGTCCTAGTGATTTTGGGTAAGTTACTTTGCTTCTAAGAACCTCAATTACTTTATCTGAAGGGAGGGAATGTATAGAAAGTACTATATAACAAGGTAATCCTATAAATACTGCCATTACTATTGTTCCCACTAATAATGATGATGATGATGATAGTATTTATATAATGTTTAAAGGTTCATGAAAGCCTTTACATCTATGATTTCATTTGATAAAAAATAAAAATTAAAATCTTAGTTTACTAAGTGTGTACTATATGCTAGATACTGTTCTAGGACAAAGAAAGAGGAGGAGGAGGAAAAGGAATAGGAAGAGGAGGAGGAACAAGAAGCAGAAGAAGAAGAGGAATGAGGAGAAGAAGAAAAAGGAGGAGGAGAAAAAGAAGAAGAAAAAGAACAAGAAGAAGAAGAACACAATGCCCTCAAGGAGTTATCTTTTGTCAAATAACAGCTGTTTTTCTATGTACTTTTAGGCATTTGAAGTCAATACATTAATGGTTAATAACAAAACAGTAATCAATTATATCAACCATTGGCAACCAATATCTTCAATGAACAGAAATAAGTTTATTTCTTTCTGGAAAGATGATTAATAAATTAAATTGGCTCTAATCTTTAAGGATATCATATCTTCTTTCCCGTCTTCAGTCCCTCAAAAGCAAAGTGAAATTAAAAAAAAAAAAAGTTACAAATGTGGCAAATGCCAAACATAGACAGAACATATTATTTTTTGAAAGTGTTAAGTATAATGCTCCCACAAACCTTTTTCTTTGAGGAAAATATAAAAGCACAAATCAAGATAGCAAGTAGTTGTCAGTTTCCCAAGTACTGAAGTTAAAAAGGATAGTCAGGTGTCTCTGGTTCCTTGACAGATCTGTGAAAGCCTGTCATCAAGCAGATGGGAAAGTGTGGGAAGTCTACTCTAGACTCAAATATAATCCGGTGTGAATTTGTTTTTGGAAGAAGTAGAATAAACCCTGTGGAGGAGGTAAATTAAAAGAAGACTAGTGAACACTAAAGGTCACAGAGGAAAGGAGCAAAAACTTCAGAACTACAGGAAACTCAATGTTCAGAGCTGGTGAGGGAGACTGAGAGGGTAGATAAAGCCAAAGAAGAGTAGATTTACCTGTATTTTTCCTCAGCCTGAATTCTATGAAACAAAGACAAATCACTGATTTGCATAGACAATTAATAAAGCTATCAATAGTCATTTATCAGATGCCCACTATATATCAAACACTGTGCTATCCACTGAGAAAACAAAGAATATAGGGACAGCTAGTTTATTAGTTTAGTGTTTGGGACAACTGGACTTGGAATAAGGAAGATATACATTCAGATACTTATTAGCTTTGTGACCTTGATCAAGTAAATTACTTAAGCTCTGTTTATCTCAGTTTTTTCAACTGTAGAATGGGGATTATAACCGTACCTATCAGCATTTAGCACCTTTCCTGGCACATAATAGGATCTAGCTATTACAATTTACAAACAATCTTTATTTGCAAAGAAGATAGTCTTTGGAAAGAGTTTAAGATTGGAAATTTTGGGTTCAGGCACCTTCTCTTTAAAAAAAAAATTTTTTTTTATTTCCCCCAGTTACATGTCAGAGACTTTCTTTTTAGATCTGCTCTCCTAAGGATCCCCTTTAAATGCCTTTCCTTTTTTTTTTTTTTTTTTTCAAAGGCAACAGTAACACATGTACTGGAAAATCCAGCTGCTTGCCTGAGAAACTATTTTTGTATAAAAAATTACTATTTATCATTCATTCTCAAAGAGGATCATAATATCATGGATATGTTGTCATAATATACAAGTAACTTGGATTTCAGTAAGGAACGGCTCTGCAAAGTCACCAACTTCAATTTCTTCTCTGGAGTTATCTGGGCCCAATGGAAACATAAAGATCAGAATGACTGGAGATGGCTCTAAGTGCAGGGGGAAATCTTGTCTTTTTTAAACTAAAGTTTTTAACAGGTCTTACTATGACTAAGGCAATGCCCAATCAGTGATTAAGACTAGATAAGAAATGAAGGAGAGAATGGCCTCTTCTACCTGGTTAAAAAAATCACTCTGGAAATACAAAGGCATAAATGATATATGTAAAGGAAGTAGAGGGATTTAGTTGGAAGAGAAAAAGCACTTACTGACTTGGTTGCTGAGAGTATTTCTGCACATTTTCCAGGGGAAACCTCTCTAAGGAGAGTATTCAAGAAAAAACTGCTGGTCACTTGGCAGAAGGATTTTTATCTTCTTGTAATACAATCAATGGCAATCAACAGTGCAAGCCCTGTATTTTCTTATGAGTATATTGCTTCATATCACCAATGAGATTTTAGAGCAGAATTTAGAAGAATCAAGATATAGGGGAGAGGAAGGAGAAAGGCTCATGGATCTTGAAGTGAAAGAGACTTTAGAGACCGTTTAGTCTGATCTTATTTTATTAGATGAGAAAATTACACTCAAGGGATTTAAGTGATTTGCCTAAGAGCTCACAATATAAGGAATGGTTTTTGAATCCAGGTTCTCTTTCTCTGGAGCCAGAGCTTTCCCTACTAGAGTCACAGTTCCCATACCATCACTTTCCATCTACATTTTCACAGTAGAATGACTACAACTTTGGCCTAGGCAAGTGGGGAGACAGGATAATGCTCAAGCACCAACTTCTGTATAATCTTTCCTGATACTCTCAATTGTCAATGTCCTCCCTCTTAGAAAAACAGTTTGTATTTAATATCTCTGTATTTATTTGCATCTTTGTATTTGTCCTTTATGCAAATAAACATTCTTGTCATTTGAATTGAAGCTCCCAGAGCTGGAATTCTTTGTATTTCTATGCCCTTATTGGCTAGAACATAAATGCTTGTGGACTGATTGATTTAGAAAATATTTTCCTCACAATAATCATATGAGTTAGTGGGAATATTATCTGCATTTTACAGATTCAATTCATTTCAACAAGCATATATTTAGTACATATTACTGTGCTACCTTGAGTATGCAACACCTGAATACCTGAAGGAGCCCTTTCCCTTCAAAGATCTTACTTATTAATTCAGGGGCTTATAAACTCCAAGGTGATGATTGTGTCCTCATACATTTGATTGCCTTTGTGATCCTATTAATTTTATTTTATGAATTTAAAAGGGATTGTTAGAAGAAACACATAGATTTCATCAGACTGCCAAAGAGGTCAAAGGCACATATGCAAAAAGGTTAAAAACTCCTGCTTTTCTGGGAATTGAGAATGAAAAAGTTGGAATGATTTGTCCACTGCTATGAAGTTTCAGAGAAGAGGCCCAGACTCAGATGTATGCATTCTGTTTTGCTAATGAGTCTGGGAAAGTTCCCAACAAGAGCTTTGAAATTTTCAGAAGCAAAAGTAGCAAGACAGTTTTTCCTTCTTCCAAGGATGTCTGATGTCCTGGAAGAAAATCGGGCCAGGACTAGCTAGGTGGCAGCAGATGCACATACAGATAATAGGTTGGCTTATGCATAGTCGATCTAGCTGTTGCTAATGTCCCAGCAACCTTTTATATCACTTCAGAGATTAAATAACTATTGTTCCAAAAGATTTCATTTTTACAAGTTCTTATAATTTCATGTCACCACCCTTCAACATTAGTTGATACCTAGAAGGCACTTACATGTCTGTGGGTTAATTTATGAATTTATTTGCATAGCACAAATACTTTAATGGAGAGTCAGTGTGGTTGCAGGGTAAGATGAACAATAATCTTGGAATGTTGAAACGAGTTCAATCCCCATTTTTGGTACTACTGCCTAGGTGACTTAGGGCAAATCACTAAAATTCCCTGAGACAGTTTCTTGGTTTCCAAAATGGAGTGATGAGAGAAATCTGAAATTGATGCTATGAGGAAAATTTTTTCTAAACATTAAAGTAACATAGCAGTAGTAATTATTATTACTCATCCAAAAACTTTTGTGTTAAGATTTGTTAAGTACTATCAATTGGGTTACTTAAGCAAACTAGTAGATGGAAACATTAATTTGATTTCTATTTCTCAAGGTATTCAAACTTTATTAAGCAAATTATTTAAACAATACTCTTTAAAGACAAACAATCACCCTGATTTTTTTTTAGAGGTTTTGTTCGGCTTTTTTCTTTCTATAAGTCCAATCACAGGCTATGTGTCTCCCTCTGGGTTATTCCTCTAGCAAATAGCTAAAATTTCTGTCAAACAATCAACACTTTTCTTGAGCAACATGGACTTGCTAGAGTTTCAAGTTCAGGGAATGTAGGAGCCAGCCTTAGTGTTGTTGAAGGAACAGATGGATGGCTAGCGGCTCCAAAGTATTTTCATATTTTTAGTTGCAAACATTCCTACAACATAATTTTATTGATAATATATTTCAACATTATTGATAAGGTTTTTTTTTAACTATTTTTTCCATTGTTGATCTATCTTATCAGAGGGCCCACATATTTATCAGTTGTTTAAGAATATACATGTACTGTTTGCTGTGTCATACCACATAGGTGTCCATATTATTAAAAAAAAAAAAAAAACAACTTGTAGAAAAATAACTTATAGCAACTCAGTCATAAAATGGAGGTTTAAAACAAAATTAAGTCAAATTTATTATTTAGTTAATTTATACAGCAGAAACTGAGCCAAGAGAGATAAAAGCCAAGAAATCCACTCATGATCATAGATTTTGTTACTTAACAGACTTAGATAAAATCTAGGTTCTCTAACATCAGTTTTAGGGTTCTTTCTACCATCGAAGGAACAAACATACAAACTAATAAATAAATATGGCTGTGTGATTGTCTAGCATAAGAACTAGATCTATGATTTCAGTGCCTCAGGAAATTCACAGGTAAGGAAAATCTCCTAATTCAGAAAGGTACTCTCTCAGCAATCTTTTTTTCTCAAAGAGTTAACTAGTATACTTCAAGGTTAAATGATTACTCAGGATCAAACATGTCAGGAAGAATTTGAACACAATTACTTGTGATGCCACAGCATTATAACCCTCTGACTCTTATAGATATCTCTGCTTTCTGAAGTTAGGAAATTGTTATTGTTAGATCTTTTCAGTCATATCTAACTCTTTATGACCCAATTTGGGATTTCCTTGGCAAAGATACTAGAGGAGTTTGCCACAGATGAGGAAACTGAGACAAATAGAGATTAAACAATTTACCCAGGGTCATATAGCTAATAAATGTCTGAGTTTGGATTTGAATTCAAGTCCTCCTGACTTTAGGACAGCTAGGTAGTGCAGTGGATAGAGCATCAGCTCTAGAATCAAAAGGGGAAATTTGGTAATTCTCAATTGATTGTGAAATCTTTCTTGGGATTGTGATTTCCTAACAAGATCAATAAGAGTTTGATTTGCTCTTGAATGGCACAGCTTATTGCACTCTGAAAGGATGTGAGACCATTTGGAGCTATAGATCAAAGGGGACATGGTTTCTATGATTTTTCTTAATTTTACAGAGTTTACAGAGTTCATCCACGGCACCCACAGTTCTCTTTCTGGATGCAGATGTCTCTCTCCATTACAAGTCTATTGGAATTGCCTGATTGACTTCATTATTGAAAAGAACCACCTCCATTAGAATTGATGATTGTATAATCTTGTTGTTGCTGTGTACAATGTTCTCTTGATTCTAATCACTTCACTTAGCATCAGTTTATGTAAGTCTCTCCAAGCTTTTCTGAAATCATCCTGCTGAATGTTTCTTATAGAACAATAATATTCCATAATATTCATATTCCATAAATTATTCAGCCATTCTCCAATTGATGGGCATCCATTCAATTTCTAATTCCTTTTACTACAAAATGTACTGCTACAAACATTTTTGCACATATGGGTCCCTTTCCCTCCTTTGAGATCTCTTTGAGATATAAACCCAGTAGAAATACTGCTGGGTCAAAGAGTATGCACAGTTTGAAATTTTTTGAGCATAATTCTATACTGCTCTCCAGAATGATTAGATCACTTCACAACTCCACTAACAATGTATTAGTGTCCCAGTTTTCCCAACCCCTCCAACATTTATCATTATCTTTTCCTTTTATTTTAGCCAATCTGAGAACTGTGTAGTAGTACCTCAGAGTTGTTTTAATTTTCATTTTCTGATCAAAAATGATTTTTTTGAAGCTTTCAATCGACATTTTAATGACATCCAACATAATTTTTTTTGACTCAAACTTATACAGCATACTATTGTTAACAAAGAACTTTAAGACAAGTTCAAAGTCCTTAAAAGCAATGGGTAATTTCCCAAAATACACTCCATCCAACTTTGTTGCTGCTTGACCTCTCTGCAACATTTGGCACTTGACAACTTGAGTTTTAACTATATGATTGTCTCCTCATTCCATCTGATAACCCAAGCCGAATCATCCTTTGCAGGATCATCCTCCTCATCCTATTGCTTGTACATGGATATTCTGTTTTCAAGTTTCTAAGTCCTGCTTTTCCTCTATTGCTCTCATCTGTCTGTCTTTTCCCCATCTTTGTGGTCATCTCAAACTGAACACATCTAAAACAGGACCCATCTTTTCCTGAAAAGCCTTTCCTCTTTCAATTTTTCCACCATTCTTTGAGTCACCCAACTTTGCAAGCTCTGAATCACCGTTGACATTTTCTTTCTCTCTTTGCATCCAATCAGTCCCTTTTTTCACTTGAAATCATCATCCCAGTTCAGTTCCTGATCACCTTTCATTTGAACTATTGCATTAACTAACCTTTATATAAATACTCTTGATATTCCTAAAACACAAGTGTGAACATGTTTTCTCCTTTTTCAAGAAATTCCAATGGCCCTCTCTTTTCTCTGACTTTGATCAATAGTGATTTAGAGCATTTTTTTATACAATTAGAAATGATTTTAATTTATTCATCTTTAACCATTTATCAATTGGAAAATGGCTTGCATTCTTATAAATTTGAGTCAGATTTCTATATATTTTAGAAATGAGGCTTTTATCAGAACCTTTGGGTATAATTTTTTCCCCACTTTTTTGTTCCCTTCTCATCTTGTCTGCATTGGTTTTGTTTCTACAAAATTTTTAAAATTTAATATAATCAAAATTATTCATTTTGCATTTCACAATATACTTTAGTTTTTTGGCTACAAAATCCTTTCTTCTCCATAGATTAGGTAGATTATCCTTTTTTTTCCTAATTTGCTTATAATATCACTCTTTATGTCTAAATCATTACCTTATCTTGGCATAAGGTGTTAGGTATTGGTCAATGCCTAGTTTTTGCCATACTATTTTCAATTATTCCAGCAATTTTTTGTCAATTAGTGAGTTCTTATCCCCAAAGCTGGGTCTTTGTGTTCATTAAAGACAAAATTACTATAACTAAATTAAATTAATAAATTAAACATTAAATTACTCTAGTCATTGACTATTGTATCTTATGAACCTAATCCATTTCACTGATCAATTACTATTTCTTAGCTAGCACTAAATGGTTTTTATGATGACTGCTTTATAATATAGTTTTAGATCTAGTATAGCTAGGCCACCTTCATTTGCATTTTTTCATTAATTCCCTTGAAATTCTTGATTTTTTGTTCTTCCAGATGAACTTTGTTATTATTTCTTTTTGACTATTTCTTAACCAGTATCAAATTAACTCTCTTATTTTATAAGTATGGAATATTCAATCATTTCATTCTTGTCCCAACTCTTTGTGAACCCTGTTAGAGTTTTCTTGGTAAAGATGCTCATGTGGTTTGCCATTTCCTTATGCAGCTCATTTTATAGATGAGGAAACTGAAGCAAACAGGTTTAAGTGACTTGAATAGGGTCACATAACTAGTGTCAGATTTTAACCTTGGTCTTCTTGACTCCAGGGACAATGTTCTACCTATGTGTAACCTAGCTGTCCCCTAGATATAGAAACTTAAGCTCAAAAGTTATGTTGCCTAAATTCATATAGCTTCAAACACAAGATTTGAACTCAAAGTCTGACTCCAGAAACAAGACTTAAAAAAAAAATGTAGCTTGAGGCTTCAGCATTTTCCTTTTACTTGTAAAATGAAGGTGTTGGATTAGATTTAAACTTCCTTGTCTCTCAGAGGAGTATTTGCATTTTAATGGGAGAAATAATGCCTTAGTCCAAAAGGAATGAATTTCAAACAATGAGACTCTAGGCATAATACAAGGCTTAATGAAGGCCTTTTTTTTTTTTTTTTTTTTTTTTTTTCCTATCCCTAATAATGTAATGTGAGTAGGCAACTCTTCAATGTCGGGACCAGCTGCTCATGTAATAGCAGCAGGGACAAGAATCCCATAATCTGGGTTATCAGTCCCCTACATGGAGGTGTAATACATTCGCCTTTGCAGATAGAAAGAATGGTTAAAATGTTTCATGAGAAAGGTGATCCAATTACTTAACTTACCTATTTTATTGAGAGCTTTCCAAATTACCCCCCACATTGATTGTGATTCTGGTGTAAAGCATTGATTTCAGGGAACCCACAGTTTAAAAAGAAAAAAAAAGTTTAGCCCCTTAAATCACGAGTGCTAAAAATAGGGCAAAGTCACCTGGTCCTGCTTCCTTAGGTTGTCAGGCTCTATCACAGAATCCAGCTAATTAGCTTTAAAAGCTTCTTTGGAGGGGGTGGGGGAGAGAAGGTGGGTGGCTGCCTGTAGGAGGGGAAATGTACAGCAGAGAGAAACAAATCTTTGAAACTTAAGCTCATTAAGGGAAATGGAGCAAGAAAAAGAAAAAAAAAAAGAGGTGGTGGGGGATAAGCTACTTAAGTAATAGAAAGGATATTGAAATGTACCTCAGCTGTTAAAAAAAAGAAAAATGAGCAACAAAGAGGTATATAGCAGATTTTTTCTTTCCTAGCTGTAATCTCCATAAAATGATAGAATCATAGTTTTAGAGTTGTAATAGACCTCTGTGTTTTAACATTGACTTAACATGTATTCGTGATATTTTGTTTCAGGTTAGGGCTATTTAGATATGACTCATCTCCCACTATTAGGTGACCTCCTTGAGAATAGTGCTAGTGTTTGACTTTGCATTTCCAAGGAAGGATAGAAAGGAGGGAAGGAGGGAGAGAGAAAGGAAAAAAAGGAGGGAGGGAGGGAGGGAGAGAGGGAGAGAGAAAGGGAGGGAGAAAGAAAGGAAAAAAAGGAAGGAAGGAAGGAAATAAGGAAGGAATGGAAGAAGGAAGGAAGGAAAATGAGAGGAAGGAAGAAAAGAAGAAAAGAAGGCAAGGAAAAAAAGAAAGAAAGGGAGGAAAGGAAGATAATGAAGGGAAGGAGAGAGAGTATAAATAAATTTAAATATTAGATAGTATTCTGATTAAGTATCTGGCTTTTTCTGATAAAAAAGGCCAGTTTTAGCCAATTTCATAATTACTTCAGCAGTTTCATGTTCCACTCACCACCAGTAGGAATTCTCGGCATAAAACAAGCTCTTTGTGGCTCTCAAAATGCTAGCTACCTCTCAGTTTGCTCTACTTAAAGGATAACAGAACTAGTCTTATTAGCATAAAAAGGTTGCACATATATCCAATTGATGTAGGAAAGATTCCTTTCTAGATTCTCATCCTCTCCTAATTAATAATGTAAATTGCCCTTTAACTCCCAAATCCTGGTGCCTTTGAATTCCAATAGAAGATCAACTTTGGGGCTACACCTAAAAGCCCCTCGAGCTAAGTCTCCTATTATAAAAAGGCCACACTGGGAACCCCTCTTTGCAGAGATTCCAAACATGGTAGCCATGTGAGGACTCTCTGTCCACTGGACCCTTTGTCCAGTGCCCTCCTTATCTCTATCTTCACCTAATAATAAACCACTTTTATCAATCTAGCTCTCCAGGCCAATAAATGCTTTTATTGGGAACTTGCACTGCTACTAGATCCCATTTACCACCGTATCCTTGCGCCGAATCCAAGGGGGTTGCAGGGGAGCTTTGCTTGACTCCCTGTACCCCAAACCTGCCACTAGACCTTAACTAAACCCTAATTTCATTTAGGTACCCCAAATCTATACCTCAACACAATCAAATGTTAGCATATCTTCACTGAAAAGTTCTTTCTTCCTTCCCTGCTGAATTTTTATGAAATTCAAAACCAGATGGCATAAATGTATGCAGGTATTTACTTTCAATACCAGGAAAAAGAGTAAAACTAAATATACAAGAAAGCCAAAAGAAAGAAGGTAATTAGCTGAACAGAAATAGTAGCTAGTCACACCTGGATATACTTTCTAATGTATTGGCATTTGTTAGTCTTGTTTTATGGAATTTATTGGAACCTGCTTTCTGTAAACAACAACAACAAAAAAGTGATTTTTTTTTCCTGTGTGTTTACAAATTCTTTAACCATACCGTCTTATTTAGTTGAATTCTCACTCTCTTCAAAACACAGAATCACAAACTTTTTTTTTTTTTGAATGAACCTCAGAGTCCTGACTATGCAACCAAAAGAATTCCCTTTACAATACAAGCAGTTGCCTATCTTTATATTGAAGCTCTCCAATGAGGAAAAACTTATACCAGATTAGGCAATCCATTTTACTTTAATGTTAAAGAAGCCTACACACTTGTACTCACTGCATCTTCTGACTCTTACTTCTGCTCTTGCCTTCTGGGTTCAAGACAAACAATTCTAATCTTATTTCTTCATGATAATCCTTTAGATGCATGAACTACCTCTAAAACATCCCTTCTATGGCTAAATATCCCCTCTCTTTTCAATCTATCATCATATTGAAGGGGGAGTGAAACTGTGTTCCCTTTAAAATTATCACTCTGAAACTATGTCCCCTTTGAAGAAGAGATTAGGGTTTCTCCAGGCTCCAAGAAGTCTAGAGAGAGGGCCTATCTTCCCAGGATGAGATACAACTCTATTCAAGGGCAATCAACTCCCATTGATCTTTTGGAAAAGTTACATCCTTATTCAGGAAATTTTAAATTCTCAATCAATTGAGAAATCCTGGTTTGATCAGCTCAGGCTGTCCCAACCCCCTGCTAAGAATGGCACAGATAATAGGTTTTCTTTTACTCATTTCTTTGCAGAAGGTCCAAAACAGCTTGCTCTGCTTCTAGGATCCTGCAGGCTGAGAAGGCATTCTTTTCTCAGCGCCAGCCTCCATTTCCCTAATAGGACTTTGCCACTAATGAAATCAGTTTCTTTGCAAAATTGGCTTCCTATCCAAAAACAAACTTCCGTTTTTGCCAATTAATTTTTCAAGTTTGTGAATTCCTTCACGAAGAACCTGCACTGACCAAAAGGGGATTTTTAACAACTCTTTGACTGCCACTAACCTTATCAATATTATATAAAATCCTTCCCTTTTGACACATTAGTTGCCTTCTTTCTGACATTTTCATGTTGTGTTTACCCAGAATTGGTTATGTCTGATTGGGATAGAGTAGAATGTCATTATTGCCTCTATGTTCCCGTTTCTGCAAAATAGGCCTTTAATAAGCAAGAGTACTGAGTTCCTTGAATTTCTATTGACATGCAACATACCATTGAATGACAAAGTGAGAAAAAAATGATTTTGATAAAGGATAGAAAAAAGACAAAAGTAATTGGAGGAGACATGTAAAAGAGATGTTTTTGAACTTGTAAAATGCCTAGTATGCCGAGTTGTTTAATGATTCACTGAGCTGTTTGTGATTTGAAAAGCAGAATCTGAGGGATTTAAAATATTGTTCCTGCTAAGGAGCAATTATTTATGATTAAATCACTAAGCACTGTGAGATAAGGAAGAAGTCATTTGAATTGTCACTGAAGGAAAAGTAAAAGGGAGACATGCCCTGAACCACCAAAATACAAATGGAAATTTATGAAAAGTAGGATCGTGAAAGAAAAGAATCATTGCACTGGAAAGACTTGCGCTCTGAAATAATCTAAAGGCCAGCTTTTCTTGTTCCTCCAGCACTGCGAATTTTTTCAAATGATGATCCTTTGAGCTTATGATAGCCCCACAACTAAGATTTCTGATGAGAAACCTTGTGCTAGTTTTATGAAGAATGTGAAATAATCTAGAACAGAAATTTCTAACTCATAATCAAGACCCATAAACTGTCTCCAAGCACTCCTGAGCCAGATTAAAATACAATTGGGAAATGCTTAATGAAACTAATAAAAATACAATGCAATGTAGTTAATTTAAATTTGTAGTTTCCTAAATCCATACAGAGTGGCAGGGATTCATTTCCAATTGAGTTTAATACCCTTCAGTTTCAATGAACATTTATTCTGTGCTAACTATTTTAAGGTCCATGGGCTCTGTCGCAGAGTTACAATGATAAAACAAACAAACAAATAAACAAAACAAAACAAAACAAAACAAAACAAAAAAAAAAAACTCCAGCACAATTCATTCCCTTAGAGAGCCTGAAGGCAAAACAATCAAAACAAATAATTGTGACTCAAGCTAGGGAGTAGTAGTGGCAAAAGAGAGGTTCAGACTAAATGTTCCAGAGAAAATTAAAGAGAAAATATGAAGTGGGAGGAGAGATGAAGGGAATGAATGGCAAGATTTTCATTTTTATATCCCTGTTCTTAACACAATGATTTGTATAATGACTAGCTTAATAAATGTTTGTAGGGTTGACCTGATTTGAGTTTGCATTTATGTATTATCCTAATATTACTAGATTGTGTTTATATAGTATTACAAAGTATTTGCTATGGAAGCGGGAACAATGTATTTGCTCCTCTCCTCTGCACATAGTAGACTTTAAAAAAAATTAAATTAAAAAAAAAAGTTGTTGGTAATAGGAAATACACACATGCCCACAGATAACTCTGTGGGCATGTGTGTATTTCCTATGAAAGATATGTGTGTTAATATAGATTGTCTCAATGCAACTCATGGGAAGCTGAATAGTTATCCTTGAAATATTGTCCACTTGTCTGTAAAGAAATTAATTCCTGTGTGGAGAAAAGCAGAAAAGAGGTCACTAGGCTGATTGCAATTCTCTTTTGAGAGAGAACACTATCACATTGTAATTATATCTATTTGTCACTCTAAATATTCCTGATCTAGAGGATTGATTTTTTTCCAAGTTCAAACTGTTTTCCTGGTTGCTATATCTTAAAGGGGAAGAACTACTCTAAACTGACCCCCATGGACCTGACTTCTTCCCACCAAATGCTGGTTACACATACACACAATGACAACAACCATCCGAACTCATTACTGTAAGTAAATTTATGTATTAAAGAAGATAGTAAATAAAAATCAGAAAAAGTTATATAGATTTCCCAATCCAATATTTGAGGAAATTCGCATAATGAATGAGCTCCTACCATTGGGCATGAGATATCTCAAGCAAGAGAATAAAGACCCTTATATTTCTCAAGTGAAAATCCCATAAAATTTCTGGAAAGACAAGTTGGAAAATAGAGGAGCTGGCTAGCTGCCTTCCAAATTCTGTTCTCTCTCTACATGGTTCTCTCTCTAATGAAAATTCTAGAATTTTTTTTAACTAAATTTTATTTTTTATGTTAATTTTTTTATTATAGCCTTTTTATTGACAGAACATATGCATGGGTAATTTTTCAACATTGATCCTTGCAAACACTTCTGTTTCAACTTTTCCTTGCTTCCCTCCACCCCCTCTCCTAGATGGCAGGCAGTCTCATACATATTAAACATGTTAGAGTATATCTTAAATACAATATATGTGTACATATTTATATAATTCTTTTGTTGCACAAGAAAAATTGGATTTAGAAAGGTAAAAATAACCTGAGAAGAAAAATAAAACTGCAAACTGTCCACACTCGTTTTCCAGTGTTCTTTCACTGGGTGTAATTGGTTCTGTTCATCATTGCTCATTTGGAACTGAATTGGATCCTCTTATTGCCGAAGATATCCACTTTCATCAAAATTGATCCTCATCTAGTATTGTTGTCTAAGTGTATAATGATCTCCTGGTCTGCTCATTTCACTTAGCATTAGTTCATGTAAGTCTCTCCAAGCCTCTCTGTATTCATCCTGCTATTCATTTCTTACAGAACAATAATATTCCATAACATTTATATACTATAATTTACTCAGCCCATCTCCAATTGATGGGCATCCATTCAATTTCCAGTTTCTAGACACTATGAAAAGGACTGTCATAAACATTTTTGCACATATAGGTCCCTTTCCCTTCTTTAATATCTTTTTGGGATATAAGCCCAGTAGTAACACTGCTGGATCAAAGGGCATGCACAGTTTGATAACTTTCTGAGCATAGTTCCAAATTGCTCTCTAGAATGGTTGGATCTGTTCACAACTCCACCAATAATGCATTAGTGTCCCAGTTTTCCTGTATCTCCTCCAACATTGGTCATTATCTTTTCCTGTTATCTTAGCCAATCTGAGAGATATGTAGTGGTATTTCAGAGGTGCCTTAATTTGCATTTCTCCAATCAATAATGTTTTGGAATACCTTTTCATATGAATAGAAATAATTTCAATTTCGTCATCTGAAAATTGTCTGTTCATATTCTTTGAGCATTTGTCATTTGGAGAATGACTTCATTTCTTATAAATTAGAGTCCATTTTCTATATATTTTGGAAATGAGGCCTTTATCAGAACCAAAAGTCTAGAATTTTGTAGATTCTTTCTCAAAGAAGAAATGATGATTGTCTCTTTTGCAGGAATGAAATAATGGTTTTCTTTCTCTTTCTCTTCACCAATAAGGAACTGTTATTATTTAGTTGTATTTGAATTTTTGTGAGCTCTTTTGAGGCTTGCTTGACAAAGATACTAGAGTGGTTTCCTTCAACTCATTTTATGGATGAAAAAACTGAGACAACTAGGGCTAAGTGGCTTGCCTAGGCTCAACTGGTTAGTATTTGAGACTGGATTTGAACTCATGTCTTCCTGACTCCAGACTGGAAATTCTATCTACTGTACTACCTAGCCACCCTCCAGTGTGGAGAATCTTATGCAAATACTTAACTACTGCATCACCTGGATTTGTGCAATATATTTACTCAGAGTCCATTGGAAATTTCTGGGAACTCCAAGGACAAGGTAAATCATAAGAGTTTGAGCAGAATTATGAACTTCTTTGCCTATTCTTTCTCCTATCCCCATGACAGAAATAAGTGGGTGGGTGCTGTATAGTAGATTAACAAGAAAAGAACCAAATTCCTGCTTAGCTTCATTTAGGTGCAGCTTTCCAGGTAAAAAGATGTGATTATGGTAAAGGGTAGAAAATGATTCTCCTCTGTTCTAATTTAATAACTTCTATTCCTCATAAAGACACTAGCTGTTCTGCATTTTTTGGTTGCTATCAGTATATGACAACTACTTTTTTTCTGGTCCTAAATCTCTTTAATAATATTCTTTACATCACAGATACTAAACAAGCAACTCCCAGTTCTCATTGGGGCCTGCAACATAATGGTTGTGGCCAGAACCAGATTAAAATGTAATTGGAAAATATTTAACCAAATAAAAAGATAATAAAGCATAAAAAATAACCCAGCAATGATGGAACATCAAGCAAATAGATTTGGTATCAAATCTTTATGATATTCTATAAGACTCTCATTTTGGAGAGGCCAGTAGACTGAAAATCAGGAAAGAAACGGGATGTAATAATATACATTGTCCTTTATCATCAAAGAGCTCTTGGTGTATATTGTCACATCTGATCCTCAAAACAATACTTTGTGGTAGGGAAAGCAATCATTATTATCTCATTTTATGGATGAGGAAATTGGACTTCAGAAAGTGAAGTGATTTGCTCAATCATACAGCAAGTAAGTGACAATTTGAATCTAATTTGATTAGAGTCTAGGTATTTCTATTATATCAACTGGCTTTCATTTTAGGAAAAAAGGGTGTCCAACATGGTACAGTGGAAAGATCATGGCATTTGGCATCAGAAAACTTAACTTTCAGTCCTAGTTCTGTTACTTATTACAACACTTTTGCCCACTTTCTTTGAGTCTCAGTTCCCTCATATGTAAATCAGGTTGATTATCAATGTTGTGCTTCAGTAAGATAAAAAAATATTGAAGCCTGTAGCTATTGCCTTCTACCCAAGATGACAGATATCCTTGCCTTCTTTTTTCTTCCTTCCTTTAATGACCAAGATGCTCCATATAAATTAGACTAATTGTTGTTTATCAGTTTGTGTTAGGATTCTTACAAGGTGCTAAGTCAGTTATCTAATTTAGTATGGTACTTAACAGTTCTCTAGTTCACTAATGTACTTAGTACTTATTAGAATTCTACAAGATTCACACCTTTAAGAGACCATATATAAGCTAGGAGCCTCAACCAGGATTCACTCCAGGACATTCAGAAGTCAGAAAGGAGAAGCCCACTCTTGGAGGCAGAGACAGATTCATTCCATTTTCCACCCCTATGCTGGCTGGAAACATTTGGAGGGAGCTAGAGGCAGAAGTTGGACAAGACAAAGGACTAGTGACAAGAGCTCTCAGAACCAATGAGAGAGATGGGCCTTTAAGAAACCTAACCGAGCTATTTTGAAGGAAACAAGAAAGGATCTGGACTTTAATTTCTGGCTGCATATGAGGTGATTACTTTGAACTGAAATTAAGGGTGCCTCCAGAAACTCCCCAAGAAACCTGCTCCCAGAGAACATTATATTTTAGAGAAGAACATTACATTTTGGCACTCGAACAGGGACTTCTCCCGCTTTCTTTTGATTTTAGAACATAGGTGGCCATGACCTCCCTGACTTCTCAAGGAGGTGAGAACCCCCAAAAAGAAGGTGATCATGCCTTTCTTGACTGCCCAAAAAAGAAGTGAAAACACCATAAAAAGGAGGTTGATCATACCCTCCCTCACATCTCAGGAAGGAAGATGAAAACAACAAAGGAAATGGGAAATCAAATTAGATTAGCAGGTTTCTGAAGGGGCTCACTCTTAAAGCAGGTATACATAAATCCATCAATGTGGGAGGTATTACACATTATGTAATTATGTAATTACATAAGCACATAGCAATATAACACAGGCTAGTAGTGATGTAACAAATAACATGAATCAAAATGAGGAATTATACATCTCCATATGTCCTAGAAATATTCCAAAAAGAATCTATTGTCCATTAGTTCAGGTGCCAGGAATCCAATAATTCCTGCAAGCTTTGAAGTCCTGCAATAGTCTCATCTTGTGTTAGGGAATCCAATAATTCCTGATGGTTTTCAGATTCTGTAACAGTCTCATTATCAGCCATGCTCTTTCAGTGGCAGATGTTTCTTAGATCTTCTCCTTTGTTTTGAGGTTTTTCCTCCTTTTCTGTTTCTCTCCAGGTGCTCATTGCCACCCATCTGTTTCCTGTTCCATCTGTTGGAAAACCAACAAACCCTTTCTCCCAGGCAGTTAACCTACTTAGTCCTTTCTATTTACCACTTTCTAAATCTCTCCTCATCATCTGGCAATTACATTGAAGCTGTTTGCACTGGACACTGTTCTGCTGGTTTAAAAAGCCTGTATTCTCCCTAGTCATAATCCCTTTCTGCTATCTGCTTGCTTTTCTGTTGGTTGATCATATAATCCCTTTCTGCCATGTGATTACTTTTCAGCTGATTGATCACATCAGAGTATTGAACTTTTAAAGACTCTCTGGGTGTAAACTCAGCTGCCATCATGCCCCCACCTATCTTTTGTATGATATCTTAGAGCTGGGCCCTGCCTCTCATTTCTCTGGGTCAATCTACATTCTGAGGCCCAGTGGAAGCCCTTGTGGCATTTTGGACATAGAGTTTTGGGTTTTATTCTCTCACCCTGTCCTCTCACTCTATCTCTTTGCCTACACAGAGCTCTAAAATGTCCTATTTTCCATACTGAAAACATCAATCATTTTCTCTAGAAGTCCCTTGCTAAGAGGGACTCTGTCTTCCCATGTTCATCATAGTTTGGGTATAATAAGCACTTGTGCCCACTGTGGCACAGCATCTTATGATCTCTAAAGGAGCATCTTTATGTAGTCCCCATATAATTATTTCGCAAATCTCATTAGCATTTTCTTTAGCCAGATGTCTGGTCATTATTTCTGTAGCTGCATTTTCTCCAAGGTTCTTGTGACAGCTGTTTGAAAACGTCCCACACAATCTGCAAAGGGTTCATTGGGACCTTGCTCTATTTTTGTGAAGGCTTTACCTCCATCTTTCTCTGGGAGAGAATCCCAAGCTTTTGTTGCAGCAGCTGCAATCTGTTCAGAAGCTATTGTGGGGTAATTAATCTGTGCTGAATTTTCTCCATACTGACCTTCACCTGCTAGTTGGTCAAGTGATTTGTATATTAATTCCTGTTTGCCTATTTCATTGGGCTTGAATCCTGCATAATTCATGATATTCTAAAAGCCACAACAAGTTTTGTCCAGGTTCTGAACATTTCCTTGCTATGGATTTCCAGTCACTAAGGGTTAGGATTTCATAAGACAAATTATCTAGTAACATCTTAACAAATTCACTTTTTCATCTTTTGCTACCATGCTTTTACACTGACTATAAAATGTATTCCCTCCTCACCTCTTCCTTTTGGAGTATTTACTTGACTTTTTTCACTCACTTCCAAGGGAAAGAAAGCCTTCTCTGATCCTCTGTGCTCTTAGTGCTTTCTGTTTTCTTCTTCCTAAAATCAAATGTTTGCTTATGTTAGAACTTAGGACATTGTTTGGCATGTGGTAAATATTTAATAAAAGTTTATTCTCTTCTCGCTTACTCTTATTGTGAGTCAGGGTTAGAAGATACTGCAAGACAAAATATCTAACATGGAAATGTTTTACATGATTATGCTTGTATCAGATTACTTACCATCTCAAGAAGGGAGAAGGATTAGAGGGATAAAATTTGGAACTTAAAACTTTTTTTTTTAAATGAATATTAAAAATTGTTTTTACATGTGATTGGGAATCTTTTTTAAAAGAAGACTAAAAGATTCTTTATAAAAAGATTAGGAGAGGAGAGAAGCAGCATTTAGATTGGGTTTCTATGTTAACTTTTTATGTGAAGAGTTACAACTCTTAACTTCCTACTGTCACTTTGCTTTACAATTCTATTAAAAGTGTAAGTGAACTAGGTTGGCATTCAAGACCTTAAGTTTGATGCCCTATGGACTAAGCACCTTCAGAATATACACTGTGTACAATATAAGGTCATACATTTTTAAAACTGGGCTAACAATATCTGACTATTTTGGACTTTAAAAATAAATATAAAATTGCTTGTAGACTTCACTTAAGAACTTACTTCACCCTGTGTCTTAAAACAACAAAAGATGATTTTATAATATAAATGGAATGTTAATGTTGAAAGAGAACTCAGCAGCATCATAGTTCATTCTCATTCTATAGATGAATAAGCTGAGGATTAGAGGAAAAATCAGAGATGTGATTCACATCCAGGTTTTCTAACAACTAATGAGCTAAATCATAAATTTGACTATATTTTGACCTATATTGTTATATCTTAAGGCATCCAGGTAATTCTTAGGTAATAGGCATATCCTAGACTATGAGATTATTGGAATCAGAGAAGATGGTTAAAAAAAAAGTTGAGTGAAATACTGAGAAGAAAGACAAGTGTCATTCTGATTTGCCATTATCTGTATAAGGTACTAGATGGTTCTACATGAAAGTGAGTTTATTTATTCCATAGATGACTACAAACAAAACTGAGAAGTAGAAGAATGCCTTGACCAGCAAACAAGAAAGTAGAGGTGTCTAATCATCTGTACAATAAATAGATGACATAACTATAAAGTCCAGGCTAGCTCTCTGGAGGACCTTGAGATCATCCCAAGTCCTTGGTCTTAGTGGAGGAGTAGAGGAGTAAAGGAGGCAAGAGGGCCATGTGGCTGGTCAAAGATGGAGTGTGGAATCTAGTGTCTTCTCTTGGGTCTGTGGCTGAGAGCTATGGCTGAGCGAGTGTTCCCAGTTGTCCCAGCCCTTAAATCCTTCAGTATGGTTACATTACTAACCACACTGAGCAAGCACCAGCTGTAGAACATTACATCATTACAATATATTAATACCACATTAAGTATGTGCTTAGCTAGAGAATCATTATCTCATCAATCATACTGAGTCTTAAGTATACCTTTTCAGAGTTCCGGCCCTCTACACATAATGACATCTAAGGCTCCTTCCAGGTCTTAATTTTCTGACATTATCTTATTATAATTGAATCATTGGGACAAATCAGAAAGGTTTGGCAAAGTGATATAGCTAGATTTTCTTGCAATCTATTTATCAATGTCATTTAATGACTTATTAGTCAAAGACAAGAAGTACAAGAAAGAACAGAAAAATAACAATCCCTAAAGTGACAAAGATTTTGAGGAAATTTTCAGTAGGCAGAATAAGCATCTGTCTTATCAATTACAGGTATTATAACATAAAAGAGGCTGAACTGAGTATCAGAAAATATGGGCTCTGATATTGAATCTACTACTCAGTTTCCCCTTCTGTAAAAATGAAAGAATTGGACTAAATTGTCTCCAAGATTCTGCCCTATGTTAATTCTTATAATGTGGAATTGAATGGTGAAGGAGGGATAGTAAAGATCTTTCGGTAAGGCTGATTTGTGATAAAATTATGAGTTGTAAAATCAATCTTAAGGATTGCTAACAATCCATTTCTGTATTCTGTGTGCAGATCAATCCTGTATGGACTACTCCTCTTTCATCAGGTACTAGTTCCTTGCACATAATAGATGATTAACAAGCATTGTTAATACCTGTATGTAGAGGGCTGAAACTCTGAATAGGTGTATTTGAATCAGACAATCGAGCACTTAAGGTTAATTACCTATTTAATATGAGACAATGATTAGCATATGTTTGGATAAATGGCTCTTCTTACAGTTGATGCTGGCTCACTATAGGTAGTGGATGGGGTAAGAGAGTCCAGACTCAATTTTTGGCAGGACAAAGAACAGAGAAGTTGGTGACTTTGGTGAGCCTCATGGCAGTTTGCCTGGTTCTCTCACTTATCCCCCTAAAAACCAAGGACTTTTACTTATCTTGACTTTGGCTGATCCTGAGGCCTTCAGGGAGCTAGCCTGGACTTAACACCTGTAAATAGAAAACTGTGCATCAAGGAAAGTATTAAAATATATTGTTATGACTTATTTTGTGCAAGGTACTGTGATGTGCATAGGGAAGAACAAAAGTGATTGTCCCTCTATGCAGTTTACATTTAATTAGGGAATACAATTTCTAATTTTGTTCAGTTGTTTCAATCATGTCTCACTCTTCATGACCCATTTAAAATTTTCTTGGGAAAGATATTAGTTTGCCATTTCCTTCTCCAGATTCCTTCCTTCCTTCCTTCCTTTTTCCCTCCCTCCCTCCTTTTTTCTTTCTTTCTACCATGGTAAACAGACTTATTGATAATCTCAAAAGAAATATAAGCCCATAATCAAGAATCTTACTGGCTTTCATTCCTTAATTCATTTTTAATATTTTAAAGCAATTCAATTTTCAAATAAATTAGATTATATTTGAATATTCTACATATTTTAAAAGTAGTCTCAGTTTATGGTGAAAGTAAACTCCATCTAACAGCCAAGGAGCTATTTACAATTAGATAAATTTAGATGATTATGCAACTATTATGTTTCCTCATCATTGTTGTCAAATATAAGTTGTCTATCATGTAGACATTTGTGTACCATTTTCTGTACTGTATTTCAAGTTTACTTTTTTCCAATGCTATTTTTTTGTAATATTTTTATTAAATATTTTATTTTTTATCAGTTACATATAAAACACTTTTTTTACATTGTTTTTGAAACTTTGAGTTCCAAGTTCTCTCTTTTCCTCCCTCTCCTCCCCCCACCCCAAAGAGAAGGCACATAGAAAGTTATGAAAATAAAATTTCCACAAAAGTCATCTTCAAAAGAAAAGAGACCCCCCCAAAAGGAATCTCTCAAGAAAAACAAAGCAAAACAAACAAACAAACCAACAACAACAACAACAAAAAGCATGCTTCAATCTATATTCAGAAAAATCAGTTATTTCTCAGGTGATGGATAGTATTTTTCATCCAAAATACTTCCAAGTAATCCTAGATTACTGTTAGTGAGAATCGCAAAGTCATTCCCAACTGATCATCCCACAACATTGCTATTACTTTGTATACAATACTTTTCACTTTGCATGAGCTCATGGAGGACTTTTGAGATTTTCCTAAGAGTATCCTTTTCATCAGTATTCATAAAACAATAGTATTTCATTACAATCACATACCATAACTTATTCAGCCATTCACCAACCAATGGACATCCCTTCAATTTCCAACTCTTTAGCACAAAAAAAAGAACTACTATAAATATTTTTATACACATAGGTCCTTTTTTCTCATTTTAAATAAATCTCTTTTGGAATATATCCATATTAGGGGTATTGCTAGGTGAAAGGACATGAATGGTTTTATATTACTTTGGATATAATTCTAAATTGCCCTAAAGAATGACTGAATCAGTTCATGATTCTACTAACAACATCCCATTTTCCCATATTCCCTCCAACATTTGTTGTTCTCCCTTTTGGACTCAATAGCCAATCTAATAGGTATGCAATAGTACCTCAGAATTGCCTCAGCTTCATCAGAGAAATTTGCTTCAAATTTTTTTGTGTTTGCAATTACTATTGCTAATTGTATTTCCCCCATTTATTCTGTTGTCTCATTTCACCTTGTTTCTCCTCAAAAAATGTTTTGCTCCTCACCAGCCCTATCCCAATAAGCTCTTTCTTCTATCATTCTTCCCCTTCTCATATCCCCTTCCTCTCCTACTTTCCTGCAGGGTAAGATAGATTTCTACACCTATATTTAGTGTCTATATTATTTCCTCTTTGAAGCAATTCTGATGAAATAAGGTTCATTCACTCTCCTGCCAGTCTTTCTCTTTCCCTTCACTGTAAAAGCTTTTTCTTGCTTCTTTTATGTCAGATAATTTATGCTATTCTGCTTCTCCCTTTCTCCAAGTACATCCTCTCTCAACCCTTAATTTATTTTTTTTTAGATATTGTTCTGAAAGTAAGTAATTTCTAATCATTCTGGAATATAGAGTTTAAAATTTTAAAGGGCTTTAAATGTCTAACAAATTTTACCTTAAAGACAATGGGAAGTCACTGAAGTTCCTTAAGCAAAAAAAAAAAAGTGTTGTGGTCACTTCTATGCTTTAGGAGTATCCATTTGGCACCTGTGTGAAAGAAAGATTGACAAGAACAGAGCTTGAATTTAAAATGCTGTTAAAATCCAAGCAAGAGACAATGAAGGATTGCAATAGAGTGCCTTCAGTGTGAACAGAGAAGAGGGACAGGACAGATGCAAGAGAAATTGGGGAGGTGGAATGAACAAAATTTGATCATCAGTTGTGGGGAGTAAATTAGAAAAGCTGAGAATGAGTCCAATATTGTGGTGCTAAGTGGCTGGAAGAATTATTGTAACTGCAACAAAAATAAGGAACTTGGGAGGAATATTGGATTTAAAAGAAAAGATAAGTTCTATTTGAGACTTATGGAGATTGAGGTATTTATGGAAATTCAAGGTTAAGACAGAGACAGAGAGAGAGGGAAGGAGGGAGAAAAAAAGAAAGGGGGAAGAATCTATCTATATCTATCTATCTATCTATCTAACAGTTTAAAATTATCTACATAGAGATGATAGTTTAAGCTTTGGGAATTTATGAGATCATCAAGAAAAAATGTAGTGAGAAGAAAAATGACTCAGGACAGAGTTCTGGCATACACTAGCACAAAAATGGTGGGATACCGGTAATAAATCAACAAAGAATATAGAAAAAGACCGATATAACACAGAGGAAGAGTATCATGGAATAATAATGTCTCTAAAATCTAGAGGGCAGAAAGTAGTAAGTCCCTGGAGGAAGAGGAAAGGGATGGCATGAGATTAGATCAATAGAAAAAGGAGACAGATTTAGCATTGCTAAATAAAAAGGCTAACTCATTCTCCAATACTAAGGCAAAAAAAAAAAAAAAGAAAAAAAAAAAAGAAAAAGAAAAAAGACAAAGAAAAGAAAGGGTATGTGGGATGATGCTGGAGTTAATGAAAGTAGAAGTTGCTCTTGACAGATTTATTCATTTTTTTCAATGCAATATGAGATGAGGGCCTCTATAGGAAGGAGTATGGTGGTGGCATTGATGGCTTAAAAAGAAAAGAGAATACTTGGCATTATGGTGGTGAGCTGATCATAGTGAGGGCTCAGTTGAGTTATTCTGTAAATATGTACAATTTCATCTATTAGTATTCAGCGATCTGGAACCAATAGGGAATCAGATGGTTCACTGAAATCTAGAAAGAGATGATGTTTTAAATATGTATGTATTGATTGAATCCATCCATACATTGAGATGTAGACGCACCTGGAATCATCATTACTCACAATCATCTCCCATGCCTTGACATACTCTCATGGGTATAGGTGTAAATTCATAATTCCTATTATGTTTACTTTTGTAAATAAGCTAGAAAACCCAATCAATTCAAAACAAAAGCAATAATGAAATGGCATAATAGGAAAAGTAGTACTAGACACTTCCTCCCTTTATCTGAAGCATATTCTCCCAGAAATGCATGCAGAAATACTTTTCCCCCATGATGAGTGTGAACATGCTGAAGGTACATGCATTGAGCTACCTAAAAAAAGAAGTAGGTATAACAAGGGCACATATATAGAGGAGCATAGACTTAGGGAATATGTGTGACTAGAGAACATATGTAGAAGTGTACTTCATGTCTCAAATGTTATAAGGCTACTGACATCTTCTGGTAATAACACTGAATTGTTCTTCTTGGATTTATGATGTATATAGTCTCTGATGAGTGTTGGTTTTGTAGTTGGAGTCTTTTCATCTAAGCTGAGTCTCTTAGCTTAGGCTTTAGTTTATTGAATAAGGAAGGCACCTCCTGTATATACCCACTATTAGAATAAGAAAAACTTCTCTGCTACTTTCTTTCCACAAACAGAGGGCTTTCCATTGCTCCTAAGAATTCTATTTTTATGTACTTTTCAGAAAGGACCAAATTGTATGAGAATACAAGCAAATCTCCTAATAAGTACAACTTAAAAAAAATTAATCTGCATTTTGAACCATTAGTATTTGTGACTGAATTCCAATCTATTAACAAAGACAAGTATCTGATATGGAGTTGGATATTCCTTGTAATGTATTTAATTTCACATTGCCAACCTATATCATTTCATTTTTTCTTTTGAATTGTTTTTCAACTTATTGACAATGTCAGTCTGAGTTTAGGGGCCTTAAGGCTTTTGAACCTTCAAGATTCTTTCATTCTCTCATGCAAATAAAAAGGATGGGGAAAGGGAAGAAGTAAAATAGATGATAAACCACCTTTAGGCTCAGCAAAGTGAAGTAGTGGGTTGAGTGCTGTTTGGGAAGGCAAGAGGACTTATATTCCTGAGTTTCAGATTTGAACTCATTATACTGTGGACCTGAAATGTAAAGTTGTTTACTTCAGTTTTCTCATCTGAAAAATGATCTGGAAAAGGAAATAATAAACCACTCTAGTATTTTTGCCAAGAAAACTCCAAATGATGTCACAAAGAGTCAAAGATGACTATACAACAACAACAGCATATCTTTGCCTAAATCCTTTGATCATTCCTTTATTTCATACAAGGCAGGCACAAAACTCTTAGACTTACAATAATTCTATAGCGTTTTAAGCTGAGACAGAACTTAGAGAACTTCTAACCTAATCTTTTCACTTTACACATGAGGAAACTGAGGCCCAGAGTGGTGAAGTGGATTTATCTACCTGTTTGGAAAGATTCACATGTAATCACCTAGGAATTAGAGAAATGGATGATTTCAGGGACTTGAGACTGGTCCAACTCAAATATTTTATGATTTATCATAATTTCCCCAATAACCATGGTGGGATAAAATGATGAATAGAAGAGTATCCCTGTTCATATGACATCACCGTTGGCTTCTTTCAGGTATTTAGTTCCTTCAGTAAAAGTAAAGGAAAGATCTGCAGGTCCCAGATGGTTTGACAGCTAATTAAAAGCCAGTAGCTCTTGGGAAATTTCATAAAACATCAGAATTAGATATATGGGCTGGGTGATTATGCTCCTTTATCTTTCTTTAGTGGAGAAGCTGAGAAACAAGCTACTCACTAAATTCAAATTTTAATCAAATTCTTGGGCAGAAGCTCCCTGGGATAACAGTTTCATTTTCTATGTGCTCATGTTGAAGTTAAATCTGACTCTACATTAATATGCCTCAGAGATTAGTTTTGTAATTGAAAATAGCTCATGAGAGAAAGAGAAAACAATACTAGGTGCATCTGATTCTTTAAGTGCAAATCTTGGATTCCCCACAATCTTCCTTCCTGCTACCACTAGAAATACTCTTGCCATAGTTCTCAAGAAGACTTCTTTTGTTTATCTCATAGCTAGCTGAGACAAGATGAGTACTAATTTTGCCTATGCTTACAGATTTGCAGCACGTTTCAGAGCATATACTGTATACTGTAAAGAGAATTGACTCAAGATTCAAAAGATCTGGGACTAATCTTTGACTTTTTCATTTAACAGTTGGGTGATCGACATGATATTTAGTCACTCTGAATCTCATTGTTCATTTATTTTTAAAAATGGAAATGATAAATGCTCCAACTCACAGACTTCTAAGACCCAAATGCAAAAATTCATATATAGAGAGCATTATTACTCTAAAGTAAACTCTGTGAGTTATTAATTCTGTTTGACTGAACCTACTGTGAATTTTTCATTTGAATGAACAATTTCCTTTTCCCTTACTCCTTTGACTGTAAAGAGAATAGACTTTCTCCAACAATGAAGCTCGCTTTTATTATCACCTAACAAGTGGACTTTTGATTAAAGTATTCTTCGAGGAAAATATCCATCAAGGAGACCTGTCAATTCTGTCAATTTGGAGACTCTTAAAGATTGTTAAAAATGCTTCATTTATTTATTTTTATTTTTAAATTTTATTAAAGCTTTTTTTATTTACAAAACATATGCATTTTTCAACATTACAAAACCTTCTATTCCAAATTTTTCCCTTCTTGCCCCTTTCACCTCTCCTGGATGGCAGGGAGTCTAATACATGTTAAATATGCTTAAAATATGTTAAATCCAATATATGTATACATATTTATACAATTATCTCGCTGCACAAGAAAAATCGGATGTAGAAAGGAAAAAAAAAAACCCCTCGGAATGAAAACAAAATGCAAGGAAACAACCACAGAAAGAGTGAAAATGTTATGTTATGGTACACACTCAGTTCCCTCAGTCGTCTCTCTGGGTGGAGTTGGCTCTCTTCATCACAGAACGATTAAACTGGTTTGAATCATCTCCTTGTGGAAGAGAGCCATGTCCATCAGAATTGATCATTGTATAGTCTTGTTGTTGCCATGTATAATGATCTCCTGGTTCTGCTCATTTCATTTAGCATCAGTTCATGTAAGTCTTTCCAGGCCTTTCTGAAATCATCCTGTTGGTAATTTCTTACAGAACAATAATATTCCATAACATTCATATACCATAATTTATTCAGCCATTTTCCAATTGATGGGCAGCCATTCAGTTTCCAGTTTCTAGGTACTGGAAAAAGGGCTGCCACAAACATTTTTGCACATGTGGGTCTCTTTCCCACCTTTAAGACCTCTTTGGGATATAAGCCCAATAGAAACATTGCTGGGCCAAAGGGTATGCACAGTTTGATAACTTTTTGAGCATAGTTCCAAATTGCTCTCCAGAATGGTTAGATCCATTCACATTTCCACCAACAATGTATCAATGTCCCAGTTTTCCCACATCTCCTCCAACATTTGTCATTATCTTTTCCTGTTATCTTAGCCAATCTGAGAGGTGTGTAGTGGTATCTCAGAGTTGTCTTAATTTGCACTTCTCTGATCAATAGTGATTTGGAGCCCCCTTTCATATGACTAGAAATAGTTTCAATTTCTTCATCTGAAAATTGTCTGTTCATATCCTTTGACCATTTATCAATTGGAGAATGACTTGAATTCTTATAAATTTGAGTCATTTTTCCTATATATTTTAGAAATGAAGTCTTTATCAGAACCTTTGAATGTAAACATGCATTCCCAGTTTATTGCTTTCCTTCTAATCTTATCTGTATCCGTTTTGTTTGTACAGAACCTTTTTAATGTAATATAATCAAAATTATCTATTTTGTGATCAATAATGATCTCTAGTTCTTCTTTGGTTACAAATCCCTTCTTACTCCACAGATTTGAGAGGTAAATTATCCTATGTTCTTCTAATTTGTTTGTAATATCATTCTTTCTGTCTAGATCATGAACTCATTTTGACCTTATTTTGGTATACAGTGTTAGGTGTGGGTCAATGCCTAGTTTCTGCCATACTAGTTTCCAGTTTTCCCAGCAGTTTTTGTCAAATAGTGAGTTCTTATCCCAAAAGCTGGGGTCTTTGGGTTTGTCAAACACTAGATTACTATAGTCATTGACTATTATGTCCTGTGAACTTAACTTATTCCATGGATCGATTACTCTATTTCTTAGCCAGTACCAAATGTTTCTGATGACTCTTGCTTTATAATATAGTTTTAGATCTGGTACAGCTTTTTCATTAATTCCCTTGAGATAATTAATTCCCAGTAAAAGATACGAAGAGAAATTATATTTAACATAACTGTCAATATTCTTGTTTTTCTTCCCGGATTATTTATACCTTCTGAATTCAATTCTCCCTGTGCAACAAGAAAACTGTTCAGTTCTGCACACATATATTGTATCCAGGATATACTGTAACCTATTCACCATGTAAAGGATTGCTTGCCATCTGGGGAAGGAGTGCAGGGAGGGAGGGGAAAAATCGGAACAGAAGTGAATGCAAGGGATAATGTTGTAAAAAATTACCCTGACATGAATTCTATCAATAAAAAGTTATTTAAAAAATAATAAATTAAATTAAATTAAAAAATAACTGTCAATAGGATAAAATATTTGGGAATCTATCTGCCAAGGGAAAGTCAGGAATTATATAAGCAAAAGTACAAAACACTTTCCACACACATAAAATCAGATCTAAATAATTTGAAAAATATCAAGTGCTTTTGGATAGGTCAAGTGAATATAATAAAGATGACAATACTATCTAAACTAATCTATTTATTTAGTGCTATACTAATATACTTAATACTATACTAATACTATACTACATATTATACTAATACTATACTAATCAAATTCCCAAGAAATTATTTTACTGACTTAGAAAAAAATAACAACAAAATTCATCTGAAAGAACAAAAGGTCAAAAATTTCAAGGAAATTAATGGGAAAAAAAAAAAGCAAATGAAGGTGGCCTAGCCATACCGGATCTAAAACTATATTATGAAACAATAGTCTACAAAAAGATTTAGTACTGGCTAAGAAATACAGTAATTGATCAGTGGAATAGATTAGGTAACACAGGACAAAATAGTTAGTGACTTTCATAATTTAGTGTTTAAAAAACTCAAAGACTCCAGCTTTTAGGATAAGAGCTCACTATTGGAGAAAAACTCCTGGGAAAACTGGTAACTAGTATGCAGAAATAGGCATTAACCCACACCTAACACTGTATACCAAGATAAAGTTGAAATGGTTTCATGATCTAGATATAAGGAATGATATTATAAACAAATTAGAAGAACATAGGATAGTTTACCTCTCAGATCTGTGAAGGAAGAAGGAATTTATGACCAAAGAAGAACTAAAGATATTTATTAATCACAAAATAGATAATTTTGATTATATTAAGTTAAAACATTTTTGTATAAATAAAACAAATACAGATACGATTAGAAGGAAAGCAATAAACTGGGAATACATGTTTACACACAAAGGTTTTGATAAAGGCTTCATTTCTAAAATATATAGAAAATTGACTCAAATTTATAAGAATTCAAGTCATTCTCCAATTTATAAGTGGTCAAAAGATATGAACAGACAATTTTCAGATGAAGTTGAAACTATTTCTAGTCATATGAAAAGGGGCTCCAAATCACTATTGATCAGAGAAATGCAAATTAAGACAACTCTGAGATACTACTACACACCTCTCAGATTGGCTAAGAAGACAGGAAAAAGATAATGATGAATGTTGGAGGGGATGTAGAAACACTGGGACACTGATATATTGTTGGTGAAAATGTGAATGGATCCATCCATTCTGGAGAGCAATTTGAAATTATGCTCAAAAAGTTATTGAACTGTGCATACCCTTCGATCCAGTAGTATTTCTACTAGGCTTATATCCCAAAGAGACCTCAAAGAGCCAAAGGGACCCCACATTTGCAAAAATGTTTGTGGCAGTCCCTTTTGCAGTGGCTAGAAATTGGAAACTGAATAGACGCCTGTCATTTGGAAAATGGCTGAATAAATTATAGTATATGAATGTTATGGAATATTATTTTTCTGTAAGAAACAACCAACAGAATGATTTCAGAAAGACCTGGAGAGACTTACATGAACTGATGCTAAGTAAAATGAGCAGAACCAGGAGGTTATTATACATGGCAACAACTCCAGGGCTCAAACTACGGTCCATGGGCCAGATGCAGCAGCTGAGGACGTTTATCCCCCTCACCCAGGGCTTTTTTTATTTAAAGGCCCACAAAACAAAGTTTTTGTTTTTACTATAGTCTGGCCCTCCAACAGTCTGAGGGACAGTGAACTGGCCCCCTATTTAAAAAGTTTGAGGACCCCTGATAGACTAAACAATGATCAATTCTGATGGACGTGGATCTCTTTAACAATGAAATTATTCAAACCAGTTCAATTGTTCAGTGATGAAGAAAGCTATCTACACCCAGAGAAGGACTGTGGGAACTAAGTGTGGACCATAACCAAGTATTTTCACTCTTTCAGTAGATGTTTGCTTGCATTTTGTTTTGCTTCTCAGGTTTTTTTCTTTCTTTCAAGATCCTGATTTTTCTTGTGTAGGAAGATAAGTGCATAAGTGTGTGTGTGTGTGTGTGTGTGTGTGTGTGTGTGTGTGTGTGTGTGTGTAATTTAACATATATTTTTAACATATTTAACATGTCTTGGACTACTTGCCATCTAGAGGCGGGGGTGGGGGATGGATGGAAAAATTTGGAATAGAAAGTTTTGCATGGGTTAATGTTGAAAAATTACCCATGCATATGTTTTCTAAATAAATAGCAACAACAACAAAATAAAATTCCTCATCAACAACAACAAAAAAATAAAGATAGTTACATTTGTGTTTTTTGCTTTGACAAAGAACTGTGCTACTCTATTATACGGTTCTGTTTCCATGTTCTTTACTTTATGATTGACAAATTTCATGTAATTCACATCATGCCTTTTAGACAATTCATTTTTTTCCTTAGCAAAACCATTTCTGTTTGTAACTTTAAAATTTTATTTTTGAGAAATTTTCATGCCTCTTGATCCAGCTTTCCTTGTAGTCTATTAAGACAATAGAAGTCAAGATTTACTACTGGGAGAGATCTTGGAAAGGATCAAATCAATTTCTCTATTTTTTAGATTGTGAAATTGAAGTGCAGATTTTAAATGATTACCTTCTCTAAGCATAGTGAATTTATTAAATTATTACCTTTCCTAAGCCATGCTACCTCTATTGGGATCATAATCTCAATACCCTCCCCACTTTTAATCTGGGCTCCACACCTGATTTTCTCAGTTCTGAGAAAGCATATTTGGCCTTTTCTTGCTGAGTGCCCAAGTTTTCACAACATTTCCTTTTAAACTTCATGTCATGACATGTGTACCTATCCCCCTTTCTGACTCTTATTTATGTATTGTCGTCTGTCATTAGAATATGAACTCCTTGATGTCAGGTGCTCTTTTACTTGCTTTGTTAGTAACCTGAGTATGTAGTGTCATGTCTGGCACCTAGTAATTGCTTTAAAAATATTCTATTTCTATTTGTTTTTCTAGCTCTAAGGGTCCAATATAGCAAGAAGTATAAAGCTTTAAAGAGTTTTAAACCTTAATCTTTTGGTACATTTTATATGTTGTTCATCTCTCCTTTACTTTTATACAAAAAAACTTCTCTGTTATGGGTTTTGTCATTTGCACACCAAAAAAATTCCTATCGTTCCTTCTTAGCAATTAATTTCTCTTTGTTAGTCATCAGTAGATCCAGAAGAGCAATTCTCCTTGGAGGTTCCTCTACCTTTTCAAAGATAAAATTGTCACTAAGACAAGTTCCAAAAAGATCCATTGTTTTGATTCGGAGAGCATCAGACAGATAAACAGCCAGACACACAGAAGAATAGAAACAGAGAGAGAGAGAGAGAGAGAGAAGAGAGAGAGAAGAGAGAGAGAGAGAGAGAGATTGAGAGAGACAGAGACACAGAGACAGAGAGACACAGAAAGGAGATAAAGAGAAATAGAAAAAGAGAACGAAGAATTTTAGGAGATGTCAAAAAACCCTGGAATTATTACTATCAGGCCTCCATATCAGCTTTATTATGTGTAATTTATTCTACTTTCCAAGTAGGCTGCACTAAATTACAATAGTAATATTATATCTGGTCCTCCCTTAAATGATATCCATCCAGATTTCCCTACCCTAATTTTAGATTTCCTCATATGAGGCTATCTAAGGATCTTGGTGTCATAGATTCAGAGTTGGGAGGGGGATTAGAGTTCATCTAGTCCAACTCCCATATTTTATAGATGAGGGAACAGATTACAAATATTGTGTTCATAATATATGATGCTATTTCACCCCCATGCTCCACACATTATTTAATCTGCTCCTTTGGATTGGAAAGTATATTCTAGTTATAAATTTCTAGTATAGTGATACTATATTCTCCTTGTGATAAAATTATTCTCCTTGCACTAGGATCTATAGATAATCTTGTTTATTAGTTGTAAATGTGTTCTTAGGCATCTGAGGTCTAACCTGAGAGCTTGACTTTCTTGTTTAAAACTTTTCTGTGAATTTCTGATTCTCTCTTCTGCTTTTCTTTTCATATTGAATTTATTGCTGTTGAGGCTATTAAGATTGGAAAATCTCTTTGAGTCACTCTTCTGTCTATCTGCCCCTTTTCCAGTTTTATTCCTTTTTAATCAGATTTGTCAGACCACAGGCAAATGTAAGTCCATGCTAGGGGTGCTCTATCCCTGGAAAAGAGCCAAGAAGAATAAGAGAAAAAGAGGTGAATGGCATGATTTTTTAGATCCTTCTGTTTTGAGAAATCCTCTTTCTAAAGCAATCCACTTAGCCATGGGACCTGAGACCAAAGGTACACGAAGAGTCCTCTAGCTACCTATATCAAATGCTACTGCTTTTTTGTGTTCCTGAGACAAGTTGGAACTGCCACTTGGAGTTAATTTTACAGTCTTTGGAAATGGCATTCTGACTTATTTAGAGAAGATAAATTTAGTTCCCTCATTGCAAACCAAGTAATCTACTTTCTGAAAGCAAAATCTCATGTTCTAATGCAGAAACTCATTCTCTGAATTGGTTGAATAATACATGTCATACTATTGAAAACCACTTCTTTATAGGGTACAATAACCTTACCTGGGAGAGAAAAATAACTACATAATAAATGGGGAAGTCTCATAAGCCAGTGCAGTGGAAATGTCACTATATGTTTTTGAAATCAAATCAAACCCTGGAAACAAGAGGGAATAGATGGGTCTGGTTAGTAACAGAGCTAGGCTGATATACTATATTTAAGAAAACACTACATTTACATATATTAATTTTACATTGGATCTTCCAAGCAGAACCTATATGTCAGGCAATTAGAAAGTCTCTTTGTAATCTACAAAGGAAGAATTTCTTTATTCTCTCCTTTTCCCTCCCTCTCTTTCTTCCCTTCCTTCATTTTTTTTTAACTCAAAGATTTAAAATCTAATCTTCTGCCATGGACAAACATTTATTTGCTTAATAAAAGTAGTTTTATACGCCCAGAATTCAGGATTTAGAGCCAGAAAGACCTGGTTTAGAATTGGACCTCAGATTCTTACTGTGTGACCCTAGTCAAATTATTTAATGTTGATGAACTTTTTCGGTACCTCAACTGCAAAATGATCATCATAATAAAATTTACCTTACAGGTTAGTTTTATGATAATATATATGTAAAGTGCTTTGTAAAACTTAGAGCTCTTTATAAAGGTTAGAAATAGCTATGTCTTTCTTTTTATATATAGGTATTCACACTCATTTAAATGTAATGTATGGGTTCATATAAAAATACCTATACACAGGCACACACACATCTCATCCTAGCTGTGAATAGAAAGGACTAAACATCATAATAATCAAATATAATTTCAGTGGTTTTTTCCCACAACTATGACAGGGCATCTATTAAAAGTATCTCTGTAGCAAGATTCAAACCTAGTCATTTATCCCCCTTAGTTCCAGCAGTAGTTATCTCTTTGCAAATGTATGGAATACATCACAAATTCACAAATTTGTTACAAAGACAAAACTGACCACCTACTCAGAGACGAAAGCCAAAGGGGGATGTTATAAATCATTTAGACTGAACTCCAACTTAATTAGAAATCCTTTCAGCATCTTTGGTAAAAAAAAAAGGGGGGGACGAGGGGGTGAATAGTTATAGAGCCTCTAGTGATAGTGCACTTTCTAAAGTGTCGATCTGTAACTAGACGAAAGCAGTTGAGGCTTTTTTTTCCTAGGGAGCTGAACTTTAGTCTTCAGGTATTAAAAGCACTTGTATTTCTTCAGCAGATAGAAAATTTCTTCAATTGTTTAAGATAGAAACAACTTAGTTTAACACATACTGAAAATTAGAGAACATAGGAAGGTATCAATTAGAATGCTTTCTTCTCCCCTTTCCTAAGACCCCCAAGCTCAATTTTCATCCCAGGTAAAATGCTCTCACTTGGAAAAGTTCTGCTTCACATCCCTTTAGTTTTTTATTTAAATTTTCATTTTTTTTCAATAAAACAAGTATATTGATAATAATACAATAAAAATTATTACCTATGGAAACTGCAAATCTACTATGCACAATTTGTAATTCCTTTCAGATATACAACCAAATTATCACATGAATTTTCTTTTTCCCTTTTCCCCTTTTTCCCAACTTAGAGATGTGCCATTAGATGCAAATAAGTATATATGTAAAATTATTCTATACATATTTATTTTTATCAGTTCTTTCTCTGATAAAGATATTGTCTTTCTTCATAGGTTCTTTTTTTCTGAGGGAATTGGGGTTAAGTGACTTGCATAAGGTCACACAGCTAGAAAGTATTAAGTATCTTAAGGCCAGATTTAAATTGAGGTCCTCCTGACTTCAGGGCTGGTACTCTATCCACTGTGCTACCTAGATGCCCTTCTTCATATGTTCTTTATAGTTAATTTGGGTATTTAAAATAGTCAAAATAACATATTCACTCAAAGTCATTCTTAAAACAACATTACTGTTACTGTATACAATGTTTTCTTGATTTTGTCATTTTGCTTTTCATTATTTCATGCAAGTCTATTTTTTAAAAATTACTTAGCAGTTATTTTAATTTGCATTTCTCTAATCAATAGTGATTTTGAGCATTTCTTTCATGTCATTATAGATGGCTTTTTTTATCTGAAAATTGTCAGTTTATATCCTTTTGCCATCTATCAATTGTGGATAAACAACCTGATTTTAAAGAATAAGTGATTAAAGAACAAATCATATTAACAAATATTAATTACATTAATGAGAATGACAAGAATGAGATAACCAAATGAATAGCATCAAAATAAAAAGAGTGACCATATTATTAATAAAGATAAAATTAAAATAATTATGAGTTATTTTGCCCAATTATATACCAGTAAATTTAACAACTTAAGTAGCATGGAAGAATTTACAAAAATATAAATTGTCTAGATTCATAGAAGAGGAAATAAAATATCTAAATAGATATATTTTAGAAAAAGAAATTGAAGAGGTCATAAATGGGCTTCCTAAGAGAAAAAATACCAGGGCTAAGGGGATTTATAAGTAAAATGAATCATATATTTAAAGATTGACTAATTGAAATATTAAATAAATTATTTGAAATGATAAAGAAGGAGTCCTACTAAATTTATTTTATGAAACAAATATGATACTGATATCCAAGACAGGAAGAGTAATGACTGAAAAAAGGAAAATTATAGACCTATTTCATTAAGGAATATAGATCCAAAAATCTTAAATAAAATCCTAGCTAAAAACTTTAGATGATATATTGTTAGAGACTTTCCTTCTGAGAGTTACTATGTATGCCATGTCAGCTGTTAGGATGGACCCAGGAGGTAAAAGGGGGCTTGATCTCTGAGGCAGGAGGTTGTGTCTTACAGGTGTTAGATCTTTTTTTAGGATGTAGCACTGACTCCATGTGTCTCCCTTCTGCTGATCACCTACGCAGTGCTGAGTGTGGTAGGCACAAGGTAATCCCAGAGGAGAGTAAATATAAATGGCTAGCTTTGCCATAGACAAGAGAAGGATGTGGAGAGAAGTAGAGAGAGGCAGAGATGTAGAGAGATTCAGAGAAGCAAGGGGAGAGAGAAATGCAGAGACATGAATACACTTGCTCTTGTTTCCTGATAATGCCTGATGAAAACACCAATAAAGAAAGGCTATCTGGCACTTTAACATCTGTCTCGTCTTTATGTCTATCCGGGGATGATTGGTATGTATGGCCCTGGCAATCAGTAGCTTCAGAGTAGGAGGTTACAATATATTATAAAGATTATTCATTATACTGAAGCAGAATTTATACTAGAAGTACAAGGATGGTTTAACAAAAGGACAACTATTAACATAATTAATTATACCAATAGTAAAAGTTCAAAAAAAAATCCTTTGAGTATATTAATAGATCCCTCTCCCTTTAGCAGCCTCCTCAATTGCGCCTTTAAAAAACTCTGCTTCTGGGGGCTTGAACATTTACCCCCATAAAATTTTGTGTTCTGAGGTCCACTCTCTAGCCTTCCTCTGCTCCCATTAACTATATCTTACTGCTAGCTTGGGAGTATTTTTTGGTTGCTGCTCTCAAATCCTCAATTGCTTAATTACTCCTCTACCAACTCTAAGAGCTTCCTTCTCCAAATAATTTTGTAAATTGATCCCAGGTCTTATAGAAATCTTTCCTACACTTCATCTTACCCCACTCCAAGTTTAAATACATTGCATAACTAAAAGAGAACGTGAATTTTACCAGGTTAACCAACTGGATACTCAAATATCCAAAGTGTACTAAAGAAAAAATTCATCCATCAGAGGAACTTAAAATTATGGTCTTGTAGATTCACATATAAATGAATGAATGAAAGAAAACCTTATGAAGAATTAAATATATTTCAGGAACTGTGATGAGTACTAGGGATACAAAAACAAAAAGTCAAAAAAAAATTCAAAATCACTGTCCTGATTGTATCATATTATTTATTACATATTATATTTTAAAAGGGGGAGAGGATGAAGAGAGAGGAATAATGGCCAGGGAAGAGAGCAGAAAAAGAGTATAGGGTTAGTGAACTGATTTACTGGGGAGTTAATGGAAACTGATATACATTTTTTAATGACCAATGATAATATTTCCTTAATGAACCTTGCTTAGAGGAAGGGTTGGAAAGTAGGGATGTAAAGCAAATGATAAAATCATCTACTTGGATGGCTAGATGGAATATGTAGTTAAAACATTCAATCCCTGGTAAAAGTTCTAGAGTCAATTAAATATAGTAGACTAAGTTTGCATTAAGCCACCAATTAGATTATTTGGGCCCCAAAGTATATCCTTGAAACATGATTGAGGACTTGGATTCCAATGGTCAGATAGAGGTCTAGTATTGAGGGTGACATGTTAGATGGGAATAAATATGGCAGCATTAATGGTTTGGCAAAATTAAAGGAAAAATACATATTTGAATTGAAGGTGTTTACTTTTTTCTGAAGAGCAGAACATGAGTTAGCTAAGACAGCCAATTAAAAATAACATGTTTGGAGGATTCTTGGAAGATGCCAGAGTAGATCAGAAAATTCTAAGCTCTCCAGGTTGCTAACACAAACAAAACAAAATTTCCTGTAAGAGAGAACATAGACTGGTGAAAAACAAATCAAACTGGGACGGAACATGGGTTCTCCTGGGACAATCTGAGAAGATCCAAAGAAAGACCCCAGCCCAGTGTAAAGTGTAAGCACCTCCAGGCTAGTTCAGCAGAAACACCCAGCAGGGAGCCCTGAGATTAACAGAATTCAGAGATAGCCTTAGCTGGAACCACAGGAACTTAAACCTCTCAGACAGCCTAAAGAATAAGAGGTCTGAATCCAGAAGGAATTAGCACACCTGAGGAGAGCAGAAACAGTGGGTCAGGGATGCTGCTGAGTACAGACATATACAGAGAAGTATAATTATTTGTTTGAAGTTCCAGGTCAAAGGGGACAGCTGAAATGAAATTAGAGTTACCACCACCCCACCCCAGAATTAAAGGTGCTTACACTAACAAATTCTCATTTATTATTATTATTATATTATTATTATTATTATAGTTTCTTTATTTACAAGATATATGCATGGGTAATTTTTCAGCATTGACAATTTCAAAACCTTTTGTTTCAATTTTTCTCCTTCTCCCCACCTCCTCCCCCAGATGGCAGGTAGAGCAATACATGTTAAATATGCTAAAGTATATGTTAAATACAATATATGTATATGTGTCCATACAGTTATTTTGTTGTTTGAGACTAATCGGACTTTGAAATAATGAACAATTAACTTGTTTAGAAAATCAAAAATGTAAGTGGACAAAAACAGAGGGATTGGAAATGCTATGTAACACTCATTTCCCAGAGTTCTTTTGCTGGGTGTAGCTAGTTTTCTTCCTTATTGAACAAATGGAACTGATTTGGTTCATCTTATTGTTGAAGAGAGTCACATCCATCAGAATTGATGATCATATGGTATTGTTGTTGAAGTATATAATGATTTCCTGGTCCTGCTCTTTTCACTCAGCATTAGTTCATATAAGTCTCTCCAGGCCTTTCTGAAATTATCCTGTTGGTCATTTTTTTTTAAATTTTTATTTAATAATTACTTTATATTGACAGAATCCATGCCAGGGTAATTTTTTTACAACATTAGCCCTTGCACTCGTTTCTGTTCCGATTTTTCCCCTCCCTCCCTTCACCCCCTCCCCTAGATGGCAAGCAGTCCTATATATGTTGGATATGTTGCAGTATATCCTAGATACAATATATGTTTGCAGGACCGAACAGTTCTCTTGTTGCACAGGGAGAATTGGATTCAGAAGGTATAAATAACCCGGGGAAGAAAAACAAAAATGCAGATAGTTCACATTCGTTTCCCAGTGTTCTTTCTTTGGGTGTAGCTGCTTCTGTTCGTCATTTATCAATTGAAACTCAGTTAGGTCTCTTTGTCAAAGAAATCCACTTCCATCAAAATATGTCCTCATACAATATCGTTGTCGAAGTGTATAATGATCTCCTGGTTCTGCTCATTTCACTTATCATCAGTTCATGTAAGTCTCGCCAGTCCTCTCTGTATTCATCCTGTTGGTCATTTCTTACAGAACAATAATATTCTATGACATTTGTATACCATAATTTATTCAGCCGTTTTCCAATTCATCGACTCAGTTTTCAGTTTCTAGCCACTACGAAGAGGACTGCCACAAACATTTTTTGCACATATAGGTCTCTTTCCCTTCATTAAGATTTCTTTGGGATATAAACCCAGTAGTAACACTCCTGGATTAAAAAGGTATGTACAGTTTGATAACTTTTTGAACATAGTACCAAATTGCTTTCCAGAATGGCTGGATATATTCACAATTCCACCAACAATGTATCAGTGTTCAGTTTTCCTACATCCCCTCCAAAATTTGTCATTATCTTTTCCTGTCATCCTAGCCAATCTGAGAGGTGTGTAGTGGTATCTCAGAGTTGTCTTAATTTGCATTTCTCTAATCAATAGTGATTTAGAGCATTTTTTTATATGACTAGAAATAGTTTTCAATTTCTTCATCTGAAAATTGTCTGTTCCTATCCTTTGACCATTTATCAATTAGATAATGGTTTGATTTCTTATAAATTAGAGTCAATTATCTATATATTTTGGAAATGAGGCTTTTGTCAGAACCATTGACTGTAAAAATGTTTTCCTGGTTTATTGTTTTCCTTCTAATCTTGTCTGCATTAACTTTGTTTGTACAAAAACTTTTCAGTTTGATATAATCAAAAATTTCTGTTTTGTGATCAATAATGATCTCTAGTTCTTCTTTGATCACAAATTTCTTTCTCCTCCACAGGTATGAGCGGTAAACTATCTTATGTTCTTCTAATTTATTTATAATCTCATTCTTTATGTCTAGATCATGAACAACTTTTGACCTTATCTTGGTGTATGATGTTAAGTGTTGGTCAATGCCTAGTTTCTGCCATACTAATTTCCAATTTTCCCAGCAATGCTTGTCAAACAGTAAATTTCTTGCCCCAAAAGATGAGGTCTTTGGGTTTGTCAAACACTAAATTATTAAAGTTATTAACTATTCTGTCCTTTGAACCTAACCTATTCCACTGATCAACTAGTTGATTTCTTACCCAATACCAAATGGTTTTAGTAACTGCTGCTTTATAATATAGTTTTAGATCTGGTACAGCTAGGCCACCTTCATTTGTTTTTATTTTTTCATTAGTTCCCTTGAAAGTGTTGATTTTTTGTTTTTTCAGGTGAATTTTGTTGTTATTTTTTCTAGGTCATTAAAATGGTTTTGGGGAGTACAAATTCTCATTTAAAAAATGAGCAAAAGAAGAGAGACCCCAATCATAGAAACTTACTATGGAAATAAGGGGGATCAGAGTTCATCTTCAAAGGAGGACATTGAAATAAAAAAGCCTCTCCTTTCCCAAAATGTAATATTAAATTGCTACCTTTCCAAAAAGAATTTATAGATGAACTTAAAAGAGAACTCAAATGAAAAAGACTGAGGAAAAACTTTAAATAAGAATCATTCAAGAAAAACAAGATTATGAAAAGAAAATCAGCCAACTGGAAAAGGAGATCCAAAGTCTTAAAGAAGAAAATAATTATTTTGAAAATTAGAATTAGGTAAGGGAAAGTCAGTGAAGCTATATGAGATCAAGAAGTAGCAAAACAAAATATAAAGCACAAAAAACTAGAAGAGAATATAAAACATCTTATACAAAAAACCATAGATCTAGAGAACAAATCAAGAGTAAAAAAATGTGAAAAAACTATTTGAACCAAAAAACAAACAAACAAACAAAAAACCCTATATATTAGTAGAAGAAATAATCAAAGAAAATTGTCCTGAAGTGATAGAACATGAGAAGAAAGAAGAATTAGGAAGAAATCCATCAATTACTACTTCAAAGATATTCTACAAGGAAAACATATGGGAATATCATTGCCAAATTTCAAAAAAATGCAGATCAAAGAGAAAATTTTACAAGTACCAAACAAAAAACAATTCAAATATGTTGAAACTACAATTAGAATTTTAAAGGATTTAAAGCTACAATAAAAGACTGCAAATACTGTAATATATGTCTACAAAAATGCCATATTCAGCAAAATATTGAATCCACCATATATTGAATGAAATGTCAACCATAATATTGAATGAAAAAAATGGACATTCAAAGAACTTTGCAGATTTTTCAAGAATTGTCTCAACCAAACCTGAATGCAGTGGAAAATTTAACACATAAGAACCAACATTGAAGACTAATGTCAAAAGACTCAACAAGGACAAACTTTTTTATGTTTCATATGTGGAAATGTAAACCATATGTTTAAGATTTATATCATTAATTGGCTAGTTCAAAAAATAATTGGGGCAGAGTTGAGTATGATCTGACTTTCAACAAAAGCTGTCTAGGAAAAGATAAAAAGAACTAATTGAATGAAGTTTAGAGGAATAATCAACTCCTCCCCCATTAGATGGGGGAGGAGTGGTAGTTCTGAAAATCTACTCACATCAGGAATGGGTTAAATATAGAACAATACATACACACATGCCATGAAAACCCTCCAGACTCAATAAAGAAATAAGGGAGCAAAGAAGAGAATAAGGTGGGATATACTATAGATGAATGTGTACATTTATGGCAGTAGGAGAAGGTGTATATATTAATGGCAAAGGAATAAAAAAGAAAGAAAAGGGTGGCTTAGGATAAAATGGAGTCTGGAAGTGTTTAAATTAATGGGAATGGGATAAAGAAGGAGGGAAAGAGTGATGGGAGAAGATAAGGAAAGGATCCATGGATGTGGGGAGATCAAATAAGAATAAAACTAAAATAGAAGAGTTATCAGGATAAGAGATATATACAAGCACAATAATAAGGATCAGGAGAATAATTTATTAGGGAAAAAAAGTAGGACTAGTAATCCTTAGACAAAGTCAAACTTAAAAATTCAATCAAGTGAGAAATCTATATTGTATTCCCATGCATATTAATATTGTTTTGGATGTATGTCTATGTCTATGTAAATGCATATACATATATATGCTATTGTGTATATATTTATTTGTATCGGTGTGACTATACACACACACACACACACACACATATGCTCAACTTGGGGAGCTGGGGGGAATGAAAGGAAGGAAAAAGAATAAATTAAAAACTACATAGCAAAGAACAAAACAATAACTCACAAGGAAGCAAAGAAAAGATGGACAGTCATGAATATAATGTCATATATATGTGTGTGTACACACACACACACACACACACACACACACACACTTTCTTGAAATGGAAATTTCTTGCATATTTTGAATCTCCCCTGATATTCTACTATGCATATGACATTTTTTTTTTGTCCTTTTTTCTGTCTTTCTTTTTTTGTTTTGTCTTTTCTTATTTTGTATTTTGTTTTAAATAAATAAATATTTTGAGGGAAAAAAAAAAAAAAACATTTGCCAATAACAAGATTGAATCATTTTGTTTAATATTTTGCCCAAATTGGTCTACTCCATAGGAGAGTAATATATGTTTTACAGTGGATCCTCTTTTGGTTTCCCCAAAAATGGTATACTTAAGGGAAAAGCACAGAATCCTAGTAAGCCTATGCTAAACAATTGTGTAAAAGTCAAATTGCACATTGTATTAATAGCCATATTGATATATAATAGTCACGGCTGTCACTCAAGAATCATTTTGAAGAATAAATATTCTTGAGAAAAATCAGAGTTTAATAAACATTTTATTTATGGGCTATGAGCATTAATTATGACTCATTCTTTCAAAACCTTTCTTAATAATTCAAAGTTCTACAAATTTTCAAATGAAATAAACTCTCCATGACAGTATGCCATATTCATATAGTGCTTTACTCTTTGAAGTACTTTATGGCAAGTGTTGAAGTAAATCCATAAGGAAAGTAGAGCTAGAGAGATATAGCTGTAGCCACCTAGTCATTCATCTGTAAAAATAGCTCTATCCTGTGGCGGCTAGGTGGCACAGTGGATAGAGCACCAGCCCTGACATTAGGAGGACCTAAGTTTAAATCTGGTCTCAGACACTTAACACTTCCCAATTGTGTGACCCAGGGCAAGTCACTTAACCCCAATTGCCTCAGCCAAAAAACAAAAAAACAAAAAAACAAAAAAACAACAAAACAGTTCCATTCTGCTCAGACAATATTCTCTGTAGAACCAGGCTCTCTCTTTCCTATTTGCTTCTCTGCCGGTGGGTCCTCTGGCTTTTTGTTTTTTTGACTTTGCTTCTTTATATTTGTCTGCATATATATCTCTATCTTTTTGTTTCTGTTTCCTTCTGCCCCCTCCTCCCTCCCTCCCTCCCTCTCTTTCTCTCTCTCTCTCTCTCTCTCTCTCTCTCTCTCTCTCTCTCTCTCTCTCTCTCTCTCTCTCTGTTTCTTTCTCACATCCACACACAAAGATACAATATACAAAAATACATATTCCCATCATTCATTAAAATTGATTGGGATTGATTGGGACACATTTTACTTTTGCTTTGAATTAAATAACTTAGCCTGGTAGACCTTTAAAAGACTTTAGAAATGATTTAAGTTTTCTCCCTCCTTTTTAAAGATGAAACAACTGATCCTAAGAAATATTACAGGACCTTGGATTTAAGTTAGAAAAAAACTGTGAGTTTATTAAAATGAATCCCCTTCTCTTATTTTATTAATCGATAAGTGATACCTAGAGAGGTTTACTGATTTACCTGAATTCCCATGGTGTAGGTTTTGAACTCATGTCCTTTGCCTCCAGATCTTGCATTGCTATCTTATACTTTGAAAAGTAATGCCCCCATAGTCACACACATAGTTAACAGAAGATCTAAAACTTAGATTGCCCAACTCCTGGTGAGGATGCTTGTTCTACTATATGACATTGCCTCCTTCATAACTTTATTTTTTTAAACTGAAAAGCATTCATCTATACCTTTCACATCCACATTCTCACCCTTATCCTTGGGGGTGGGAAGGGAAAACAAACCCTTGGAACAAATAATGTGTCATTAAGTAAAACAAATCCCCATACTGGGTATATCTAAAAATGCATGTCTTACTTTTCATGTCTAATTCAAATCAATCAGAATTTGTACAACATTTTAAAATCAATCCTCTGGAAACATGATAGATTAATTGCATGGATTGTAGATTTTAAATCTTTCAAAATTATTTACTTTTATAATGTTGCTATATTACAAGTGTTTCTTTTAGTTCTATTTATCTTATTCTGCATTTGTTCAAAATGAGATTCAAGTGACACCCACTTCCCAACCCTCTTCATTTGTATAAACTTCTATATGTTACTCCCTGTTATGTAATATACTGTTTCCTCCGTTGTTCTCTAGTGCAACTTTTTCCTTTTTTACTTCCATCTATTTCTTCATTCTTTTCCTTTCTTTTTTAAAGATTACCAAAATACACTAAATAATTCCTATGCCCTCCATCTTATTTGAATCCCTCTATAAATTCTTTATAACTTTATGATTCTCAATGGATGCTTCCTACTTTGAACTTACATTAGATTGAAAACCTTTCATCCTTTTAAAGATTTCCCCCCAATTACCTATTTGTACCTATCTTTATGTTTCCTTTCAGCCCTGTGTTTGCATTCCAAAATTTCTAGACATTTCTAGTCTTTTCATCTGAAATGCTTGGAAGTCCTCTATTTCATTCCAAACCACCATCCCCTTGTTTTACTGAGTTTTTCTTGGGTGTAGGTGTTATCTGTTACCTTTTGAAAATATTGCACCCTGTGCTCTTTGATAATTTATAGTGATAGCTGAAAAATACTGTTTGATCCTGATTGTGGCTATGTAGGACTTGAATTATTTCTTTCAGGCTGCCCCAGATTTTTAAAAAAATATGACCTAGAAACTTTGGAGTTTGTTTATGCCATTCTTGGGAGTTTTCATTTTGGTGTTTCTTTTAGCAGGTAACTGGTAAATTCTTTTATTTTCACTTTGTCCTTCTTGTCACCATGATAGCTCTTTATAATGAGATTATTATAACTTTTGTTGTTATTTTTATTCTTCCAGCCTTATTTCCTGATTTTGAATTTTATATTAGGGTCAAGAAAATTGTGAGAAAAATAAGATGGAGGAAAATTAATTATAGTTTTCATAACTCTGAATGTGAATGGAATGTTTACAGTAGCTCTCTTTGAGATGACAAAGAACTGGAGATTTCAAGGATTCCCCTCAATTGGAGAATGGTCTGACAAGTTATGGTGTGTGTGATAGAATACAATGAGCTCATTGATTTTAAAAAGACAAGGAAAGATTTGCATGAAATGATGAAGAACAAAGTGAGCAAAAGCAAGAAAACATACTATACAGTAACAAATAGTTTTAAGTTTGACTTAGAGTGACTAAGTTATTATTATTATTACAAATATATAAATTAAAAATAAAAGACATATGAAGAGGGTGGAGTCAAGATGGTAGAGAGCAGATATGACTCTTTGTAACCTCCTCTAACCTTCTCTCAAACCAATAGCAGATTAAGGCTCTAAACTGGTTTTGAAGTCAAAGAATCCACAAATATATGGAGTACAACACATTTCTAGAAGTTACCTTGGAAGAACTTCAGAATAGGCCTGTTTCAATCAGGCAGGGAGACAGTCTGCCAAACCCAGACCACAGCACAGGGAGACAAGGACAAGAAGCTGGAGCAGAGTCAGAGCATTGTAGCTTCCACACATCTGGGAAGTTTCGTGAGCCTCATAGGTCACTGTGTCCTAGTTGTAAGCAAGTGATTTGTCAGATTTGCCTTTGGTAAAACACACATTGTAAACCACTGAAACTTGGAAGAATGTTGCACCTAGCTGCCATTACCAAGAACTAGAAATCAAACAGTAGAACTGTCCCAGGGCAAATTAAAACAGTTGTCACTCCTTTGCAATGAACAGACCTCAAACCATTAAAAAATGAATAAAACCCAAAAAAGAACTTTCCCTATACAAAGCTTTTATGGAGAGAGAGAAGAGCAGACCTCAAATCCTGAGGTTCTTAAAGGCAAAGGAACTCCAGAAGAAGCCTCAAAGAGAGACATGAGCTGGTTCTCATTTCACAAGGCTTTCTTTGAAGATTGCATAAAAGATCTTAAAAGAGTTAGAAAAAAAAATGGGGATATGAAATGAGATCACTGCAAGAAGGAATGGAAAAAATGGAAAAAGAGTGCATTGAACAAAAAAATGTAATTGGCCAATTGCAAAAGGCACTTAAAAAGGTAACTGAAGAAAATAATACACTAAAAATTAGAATTGAATAAATTGAAGTAAATGACTCAATAAGACTTCAATAATCAATCAAGCAAAAACAAAAAAACAAAAAACAAAAAAAAAAAAAGAAAAAAAAAGAAGAAACTATGAAACATCTCCTAGGAAAAACAACTGACCTGGAAAAAAGATCTAGGAAACACAATCTAAGGATTATTGGGCTTCCTGAAAGCCACAATGAAAAAAAGAACCTAGACATTATCTTACAGGAAATCATTAAAAAAAAAAATACTGCCCTGATAGTTTAGAATCAGAAGGTAAAATAGTCATCTAAAGAATCCACCTCCTGAAAGAGACCTCAAAATTAAATCCCCAAGGAATATCATAGCTAAATTTCAGAACTATCATTCCTAGGAAAAGATATTGCAGGCAGTCAGAAAAAAGCATTTTAAATAACAAGGAGCCACAATTAGGATTATCCAAGACCTAGCAGCTTCCACCTTAAAGAATAGAAGGGTCTGGAATCTGATATTCCAAAAAGCAAAGAAACTGGGATTACAACCAAGAATAAGCTATCCAGCTAAAATGAACATTTTCTTTCAGGGAAGAAGATGGACATTCAATTATACAGGTGAATTTCACCTATATCTAACGAAAACACCAGAACTGAATAAAAAAATATGATCTCCAAATACAGAACTCAAGAGAAGCATAAAAAGGTAAAAATGAAAGAATTCTTGAGAACTATATTTCTGATATGGGTATACTTAGAGAATGTGGACATACTTTGATTTTATTATGATAATATGAAAAAGAAACTAGAGGTAGAAAGGGGATCATACAGGAAGAAGAGGAAAAAGGGGGTAAAATAAGCAAAATTGCATCTCACAAAGAAGCAAAGAAAACCTATTACAATTGAGGGGAAGGGGGTAGGCATTGTGTGAATCTTACTCTCATAAGATTTAGCTCTAAAAGAGAATATCAGACATATCTGGTATCATAAAGAAACTTGTTGCACCTTATAGGGAAGTAGAAGGGAAAGGGGGAAAAGAAAGGGAAAGACTAATAGAAGGGAAAACAGAAAAATTAGGGAAAAGGTATAAAAGGGGGAGGGGCTCTAAAGGGGGAGGACTGGTGAGGGAGGTGGTCATCAAAAGCAAATTATTGGGGAGAAAGAAAATAGGACAGAGAAAAGCATAACCTAGGGTAAATAAGATGATGGGAAATACAGAATTAGTTATTTTAACTGTGATTGTGAATGGGATGAACTCCCCCATAAAATGGAAGCAGATAGCAGACTGGATTAAAAGCCAAAATTCTATAATATGTTGTTTACAAAAAACACATTTAAAGCGTAGTGATACATACAGAGTGAAGGTAAAGGGCTGGAGGAGAATATAATATGTTTCAGCTGAGGGGAAAAAAAGCAGGGGTAGCAATCCTGGTCTCAGATCAAGTCAAAACAAAGATAGATCTAATTAGAAGAGATAAGGAAAGGCACTATATCTTGCTAAAGAGCAGCATAGATAATGAAGCAATATTAATAGTAAACATATATGCACTAAATGGCATAGCATAGGAAATTTCTAGAGGAGTAATGAAGAAAGATGCAAGAAGAAATAAACAGCAAAACTACATTGGTGGGGGATCTCAACCTAATTGAACCATAAAATAAATAAGACAGAAATTAAGGAGGTAAGCAAAATGTTAGAAAAGTCAAGTATGATAGGTATGATAGCTCTTTGGAGAAAATTAAATGGAGACAGAAAGGAGTTTACTTTTTTCTCAGCAGTTCATGGAACTTACATAAAATTGATCATGTGTTAGGGCATTAAAAACCTGAAAATTTAATGTGGAAAGGCTTATATAGTAAACGCATTTTTTCAGATCATGATGCAATAAAAATCACAATAAAAGGCCAGGAGAAAATAGACCACAAAGTAATTGGAAACAAAATAATCTCATCCTAAAGAATGAATGGCTGAATCAACAAGTCATAGACACAATTAATAAGTTAATCCAAAAAGATGACAATAATGAGACAACATACCAAAATTTGTAGGATACAGCCAAAGAGATAAAATTTCCCTTTTACATCTCTACATGCTTACTTGCATAAAATAGAGAAAGAGAAAATCAATGAAGTGGGCTTACAACTTAAAAAGCTAGAAAAAGAACAAATTAAAAAACCCCAAATACCAAACTTGAAATTCTAAAAATAAAAGGAGAGGTTAATGAAATTGAAAGTAAAAAAAAAAAAAAAAAAAAAAAAAAACACACACAACAAAACAAACAAAAAACAAACTATTGAATTAATAAATAAAACTAAAAATTGATTTTATGAAAAACCAACAAAATAGATAAAACTTTAGTTAATTTGATTAGAAAAAGGAAAGAGGAAAATCAAATTGTTAGTCTCAAAAATGAAAAGGGAGAACATTCCAAAAATGAAGAAGAAATTAGAGCAACAATGAGGAGTTACTTTGCCCAATTTTAAGCCAATAAATTTGATAACCTCAGTGAAATGGAAGAATACCTACAAAAATATAGATTACTCAAATTAACAGAAGAGGAAATAAATTATTTAAATAGTCCCATTTTAGAAAAAGAAATAGAACAAGCTATTGATCAACTCCCTAAGAAAAAATCCCCAGGCCAGATGGATTTACATATGAATTCTACCACACATTTAAAAGACAATGAACTCCAATACTATATAAACTATTTGAAAAAATAGGGAATTAAGGATTCTTAACAAATTCCTTTTAGGACACAGACATGGTACTGATACCTAAACCAAGTAAGATGAAAACAGAGAAGGAAAATTACAAACCAATCTCCCTAATGAATATTGATGCAACCATTTTAAATAAAATATTAGCAAAGAGATTGCAGAAAGTCACGGCCAGGATAATATGTCATGAGCAAGTATGATTTATACCAGGAATGCAGGGCTGGTTCAATATTGGTATATTAAACTATTAGCATAATTGACGATATCAATAACCAAATTAGCAAAAAACATATGATTATCTCAATAGATGCAGGAAAAGCATTGGATAAAATCCAAAACCCATTCCTGTTAAAAACACTAGAGAGTATAGGAATAAATGTACTTTTCCTTAAAATTATCAGTACCTTCTATTTAAACTCATCAGCAAGCATCATATGTAATGGGAATAAACTAGAACCATTCCTGATAACATCAGGGTGAAACAAGATTGCCCACAATTATCATTATTATTCAATATTGTATTAGAAATGCTAGCTTTGGCAATAAGAGAAGAAAAAGAGATTAAAGGAATTAGAGTAGGACATGAGGAAACCAAATTATTACTCTTTGGAGATAATATGATGGTATACTTAGAGAATCCTAGAGAACCAACTAAAAAACTATTAGGAATAATCCACAATTTTAGCAAAGTTGCAGGATACCAAATAAATCCACATAAATCATCAACATTATTATACATCACTAACAAAATCCAACAGCAAGAGGTACAAAGAGGAATTCTATTTAAAATAACTGTCAAGAGTATAAAATATTGGGAATCTATCTGCCAAGGGAAAGTCAGGAATTATATAAGCAAAAATACAAAACACTTTCCACACACATAAAATCAGATCTAAATAAGTTGAAAAATATCAAGTGCTCTTGGATAGTGATCTTGAATATAATAAAGATGACAATACTACCTAAACTAATCTATTTATTTAGTGCTATACCAATCAAACTCCCCAGAAATTATTTTACTGACCTAGAAAAAAAAAAACAACAAAATTCATCTGGAAGAACAAAAAGTCAAAAATTTCAAGGAAATTAATGGGAAAAAAAAGCAAACCAAGGTGCCCTAGCCATACCAGATCTAAAACTATATTATGAAACAACAGTTAACAAAAAAATTTAGTACTGTCTAAGAAACACAGTAATTAACTATTGGAATAGATTAGTTACACAAGACAAAATAGTCAGTGACTATCATAATCTAGTGTTTGACAAACCCCAAACTCCAGCTTTTGGGATAAGAGCTTACTATTTGACAAAAACTGCGGGGAAAACTGGAAACTAATATGGTAGAAGCTAGGCATTCATTCACATTTAACATCATATACGAAGATAAGATTGAAATGGGTTCATGATCTAAACATAATGATATTACAAACAGAGGATAGTTTACCTCTCAGATTTGTAGATGAGAAAGGAATTTGTGACCAAAAAAGAACTAGAGATTATTACTGATCACAAAATAGATAACTGATTATATTAAGTTAAAAGGTTTTTGTACAAATAAAACTAATGCAGACAAGATTAGAAGGGAAACAATAAACTGGGAAAACGTTTTTACATTCAAACATTCTGATAAAGTCCTCATTTCTAAAACATATAGTGAATTAACTCAAATTTATAAGAATTCAAATTTTTCTCCAATTGATAAATGGTCAAAGGATATGAACAGACAATTTTCAGATGAAGTTGAAACTATTTCTAGTCATATGAAAAGGGGCTCCAAATCACTATTGATCAGAAAAATGCAAATTAAGACAACTCTGAGATATTACTATATATTTCTCAGTTTGGCTAAGATGACTGGAAAAGATAATGAATGTTGGACGGGATGTGGGAAAACTGAGACACTGATACATTGTTGGTGGAATTGTGAACTGATTTAACCATTTTGGAAAGTAATTTGGAACTTTGCTCAAAAAGTTATCAAACTGTGCATATCCTTTGATCCAGCAGTGTTTCTACTGGGCTTATATCCTAAAGAAATCTCAAAGGGTGAAAGGGACCTACATTTGCAAAAATGTTTGTGACAGTCCTTTTTGTAGTAGCTAGAAACTGAAACCTGAATGGATGCCCATCAATTGGAGAATGGCTGAATAAATTATGGTACATAAGTGTTATGGAATATTATTGTTCTGTAAGAAATGGCCAACAGGATGATTTCAGAGAGGCCTAGAAAGACTTACATGAACTGATGCTAATATGAACTGATCAGAACCAGGAGATCATTATGCATGGCAACAAGACTATACGATGATCAATTCTGATGGATGTGGTTCTCTTCAACAATGACATGATTCAAATCAGTTCCAATTGTTCAGTGATAAAGAAAGTCTTCTATATCCAGAAAGAGGCCTGTGGAAACTGAGTATGGACCACAACATACAATTTTCACACTTTCTGTTGATGTTTGCTTATATTTTGTTTTCCTTTTCAGGTTTTTTTTTTCTTTATTGTGCAGCAAGATAACTGTATAAATATGCATATGCATATTGGATTTAACATATTTAACATGTATTGGACTACCTGCCATCTAGGGGAGGAGGTGGAGGGAAGGACGGAAAAATTTGGAACAGAAAGTTTTGCAAGGGTTAATGTTGAAAAAATTACACATGCATATGTTTTGTAAATAAAAAGCTTTAAAAAAAGACATATGAACATTTGCATCTAGAAAAAGAAATGATAAGCAGAAATATATGCAAAATAATTACATATACATATATATGAGTACACAAACATCTTTTTGTGTCTAATGATAGCCCTTTCTAGGGTGGGGGAAGGAAGAAAAAAAGGGAGGAAAAGAAATTTACATGATAACTTTGTTGCATAGTTATGACAGAATAGGAAGTTTTCCATGGTAGATTTGCAGTTTCATTTACATGTTTTTTATTATATTATTACAGAAATGCTTATTATCTTGTATGAATTGAAAATAAAATATATTTTTTTAAATTAAATGATTATGTGCATGTGTTAGAGTTCAAATGTTGGAGTTCCTGTTCTTCTCAAGGCAAAGCCGGTTTAGAGGCTTGGAGCCCTTTGGATGTCTCCAAATCCAAAGGTTCTGTCCTTCAGCCTCTGCCTCTGCTTTCTTCTGCCTCCAACCAAGACAGAGATGGAAGGTCTCTCTTATCTCCTTCTGGGGAGCCCAGCCACCAACTTGCCGCAGAGAGAGGGCTTCTGGCGTAGCTCCACTGAAATCCGTCAAAGTGTTCTCTGTATCAGAGTCGTTCCTCTCCAGTCCGGCGCGATCAGCCAGCCAAGAGGAAAAAATGTATTCTGCCATAGATCCCTCATCGCTGGCCTTTTATCTGCCTCTTCTGAGAGAATGGGATTATGGGTTTTCTCCCATAGTGCTCTCTGGCCCAATGAGCTTTAAGGAGGTGTGGACTCCCTTGAAGTTAGAAAGTGTACTTTGTGAAGCTAGCATACTTGTGTACTCCAATGAGTAAAGGTGTGAACACAAGCCTTGTCTTAATTAGTTCTACTTAGTACCTTGTTTCAGGTTCTGGCCAAAACATCTTCTTGTAAGATTAGATCAACTCTAATTAGTTAGCAGTTAGTAAGGATTCCAACATGCATGTACTTGGGCATTGAAAACTTGTGAGATTTCAGAAGTCATTTGACTAATCCCTCTTTTTATAGTTGAGAAAAATAAGGCCCCAAAATGGGAATGGAGGTTGACCCAAGTTCTTAGTAGCAGAGTTGTTGCCAATTATTCTGACTCAAATTTAGAGTGCACTCTACCAAATCACAGAATTAAATGCTATAGGTCTGTGAAGTCCATTCCATGGAATCCCCTCTGTAATATACCAAACAAGCAATTGTCCAAACTTTCCTTGAATTTCTCAGGGAAAATTATGCTATCTGCTAGCCTACTATGTGATTGTGGGCAAACCACACTGCATCTCTAAACATCAGTTTCCCAATCTGTAAAAGTAAGAAGTTGTATTAGATGGTATCCAAATTCCTTTCCATTCTCAATTCTAAGATTTACTGAATATGCCAATGAAAAAAAATTTTTATTCAAAAATACACAATATTCCACTCAGAGAAAGCATAGAAATCTGACCATTCCCAAAACAGATTTGTATCTCTTTGAATGGATTATAGGGTCATAGATTTAGAGCTGGAAGTGAACTTTTAGGATACTTAATCTCATTCCCTCAATTTGCAGATGAAGAAGTAGATCCTCAGAGAGATTCAATGAGTTGCCTGAGGTTGCACAACAAATAACTGAAAAATCTAGAATTTAAGCTCAAATCTTCTGAATCTAAATCCAGCATTCATCCCTTCCCAGAAAATGAATCATCCATTTTCTTTTATTTATCCAACTAAAATGTATTTTTTTTCTTTATTTTCCCTAGTTACATGTAAAAATAACATTTTGGGGTGAAATACATGTACATTCATTTTTTTAAACATATTTTCTTATAAATCATGTTGGGAGAGAAAAATCAGAACAAAAGTGAAAAACCAAGAGAAAAAAAATAGAAGAAAAAGAAAAAAGTAAGCATAGAATGTTTGGTTTACATTCGATCTTTATAGAGATGTTTCCAGATTATATTTTTCATTCAAAATTTATTGGGATTGATTTGGATCACTGAACTTCTAAGAAGAAACAAGTCTGTCATAGTAGATCATTGCAAAATCTTTTAGTTGTTGTGCAAAATGTTTTCCTTTTCCTGCTTGTTTTGCCCTGTATCAGTTCATGCAAATCTTTTCAGGCCTTTCTAAAACCAGCCTGTTCATATTTCTTATAGAACAATAATACTTTCATATGTTTTAAGTTATTCATCCATTCCTCAATTGATAGGCATCTATTCATTTTCTAATACTTTGCCACTACAAAAGTAACTGCTCCAAATATAAAATATATTAGCTTAAAAAGATTTTGAACAAACTAAACCAATGCAACCAAAATTAGAAAGGAAATAGAAAGATGACAATTTTTTTTATGTTCATTGTTTCTTATAAAGGCCTCATTTCTAAAATATATAGGTAATTGACTTAAATTTATAAAAATCAAGCCATTCTCCAATTGATAAATGGTTACTGGATATGAATAGCCAATTTTCAAGTGAAGAAATTAAAGTAATTTCTAGTTATATGGGAAAAAAATTCTCTGAATCACTTTTGATTAGAGACATGTAAAGTAAGACAACTCTGAAGTATCACATTACACTTTTTAGATTGGCTAGGATGGCAGGAAAACATAATGATAAATGTTGGAGGGGATGTGGGAAAACTGAGACACTAAGGTCTTGTTGGTGGAATTGTGAAATGAGCTAACCATTTTACAGAGGAAAGGGCTATGAAATTGTGGCTACTCTTTGATCCAGCAGTGTCTCCACTGAGTCTGTATCCCAATGAGATCATACAAAAGGGAAAAGGACTCACATGTTCAAAAGTGTAGCATTTTGGTAGTGGCAAGGAATTGGCAATTGAGTATATGACCTCCAATTACGGAATAGCTGAATACATTACCATATATGAATGTAATGAGACATTATTGTTTTATAAGAAATGATGAGCAGGCTGATTTCCAAAAAGTTTGAAAAGATTTAAATGAATTGATGCTGAGTGAAATGAGCAGATCCAGGAAAACAATATATGCAGTAACAGTAGCACTGTATGATGATAAACTATGATGGACTTGGGTCTTCTTAGCAATGTGAAGATCCAGATCCAAGACAATTCCAATAAACTTGGGATGGAAAATGCCATCCACATCCAGAGAGAAAACTATGGAGATTGAATGTAGATCAAAGCATAGTATTTTAACCTTTTTTATTAGCTTGCTTTTTCTTTTTCATTGTTTTTCCATTTTGGTGTGATTTTCTTGTACAATATGACAAATGTGGAAATTAAGACAACTCTGAGGTATCACATTATGCCTCTTAGATTGGCTAGGATGACAGTGTGTGGAATAAAGAGAGATAAGGTAAAGAACTTACAGGAATGTATGAATTCTTTTTCTGTATGTTATTTTCATTATTTCTGTGTTTCACCGATGCCCTGTATAATATGTGCAGGCTCATATTTACTTGAGCCTTGGCCAGCTATAAACATATTTATTTAACCTGAGCTGATGACATTTATCAGTATTTGACATTTACCAACATTTAGTCTATTAGCTTGAGCCTGAAGGCCTGATTTTCTGTTTCCTAGAAATCAGGAGATTTCAGAGAAACAGAAACCTTTCATTCAAAACTCTCTGAATAGCAACAACCAATTAGATGCCTTCCCCTCCCCTTCTCAATGCTCTCTTATTTATGATGTAATCTCTTGTATAAAAGCTATGTGTCTTTATTACTTCTCTAGCCCTCCTACACAAGCTTTCTCTTTCTTATCTCGTGATGGGATGGCTCATCCTCTGGAGGTTTTTAATAAACAACTTTTCTATTTTCTACTGAGTGATCTCTGAGTAGTCATTTGGGATAAGGGTCTTCTACATCCCTCACAACAGGGAAAGATAATGATAAATATTGGAGGAGATATGGGAAAACTGGGACACTAAAGAAGCATTGTTGGTGCAAATGTGAAATGAGCTAACTATTCTGGTTCCTTCCTTAATATTTACAAGTAGATAAATAAGGTGACAACAGATAGATAGATAGATGATAAATAGACAGAGAAAAGCATCTTTTTCGTGCTTTCTATGTGCCAGGCACTGTAGGAAGCATTGAAGATACAAACACAAATAAACAACATAATCCTTGCCCATCAAGAGATTATTTTCTAATGCAGGAAGACAACTCATAAAGGGGCAGAGGAAAATGATGAGAGTAGGATTATAGGAACAAAATGGCTGAAGAGGAAGAGAAGTTGGGAGGAGAGAGTGAAGTGTAATATGGCTTCTGAAATAATGGTTCTGGCAAAAGAATCACTGATCAGGAAAGTTGAGACTCCAGACTTCAAAATAGTCCAAATCCCCTTCATCCATAAAATATATTCTGTGTCTTTGGAGCAGATAGATTGGATAGAGCACTGGCCCTGGAGTCAGGAGAACCTAATTTTCAAATTTGGGCTCAGACATCATCTCTAGCTATCTTCCTTTATTTCAACTTTCCTCAGCTAAATTCATTAAAATAGCTGTCAATAATTGATGTTTCTGGTTCTCTCTCTTCTAAATCTTGTATAATCTCATTTTCAACTTCATCATTCAATTGAAACAACTCTTTCTACAGTTACCAGTGATCAATCATTGCTAAGTATAGTTGCCTCTTCTCAATCCTGTTCCTTTTTTTCCTCTCTGCAGCCTTTGACATTTTTGATTACTAGGGGACTGCACTATTGAATCATTTATGATTGCCTTTTAGCTCCAACCATTCAAGCAGTTAAGAATTTATATAATTGTGTATTTATAATTCATGTCTCTTTATCTTTTCACAGAAATATCATGAAGCTTTATCAATTGCTTCTTTGAATGGAAGGCACATTTTTTTTTCCTGCAACTTTTTTTCTGACCCATCAATTAAAAAACTACATTGAAAGGGAAATACAATTATGCTGGCATGATCTGTTATTAATGGAATCATGCTGGTTCTTTGGGACCATTGCTTCCTTTTCTAGGTATTCACTAAGTCAATTATTCATTATACATTCAAGAATATCGTTAGGAATCAAAGTTTAAAATCTATAGTTTATTTGCTATCCTTCTGTTTGAACACTGGTCTATTTTCCCTTCTCTGATTATCAGTATTTTCCCTTTCCCTACAATTTTTCTAAGATGCCTAACAGTTGTTCATTAATCATGCCTGACAGTGTTTTTTTTTTTTTTTTCCCTTCCTATGTCTGAGGGATATAGTTCATTTGAAGATCAGTGATTTGAACTCATCAAGGATTGCTATATGCTATCATTATCTCTTTGCTGATGTGGGGTATCAACTATATATTAGTCATTTTTATGCTATTCTTCCTGGTTTAAAGTTCATTTTTTTTTTTGGCAGAGGAAACAAAAATGGCTAGAGTTGATCAGATTTGTATTTTCTCCATCTTTGGTTCTTCATATTTCCTCTACCCCGAGAAACTGTCCTCTCCATTGTTTTCCACAATGTAGCTTAAAGTAAAATAAAACAAAACCTCAGTTGTCTTTAACTTCCTTTGCCAGCTTTAGTCTATCCTAAGTTCTTGACACTTTTTTAAGACTACATCGCATTTTATATCCATGATTCATTGTCCACTCTAGCTTTTCATCTTTTATATATCCTTCCTTCACCCAACTAATTTTTTTAAAATGACTTTTTTTGGTATTTATTCCACTTTTGTTCTCAAATATATCTTTACTCTCTGTTCTTTCCAGAATATATATAAGCAAAATAAAATAATTTAGCAAAATTAACCAACATATCAACTGAATCTGATAGTATTTGTAATTTTGCCATACACATATTTCCTTACCTCTGCAAAGAATAGAGGGAGATCCCATTTTCTCATCTCTTTTTAAAACATTGATCTTGACCATCATAATCACAGAGCTTTCAGCTTCTTCTTATGATGTGGCTCTTTCCTCTTGCATATGACTTTTTGTAGAATGTACAAATAAATCACTAATATTGGAGGAAATGCAGAAAGTTAGGTAAGTTAATAGACTGTTAATGAGGCTGGGAGATGCTCCTATGCTTCTAAAAGAAATTTGGGACTATGCTTTAAAAAAATGCCAATAGCCATTGACATATTGGGCTTATATCCCAAAGATGTTGAAAACAGAAAGGAAGGTTCCATTTGCACCACACTTTTCATAGCAGCACATTTTGTCATAGCAAAGAACTGGAAACAAAGTAGTTGCCCATCAATCAGGAATGGTTAAATAAAAATGTACAGTACAGATGTAATGGAATATTACTGTGCTAAAGAAAGAATGAATAAAATATTTCTAAGAAGCATGGGAATGCTTAACTTGAATTTATGTAGAGTGAAGTAAAGAGGGTAAGAAAAACAACCTACACAATGACTACAGCAATTTAAATGGAAAGAACCAAACCACTAAGAACAATAAAACCTGATACTATATAATTATAATAAGCAAGGTTGGCCTAATAGAAAAGAAAATGTATCTATTTCTATTCTTTGAAAAAGTGGTGAACTATGAGTGGGAAACATTACAATTTCTGTTTATTATATTGGTCAATTTGGATGAATTGCTTTGCCGACAGGGCTTCCCCCTCAGTTCTTTTTATTCTTTACACAAGTGATAATTTCCTGAGTAGAAAAAAGATTTTCTGAGGGAGGAATATATTCAGAAATAAAGTTAAAAAAATCAAAAGATATTGATAAAAAATTATAAAATTAAATTGGTGACTATGCCATACATTCACATCAATATCTTTAGACAATTATCCTTTTGGCCTTTTCACCAAAAGTTTTTTAGAGTTCTCAGAATTTCATTCTTGAGAAATTTCTTTTCGTTTTGAATTTACTTTCACTACAGATTTTTTAATCTATGGGATCCTGCTTCTCATTCTTCTGAATTCTTGAAATGTAGTTTTTCCAAAAACCCAGTGTGTTTAAACTATTTCTGCTTCTTCTCCAAAGAAAACGTCTCTTCTTCCCATTGCACTTCTCCCACCCCCAAAAGATTTTTATATCAGTTGTCCAACTGCCCCAAAGTTCCCATCATTTCTAACTCCAGAATTCAGTTTTCCCTTTTTGGCTTCCCGATATTTTAAAGAATAAAATAATCATTAAAGCATGTCTTTTAAAATTAAAAACCTTACTTTTTATTTTCAACTCCATAAACACCAAATAAAATTTCATTTCCATATACTTATTAGAATAGAACAAATACAACCTCTTTACTGAAAATATATACCAAATTCAATCTGTAACAAAAATTGTCTTTCTTTTTTGTGATTTGTTCTAACTTTTCTTCTTTCATCATTTGTGTTTTTGTTTCTATGTTAATGCTTGCTGCAGCTCTTTTCTAGTGGCAAAGAATTGGAAATTAAGGGGATGCCCTTCCATTAGGGAATAGCTGTACAAGTTATGGTGGAATGTATAAAATGTAAGAAAGGGAAAGCAGGATACTCTCAGAAAAATCTGGAAAGACCTATGTGAACTGATGCAAAGGGAAGTGAGCAGAATCAGGAAAACATTGTACACAGGAACAGCAATATCATATGATGATCTATTGTGTATACTCTTCCCAATTATTCTTAGCAATACAATGATTCAAGACAATTCTGAAGGACATATGATGAAAAAATGCTGTCCATCTGGAGAGAAAAAAAAATTGATGGAACGTGAATACAAATTAAAGCATACCTTTTTAAACTTTATTTTTATTGTTTGTTTTTACCTCTGTGTTTCTTTCACAAGATAACTAATATGGAAATATATATTTTGTGACTGCATATATATAATCTATGTCACATTGCTTGCCTTCTAAATAAGCAGGGAGAGGAGATAAGGAAAGAATATGGAACTCAAGATTTTTTAAAAGTATATTAAGGGATAGTGAGGTGGTGCAGTGGATAGAGCACCAGTATTAACATTTCTTTTTACCTGTAATTGGGGGGAAATGAAATAATGAATATATATATATATATATATGGACAGGGAGAGGAAGGTGTAAGAGGAGGAAGAAGGGCAGGGTAATAAAACCAAAATCTTTTCAAGTTTGTCTGAAGCTGTTCCTCTTGTTATCTTTTATGGCACAATAAGTATTCTACTAAATTCATATATATCATAATTTTAGCATCCATTCCATGGCAAATCTCAAAATAATTAATTTCTTAATTTTGGAGAGAGAAAGAGTAAGAATGAAAGATATTGAGAGGGAAGGATAAGAGAAGGAAGTAAAGAGAAGCAAAAAAGGAAGATGAAAGAAGGGGAAAGGAAAAAGGGAGGCAGGGGGACGGCAGGGGGGAGGGGAGGGAAAGATGGGAGAGAGCTCTACCAGATGTCCAGTAATTGAAGTTCAACAGCATTATTATATCTTGCTTCTATGTCATGTTTGTGTGTTATTGCCATACTGATTCACCTCAAAAAAATGAAATAAGATGATAAAATATGCCAAGGATACAATGTTGAATCTTGTTCTAGTCTTACCACCAAAGCAATATTTTGTATCAGTCTAATTTTGCCCTAAACATATTTTGTTGTTTTATTCCTAAAGGTTATCACTGTAGTACTCTATTCATTGTATGAAGTGCAACAGCTGAAAACTGTATATAATCTTCAGGGACAGTCTTACCAGCCCTTGCAAGTGCTATGAGATAATATTTCCCTCTGAAACAGCTATGGAGTTGAACTCATCTTAGTGGTAGGTCAATTTTGATAAATTGTTTCTCCAATTGGACATGGCAGATTTTAATTTTCCAATACTCTTGAAATGAGAGAAAATTGACTGGATCTCAGCTTTGAAGTTTGTTATTTCTTTATTATAGTGCCTTGGGCTTAATATAGACATTAAAATTGCAGTAGATTTTAAGGTTGATATTATATCATAAAAAGACAGAAATTCTCATGTAGAAAAGCATCAAGCTAAATTTAGTGTAAATTCATTTTTCTTCCTTCCATCTGTACTGCAAATCTTTCTAGTTTTATTATCTTAAATTTCCAGGACTGAACCAAAAAAAAAAAAAAATCCCCCCCAGAGATAAAAAAAAAGTTAGTATTTCTCTTTACTTTAGTACTGCCTCAGTACTATATATAAATATTGTGTGTGTGTGTGTGTGTGTGTGTGCAAGCACACACATGCCCACATTTGCACACATGTGTTTAATCATTGAATGGATGTGGCCTCAGTCAAACCACCTTAGCTTAAAAAGGCCAAGTTCTCTCGTTGCATCCAGTACCATATTCAGCCATCTTGATCTATATTGTGTCACTGGACACAGATGGCTTTGGAGGGGAAAGTGAGGCAGGTGACCTTGCAAGGCCTCTCTCCCTCAAACACAATTCAATTGCATGTAATGGCATCACTTCCCTTATGACATGGTCCTCTTCAAGAACAAAGGACAACAACCACCTCGATATGTATGTGTATGTGTGTGTGTATACAGTACATATGTATACATACATACACATTATATACATATACACATGTGTGTATATATTCATATACACTATATATATATGTATTGTGTGAATAGACACACATATAGCATATATCTATATCTATACACATATATGTATACACACATATCTACCTATTATATAAATGTATATATTAATATATTCATTTTATAGATAGTCATGATAGTGATAGACATAAAGATATGTTTGTATACATACATACATTTTTGAGTACATACATTCATGGACACACACAGTAGCTAAAAAGAAGGATGAGATGCACAATTTTAGAGACATCTCTATTCCAAATGTTTATATAGACTATTTGTGACTGAACTAGGCTAGAGTTCTCTGAAATTGCATTGATCTGATTAATCAAAGTTGGACACATTATACCTTGACCCCCAACATAGTGATATCATTTTGGTTTTCTTCGGGAACAAAGGACAACAACAAAACAACATATATATATATATACCCACATATATTTTGTACTATGCACATACCTACATAGCAAGAAATTTTATATTTAAACTTTGTGTTCCCTATATATACCTAGAGACATTTGTATTACTTCAAACTTTGCAAAGCTTTTTTCTCTATATTACCTTATCTGATAATTACAATAGTCTTCATTTTTTGTATTGTTTTAAATTTTATGAAATACGTGTTTTTCTCCTCTCTAGGGTTACTCTAGGCCACAATGGGAGGAGGAAGGCTGCTGCAAGGGCATAGAATTGCTTCTTAGGAACAAGGATTCACCTAGATTTGATTCTGTTTGTAAAGTCTTCTGTGTGGGTGGAGATGCCCATCCCAAGATGGGTATATATACCCAGAGAATTTGGACAATCTTATCTATCAACAATATTGATCAGACACTCAGTGATTGATCTACAGGGAGTGGTCCCTGAATCAATAAAGGGAAAGGAAAACCTAATTCCTAATTTAGTAAATGGTTATTAATAAAATATAAAATAATAATTTCTCTCACATGATAGCAGTCTTCAAGTATATGAAGGGCTCTCAAGTGATAAAGGGGTTATATTTGTCTTGTCTGGCATCAGGAGGCAGAAGAAGAAAGAATGTGTGAAAGTTGAATAAAAAAAAAAAAGTGAAACTTCATTTTAGAAAAACACATTAAACTGTCAGAATTGTCCAAAATACTGTCTCAAGACAAAGTGGGTTACCCTTCTTTGGAACTCTAATCACTTGCTATGTTTGGAATGGGATTCTTTTTTGCGTTTGGTTTGGATTGAAAAACCATTGAGTCCCTCTCAATGCTCAAATTATTTGTTTCTATGGTGAAAGGATTCATGAGAGGTACAAGAAAGAAAGAGGCAAAGCAATCATAGAATTGGTTAGTTCCGTTGTATATTAAATCTCACTTTAAGAGAGAATTGTGAAGGTTTCAGCTAAGCAGGAATACACTAATATGTGCAGTTACTCCTTATTCTGGGGACTGGATTGTAAAGGTAAGGATCAAATTAGTCCCTACCCTGAAGGACCTTCCATTCTACTGAAGATTTGTAATACCTACATGAAACAATCCTATTATTATTATTATTATTATTATTATTATTATTATTTGAGGCAACTGGGGTTAAGTGATTTGCCCAGGGTCATGCAGTTAGAAGTATTGTCTGAGGTTGGATTTGAACTCAAGTCATCCTAACTTCAGGACTGGTCCTCTATTCACTGTGCCACCTAGTTGTCCCAACAGTCCTTATTTATATGGAAAGTAACCATTGTCTATTTCTTCTTGCAGTTCTTTTAACTTCTACAGGAATTTAGATGCCATATCACTTGGTGGATATATATTTAATATCGATATTGCTTCATTATCTATGGTACCTTTTAGCAAAATATAGTTTCCGTCCTTATCTCTTTTAATCAGATCAATTTTTGCTTTTGTTTGATCTGAAATCAGGATAGCTACCCCTGCTATTTTTACTTCACTTGAAGCATAATAGATTCTTCTCCAGCCTTTTACCTTTACTCTGTATGTGTCATTCTGCTTTAAATGTATTTCTTGTAAACAACATATTGTAGGATGCTGACTTTTAATCCAGTCTGCTATCCATTTATGCTTTATGGAGACCCTATTCACATTTACATTTAAAACTACTAATTCTGTATTTCCTGCCATCTTATTTACCCTAAATTATATTTTTCTCTTTCCTTTTCCCCTTTCTTTCCTCCCCAATATTTTGCTTATGAGCACTACTTGTCTTAAGCAGTCCTCCCCCTATAGAGTCCCTGTCCCTTTTTTTTATATCTTTCCCCTACTATTTTTCCCCTTCTATTTAGCCTACCCCTTCCCTTTTCCTCTTTCCCCTCCAACTTTTCTATAAGGTGAGAGAAGTTTCTCAGTGGAACCAAATATGCCTAATATTCTTTTTTCTTTGAGCCAAATCTGATGTGAGTAAGATTCACACAATGTTCATCACTTCCCTTCTTTTTCTTAATTATAATATGTTTTTTTTTTTGCCTCTTCCTGAGATGTAATTTCCTTCATTTTATTCCACTTTCCTTTTTTTTTTTTTTTTTTTTTTTGGTACAATCCACTTTCCCTTTTTTCTGGTACAATCTTTTTTCCACCTCTAATTTCTTTCTTTCTTTTTTTTTTATATTATACCAGTAAAATCAAATTATACATACATTCTCTATGTACACCCATAACAGAAATACAGTTCTCAAGAGATCTTTTCTTTTTACTTCTTTATGCTTCTCTTGAATTCTATATTTGGAGGTCAATTTTTTTTAGCTCCAGTCTTTTCATCAGAAATAAATGATATTCACCTGTTTCATTGAATGTCCATCTTCTTCCCTAAAAGAATATGCTCATTTTAGCGGGGTAATTTATTCTTGGCTGCATTCCAAGTTCTTTTTTCTTTTGGAATATCAGATTCCAGACCCTTCGATCCTTTAAGGTGGAAGCTGAAAAGTTCTGGATAATCCTTATCATGGCTCCTTGGTATTTGAATTGTTTCTTTCTGGCTGCTTGTAATATTTTTTCCCTTGGTCTGATAGTTCTGAAATTTAGCCATGATATTTCTTATAGTTTTAATTTGGAATCTCTTTCAGGAGGTGTTTGGTGAATTTTTTCAATGGCTATTTACCTTCTGATTCTATGATATTCACTCAGTTATCTTTGATGATTTCCAAAAAAAAACAAAACAAAACAAAAACAAACAAACAAAAAACTAGTGACTAGGCTCCTTTTTTTTTTTTTTTCATCATGGTTTTCAGGGAGTCCAATAATCCTTAGATTGTCTTTCTTTGATCTATTTTCCAGGTCAGTTGTTTTCCCAATTAGGTATTTTACTTTTTTTTCCTATTTTTTCCATTTTTTTTTTTTTTTTTGGTTTTGCTTGACTGATTCTTGTTGTCTCATTAAGTCATTCATTTCCATTTGTTTAGTTCTAATTTTTAGTGAATTATTTTCTTCATTTACATTTTTTTACTTCTTTTTGTATTTGTCCAATTGAATTTTTAAATGAGTTGTGTTGTTTTATGGGTTTTTTTTTTAATTTCACAAATTATGTTTTTTTAAGTAGTTATTTTCCTTTTCCATTTCACAAATTTTGTTTTTCAAAGAGTTGTTTTCTTTTTCCATTTTATCAAATCTATATTTTAATGAGTTACATGCTTTTTGCATTTCACTAAGTTTATTTTGTGTTGCCTTTTCCAAAGCTTCTTGCAAAGTTTTCATTTTCTTTCCCCATTTTTCTTCTAGTTCTCTTTTAAGATACCTTTTAATTTCTTCTAGAAGAGCCTTCTGTGGTGGGGATCAATTGATATCATCTTTTGGAGCTTCATCTGGTGATGATCTGCTTTTAGTCTCCTCAGGGTTTGAAATCCGTTCTTCTCTTTCATCATAAAAACTATCTATGGTCAGAGTTCTCTTTGCTTTTTTTATTCATTTTGTTTTTTAAAGTTCAGATGTGTTTTTTTTTTTTTTTTTTTTGTTTTGTTTTGTTTTGTTTTGTTTGTTTGTTTTTTTGGGGGAGTATTCAAGTTTTCTCTATAAGCCACTGTGGCTGAGATGGGTCAATACTGGCTGCACTGGGTCAGTATTTATTGATTTCTGGTGCTGGGTGGGCATTGCCAGGTCCTGTAAGATTCTGGCATTTTTGGGTTCACTCTTTATCTTTTGTGTTTGTCTTAGATGTTTTATAACTTCTCTGCTGATCCACTGGCTTGTATAGCCAAAACTGCTGTAGATTCCTCCCCGTAGATTCTCCATGGAGTCTGCACCACTCTGGATTTGCACTGCCACATTGGCCTCTGTGCTTGGCCTGCTTGCATTTGGCCTGCCTCCCTCTATGCCAGATTGAATCAGACCTTTCTTGGCAGTATTTGAAATTATCTTCTTCTGGTAATCTGTTGCATTCCCAATATTTGTAGGTTCTGCCAGTCCAGAAATAATTCAGAGGCTGAATTTGCTAATTAGTCTGAGGGTTGTGGGAAAAGATGAGAAAGCAGCATATGTCTTTTCCACCATCTTGATTCCATCTCCCAGAAAGTAACCATTTATAAAACGTAAACATTTTTAAATAAATGAGCAAGAGTTAAAACAAATTGTTGATATCCATTCTAACTCAAAGAACTGTGATCTCATGCAGAGAATATTTCCTCCAAATGATGCAGAATGTAAGCTATTAATGTAAGCTCACCCTATGTGACTCTTACCCATGCCTGTCCATAAAATCACCACAAAGGATCCACCAATCCACCAAACCATCATTCATCAATGCAGGAAACTTTCCTCGTTTGTTTGTTTGTTCTTTTCGGGCATCAGGAGAATACATTGAAACTCTTGGGCCTCTATTCTGTCATCCCTTGCCCACCTGGAGTGACCATCACATCTTTTCTTCCTTACATACATTTCTTGGATGTTTCTTACTTTTGCTTTCTTTGATGTTCCTCACTGATTATAGGTTTAGGCCTCCTTTCACTCATACTTGACTTTATTGTATGAATCATTTTCATTGTTTTAGAGATAGTTTTCTACTTTTTGCAGACAAACAGAAACACTAGGAGAATGTTTTATTAAAGTATGGGATTTTGTATCTCCAAAAGAAGCTTGAGTTGCTATAGTAGCTATGTAGTTTCCAAAACCAAAAAAGTGTAATAACATGCCTCCAAGGAGTTTATATTCTACTGAATCCTAAGGGCTCCTTATAGTGATAAATACCAGCACAGAAAGCAATGATGAATGACTACTGATCGGACTGAAATTTGTTCTACCTTTCTAACTTGGATCTTTTCTAATTTGTTCATAGACAGTTTTGGTCAAGAGTAGGTCCAAGCTAAAAGGGCACCAAGAGATCATTCTACAATATAGTGAATTTAGAACTAAGAATGACAATAAAGATTTATTTTGTCTCCTAAAATGTATCTGTAAAATGAGGGACTTAGAACCAGAGAGGGACTCAGGGATTGGAGAGAGACTTTGAAGGGTCAAACAGATTAGTGCTGGCCTCCTACACTTTCACCACTGAGACAAAGGTCAGTCTGAAAGGCTCTAAGAAAGCTGGCCTTGGCCCCAGGCAAAGGCACTAGATTATGAAGGAGATAATAAAGGATTTAGACTTTAACACCTGGCTATTCTTGTGGTGATTACTCAACAGAAAGGAAGGCTACTCCCAAGACCTCCAGAAAACCAAAAAGAACATGACAATTTTCAATTCATGAATCAAGACAAGCATTTCTTTCCTTCTTTTTTTTTTTTTTTTTTTTTTGAGGCAATTGCGCAGGAACAAAAAGCTACTAAGGACCAAGTGTTTAAGATCAGAGTTGAACTCAAGTTGTCCTGACTCCAGGACTAGTGCTTTATCCACTGAGTCCTTTTGCTGCCCCAAAACAAGCATTTTTATAGCACAACAGAATTTAAAAAGATTATTGCAAATGACACCATAAATCTATCATGTACAAACTGAATTTCTAATACCTCTCTGGATCCTTATTGGACAAACTAAGGTGAAACAAGGGTTAAAAATCCTTGGTCTTGTTTTTTACTTTATCTGACCAAAGACTATACTTAGAACAATAGAGAGTAAAGGACCCTGAAACTTAGTAACATGAGAATGGCAGGTGAGCTTTTTAAGCTTTTCTTTCAAATTGCTGGAGTAAACAACCTCTGGATGGGAAAAGAACCCCAGTTTCTTTTCTTAGGTACGTATTAAGGGTCTTTTAGATAGGTGGCTCAATGGATAATGTCCTGACCTGGATCAGGAAGTCTTGTATAGAAATTGTCTGCCTCAGTTTTCTCATCTGTAAAAAAGAGGTGATAGAGCACCTACATCCTAGGTTGTTGTGAAGATAAAGAGATAATATTTGTTGTGTTTTAAAAACATTAAAGTATTACATAAATGTAAGTTATTTTAAATTCAAAGTTTCTTTGACATACAAAGGGCAATTAGAGAATGATAAAATATAGAGGGCCACAGATAGTGGGGGAACTCTGGGTAAGGTAAAAGACCCTTTAGCCCAAAGGAAACCCGCTGACAATATCTGGTTTGGCTCCCCATTTCCTTGGTGTTCACACTGTTTCCTGAGACATCAAAGAGGATGTGACCACCTGTGTTCTACTTGAAGCAAGGATACTTATGGCAGGGTGTGTTTACTCAGTGTGATTGATGAGATAATGGTTCTCTAATTCACATATACTTAGTGTGATATGGTGATGTAATGGTTCTACAGTTGGCACATGTTCAGTGTGCTATAGTGATGTAAACATACTAAGGTATTTAAGGGCTGAGAGGACTGAAAAGGAGAGAGTGTGTGCTCAAACTTTATCTCAGACTCAGAGACTACAGGCTCCAGACTCCAGGCTCCAGACTCTATCCTTGACCATCCTTGTGGTAACTATCCTGCTGAAACCAAGGCCCATCCAGAGAACCTTCAGAAACTAGCCTGGACATTACATTTTGGCACCCAGTGTGGTGCATTGAAAGAAGCACATTACATTTTGAGGCTCTGGATATACACTCAGCAGTTTGATGAGACTGTAAACTCAGGGGAAAAGTCCTCATGACCCAGAAATAGAGTGAGTACAAAACTAGACAAGCAGGAAAATTCAGTAAGGGCTAAACTAGTCACTTTTGTTTTTCAGCGGAAATGGGGCAAATACTAAGAAAAGAGCCTCCCCCACACCAAGGGAAATGTGTAGCATGCCTAGTTAGGTTAATAAAGAAGCAAGGTTTGTTGGTAACTTGGAAGCAGATCACTAGACTCTTAAATAAATATTAGAGTGCACGTCTCCTTGGGTCTCTAAGGAAGATAAACTAGAGAGAGATATGTGGAAACTAGTGGGAGAGCAACTAATTAAATATTAAGAAGCTAAAGGTCCTGATTCAATTTCTGAGGAAACATTCCTTATGTATAACATAATACAATTGGCTTTAAAGAAGCCCACAAGTTCTAAAAAAAAAAAAAAAAATAATGTGGGCAGCCAGACAAAGAAGTATAAGGAGAAAGAGCAGGAGAGGGATGGCATTGACAAAGCAGCTGAAAGGCATGGAGAGTTAGACAAGAAAGAAGTTAAGGACAGTGCTGATAAGCTTAAAGAGTGTGGTGCTTCTGATTTTCACAGCTCAGTTTCACCTCTGCCCACACCCGAGTAGGTGCCCTTAGAGCATCCCCCATCTCCTGACCATCCTCCCTCAATTTTACCTTCGTGGGTGGAGGGAGAAGGAGGAGTGGGAAGGGCAGTGACACCATCAGCATCACTCATGAAGCAGTTTTGTCCACCCCCTATCACACGATTGCAAAAGGCATTAATTAAAGCTAAAAATGGACAGGATATATCTGATTTAAAAAATAGAAACATACCCTGTGATTGAAATGTTTGACTCTTCAAGTCAAGAAAGAAGAAGATATACTCCGTTTAAACTGAAAATTATCAAAGATCTTAAAAAGGCTTGCACTCTGTATGGGTCTAGATCATCTTATGTTAAGATGGTATTAGAGAATTTAGTTTATAAAATTGTAACCCTTAGTGATTGGAAAGCTATAGCAAACAAATGTTTAGAACCTGGACAAAACTTATTACGGCTTTCTGAGTATAGTTAACTCTGTAGAATGCAAGCCCAACAAAATAGGCAACCTGGAGTTAATACATCAGTCACCTTTGATCAACTAGCAGGTTTAGGTCCTTATGCAAACACTTTAGCACAGATTAATTACTCTATAGCAACATATGAGCAAATTGCTTCTGTTGCTATCAAAGCATGGGGCACCCTCCCAGGAAGATAAGAAAAAGAAGAAGCCTTGACAAACATAGGGCAAGGTTCAAATGAACCCTTTGCTGATTTCGTGGGACCTCTGCAGACAGCTGTCATATGAATTATTGGTGAAAATGCAGCAATAGAAAATAGGATAAGACAACTTGCTAGAGAAAATGCTAATGAGAATTGTAGAAGAATTATACTAGGACCACACAAAGATGCTCCTTTAGAGAAAATCATAAGATGCTGTGCCACAATGGGCACATATATCTTTTATACCCAGGCTCTGATGCTGCAGGCTTCCCAAGATCCAAACATGGGAAGACTGGGTCCCTGTTGGCAAGGTACTTACAGAGAGACTCATCAGTGCTTTCAATGTGATAAAGTAGAGTATTTGAAAGCTCAATGTTGGCATAAACATAGAGTGAAAAAACAAGGTGGGAGAACAAGACCCAAAACTTCATGTACAAAATGAAAGGAGGCTTCCATTGGGCATCAGAATGTAGATTGAGACAGGGAAATGGGAAGCGGGCCTCAGCTCTAGGGCCCCAAGTAAAAAGCACTTGGAGCATGATGGCAGCCGATGTCATACCCAGAGAGTCTTTAGAAGTTACTCCAATGTGATCATTTAGCTGAGAACCAACCTGATGGGGGAAAGAGATTATAATTGGGGAGAATAGAGTTGTATGCAGTTGGGACTACTGAATATCCCCTGGAAGGGTGAAATCTCTCTCTGTCCAGCTTATAGATCCCTTGCCTCCACACTCAGTAGGCTTAACCATTTTTCCTCCTGAGAATACTTACAAAACAGTATCCATTCATACACTGATTTGGGAAACTGGGGAATGTGTAGCTAATATTTCAGTCATACAGGTAAACAATGTGTGACATCACCAAAGAGAAGTAGTAGCATCAGGTTTTCTGATACATACTTCTAATAGGCAATTTGGTGATATTTATCCAGATTTTGACTCCCAGCAATAAAATACAGGAATATTCTAGACTACAGCTTACAGCTGACCGGCCTATGCTCATTATCAATGTAAATGGCATACTATCAAAAAGGGTTGGTAGACACTGGGGCAGATCATACAATCTTTAGAGGTTCCAGTTGGCCCAGTCATCAACCAAAGATTAAGGCAAACACCTATATGTCTAGCATAACAAGCAATAAAAACAGATAATGGAATTCCATATACTTCTAAACATTTTGCACACTTTTGTGCACAGTTTCAGATTTTATACACCACTGGCATACCTTTTAATGCTCAAGGATAGGGAAAAGTGGAAAGAAGAAACAGAGATATCAAGATGCTCCTCTAAAAATAAAAGAAAGGGGGAGCTATAGGTAACCCTAAAGAACTTTTAAATTTAGCTCTCTATACTATTTTTTGTTTTGTTTTGTTTTGTTTTTGTTTTTGATTTTTGATAAAGATGCACTGTTCCAGGAGTCAGGTTTTATAACCCACTGGAAGGGCAATGTCCAGTGTGAGCAACTTCACTATTTTTAGATAATCATCAGGTGATGTGGAGAGATCAGAAAGTGGTCAATTGAAGAGGCCAGATAGATTAACTGCTTGAGGGAGAGGGTTTGCTTGTAGCCCTACAGATAGAAAAGAAATCAGATGGGTGCCAAAGAATCATATCTGCCTTGTCCATCAGAGAGAGATGGAAAAAGATAACACCCTTGAAATGAAGAAGACCCAAGAAACATCAGATGATTCCATCTCTGACTATATGTGCCACTGAAACAGAGCATGGCTTTTAACTCACTGTGTATAGCAATCGACTTATGAACATCAAAAATTGTTGATGAGATTGTTGCAGAACTTCAAAATCTGCAGGAATCATTGGATTCCCTGACACATGAAGTAATAGACAATAGATTGGTTTTGTACTATCTCTTGGCTGCTGAAGGAGGTGCATGTGTGAATGTTATTTACATACCCCCTTTCTAAGACTTATGGACATGTATAATTCCTCATATTGATTCATATTGTTTGTTACATCACTAAGAGCTTGTGTTTTATTACTATGTGCTTATGTAATACCTCCTATGTTGATGGATTTATGTATATCTGTTTCAAGTAAGACCCTTCAGCCCAGAGGAAACCTGTTAACAATATCTGGTTTGACTATCGATTCCCTTTGGTGTTCTCACCTCCCTTCCTGAGAAGTCAGGGAGGGAGTGACCACTTGTGTTCTAAAACAAAAGAAAGCTGGAGATGTAGAGCTCTGGAACTCTGGAAAAGTATACTTGAACCAAAGATATTTACAACAGGGGGTTTACTCAGTGTGATTGATGAGATAATGGTTTTCTAGTTCACATATACTTAGTACTTAGTACACTTGGCATATGCTCAGTGTGTTTAGTGATGTAATTGTACTAAGGTATTTAAGGGCTGAAAGGACTTCAAATAAGCAGACTTGAGTGAGAGTGTGCTCGAGCTCAGACTCCATACTCCCAACTCCCGACTCCAGACTTGAGACTCTATCCCTGACCATTCTCATGGTGATTCTCCTGGCGACCAAGACCAGTCCAGAGACCCATGAGAAAGCTAGCCCAAAATATACAGTAAAAAATTTGTAAAAATCTGGTTTATTCCAAATGCCAAAAAAAGTTGATATAGCAGGGGAAAATTTTTAATCTCCACAGATACTATGTATAAAAATTTTCAAAAGGTATGATCAAAATGAGCATATTTTAAAAATTAATCTTATTAAATAGTTAATTAAATTAAATTTTAAATTAGTTAATTTAGAAATTCATCTATTTAATATAGTATAGAAAAGAATTAGAAGCCAATTAATTGCTAAGATACAAAATTAAAGAGAGCTCTATGTTCAGTAAGATGTCAAAAATCTACTATATTGCTTGCCAATTGACTTTATAATTTGAATAATTTCAAATGAGAGTATGTCAAAATTTAACAAACTAAGAATACAGATTGAAATACAGGAAGAGTCAAGTTATAAAAGCAAATTAAAAGATATTTGAAATTATAACTATGTTCAACTGTTAAATACTCATAGAATCCAGGAATCATAAGAATACAAAGGTCAAATTATGTTAGGGCAAGAAAAGTACAATTTATGAAATAGAAGTATATGTATGCTATAAATTACATGAGGGGAAAAATCATTAGATTAAAGATCCCAGTAATATGCATCTTAATAACAATTACAATAGGCATTGATTAAGAGCTTACTGTATACCAGGCACTGTGTATATATGTATAAGTATGTGTATGTATATGTGTATATATGCATATGAATACATACATACACTATTTATACAGTGTAAATGGAAAGGAATCTCAAAAGCAAGTCACTTGCATTGGGAGAAGTAAGTTGAGTTGGGAAAGGTCTTTTGTAGAAGGATTTGAGTTGAGTCTTGAAGGAAACTTTGGAAGTGAAGAGGTGGAGAAGAAGAGGAAAAACATTCTAGATATGAAGAATAGTCAAAGGAAAGGCATGAGATCTGAAAATGCAAATATCATGTTGAAGTGACTGTCTGCAAGTAAACTAGTAAAATTAGAACTGAGTGTATGGAGGGAATTAAAGTAAAGAAAACCAGAAAGTTAAAAAAAAGGGCCTATTTGTGAAGAGCTTCAAATACCAGAGAATTTGATATTTATGAAATTTATAAGTTGACCTAAGGGAACCATTAGAAATTGAGTAGGCCCCAGGACCAGATGGATTTACATGTGAATTCTACCAAACATTTAAAGAACAATTAACTCCAATGCTAAATAAACTATTTGAAAAAATAGGGATTGAAGGAGTCCTACCAAACTCCTTTTATGACACAGACATGGTACTGATACCTAAACCAGGTAGGCTGAAAACAGAGAAAGAAAATTATAGACCAATCTTCCTAATGAATATTGATGCTAAAATCTTAAACAAAATATTAGCAAAAAGATTACAGAAAAATTGTCACCAGGATAATACACTATGACCAAGTAGGATTTATACCAGGAATGCAGGGCTGGTTCAATATTAGGAAAACTATTAGCATAATTGACTATATCAATAACCAACCAAACAAAAACCATATGATCATCTCAATAGATGCAGAAAAAGCATTTGATAAAATCCAACATCCATTCCTAATAAAAACACTTGAGAGCATAGGAATAAATGGACTTTTCCTTAAAATGTCAGGAAAATATATTTATATTTATATATATAAAAAATATATGTCAGGAGCATATATTTAAAACCATCAGTAAGCATCATATGCAATGGGGAAAAACTGGAACCTTTCCCAGTAAGATCTGGAGTGAAGCAAGATTGCCCACTATCACCATTATTATTTAATATCGTATTAGAAACACTAGCCTCGGCAATAAGAGTCGAGAAAGATATTAAAGGAATTAGAGTAGGCAATGAGGAAACCAAACTATCACTCTTTGCAGATGATATGATGGTATACCTAGAGAACCCCAGAGATTGTACTAAAAAGCTATTGGAAATAATTCATAATTTTAGCAAAGTAGCTGGCTACAAAATAAATCCCCACAAATCCTCAGCATTTTTATACATCACCAACAAAACCCAACAGCAAGAGATACAAAGAGAAATTCCATTCAGAATAACTGTTGATACCATAAAATATTTGGGAATCTATCTACCAAAGGAAAGTCAGGAATTATATGAGCAAAATTATAAAAAAGTCTCCACACAAATAAAGTCAGACTTAAATAATTGGAAAAATATTAAGTGCTCTTGGATCGGCCGAGCGAACATAATAAAGATGACAATACTCCCTAAACTAATCTATTTATTTAGTGCTATACCAATCAGACTTCCAAGAAAATATTTTATTGATCTAGAAAAAATAACAACAAAATTCATATGGAACAATAAAAAGTCGAGAATCTCAAGGGAATTAATGAAAAAAAAATCAAATGAAGGTGGCCTAGCTGTACCTGATCTAAAATTATATTATAAAGCAGCAGTCACCAAAACCATTTGGTATTGGCTAAGAAATAGATTAGTGGATCAGTGGAATAGGCTAGGTTCACAAGACAGAATAGTCAACTATAGCAATCTAGTGTTTGACAAACCCCTAACTTCTGGGAAAAGAATTCATTATTTGATAAAAACTGCTGGGATAATTGGAAATTAGTATGGCAGAAATTAGGCATGGACCCACACTTAACACCATATACCAAGATAAGATCAAAATGGGTCTATGACCTAGGCATAAAGAACGAGATTATAAATAAATTAGAGGAACATAGAATAGTTTATCTCTCAGACTTGTGGAGGAGAAAGAAATTTGTGACCAAAGATGAACTAGAGACCATTACTGATCACAAAATAGAAAATTTTGATTACATCAAATTAAAAAGCCTTTGTACAAATAAAACTAATGCAAACAAGATTAGAAGGGAAGCAACAAACTGGGAAAACATTTTCACAGTTAAAGGTTCTGATAAAGGCCTCATTTCCAAAATATATAGAGAACTGACTCAAATTTATAAGAAATCAAGCCATTCTCCAATTGATAAATGGTCAAAGGATATGAACAGACAATTTTCAGAGGATGAAATTGAAACTATTACCACTCATATGAAAGAGTGTTCCAAATCATTATTGATCAGAGAAATGCAAATTAAGACAACTCTGAGATACCACTACACACCTGTCAGATTGGCTAAGATGACAGGAAAAAATAATGATGAATGTTGGAGGGGATGCGGGAAAACTGGGACACTAATGCATTGTTGGTGGAGTTGTGAACGAATCCAACCATTCTGGAGAGCAATCTGGAATTATGCCCAAAAAATTATCAAATTGTGCATACCCTTTGATCCAGCAGTGTTTCTAGTGGGCTTATATCCCAAAGAAATACTAAAGAAGGGAAAGGGACCTGTATGTGCCAAAATGTTTGTGGCAGCCCTGTTTGTAGTGGCTAGAAGCTGGAAAATGAATGGATGCCCATCAATTGGAGAATGGCTGGGTAAATTGTGGTATATGAATGTTATGGAATATTATTGTTCTGTAAGAAATGACTAGCAGGATGAATACAGAGAGGACTGGCGAGACTTACATGAACTGATGCTAAGTGAAATGAGCAGAACCAGGAGATCATTATACACTTCGACAATGATATTGTATGAGGACATATTTTGATGGAAGTGGATTTCTTTGACAAAGAGACCTAACTGAGTTTCAATTGATAAATGACGGACAGAAGCAGCTACACCCAAAGAAAGAACACTGGGAAACGAATGTGAACTGTCTGCATTTTTGTTTTTCTTCCCGGGTTATTTATACCTTCTGAATCCAATTCTCCCTATGCAACAAGAGAACTGTTCGGTTCTGCAAACATATATTGTATCTAGGATATACTGCAACATATCCAACATATAAAGGACTGCTTGCCATCTAGGGGAGGGGGTGGAGGGAGGGAGGGGAAAAAAAATCGGAACAGAAATGAGTGCAAGGGATAATGTTGTAAAAAAGAAAAATTACCCTGGCATGGATTATGTCAATATAAAGTAATTATTAAATAAAAATTAAAAAAAATAAAAATAAATAAATAAAAAAGAAATTGAGTAGGATTGATACAGTCACTTCAGAACTATATTAGGATGATGTTCCAAGGAAGAAATTCAAAATTCCTAGGAAGAATGTGGGAAAGCTATATTGTCTTTGAAAGACATAGGTCATTATAGAAAAAAAAATTAAAACTTTTTTTTTATATAGAAATTTTTTATAGAAATATTTGGTTTTCAATTGCTTTGGCTGTTGTCCTACTTTTACTCTTAAATAATTGACTTATCTGGATGTCTCACCAGGGGTTCTGTAAGCTTGTTTTTCTCTTAAATATTTCTTCCTCTTTTAGAAAGTAATATTGTTCATAACCACCCTTCTATCCATCGTACTCTAATAAAGTTTTTGATGTATTTATAAAATAATGATTTTGGAAAAAAAAATGGAAATTACCAAAATTTCTTTCCTTCCTTCTTTCCTTCCTTCCTTCCTTCAGCACTCTAGTTTGTAATTTATTTGATATTAGTAATTCAAGGGTCATTAAACAAAAATGTTTACTGTTCTATATAACTGTGTGTTTCACTGTGTGTATGTGGGGATGGGACAGTACTATAGGGTAGTACTGTAAACCTGGAAGATCATGCAGGTCTCACAGGTGACAGGCTTTACCAAGGAAAGGGGGATAACTGTCTAGTGCATTTTCCCCAAAATACTTTACCATTCTGGGAGAACCTTAATGCTAGAGTGATATTATAAGCCTAGAGTATAAGGTAGAACTTTAAAGACAGTTGCAGGGAATCAGAGAGGAAAGAAGACATACTTTGATTATTTGTAGGCTTTCTGTTTTGAATATTTTATTTTTCACAGATTCAGTACTACTTGTCCTCTATTCATAAAGGAGAAGGAAGGAAGGAAGAAGGGAGAGAGAGAAAGGAAGGGAAATAGGGAGGGAGAGAGGAAGACAGGCAGATAGGCAGGAAGGAAGGAGGGAAGAAAGGAGGGAGCAAGGGAGAGAAGAGCAAGGAACAGCATTGCCCATCTGGCCAGTTGGGTCCTTAGTGGTGCAGATATTAAAACTTCCAGATTGTTATTTGTCATTCACTTTTGAAGAGGACCAGTGATATCAGGAAAGTAATGTCCTGATTTGAAAGTAGCTTACATTGGATTTAATGAGACAACACCATGCAAAGTCACAATCTTAATCTTCCTCTGGCACCTTCTGGGTCCTTTGACAAAATATAGATCAAAAAGACTGGAGATGGCCCTACAATTGAAATTGACCATTTTAAGCTAAAGTCTTTGTCATGTCTCAGTTTGTTGGGACAATTCCCATTTAGAGATTAAAAATAGGTAAGAAATGAGGCAAAGAATGACCTTTTACCTAGTCAAAAAACATGTAGGGTGGGGAAGATCCTCAGGTTTTCTGGCCAAAATGAAAATAATTGTTAATTACTATTATACTCATGAAGTCATAAACTACCAACAAAGAATCAAACAAGGGCATAGAAGAAAAGATGTCACTTAAGAGATTTATGATGTGAAAAGAAGTAGATTTGTTTTATAATAATCAATCAGCAAATGTTTACTAAGAGTCTCCTATATGTTAGGCACTGTTAAACAATGAAAATGAAATAGCATAAAACAGTTCCTATGGATTGTAATAATAAAAAAGCCTTCTTTCTTTATAAGTATTTATCCACTATAGAAAGATCTAGAAGACTGCCCCTTCATGTTGAGTGATTGTGAAGAATTGTAGGAGAACATAGAAGAAAACTTCAAAGCAAATTGAGAAAGCATGAATGGGTTGGATCTACATTGCTGAGGAGAGTACAGTCACAATAAGTTCACAATAAGATCAAAGTTAGAAGCATTTTAATGCCATTCAATACTGGTATTGAAATTTAATTGAAATCTTAGAAAAGGAATCACTGTTTGAGCTAGGCCTGATGTAAGTCAGGCTGGTGGTTGAGGCTTGCAATTGAAATAAAATGACAATCATAGTGTAATGCCAATGAAATTGAGGCAAGATAGAGATTAGAGAGTTTTTAATATTTTATTTTGATTTCTGAGAGGGAGAGATTTTCTTGGACCAAAGCATCCATTTTTTGTCCCAGGGCTGATGTCTTAAAGCATTAAGCATCAAATGTGAGATTCCAGAGATTCTTTATAGGATTTTAGTGATAAGGGAGAACAAAGAGAGAAGGAAGGAGGCAGAGTGAGCACTAGACATTCTGATAAGTTGGGAAGGTCTGGAGCATGATGTCTAAAATAGAAGATCTTCCCCTTATCTGAAATTAAATATTTACAATTTATAATCTTAGAGTAGCCAGCCCTAAGTTATATCAGTCCTACTGTTGGGGAGGAGTGTGAAGTTGCAACTAGGGGAACTGAGTCAGAACAATTCAAGGAAATTGAGGCAGAACAATTTAGGGAAACTGAGGTAGGATAATAAAAGGAAACTGTGGCACAGCAATAGCTTATCTAATAGGAAGGGGAAAAAGAAAGAAGACAGAGGAGGGGAAGAAAGAAGAAAGATGGAAGGAAGGAAGGAAAGAAGGAATGAAGGCAAGAAGGAAGGGAAGGAAGGAGGGAGGAAAAGAGGGAATATGAGAGGGATGAAGAAAAGAATGAAGAAAGGAAGGAAGGAAGAAAAGAAGGGAATGAGAGAAGGAGGAAAAAAGGAATAAAGGAAGGAAAAGAGGAAGGAGGGAAGAAAGGAGAGGAGTGAAGGAAGGAAGGAGGGAAGGAGGGAGGGAAGGAAGGAGAAAAGGAAGGAGGGAAGGAAGAAAAGAAAGAAGGAAAGAGGGAGGGGGTGATGAGGGAAGAAGGGAGGGAAAGAAGGAAGGAAGGAGGAAAGGAGGGAGGGATAGAAGGAAGGAGGAAAGGAGGGAGGGAAGGAGGAAAGGAGGGAAGGAAGGAAGAAAGGAAGGAGGAAGGAGGGAAAGAAGGAAGTAAATAAGGAATGAAGGAGGGAGGGAGGAAGAAAAGAAGGAGGGAAGGAGGGAAGAAAAGAAGGAAAGAGGGAAGGAAGGAAGGGGAAAAAGGAAGGAGGGATGAAGGAGGGAGGAAGGAAGGAGGGAGGGAAGGAAAGAAGAAAGATAGGGAGGAAGGAAGGAAGGGAGAGAGGGAAGGAAAGAGAGAGGGAGAGAAGACGGAAGGAAGAAAGGATAGAAGGAGAGAAGGAGGGAAAGAAGGAAGGAAGGAAGGAAGAGAAGGAGGGAGGGAGAGAGGGAAGCAAGAAGGAGAATAACAAAAAGAAGAGGAAAGGAGAAGAAAGAAAAGGAGAAGGAAGAGGAAATGATGCTGATAATGATAAAGTTATAATGTTATTGCTTCATTTGTCATGGTGCCAAGGCCAGTGAGAAATATTTGTTAAGATTTGAAATCTTTGTACAGCTTTTACTCTTAAACTATAAGGAAGCTACATCAAAAGATTCAGTCTTAGTCCCTTGCACCAACTAAACTTTGAAGATAATCTCATTAATTTTCAGGGAAATATTCTCTTGGGGTAAGTGGTTTTCATAATATAAGAATTGCTTATGAACTTTGATCTCATGAGATGTCTGGGCCATATGGTATACACAATGCCATCATGGCTGAGTTATATATCATGTTAAACATAAAAAGGAACCAACTGCAGCACTAACCATTCGTTTTCACAGCTTGAATTTCTAATTTCTTTCTTAGTCCTGGTTTTCACAAATAAATAACTTGCTTTTAGAAGATGATCAAGCATTTCCAAACTAGAGTTTCCATTCTAATTAATAACAAGTTCTCTAAAAATGGTTCAAGGAATAGCAGAGGAAGAAACAATTTTAGAACAGTAGTAATATATTTGTGACTTGTGGAAAGACTTTCTTTAAACCCTGCCACTTATAATTGCCTAGAACAACAACTTCGGAATGATTATATACATTGAGTACAAGTAGTACAATGGCCCCAAACTAGGCAAAGCTCCTTTATTCTCTGTGATCAATTTGAGTAAAGTGAGAACTGACAAAGCAAATCTTAGCACAATGCTTTATAATAATATTCCATGTCAATATTTTCAAAGCTTTGCAATTAATTCTGAAAGGTAAAAAGTCTTCTTCTTCTTCTTCTTCTTCTTCTTCTTCTTCTTCTTCTTCTTCTTCTTCTTCTTCTTCTTTTTTTAAGACTTCAGGATTATTGTATTTAAACAACAAAGCTCAGTTGTATCAATTCAGGACTACAAAAAGTAGGAGGCCTGCAGAGTTCAACAAGAGAGAATTTAAAGTGAAAGCTGGAAATTAATTATGAAGGGTGGAAAGTGCCTATAATGGAATTAGATAATTGTTTATTAAAATATGTTTACCAAAAACTTTAAGTAAAACTTCACATTTTCAATTCCACAATATTGGTTCACAGTATAATGATAAATGAGTCCTTAGAAATTACACAATGATTCAACAAGTATGGGATCAGTTCTGGTTATCTTAATAGTAAACTTATATAGAACTTTATTACTGAAAAGTACTCTATTTATACAATTTTTTTGAGCAGCACAACAGGCCAAAGTACATTGTATATGTATTTCTCTTAATTTAAAGATGAGAAAAACAAGGCTCTGATAGGGTTAACCCCAAGATCACACAGATAATAATTCTTTGGAGGCAATTTTCTTGCCTGCTAAATGAAGTTGGATTTGAGGTCCTCCCTAGCTTTAGTTCTCTGACTCAAGTAGTTTTAATTTGAATCCATCAGAGATGGAATTTGAACCACCCTCTCTCAGCTCAAAAACTGTTCATTTTCTACATATCCTACTTCCTCCCAATAAGTTAACTTCAAAATAAAGGATTTGTAATAAATAATGATCCTTCCCGCTTTTCCCTTCTATGATATCATAATTCTAAGTTTCTATTTGATTACTGCAATGTGCTTAGCAGTGTTGTTGGCATTGTAAGTGATGCAATAAAGAAAAAAAAAAGGTTTGATCATTGTACTTTTGTTATCCACAGTCTCATTACAAAATTGATCCACCATCCTTTATAGACTTTCACTCATTGAAGTATTAGTTTAATATCAGTAAAACTATTAGCATAATTGACTATAATAAAAACCAAACTAACAGAAATCATATGATTACATTCATAGATGCAGAAAAAACATTTGACAAAAGACAGCATTTGTTCCTATTAAAAACACTAGAGAACATAGGAATAAATAGAGTTTTCCTTAAAATAATAAGTAGCATGCATCTAAAACCATTAGCAAGCATCATATTTAGTGAAAATAAATTAGAACCATTCCCAATAAGATTATGGGTCAAACAAGGTTGCTCATTATCACTATTACTATTTAATATTATGTTTAAAATGTTAGCTTTAGCAATGAGGAAAGAAAAATAAATTTTTGGAATTTATTCCAAATATTATTCCAAATATATTATTATTTTGGAAGAATAGGTAATGAGGAAACAAAATTCATCACTCTTTGCAGATGATATGATGGTATATTTAGAGAATATTAGAGAATCAATTAAAAAAAAAACTATGAGAAACAGTTAACAACTTTAACAAAGTTGCAGGATATAAAATAAATCCACATAAATCATTAGCATTTTTATGTTACTAAAAAAAGTTCAGCAGAAAGAGATAGAAAGAGAAATTCTACATAAAATAACTGTAGATAATGTAAAATATTTGCAAGTCTACCTGCCAAGATAAAGCCAGGAACTATATGAATGCAATTACAAACACTTTTCACACAAATAAAGTTAAATTTAGATTTGCAATCCTTTGAGGATGATAATACCTTTTCTAAATCATCATTAATACAGAATATGACTTCCTTATTTTCATTACCTGTTGTCTTTTCATCATCCTGGGAATGTAGATGGGAAGTGGCTCTTGCAATTTTTATTCTGGAAGATATTTCATAGTCAACTCAGAGCCTATAGGAACTCATTTGGCTGCATCTAAATTATTAGTTCATTTTTAAAATTACATTGCTTTAGATATTTATAAAATGCTTCTTACCCAATTGCATTTTTTGCAATGCTTTGCCTAAGGTTATCCTTAGAACTAATATAGAAAAATCATTTTGGTTCTATATATTTGACTTGTCCCTTTCCTCCTACTTCAATTAAAATGAGGAGAAAACTGAAGCAAGTGGGCAGTAAAAAGAGCTCTAGTTTGCTGATGCTTGTAGAGCCAAGTCACACTAGTTTTATGAATAACAAAAACAAAAACAGATTGATTAACTGGTTCAAAAGCAAGTGACATTTGCAATCCTGGAATCTACCAGGATGGCAAAGCCAGAGCAAAAGTATATACATTCTCAAATAAGAGGCATGAGCAAGCTCTTTGTGGGGAGCTGGGTAGTGGATCATTTACTAGTGATTGGGGGGAAACTGAAGAGTTTTCAGTTTGCTCCTTACGTGAAACATAGTAAACACTGGAATTGATGCTAAAAGGGTTTGCGTGGATGTGGATGTGGGTGGATGTAATTGTCAGTCTATTTGACTGTCAGCATATTGCAGCCTGGTATTGATAGCAGTAGGAAGGGAACAGAATAGTTCCTATAAAGATAGTCATATAGATAGCTTAGGGGCATCTAATCAAAATAATAACTAGCATTTATATAATGCTATGTGGTTTACAAAGTATCTCTGATATCTCAACTGATCTATCTAAGAACCTTGCAGGATATGGGCCATTATCCCCATTTTAGGAATGAAGAAACTGAGGCATCAAGAAATTAAGAGATTTGCACAATGACACACAAGTAGTTTATATTTGAGGGAAGAGATGGACTTTCGTCCTGATTCCAAATGTAATACTTTTTTTTTTTCAATTCCCTGAACTGCCTCTTAGGAAGAACAGCTCTTAGGTATATGAAGATTGGATTATTGAAATAGGTTGTATCTCTCTCTGTCCCTTTTCCACTCTATCTTATACTCAGTTTCTAAATTGAATTTCCAAAAGCTCATGTCATTCCCTATTCAATAAACTCCCATGATTCCCTCTATATCACCGTTGGGATATAATATAAAATTTGTATAGCTGCCTGTCCAATTAACTCACAACCCCTGCATATACATCGCTCTGATCCAGTTTTATTAGCTTTCTTATTTGACCAAGATATCCCATGTCCCAATTCTAAGTATTTGAACTGGCTATCTCCCATGCATGGAATGTTCTTTCTTATATCTGCCTCCTGACTTTCCTTACTTTTTAAAACTTTCAGTTAAAATTTCAACTTCTAGAGAAAGCTTTTCCTGATTCCTCTCAATTCTAATGCCTTCTAGATATAGCATAAATCTTAAAAATCGATATAGATTTATCATGTCTGTACATAATTGTTTGCATGTTTTTGTCCATTATAATAAAGGCATTGAGGGCAGACACTGTCTTTTGCTTTTCTCTGTACCCCTAGGGATTAGTATTTGATAAATGTTGACTGACTTGAGTGACTAGATAATAGGCAACTTTATCAGGAGTTGATAAAAATCAACAAAATATCATTGGCAAATAAAAACATGTGGATGATTTCTTCATCAATAGGGGATCTCTCTTTGATAGAATCTTTACTGGGTATTTCCATAAGCATAACAAATACCTTTAACATGTGTATAACATTCTAGTTTGCATTTTATTTGCTATTAGTAAGTATTAGTTAATAATTTGGTATTGATAACCAGAGGGTTATTAACTTCTGCTGAGACTGGATTTTAACTCAGGTTTTCTTAACTCAAGGCTTAGTACTCTTTCTAGTTATGCCTCTGTTTGTGTATATTTATTGTCATCTCTCTGTCTGTCAACAATATGCTGCAGCCTGTTATTGATGATAATAGGAAGGGAACTGTTCCTATGAACTTGTAAGGGTAGTCACATAGGTAGCTTGGGAGCATCTAATTAAAATGATAACTAGCATTTATTTTATAATACTTTATAGGTTCCTAATATATCACTTTTCACCCTCTCTCCTGCTTGGAAAGTTCTATTTAAGACCATGGGATGGGGCGGAGCCAAGATGGCAGAGATGACACACATTTCTCTCTGACCTTCTTTACAAACCTCATAATAACTTTGAAATCTAGCCTCTGAATTAGCTCTGAATGGGCAGAACCCACAAATATTGGGAGTACAACAAATTATCAGCCAAAGATAATTTCAAAGATCACCAAAAAATGTCTGTTTCAATTGAAAATGGGAGGGAGGCAACGAGGGCAACCAGTACAAACACCAGCATAGACAGCTCAGTGTACCAAGAGAATTTGCCAGAGGAAACAGACCAGAAAAGATCTGTTTCAATCAGAAACAGGATAGAGGCAGCAAAGCACAAACAGCTGTCAACAACCACCAGCACAGCCAGAGGTGGGCCCCAGGGCAGAACATCTCAGTGTGGTGCTATGACTTCTGCAGGGCAGAGAATTTGCATAAGGAAGTGGACCAGAGAAGGTCTGCTTCAATCTGAAGTGGGAGAGAGAAAGTGAGGCCCGGGCAGCTGACCACAATTGCCAGTGTACATAACTCAAAGTCTGGGAGCTGTGCAGTCCAGGTTGCCTGAGCAGACTTTGACCACAAACACCAGGGCAGACAGCAGAGAACCCCACAGCATTGCTAACAACTCCACATGGCAGAGCCAGCACCAGGAGTGAATCAGCACTGACCTATCTCAGCTGCAGTGGTTTGGAAAATCTATCCCTCCCTAAAGGCGTACCTTAACTTAACTTTTAAAAAATTAGTAAAAAAGTAAAAAGAACTCTAACAATCAACAGCTTTTATAGTGAAAGAAGATTTCAACCCCTGAGGGGACTAAAGGCAGATTGTTTCCAGATGAAGCTCCACGTGGTAAAATAACCTGGTCCCTATGACACAAGACTCTCCTAGAAGAACTTAGAAAGGATCTTAAAAGAGGACTAGAGGAAAAATGGGAAAGGAAATGAAAGCCTTGCAAGAGAATCTGGAAAAGGCAACACAAAATAGACATAGTGAAATGGAAAAAGCATATAACTCATTAAAAGATAGATTTGAGAATCTGGAAAAAGAAAACAACTCCCAGAAAAATAGAATTTGTGAAACAGAAAAAGGAAATAACTTCTTAAAAAAAACAAAATTTGTGAAATGCAAAAAAGAAAATAACTCCCTAAAAAAAGAATTTGTGAAATGGAAAAAATTCCATAGAACAAAACAACTCATTCAAAAATTCAACTGGACAAATACAAAAAAAAGTAAAAAAAAGTAAATGAAGAGAATAACACACTAAAATTCAGAATTGAATAAATGGAAACGAATGACTCAATAAGGCAATAAGAATCAGTCAAGCAAAACCAAAAAGAAAATATAGAAAAAAATTTAAAATACTTAATGGGGAAAACAACCAAACTAGAAAGTAGATCTAGGAGAGACAATCTAAGGATTATTGGACTCTCTGAAATACATGATAATAATTAAAAAAAGGAAACCATCAAAGAGAACTGCCCAGATGTTATAGAAACAGAAGGCAAAATAGATACTGAAAAAATTCATCAATCACCTACAGAAAGAGAACCCAAAATTAAACTCCAAGAAATATTATGGTTAAATTCCAGAACTATCAGACCAAGGAAAAAATATTACAAGCAGCCAGAAGAAAACAATTCAAATACTAAGGAACCACAATAAAAATCACTCAGAATCTAGGAGCTTCAACATTAAAGGATTGAAGGGCCTGGAATCTGATATTCTAAAAGGCAAAGGAACTTGGTATGTATCCAAGAATAAACTCCCCTATTAAATTGAGCATCTTCTTCCAGGGAAGAAGATAGACATTCAATGAAATAGGTGAATTCCATATATTTCTGATGAACAAAACAAAACAAATCCAAAAAGTTTGACCTCCAAATATAAGACTCAAGAGAAGCATAAAAAGGTAAAAAGAACTCTTGACAACTGTATTTTTGTTATGGGTATACATAAAGAGTACATGTATAATTTGGTTTACTATTATAATATAAAAAAGGATCTAGAAGTGGAAAGAAAATTGTACCAGAAAAAGGGAAAACTGGAGGTAAAAAGAAGGAAACTACATCTCATGAAGAGTCAAAGGAAATGTATTATGTCTGAGGGAATATAGAGAGGGGAATGAACATAGTGTGAACTTACTCTCATCAGACTTGGCTCAAAGAGAAAATATTAAACATATTCAGTTTACAGAGAAACTTCTTCCACCTCCTTGAGAAGTGGGAGGGGAAAGGCAAAAAGTGAAGGGATGGGATAAATAAAAGGGATTACAGAAATTGAAAGAGAAAGGTTTAAAAAAGGGGAGGGACTCTAAGCAGGGGAAGAGATCCTAAAGAGAGAGGGCTGTGTGAGGCAAGTGGTGCTTATAAGTTTAATACTGGGGAGGGGAGTAAGGGAAAAAGGAAAGAGAAAGGTATAATCTGAGGTTAACAAGATGGCAGGAAATACAGAATCAGTAATCTTAACCATAAATGTGAATGGGGTAAACTCCCCCATAAAGCGGAGGCAAATAACAGACTGGATGAAAAGCCAATATGTTATTTTCAGGAAACACACTCAAAGCATAGAAATACATACAGAGTAAAGGTAAAAGGCTGGAGCACAATCTACTAAACTTCAGATGAAATTAAAAAAAAAAGCAGGGGTAGCCATCCTGATCTCAGATCAAGCAAAAGCAAAAATTGATCTAATTAGAAGAGATAAGGAAGGGCACTATATCTTGCTAAAGAGCAGCATAGATAATGAAGCAATATAAATACTAAACATATATGCACCAAGTGGTATAACATCTAAATTCCTAAAGGAGAAATTAAGAGAGCTGTAAGAAGAAATAGACAGCAAAACTATAATAGTGGGATATCTCAACCTTGCACTCTCAGAACTAGATAAATCAAACCACAAAATAAATAAGAAAGAAATTAAAGAGATAAATAGAATACTAGAAAAGTTAAGTATGATAGATCTTTGGAGAAAAATAAATTAAATGGAGATGGAAAAAAGTATACTTTCTTCTTGGCAGTCCATGGAACCTATACAAAAATTGACCATATATTAGGACATAAAGACCTCAAATTCAAATGAAGAAAGGCAGAAATAGTAAATACATTCTTTTCAGATCATGATGCAATAAAAATTACATTCAATAAAAAGTCAGGGGGAAATAGACTAAAAAGTAATTGAAAACAAAATAATCTCATCCTAAAGAATAATTGGATGAAACAGCAAATCATAGACACAATTAATATTTTCACCCAAGAGAATGACAATAATGATGATATACCAAAATGTGTGGGATGCAGCCAAAGCAATAATAAGGGAAAATTTTATATCTCTAGAGTTGTAATCGCATAAAATAGAGAAAGAGAAAATCAATGAATTAGTTTTGAAACTAAAAAAGCTAGTAAAAGGAGAGACTAATAAAATCAAAAGTAAAATTTATATACATATATACATATACATACACACACACACACACACACACACACACACACATATATATATATATATATATATATATATATATATATATATATATATATATATATATATATATATAATTAATAAATAAAACGAAGAGTTGGTTCTATGGAAAAAAAAAAACACAACAACAAAATAGATAAACCCTTAGTAAATTTTATTTAAAAAAGGAGAGAGAAAAATCAAAGTGTTAGTCTTAAAAATGAAAAGGGAGAACTTGCTACTAATGAAGAGGAAATTAGAGCAATAATTAGGAGTTACTTTGCCCAACTTTATGCCAATAAATTTGACAACTTAAATGAAACAGAAGAATACCTCCAAAAATATAGCTTGCCCAGATTAACAGAGCAAGAAGTAAATACACTAAACAGTCCCATTTTAGAAAAAGAAATAAAACAAACTATTAACCAACTCCCTAACAAAAAATCCCCAGGACCAGATGGATTTATATGTGAATTCTACCAAACATTTAAAGAACAATTAACTCCAATACTATATAAACTATCTGAAAAAATAGAGAATGAAGGAGTCCTACCAAATTAGAGGAACATAGGATAGTTTACCTCTCAGATTTGTGGAGGAGGAAGGAATTTGTGACCAAAGAAGAACTAGAGATCACTATTGATCACAAAATAGAAAATTTTGATTATATCAAGTTAAAAAGCTTTTGTACAAACAAAACTAATGCAGACAGGATTAGAAGGGAAGCAATAAACTGGATAAAGGTTCTGATAAAAGCCTCATTTCCAAAATATATAGAGAATTGACTCTAATTTATAAGAAATCAAGCCATTCTCCAATTGATAAATGGTCAAAGGATATGAACAGACAATTTTCAGATGATGAAATTGAAACTTTTTCTACCCATATGAAAAGATGTTCCCAATCATTATTAATCAGAAAACTGCAAATTAAGACAACTCTAAGTTATCACTACACACCCTTCATGACTGGAAAAGATAGTGACAAATGTTGGAGGGGATGTTGGGAAACTGGGACATTGATACATTGTTGGTAGAATTGGGAATACATCCAGCCATTCTGGAGAGCAATTTGGAACTATGCTCAAAAAATTATCAAACTGTGTATACCCTTTGATCCAGCAGTGTTACTACTGGGCTTACATCCCAAAGAGATCTTAAAAAAGAGAAAGGGATCTGTATGTGCAAAAAATGTTTGTGTCAGCCCTCTTTGTAGTGGCCAGAAACTGGAAATTGAATCAATGCTCATCAATTGGAGAATGGCTGAGTAAATTGTGGTATGTGCATGTTATGGAATTTTATTGTTCTGCAAAAAATGGCAAGCAGGATGATTAGAGAGAGGCCTGGAGAACCTTATGTGAACTGATACTAAGTGAAATGAGCAGAAACAGGAGAGCATTATATATTTCAACTACAATATTACATGAGGATCAATTCTGATGGAAGTGGTTATCTTCAACAATGAGAGGATCCAAATCAGGTCCAATTGATCAGTAATGAACAGAACCAGCTACACCCAGCAAAAGAACACTGGGAAATTAGTGTAGACCACAACATAGCCTTTACATTCTTTCTGTTATTGTTTGCTTGAATTTTTGTTTTTCTTCCTAGGTTATTTTCACCTTCTTTCCAAGTCTGATTTTTCTTGTGTAGCAAGATAATTGTATAAATATGTACACATATATTGTATTTAACATATACTTTAACATATTTACCATGAATGGAACTATCTGCAATCTAGGGGACGGGGTGGAGGGAAGGAGGGGAAAAGTTGGAACAGAAGTTTTTCAAGGGTCAGTATTGAAAAATTACCTGTGCATATATTTTGTCAATAAAAAGCTATAATAAAATAAATAAATAAACAAACCTACTTTTTGTAGGGGAGGAGGGGAGGGACATGAGATGCTAGATTTTGAACTGGAAGGCATCTCAAAGGCTATATACCCCAACTCCTTCGTTTAAATAAGAAAAAAAAAAAACTGGGAAATCCTATGTTCTGTGCTTGAAAGGTCCTTCCAAATCTGACCTTTTATTAGTTGTGAGTTGGCAAAGAGTGCTGAAAGCAAAAACACTACTCCTTCAGCTTTATACTTTCCACCAATACTTGTCATCTTTGTCATTGTTTTTCCAGATTTTATAAATGGTCAATAATCAGATTTCTTACATATACACTTTTCTAAGAGCTTATACTTCTTTGAAAGTCAGCATAGCTTAGTAGATATGATACTGGATTTGAAGGCAGCTAGATATTGTTTAAAAAGCTGTCTCAGACACCAAGGAAGTTAGGTGGTGAAGTGGGTAGAGTACTGAGTTCAAATCCAGCCTTAGACACTAACTAGCTGTGTGACTCTGGGAAAGTTACATGAATCTGTTTGCCTCAGTTTCTTCAATTGTAGAATGGGGCTAATAATAGCACCTACCTTTCAGAATTGTCATTAAGATTAATAATAATATTTATTATTTATATATTTATTTAATGTTTATATTTACACATAATATTTGCAAATTCAAAAAAAAGCTTTATGGCACCTAGAGAATAAGCTTTTTACAGATATGAAGGAGCTCAATGAAGAAGAGAATAAATGGGAAAGCTAAATGAATAATACGGACAAAGAAGATCTGCTGGTTGCATGATCTTAGGCAAATCACTTGACCACTTTTTGCCATATATTTTACATCTACAAAATGGGAGAAGACAGATATTATTGTTGAGTTTTTCTAGTTTTATGTTTTATTAATGTGAAATTTGTAAATTCCTGGAACACAGAAGATGCTGCATAATGCTAGCAATTATTAGTATTAACTGTGTGAGCCTGGCCAAGTCATTTAACTGTTTACTTCCATGTCCTCCTCTGTAAAATGAGAATACTACTATCATTTACCTCCCAGGGTAATTGTAAGGATCAGATGAGATATTTGCTAATCACTTAGCATAGTGCCTGTTACATGGAAGGGGGCTGTATAAATACTATTTATTATTATTAATTTGTGACCCAGGCTTGTTGTAAGGATGAATTGAAACATTTGCAAATGATGTCTGGTGCACAGTAGGTACTCTGCAAATGCTAGTTACTATTATTATTGTTGTTTTTTATTGTTATCAGCAACCCTGTGAACCTGGGCAAGTCATTTAACTTCTCTGTGCCTCAGTTCCCTCATCTGTAAAATGTGGGCATTTGGGTTTGATGATTCTTAACATCCCTTCCAGCTCGAAGACCACAATCTTCATAAACTGTTTGTGAGAGAGATAGGGATTATTATCTTCTTTTGTCACATGAGGAAACTGAGGCAGATTAAGGGATTTACACTCAATCATACTAGTTTGAAGCAGGAGTGACATTAGGACGTAGGTTTTCTCTCACCATCCTAGATCAAGTCTTCTATGTTACCATATTCATTCTTAGTTCTGCAGCATACATATAGCTCTTTGCTCCAGGTTCTGGCCAATTTCATTTTGTCTTTTTATGACAGACAGTAGGAAGTATCCAAGTTAACTATCCCTCCTGCAAATCTAGACAATTTCCAAAATGCTCTTGGTTAATGTTAGCATGCCAGCTCCCTGGAGAGAGCAGTACAAAGAAACTGCTTGAACAATCAGAGAAACTTTTAAGTACAAGTTATTTTCTCAGGCTGAATAAGAAAGGCCTCAGTGAGTCACTCAAGCTCTGGCAAAGGAACTACTTTGGGTCATCGGAACCTAGGTTTGGCTCTGTACTCCATTCAGAGGAACACTATCCTCTGAATCTGTAACCCCAGAAAGCCTTCTGTATATGTCATAGATTATTGTTAGGAAAGCAGAAATGGAAGCTGCACATTGGGGAACATATTTCTCTTGAGTCATTGTGTAATAAAAACAATGTTTGGAGGAAAAAGAAAGAAAATAATATTGTATTTAATCACAGAAGTGCCAGTACTGTCCCTTGCCAGTTCTGTGTGACCTTAGGTAAATCCCTTTACTTTTTTCATTCAATTCAATTCGATTCAATTTAATTCATTATTTATTTATTTATTTATTTTTTACTGAATACTTAATATGCCCAAAGGATTGTGCAGGTGGTTGGAGTACAAAACAAACAAACAAAAGCAAAAAACCAAAAAAAGGAAAGAAAGAAAATTATCCCTGGTCAAAAGAAATATGAAGGTGAGGGTAGAACATGTATACAAGTAGTTAAATACTTTAACAGCTTAAAAGTGCATGAAGCCTTTTGAGACACCACATATACCAACACTTTGTATTTACTTAGATACTCATGTATATAATATATACATATAATTTATACAAGTATGCTTATACATTTATACAAATATACATTTATATATGTTTATATACACATGCATACCTCTATGCATGTGTATATGCATATATACACAGATATGTACACACATACATGTGTCTATATCATCTATATGTCTAAATCATAAGAGGGAGAGAATATTATTAATTGGAAAAGACCTTTAGTACATGTCATTTCATAGAATAAATTTCTGTGAGATGATATATTAAGATTGCTTTGTTTTATAGCCTCTGTCTCTGTCTAATTTTCTCTGTGACCGTCTCTATCTGTTTCTGTCTCTTTCTCTCTCATTCCATCCAGGATATAACTTTTGATAAAATGATGAAACAGTTTATCCTATCACAAAATTATAAACCATTGGAGACCATTTAATTTAGGAATGGTTTTTACATTTTATCAAATGTTTTTCTGCATCTATTGAAATAATCATATGACTTCAAAAATTTTGGTTATTAATCTAATCGATTATGCTAATAGTTTTCCTAATATTGAACCAGTCCTGCATTCCTGGCATAAATCCTATTTGGTCATAGTGTATTATCATGGGATGACTTTCTTTAATCTTGTTGCTAATATTTTATTTAAATTTTTTGTATCAATATTCATTAGGGAAACTGGTCTATAATTTTCTTTCTCTATTTCCACCCTATCTGGCTGCATTGGGTCCTCAAACTTTTAAAATAGGGGGCCAGTTCAAGGTCCCTCAGACTGTTGGAGGGCTGGACTATAGTAAAAACAAAAACTGTTTTTTTGTGGACCTTTAAATAAAGGAACTTCATAGCTCTGGGTGAGGGGAAAAATCGTCCTTAGCTGCCGCATCTGGCCAGCGGACCGTAGTTTAAGGACCCCTGGGCTGCCAACTCTAATGAGTTATAAGCTTTTATAAAAACTGGATAGGTATACCATCTTTCAAACTGAAACCTTGGTTCATCTATTTTATAAGTTTAAAAACAAACAAACAAAAAAAAAACAAAAAAAATTTGCAAAACTTTTAATAGTATACATACTCAAATTTTATCAAAAATGTATTTTTTGTTTGTGTAGCTTAACCCAAAGCAAAGCACTGAAAATGCTTAGATGGGCTTTAATCAGTCCCACAAGCACAAAGGTTTGATCCTAGTCTTACTGTTAATTTTTATTAGACCTACACATGCAAGTCTCTGCAAACGGTGAGTATGCCCTTTTAGCTTATATCGAGTTTAAAGGAGTGGATATCAGGGACACTTCCCAAAGTAGCCCATGACACCTTGGTTAAGCACACCCCGACGAGTTACAGCAGTGACAAACGTTGAGCTATAAACGAAAGTTTGACTAAATCATAATAAAAAGGGTTGGTAAATCTTGTGCCAGCCATCGTGGTTATATGATTAACCCAATTAACGGAAGAACAGCATAAAGTTTGTTTGAGCATTCAATTCACTAAATAAAGTTAAAACTCAACTGTGCTGTAATACGACCTAGTTGATATTAAAATACGCAACTTTACCCCTGCTGAAAACACTAACCCTAAGGTACAAACTGGGATTAGAGACCCCACTATACTTAGCTGTAAACCGAGGTAATTAAATAACAAAATTACTCGCCAGAGAACTACTAGCCACTACTTAAAACTCAAAGGTTTTGGCAGTGCCCTAGACCCTCCTAGAGGAGCCTGTTCTATAATCAATAAACTCCGATACACCTCACCCCTTCTCGCTATATATCTCAGCACTATATCTGTGTCATAAAAGAAATTTGGTAAGACTCCTTTCCTTTTTTCAAATAGTATAGATAGTATTGGAATTAATTGTTCTTTGAATGTTTGGTAGAATTCACATGTAAATCCATCTGGCCCTAGAGATTTTTTCTTAGGGAGTTGATTAATAGCTTGTTCTATTTCTTTTTCTAAAATGGGACTATTTAAATAATTTATTTCCTCTTCTGTTAACCCCGGGGAATCTATATTTTTGTAGATATTCCTCCAGTTCATTTAGATTATCAAATTTGTTGGCATATAGTTGAGTAAAATAATTCCTAATTATTGCTCTAATTTCCTCTTCATTGATGGAAAGTTCTCCTTTTTCATTTTTAAGACTAACAATTTGATTTTCTTCTTTGTTTTTTCTAACCAAACTAGCTATTTTGTTGTTTTTTCAAGAAATCAGCAGTTTTATTTATTAATTCAATAGTTCTCTTTGTTTCAAATTTATTAATTTCCCCTTTTGTTTTCAGAATTTCAAATTTGGTATTTAATTGAGCATTTTTACTTTGTTCTTTTTCTAGCTTTTTTAGTTTTAATCTGAATTCATTGATTTCTTCTTTCTCTATTTTATGCAAGTAAGCATCTACAGATATAAAATTTCCCCTTATACTCACTTTGACTGTATCCCACAAATTTTGGTATGTTATCTCATTAGTGTCATTCTCTTGGATGAAGTTGTTAATTGTGTCTATGATTTGTTGTTTCACCCATTCATTCTTTAGGATTGAATTATTTAATTTCCAATTAATTTTTGGTCTATTTTTTTTCCTGGTCTTATTTTGCATGTGATTTTTACCACATCATGATCTGAAAAAATACATTTATTATTTCTGCCTTTTTGCATTTGATTCTGAGGTTCTTGTGTTCTAATGCATGGTCAATTTTTGTATAGATTCCATGAACCGCCTAGAAAAAAGCAAACTCCTTTCTGCGTCCATTCAATTTTCCCAACTTCTATCATACCTAACTTTTCTAACATTTTGTTTACCTGTTTAACTTCCTTCTTATTTATTTTGAGGTTTGATTTATCTAGTTCTAAGAGAGCAAGGTTGAGATCCCCCACTATTATAGTTTTCCTGTCTATTTCTTTTTGCAGCTTTCTTACCTTCTCTAGGAATTTGGATACTTTGCCACTTGGTGCATATATTTCTAGTATTGATATTGCTTCATTATCTATGGTACCCTTTAACAAGATATAGTTTTCTTTCTTATCTCTCTTAATTAAATCTATCTTTGCTTTTATTTGATCTCAGATGAGAATTGCTACCCCCACTTTTTTTTCCTCTCCTAAAACATTCTATATTCTGCTCCAGCTCTTTACCTTTACTCTGTATGTATCACTCTGTTTTAAATTTGTTTCTTGTAAAGATCATATTGTAGGATTCTGGGTTTTAGCTCAGTCTATTATCTACTTCCGTTTTATGGGAGAGTTCATCCCATTCACATCAACAGTTAAAATATGAATTCTTTATTTCCAGCCATCTTACTTACCCTAAGTTATGCTTTTCTCTTTCCTTTTCCTCTTCCCTCCCTCCAACATTTTACTTTTGATGACCACTTCTCTCAAACAGCCCTCCCCCTTTAGAGCCCCTCCCTCTTTTTATACCTCTCCCCTAATACTTCTCTTATCCCTTCTATTAGTCTTTCCCTTTCTTTTCCCTTTCCCCTCCCACTTCTTATATAAGATGAGACAAGTTTCTCTATGAAACCAAATATATCTGATATTATCTCTTAGAGCCAAATCTGATGAGAGTAAGATTTACACAATTCTCATTCTCCTCTCTTCTTTCCCTCAATTATAATAGGTCTTCTTTGCCTCTTTGTTTTATTTTACCTCCTTTTCCCTTTTTTCCCCATTATGATCCCCTTTGCACCTTTAGTTTCTTTTTCATATTATCATAATAAAATCAAATTATACTCACACTCTCTAAATATACCCATAACAGAAATATGGTTCTCAAGAGGTCTTTCCTTTTTACCTTTTTATGCTTCTCTTGAGTTCTGTGTTTGGAGATCATTTTTTGTTGTTGTTCAGTTCTGGTTTTTTTCATTAGAAATAGATGAAATTCACCTATATCATTGAATGTTCATCTTCTTCCCTGAAACATAATGCTCATTTTAGCTGGATAGCTTATTCTTGGGTGTAATCTAACTTTCTTTGTCTTTTGGAATATCAGATTCCAGGCTCTTTGATCCTTTAAGGTGGAAGCTGCTAGATCCTGGAGCCTAATTGTGTCTTTGATATTTAAATTGTTTCTTTCTAGCTGTTTGCAATATCTTTTTCTTGGTGTGATCGTTTTGAAATTTAGTCACTATATTTAATTTTGGGCTCTCTTTTATAAGGTGATAGGTGAATTTTTTCAATGACTGTTTTCCTACAGATTCTAAGATATCAGGGCAGTTTTTCTTTATGATTTCCTGTAAGATAAAAGTTTAGGTTCTTTTTTTCATCATGGCGTTCGGGAAGTCCAATAATCCTTATATTGTTTTTCCTAGATCTATTTTCTAGATCAGTTGCTTGTCCTAGGAGATGTTTCATATTTTCTTCTATTTTTTTTTTTTTTTGGTTTTTGTTTGACTGATTCTTGAAGTCTTATTGAGTCATTAACTTTCATCTGTTCAATTCTCATTTTTAGTGTATTATTTTCTTCAGTTACCTTTTTTTTTTTTTTTTTTAGCTCCTTTTGTATTTGGCCAATTGATTATTTTGTTCATTTATTTTTTTTTCCATTTCACAAATTTTGTTTTTCAATGAATTGATATCTTTTTCATATGCCTTTTCCAACTCTCTTTTAAGAACCTTTATGAAGTCTTCCAAGAAAGTCTTGTGAAAGGGGCTTCATCTGGAGTTGATTTGCCTTTAGGAACCTTAGGATTTGAGGTCTATTCTCTCCATAAAAGCTGTTTATGGTGAGAGTTCTTTTTGTCTTTTTGTTCATCATTTTTTTAAAGGCTTTTAAATGAAAAGGAGCAACAGGTGCTTTAATTTGCCCTGGGATAGTTCTGCTGATTGACTTCTGGTGATGTGTAATCTCAGCCCCGTGTTCTGCTCAGTAGTTTACAAAATGCCAAACCATTTGTTTGCAACCAGGACAGAGTAACCTAACAGGCTCACAGAATATTCCCAGGTGCATGGAAACTGTAACACTATGAGTCCCCACCCCAGTTTCTTGCCCCAGTCTCCCTGTGCTGCAGTCTGGGCTTGGCATACTGTCCCTTTTCCTGTTTGAAACAGATCTGTTCTAAACTTCTTCCAAGGTATCTTATTCTTTTTTTTTTTTTTTTTTTTTTTTTTTTTTGAGGCAATTGGAGTTAAGTGACTTGCTCAGGGTCACACAACCAGGAAGTATTAAGTGTCTGAGATTAGATTTGAACTCAAATCCTCCTGACTTCAGGGCTTACATTCTATGCACTGCACCACCTGACTGCCCTAATATCTTCCGCAATGTTTGTGGATTCTTTTACTCCAAAACCAATTTATAGACTTAATATACTGTTGATTTGAGTGAAGCTCAGAGAAGGTCACAGAAAATCTTGTCTTATCTATGCCATCTTGGATCTGCCCTCAAGTGTAATTTTGATTGCAAACCAACCTAATTATCATATGGATAGTAAATTCAACCGATTGTAACTAAGACTATAAATCTGACCAATATGAACTTTTTTTAAAATCTATTCTGCTATTTGTTTCCATTATGGGAGAGCTCATCCCAATCACATTCGCAGTTATGGTGACCAAACTCTGTATTTTCTCTGTATGGTGACTCTGTATTTTCTTACATCCTATTTTCTCAACTGTACATACTTTTGTTCTCTTTCCACCCTGTTCTTAGTCATTTGTTGTTGTTTTTTTACCCACTCAATCCCTGCTTTATCTTCTATCATCCCTTGCCCCCTTCTCTTATCTTTTTCCCTAGTGTTTCTGCCCATCCTTCTATTCCATCCCTCTCTTTTCTTTTCCTCTTTCTCCTCTTACTTCTTTATAAGTTTAGATAAATTTCTATACTGAATGATTAAATTATTCCCTCTGAGAGCCAAAACTGATGATATCAAGCTTCACACAATGCTCATTCTGCCTTATTTCCTTCAATTGTAATAATTCTTTTGCACCTCTTCATATGAACTAAATTTCCCTTTATACCTCATCTTTCCATTTGTTCCAGTACAGATCTTTTCCCACCCCTTAATGTCCTATCAGAGTCCATTTACAACCACACTCTCAGTCTATGTGATGCCCCTCTCTGTCTACCCCAGTGACAGATGCAGTTCTCAATAGTTAAAGATATTGTTTTCCCATCTAGGGATGGGAATAGTTTAACCATTAAATATATATATTTCCCCCTGTTTAACTTTCTATGGTAATGAAAAGGTTAAACCATCTCTATGGTTCTCTTGAGTCCTGTGTTTGTAGATTAAATTTTCTGTTTAGTTCTTTGTTTTTCAATAGAAATGACTGAAAGTCTCTTACTTCACTGAAGGTCTATCTCCTCCCCTGAAAAACAATGTTGAATTTTGCTCGGTACCTAATTCTTGGTTGTTACCCCAAGTTCTTTGCCTGCTATAATATGATATTACAGACTTATTGTAGATTATTGTAGAATCTGCCAAATTCTGGGTAATCCTGACTGTTGCTCCTTGATACTTGAATTGTTTTTCTCTGGCAACTTGCAATATTTTTTCCTTGAGATTTTAGTTTTGGACTTTCACAACAATTTTCCTTGGAGTTTTTCTTGTGGGATATCTTTCCAAAAGTGATTGATGAATTCTTTCTTTTTTTTTTTTTCTTTTTTCTTCTTTTTCTTTTTCTTTTCTTTTTTCTTTTTTTTTAATTTTTATTTAATAATTACTTTATATTGACAGAATCCATGCCAGGGTAATTTTTTTTTTTACAACATTATCCTTTGCACTCGTTTCTGTTCCAATTTTTTCCCCTCCCTCCCTCCACCCCCTCCCCTAGATGGCAAGCAGTCCTTTATATGTTGGATATGTTGCAGTATATCCTAGATACAATATATGTTTGCAGAACTGAACAGTTCTCTTGTTGCATAGGGAGAATTGGATTCAGAAGGTATAAATAACCCGGGAAGAAAAACAAAGATGCAGATAGTTCACATTCGTTTCCCAGTATTCTTTCTTTGGGTGTAGCTGCTTTTGTCTGTCATTTATCAATTGAAACTCAGTTAGGTCTCTTTGTCAAAGAAATCCACTTCCATCAAAATATGTCCTCATACAATATCGTTGTCGAAGTGTATAATGATCTCCTGGTTCTGCTCATTTCACTTAGCATCAGTTCATGTAAGTCTCGCCAGTCCTCTCTGTATTTGATGAATTCTTTCAATCAGTATTTCCCTCTCTGTTTCTAGAATATTGGGCAGCAATTTCTCTTAATGATCTTTTGTAGAATGCTATCTAAAATCTTTATTGATCATGGCCTTCATATAGGCAATAAATTCTACATTGTCTCTTTTGGATCTGTTTTCCAGATTTGCAGTTTTTCCAAAGGTATTTCATATTTTCTTCTACTATTTCATTCTTTTTAGTTTGTTTTGACTTATTATTGCTATTTCACAAAGTCATTAGCTTCCATTTGCAATGATCTAGTTTTTAATATGTGATTTTCTTCAGTTAACTCTTGTATCTCTTTTTTATCTTTGGTTAATTTTATTATTTAAGGAATTGTTTTCTTTAGACAATTTTTTCTTTCCTTTCCCAAGCTGTTGACTCTCTCATGCATACCTCTCATTTCCTTTCTCATTTTTCTTCTACCTCTTTTATTTGTCTTTAAGTCTTTTATGAGCACTTCCAAGAAGCCTCTTTGGGCTTCAGACCAATTCATATCACTATTTGAGATTTTCTTTGTGGACACTGTCCTCATCTAAGTTTATGTTTTTTGTTTACCTGCCACCATAGTTTAGTTTTCTATCAAAATTTTCTTCTGTTTCTTGCTCATTTTCTTTCCTTCTCTTTTGGTATTACTTCTTTTTTTACTTTTATGGTTGAATTTTGCTCTTTGGGCACTGTCCCAAGCTTCCTATGCAGGTCTGAGCCTTGGTTTTGAGCAGAGGGACCCCTTGTTTGCCTGCTTTTTTCAGGAAACAGCCTGCTTTCCCAAAGTTTATTTTCTGAAGTAGAGCTGGAAGTTGCCCCACTGATTTGCTCCCTACTGAACCAAGACATGTATCTTAGTTGATGATTTGCTGTCATTAAGATCCTCTCACTAGCTTTCCCAGAATCCATCTGAGCTAGGATGAATGCCTTTTTCACTTCAGCGAGACTGACCTTTCTTGAAGTTTTTTCAGTTTATCTTGAGCTGGAGAATAGTTTCATTCCTTCAGACTCTATTCTTAGTATCATGTAGTTTTCAAGGGAACACTTGCACAAGGAGCTTCCTGACTTTCCTCCACCATCTTGGCTCTACTGTCAGAAGTCCTAGATCAATATGAATTTTGAAGGGAGGGATAAGGAATCAGATAGAAGTATAAAGCTTTTTCCCATGTTGTACTCTATATTTATCATCCATGAGTTCACCCAGTTCTTATGAGAATCACTGATTAAAAGATTCTTCCAGAGTGCTGGTTGTAACCCTACTCTTGGGCTAGCTTGCAGCTGGGGAATTAGTGGACAGCTATAGCTCATTCTGAAATTATTCCCCAATTCTTCTGAGTTCCATGGAATCTTTTGATAAATCAATAAGACTTAAGTGATTGTACTTCTTGGCATTTTTGTACTCTAAAAACTGATGATTTGGTCACAGTATGATATAGAAGAAAGAATTCTGTACTTGGAATCAGAAGACTTTGATTCAAATCTTGGGTCTATCACATTAGTCAACAAGTTCTTCTTCTGTGTCAAAGTGCTGAAGATATAATAAAAGATAAAAAACAGTCCATGCTTTCAAAGAACTCACATTCTAGTGGTGCCATGTAGACTTCCCATTTAATTCTCAATTTTCCATATACAAATCTATTTGCTTTGAACTCCATGGAATTGTTACTCCTGGCCTAATGCCTTTTGGGTCCACCCTCCTTCCTCATTTTTCAACTTCCTTTTATGAGTTTCCTTCCCTCATTAGATTGTAAGCTCCTTGAGGACATAGACTGGTTTTCATTTTCTTATTGCTTAGCACAATCCCTGGCATATAATTGACTCCTAATGAATGTTTATTAAATTATTGAATTGATTTAGAGACAACGAAATATTTATATGCAACCCAGATTAATCCAGGATAAATTGGGATAGTCTCAGAGGGCAGGTAAGGAGAATTGAGAAAGATGTTTCAGAAGGTAAGACTTTACCTAGAACATCAAGAAGCCAGGAAGATCAGGAGATAGGAACAAGGGATTTTATCATGACAAGTTTGAGGACAGCCAATAAAAAATTACAAAACTGAAGTGTGGAATTGCTGTATAAGGAACAGCAAAGATGGCAGTGTCATTGTAAAATACATGGAAGGGAGTAAATGTTAAGAAAACTACAAAGGTAAGTAGGAGTCAGATAATGAAGGACTTTTAAGGCCAAACAATTTTATTTTATTCTAGAAATGACATGGAACAACTGGAGTTTATGGGTTGGTGGGAGGTTGACATGGACTTGGAATTTAAGTCTAAATGAAGGATGGATTATAGTGTGAGAGATATATAGTAGGCAGACTAGCCAATAAGCTATGTAATAATCTAAGCATGAGCAGATGAGGGGCTACATCAGAGCAATGGCTGTGTCACAACTGAGAAGTCATTTAACTCTGATTGTCTCAGTTTCCTTATGTGTGAAATGAGCTGAAGAAGGAAACTGTGAGTCACTTCAATATCTTTACCAAAAACCAAATCAAACCAAATCAAAACAACAACAAAAAACTTAAATGAGATCATAAAAAGTCAGACATGACTGAACAATAAAAACATGCCAGAACATTTATGTATTTTTTATTGTTTCTAACTACTTGCTTAGTCACATTAATGCTGTTTGCAGATGCTGATGTTATAGGAAATTATAAAACTCTGCTTCCCTATCTAACACTGGAAAACTCCAGGGTGTACAGCTTTAAAAAGAGAGTGACTCATCTTCCATGGCTTCTCGAATATGGTATGATGAAGTTATGGCAAATTGAAGCCTTTGGAAGAAAGGCAACACAGAAATGCCTAGTCATAATTATAATTGTCATCATCATCATTCAATCTCATCTAGAACAAAAATGCTAATGCTCCTCATTCTAGCAATATTATTGTTCATTTGCATAAATAATGTAGCTCTATAATCAGGCTTCTGGAGGTTTTATCTTTTCCCTCCTGAGACATGGGCATTAAATACTGTTGTTGTTTAAAAGACATTGTGCCCTCCTCTAAATGAAATAAAGATCCATATTTACCTATTTAGTACTGACTCTTTTGGAAAGCCAAATCTAACTTGATGCAACAGAAACGGGAAAGAGTAAAGTTAGGAAATTGATTCTTCCAAGAAGATCATTAGAAGTTATTTTTAAAAAATAACTAGGACTCCCACTTTGTATATTAATCCAAATCTTTCCAAGAAAAGTGATAAAATTCCATTGATGATTCATTTGCACATCCAGAATCCTCTTTGAATATCAGAAAGTTAGGATAGTTAGGATAGAAAGGCATTTCTTTGGCTTCAGACAAATTTCTATTATTTAAAATGTATCTAGAAAAAAATTATTTTAGTTCTAAAAGCTGAAAAAGATATCATAAGCCACTAATTTAATCCCCTTATTTTATTAATATGGAAATTGATCTCTCTGTGGAAACCAAGGAAGTAAAGTGACTTGTTCAAGGTTTAACAAATAAGTGTCAAAAACAGGCAGGTAGGAAGTAAGAGAGAGAGAGAGACAGAGACACAGACAGAGACAGAGACACAGACAGAAAGAGACAGAGACACACACAGAGAAAAACACAGAGAGAGCAAAGAAGAGGGGGGAGAGAAGGTGGGAGGAAAAGGGAAGGAGGAAAAAGAAAAAAGGAAGGAAAGAGAAAAGGAAGAAAAGAAAGAAAAAAGGAAGGAAGGAAGGAAGAAAGGAAGGAGAGAGGGAAGGAGAGAAGGAGGGAAGGAGAGAAGGAGGGAAGGCAGTGCTCAAGACACCATCAGAATGCATGGGTTTAAAGCCTGATTCAGATGTTTAAAAGCCTGATTCAGATGTTTAAAAGCCTGATTCAGATGTTTATTACCTGTGTGACCCTAGACAAGTCACTTAACTTCTCAACTTCTTCATCTGGAAATAATAATGGACAAAAGTCACATGGTTATTGTGAATATTAAATGAGGTGATGAGTTATTCCTTTACAAACCTTAAAATGATAGATACATATCAACTCTTCTTAATTAATGCTTTATATGAACAGTAAAGGAGCTCCACAGCTGGTAACCCAAACACTAGTGGTTTATGAACTTTGTTCTTTGAGGTTTTAGTCTTCACAAATATTTATTTTCCATGTTTCATTTAGAAAGCAAATTCAACTGCCAGCTAAAATACAAATTTAAAAAAAAATTGCAACAGAAAATGTTGAAATCAAACCAAATAGCTTTGACACCCAGAAAAGCTAAGAACATTAATACTATTACTACTTTCTTGCCTTTCTAGGAGACAAGAAATCCTGATGGTGAAAATAAAAAGGAAAGTTAATAAAAGTATTTGTGCAAAATAGAATATTGACCTAATCTTTTCGCAATTAATTAGTTTCATGTCTTGATATAACACTGTAGATATTTCTTGACTAAAACATCTTAATTTCCAAAAGTCACAAACTTTTCTGCAAATAAACTTTTCTAAAGTTATTTTGGATAGCTAACACTCTGATAGGGTGAAGTATAGTTGAGCTGTTGTAGGTGCAGAGATTCAACAGTATGCACAGATAATAATTAAAGAACATTATTATAACCATATCTTTTTTTATTCTTATATTATTTTTTATTATAGCTTTTTATTTACAAGATATATGCAGGGGTAATTTTTCAGCATTGACCCTTGCAAAACCTTCTATTCCAACTTGTCCCCTCCTTCCCCCCACCCTCTCCCCTAGACAGCAGGTAGAACAAAATATGTTAAATATGTTAAAGTATATGTTAAATACAATACATGTATACATATTCATCCAGTTATTTTGCTGCACAAGAAAACTTAGACAGAAATAAGGTAAAAATAACCTGAGAAGGAAATCAAAAATGCAAGTGGACAAAAACAGAGAGAGAAGAAATGCTATGTTGTGGTTCATACTCATTTCCCATAGTTCTTTAGCTGGATGTAGCTGGTTCTCTTCATTATTGAACACATGGAACTGAAAAGATTTATCTCATTGTCGAAGAGAGCTGCGATCATCCGGCTTCATTATTATATAGTATTGTTGTTGAAGTATATAATGATCTACTGGTCCTGATCATTTCACTCATCATCAGTTCATGTAAGTCTCTTCAAGCCTTTCTGAAATCATCCTTCTGGTCATTTCTTACAGAACAATAATATTCCATAACATTCATATACCACAATTGATTCAGCCATTCTCCAATTGATGAGCATGCATTCAATTTCCAATTTCTAGTCATACAAAAAGGGCTGCCAGAAACATTTTTGCATATACAAGTTCCTTTCCCTTCTTTAGGATCTCTTTGGGACATAAGCCCGGTAGTGACACTGGTGGATCAAAGGATATGTACAGTTTGTTAACTTTTTGAGCATAGTTCCAAATTGATCTCCAGAATGGTTGGATGCACTCACAATTCCACCAACAATGTTTCAGTGTCCCTGTTTTCCCACATCCCCTCAAATATTCACCATTATCTTTTCCTGTTATCCTAGCCAATCTGATAGTTGTGTAGTGGTATCTCAGACTTGTCTTAATTTGCATTTCTTTGATTAATAATGATTTGGAGCATCTTTTCATATGACTAGAAATCATTTCTATTTCTTCATACAAAAATTGTCTGCTCATATCCTTTGACCATTTATGAATTGGAGGATGGCTTGATTTCTTATAAATTAGAGTCAATTCTCTATATATTTTGGAAATGGGGCCTTTATCCAAACCTTTAACTGTAAAAATGTTTTCCCAGTTAATTGCTTCCCTTCTAATCTTGTCTGCATTAGTTTTGTTTGTACAAAAACTATTTAACTTAATATAATCAACATTTTCTATCTGTGATCAGTAATTACCTCTAGTTCTTCTTTGGTCACAAATTTCTTCCTCCTCCACAGGTCTGAGAGGTAAACTTTCCTATGTTCTTCTAATTTATTTATGCCTAGATCATGAACCCATTTTGACCTTATTTTAGTATACCACCAGTGTTAAGCATGGGTCAATGCCTACTTTTTGCCATACTAATTTCCAATTTTCCCAGCAGTTTTTGTCAAACAGTGAATTCTTATCCCAAAAGCTGGGGTCTTTGGGTCTGTCAAACACTAGATTGCTGTAGTTATTGACTATTTTGTCCTGTGAACCTAACCTATTCCACTGGTCAACTAGGTATTCTTAGCCAATACCATATGGTTTTGGTGACCACTGTTTTATGATATAGTTTTAGATCTGATACAGGTAGGCCACCTTCATTTGATTTCTTTTTTCATTAGTTCCTTAAAAGTCTTGGTCTTTATTACAACCATATCTAAAGTATTTTCAACTTTTGTCCTTACTTCAAGAATTATTGGAAGAGCAGAGAGAGATTAATGAGGGTCATTTAGGTGGGTAGGGTGAAGAACTTCTAAATCACCAGCAGCAGAGCAAACAGAACTCTTCTGTTAATAAATGCATATAGAACAAGTAAATCCCATAGAAACAAACATTTAGTAAGAACTTACCATGTGCTAGGGATTATTTTAGCCTTTGGGGATAGAAGGAACGCCTCCCTCCCCCCCCCAAAAAAAAAAAAAAAAAACTCACTCCCTGATATCAAGAAGCTCACATTCTAATGGAATAGATAAATTTTTGTATTGATTGGACAGTGTGACTTCATTGGGCTCTGCAGAGTTGCAGAAGTATAAAGAAAAATGATTTGTTTTCCCAGCCATTTATTAAGAACATGTGAATTATGGGATTAAAATTAGGACTTCCTACTGTGCACCTGATAATATTTTGCAATTTTTTCCCTGTTGAAACATTCAAGATTAAAGAAAAAAAAATAAAGCAGCCAATGGAGAAAGAAGGCAAGATATACATAATCATTTTGTGTGCTGGTTCACCCTGAGAGTCCAATTAAAAATAAATAAATAAATGAACACACACACACACACACACACACACACACACACACACACATACACACACACAAAATACCCCAAAATAGAATATTTGTTTTCTACATATTTAGAATACTTATAATGTAGTTTCTGTTATTAATGAAGGGTGACTTAAAAAAGCAAGTTCAGAAAGTTCTTGGTACCTGTGTTTTACTTTCATAAGCTTTTCCTGACACATTCATCCATCAGGATTATCTGACCTAAATTTGGACATGGGGAATGAAATTAGAAAGATAATTCTGACCATTTCTTTAAAATTCTCCAATGAACTTGATGTTCTAATTTTCATAAAGTAGTAGCACCATATATTCAAACTCATTTACTAAAATTAAGATAAAAAGGCAACTAATTAGTTCTTGTTTACTCCTCCCATCATGAAGTAAAACAAAAGTATTGTTTATTCTCAGGTTATTTGTATATTGGAAACGTTATTGATTTTTTATTTTTATTTTTAATACATATTGGTTTAGCAATCATGGCAAGAAAAATCAGAGCAAAAGGGAAAAACTATGGTAGAGATTTAAAAAAAAATAGAAAAAAAAATAAGTGAACACAGCATGTGTTGATTTACATTCAATCTCCATTATTCCTTTTCTGAATGCATGTGGCATTTTTTTGTCCAAAGTTATTGGGATTGTTTTGGATCACTGAACGAAGGATAAGAACCAAATCTTTCATGGTTGATCATTACACATTTTTTCCTATTTTTGTGTACAATGTATTCCTGGTTCTGCTTGTTTCACTTAACATCAGTTTATGTAAATCTTTCCATGTCTTTGTAAAATCAGTTTGTTCATTATTTTTAATAGAACAATAATATTCCATTACCATCATATACCACAACTTGTTCAGTCATTGACCAATTGATGGGCATCTACTCATTTTCTAATTCTTTGATACCACAAAGAAGCTGCTAAATACATTTTTACACACATAGGTCCTTTTCCCTTCTTCATGATTTCCTTGAGATACAGACCCAGTAATGGCATTGCTAGGTCAAAGAGTATATATATAGTTTTATAAGCCCTTTGGGCATATTTCCAGGTTGCTCTCCAGAATGGTTGGATCATTTCACAACTACACCAACAATGCACTAGTGTCCCAGTTTTCCCACATCACCTCCAAAATTAATCATTTTTCCCCCTATCATAGCCAATCTGAGAGTTGTTAAGTGGTACCTCAGAGTTGTTTTAATAAGCATTTCTCTAATGAATAGTGAGTTAGAAGATTTATTCATATAACTATAGATGGCTTTAATTTTGTTATCTGAAAACTGTTCATATATTTTGACCATTTATCAATTGGGGCATATCTTTTGATCATTTATCAATTGGGGAATGACGTCTATTCTTATAAATTTGACACAGTTCTTTCTATATTTAGAAATGAAATGAAACTTTTATTTTAAAAATTTCCCTTTTAATCTTGTTTCTGTTGGTTTTGTTTAATTTAATATAATCAAAGTTTCCATTTTACCTTTCATAATGTTGTCTAGTTCTTCTTTGGTCATAAACTTCTCTTGTCTCCAAAGGTTTGATAGATAAACTTTATTTGTGTGAGAAATATTTTGTAATTGTGAACACACAGTTCTTGAGTTTATCTTGGTAGGGATACCCTCAAGTAGTTTATTTTATCTACAACTCTGATTTTTCTTGCCATGATTCCTAAACCAATATGTATTAAAAATAAAAATAAAAAATCAATAACGTTTCCAATATACAAATAACCTGAGAATAAACAATACTTTTGTTTTACTTCATGATGGGAGGAGTAAACAAGAACTAATGGGATCATTCTTTATGCCCAAATCATGTACCCATTTTGATCTTACTTTGGTATGGAGTGTGAGATGTAGGTCTCTGCTGAGTTTTTGATATATTATTTTCCAGTTTTCCCAGAAATATTTGTCAAATAGTGAGTTCTTATTCGAGAAGCTGGAGTTTGGTGGGGGGAGAGTTATTCTAGATTGTTATGGGTCTTGATTATTGTATGGTGCATATCTTATCTATTCCATTGATCCACTACTCTATCACTACTCTATTTCTTAGCCAGTATCAAATGGTTTTGATGACTGCTGCTTTACAGTATAATTTTAGGTTTGGCACTGCTAAGCCATCATCCTTTCTATTCCCTCCCCACCCCCCATTAATTCTTTTGATATTCTTGGCCTTTTGTTTTCCCAGATGAATTTTGTTATAATTTATCTACTCAATAAAATGATGTTTTGGCAGTTTGGTTGGTATGGTACTCAACAGGTAGGCTAATTTAGGCAGAATTGTCATTTTTTTTTGGTATTAGCTCAGCCTAGCCATGAACAATTGATATTTTTCCAATTGTTTACATCTGACTTTATTTGTGTGAGAAATATTTTGTAATTGTGAACACACAGTTCTTGAGTTTATCTTGGTAGGGATACCCTCAAGTAGTTTATTTTATCTACAGTAATCTTAAATGGAATTTCTCTATCTCTTGCTAATGGACTTTACCTATAATCTATAGAAATGCTAATGATTTGTGTGGGTTTGTTTTATATCCTGAAACTTTGCTAAAGCTGTTTATTGCTTCCAATTAACAAGTTTTTGGCTTCCAAGTTTTTGGCTTATTTACTAGGGTTCTGAAGTGTTATATCATCTGCAAAGAGTGATAATTTTATTTTTTCATTGTCTAGTCTAATTCCTTTAATGTATTTTTCTTTTTTATTGCTAAAACCAACATTTCCAGTACAATGTTGAATAATAGTAATAATTATAGGCATCCTTGTTTCACCCCTAATCTTATTGGGAATATGTCCAACTTCTCTCCATTTACAAATAAGACTTGCAGTTGGTTTGAGATAAGTACTACTTATTATTTTAAGGAATGTAGAGTTTATTTGTTTGAAAGATGTATCTGTGGTAAGACTTTATTTTAAGATTGTGTTTACACTGGTTAGGTGTGATAGAAATCACCAGAATATCCAACCTATGCTGGATGGCACAGGAATTTAGGATCACATGACAGCATATGGGAGTCAGGTAAGAGCCTTACTATTATCTTCAATTTACCTATAAGAAAAGTGACATTCCAGAGAGATAAAGTGATTTGTTCAATATCACACAAACAGTAAGCAAAAGAGCAAGTATTCAGATCAAGCTACAGGGAGGCTCCTGCTCTTCCACCACCATGACCTCTTCCTCTTTCTTTTCCGCCTCCTCTTTTTCCTCCTCCTTCTTCTCCTTTCCTCCTCCTCTTTTTCTCCTCTTCCTCTTCCTCATTTTTCTTTTTCTTCTTCATGTTCATCTTCTTTGTATGTTTCTTTTTTCTTTGTCTTCTTTCTTCTTCATCATCTTCTTTGTCTTTGTCTTCATCTTCTTCATCTTTGTCTTTCTTCTCCTCTTCCTCCTCCTTCTCCTTCTTCATCTTCTTTGTCTTTTTCTTTCATCTTATTCAAAGGGTCTTTGACCAGAAACTGAGAAAACCTTTTGGAGTGCCTCCAATGATTAGCTGGAATCATGGGGTCTGTTGCAGACTGACAAGACAAAGTCCTCAGAAATAACCTTTGACAGATGGTAATCAAAGTGTTATTATACTCATTTTCCCAGGTAAAGAAACTAAAGTCTCAAAAGATTATGACATGATCAAATTTGCAAAGATACTGTCAAAATCTGATTCAAACCTAGGTCTTGCACCTCTAAATATTGTGTTTTCATAATAATTTCAGTTCTTAATAAATATGTATTCATTTAGAACTGGAAGATGATAGAATATCAGAGCTTCTAGGGACTTTAGAGAATGTCTAGTGCAATCCCCTCATTTTACAGATGATATAACTGAGATTTAGAGAGATGTAATGATTTTCCTTAAGTCCAACATCTAGTTAGTATTCAGTGATCTCCTGAAAAGTAATTTTAAAACACTCTTTGAAAAATGACTACAAGGACAAAATTTTAATGTTAAAGGACTGAAATGAGGAAATATTGAGATGTCTCAAAACTACTTCATGAAGATAGAAAATCTACAGGAATTACCCATTGCACATGTTTCTGGACTTTTCCATTGTATCAGTATATTGGGTTGTTTTTTTCTTATCCAAAAAATATTATTTGTTATATGTTCTGAGAGGGAAAGGGGAAAGGATACTTAAGATAGATGATGATATGAAAAACAGAAATATCAATAAAAATTTATTTTAAAAAATTAAATTAAAAAAATAAAAAATATAAGTAACCATAACTCCATACCTTTTGCCCCAAAGATTTCACTGGTAGGTACATATCCCCAAGTTGATCTATAGCAACAAAAAGGCTTCACATACACCAAAATAATTCTGGCAAAACTATCTGTCATATGAAAGGATTAGAAACAGAGTTGGCACTAATCACCTGGGGTCAAAACAAGTTGTGGCTTGTGAATAGAATGGTTACTGTCCTTTAAGAAAAGATGAATATGATAAATATAGAGAAGAACAGAAATACTTATTACAAAAGATGAAAAGTGAAGTGAAAAGAAGTAGAGTGTTTACATATGTAAATGAAAAGAACAACAAAAATCTAGCCTGAATGTGGAGAAATCATAATAACCAAACTTAACCCTAAAGAAGAGACAGGAGAAAAAACCAATTTTGCAGTGGTAGGGGGATTATAGCTGTGGGACACTGCATCATAATATAAAATTTTTGATGTCTTAGCTAATTTTGCTGCACTCTTTTTCTTTATTTTAAGAAATAGCTCTCTGTAAAGGGCAGTAACTCAGTATGATTGATTTAAAATGACAACAAGGTGTTGACTCAGTGGAATTAAGACAATGATTCTCTAGTTTATATGTACTTAGCACTTATTATAGTTCTATAAGTTGATACGTATTCTACAAAATCGACACCTACCATGATATACTTACTCTAAGAGCCAGCAAGTCTAGAAGAAGACATTCCATCTTGAACCAGCCTCTGGTAGCTGCCTGCCTCCTCTGAATTTCCTCCACTGAAAGCTCTGGTGGCTGCATTCCCTCCACTGAAATCAAGACCCATTCCGAAGGGCCTCCAGAAAGCTAGCTGGGTCCCAGGTAAAGGAGATAATAAAGACTTTGGACTTTATTTCTGACTATTCTCATGGTTATTATTCTGCTAAAATGAAGGCTGGTCCCAAGACCTCCAGAAAACTAAACCAGAACACTATAGCTCTCAAGGAAGAGATGAAAGGAAAGGATATAGTAGGAGACATAGCGTGGTATAAGAATAATATATATATGTGTGTGTATATGTGTGTGTATATATATATGATGTGTGTATATATATATCTATGTATACAATTATATACACATATATACATGTTTTTTAATGTTCAAATATTGAGGCTCTAACAAATTTATAGGATATTTTAATCTTTTTGTACATTTTAAAATTCTGTGATTGAGTGCTTTAGGGAAGATTAGTAAACTATTATTTGTTATTAGATAATAAATATTTGAACAGTTCCTTACTTTTACCATTTGAACAGCTTCTAACTTTTATTATGTCTTCAGGGCAAAGGTATATACCTTTTAAGGAAAGTGGGAAGTGGAACTTAGAGACTAGGAATCAGCTTGCTTAACCCTCCCTATCCCAATTCTACTTCCTTAACCTTTGTGTCCAAGAGAGCATTCAGAGAATGCTGTCTTAGATACAGAATATGGGTAATTAACCCTCTTTGTCCATTCCTGAAGCAGGAGTGAGGGACACTATTTAATATTTGTTTATGGATCCAAATGAAGCACTAGTATGTGCCAAACTTGAAATCATAACTCCTTGCTATCCAGGCCAAAGTCTTCTGCTGACCTCCAGTCTAATATCTCCAACTGCCTATTACATATCTTGAACTGGATGTTCAACAGATATCTTAAATTCAGGATACACTCATTTCCCACTACAAACCCTTCCCTCTTCCATTTTTTTTTTTTTTTTTGTTACTGTCAGAGATAGCACCAACCTCCCAGTTAACCAAGCTCACAACTTAGGTGTCCCTCTTAACCCCTTGCTTCCTCTCATTTCCCATATCCAATATATTTCTTCATACCATCTACCACAAATGCCCTCTTCTCTCATCTGACACTGTCATCATTTTGATACAAGCCCTCATTCTTGGACTACTGTAGTATTCTACTGATTGATCTGCCAGCCACTAGTATCTCCTTATTCCAATCTAACTCCTATTCACATGTCAAAATAATCTTGTTAAAGCACAAACCTATGTCTCCCTCTTTCTATCTCTGTCTCACACAGTATACATTTATACATACATATGCACACATACATACACACATCCCTTTTCCCTCTCTAATTACTTCTCCTTTACCTCAATTAGTTGAGGAATGTCTTATAACAAAGTTATCTATACAAGAAGGAAGGAAGAAAGGAAAGATAAAAGAAAATCTATCAGTTGGTCATGTCCAACAATGTGTGACCTATTCCAAAGTTAATTTTTTATTCATCATGGCTATTCCCAGAGGAGGCAGATATCATGCAGAGATGTTCTGGAGTGAACTCAAACCTTTCACAGAAATATTGTTAAATTTTCTGAGTGAAAAGTTGCAATCTTAAAATCAGCAAATGCTATAAATTTTATGGCATCACTTGTTATTTTGTTGATTGTCTAGCCTTAAGAAAATAATGAAGAAAATATTAATAATGCAGATTAAACGTGAAAATGTGTTCATGTGTACAAGGTGTTTTATTGATTAATTCATTTATTTTTGAAGAGCTGATTGTTCAATATCTACCAGATCTTTGAAAACAAGACTGGCCAGAATTTTCCTGTTACAACATCACTTTCTTTACATTTTGTAATAATCAAAAATTTGTTTTGAAGTTCTGCTTCCTATGCTATGCATTCTTTTATACAACTTCCCCATATTCTGACTTTTTATATTCATTGTTTCATGTTCATTATTCTCTCTACATATATTTTTAACATTCACATATTTCAGTTTGGATAGGCTCCAAGAGATAGGCACCCATTTTCCCATAGTTTCAATAGTTCTATTCTATATCTCCCTCCCAAAATGCTAGTATAAATATTTTTATAGATGTCTTTCCTTCTCTTTTTGATTTCCTTGAGAGAAAAAAAAAGGAAGACAAGAATAGATTTAATGATGATAATTGATGACACAGAGAAAGAAAACCTGTTTGTTTTATTTTTCTTGTTTTATGTACCCAAGAGAATGACTTTTGTTAAAAATGAGAGAACAAAATTACTAACACATAGGTGATATCTGAGACAAATAAAGAAATAGTAAAAAAACAAATAAACAAATAAATATTTTTCCTAGATAAGTTTAAGTCTCTTGGCTGATATTAATAATATTCTATAGTACTGAAAAAACTGATAGATGTGATTGCTGAATCAGTGTTAATAATATTTTAGAAATCACTAAAAAGAGGAGTGATTCCACAAGATTGAAGAAAAGAAAATGTCCAATTAAAAAAATAAAGGAAAAGAACATACCTGAAGGATGTAAATAAGTAAGTTTGACTTCAATCTCTGAAAAAAAAAAATCTTAATGGCGCATTAAAGAGATTTGTTAAACACAGAGAAAAGAAATCAATGATTACAAAGAGCCAACATAACTTCCTCAAGATCAGGTCATACCAGCTCAACCTCATTTTGTTTCTTGAGATGATTAACTCAACTATTATTAAGGGCTATACAATTTATATAGTTCATCTAGATTTTAGCAAACAAAAAAAAATTGCTTAGTGGAAATCATTTATTTTCTCAATCTTTCATTTCTTCCTCACTGAACTCTGACATTGAACAAAATGGAACAAAAATAAATCATATTAAATATACATATGTAGATTAAGTAAAAGCCCTTTATTGTCTATATCCATAAATGTAGATCTATCTCTGCTTTTTAAATTAAAAATTTTCTGTTAAATTAAAAATGTTCTGTGAGTAATGTCTTTCACCTTTATTCCTCTATAATTGTGGTTTCTTGTAGCATTTGTCAGAATCCTAAAGTCTTTCAAAGATTTTTTTTTCTAATATTGTATTAATTGTACTCTTTGTTCTGCTTATTTCATTTTCTAACACTTTACACAGGTCTTCCCAGTGTTATCTAAAGCCATTTAATTTATCATTTCTTTTTTTTAAATGTCTTTTTGTATTTAAAATAAATATATATATATATTTTTAAAAATAGAAAAAGAAAAAAAACATTGTCATGTATACAATAGAACATAAGAGATGATTCAAAATATGTAATAATAAATTTTCATTTCAAGAAAGCATATTGATAATAGAAGACGTTATATCCAGACCTATCCATTTTTTCTTTTTTTCACTGTAGGCTTTCTTTTGTTCTCTGCCATGAACTTTTTATTTTATTCTTTTTTTCCCTTTTCTCTCTGCCCCAATTTTCCCCAAGCAGTCTACACTTAAGCACAGACATATTGATGTGTGTCTATAAAATTATATGTATGTATATTTACATGTATCAGCACATATGTATTTATATAGAATCACATACATATATACATGCATACATATACAAACATACATATACCCATATGTATATACACATACATCTACAACAATATTAATATGGATGACATATAATGTAGATTTCTTTCTTTTGATTGAATCTTTTTAAAACTTTGACTTTGATCAGTGATTACTACACCTATTTTAAAAAATAAATTCTATTCCTGCTCAGTTATTGTGTTTGTGTATTTCTCTTATCTCTTATCCCTGCTAACTTTTCTACTTTACTTTTACCTGTTAGTTTGCCTTGCTTTTCCTTAACCTCCCCCTGCCTCTGAAATTCCTTTCTTATCTTTCCCCCCCACTATTGCTTTCCCTCTTTATTTCATTCCCATTAATAAACATACCTCATCCCAGTTCCATTAATCTACAAACCCTTCTATGCCCTGCCTTACCCTATTTCCACTCCATCTTATTTCTTTATAGATTTTGAAGAATTATGTACATACATATATATATATATATACAGATATATATATATATATATATATATATATATATATATATATATATATATACACATATACATGTACAGACACACCCATACCCACATATAGATTGTATGATTGTATATATATGTGTGTGTGTATATAAATGCACACACACATAAATATGCATATATACATGTATATATACTTCTCTCTTAAACCCATTCTCAATGTGAGTAGGATTTCAGAATGATCAGCCTTTCTTCCCTAATTCCTCTTGATTCTTGCTCTTGTAATTCATTTGTATAGTATAATTACTGTTTTTACTTTTTCCTATACAATGTTCCTTTTCAGAGTTACATCATACTCAGCTCTACCCCAGTCTTTCTTTTGGACTACCAAATTACTAATGACAGTCTTAAATATATGGTTTCCATTTTCACATATAAGATGTAAAGAGTTTGCCCCTATTGAGTGAATTGAAATTAGTCTTTGATGTTGGCTTGTCAAATTTTCTATTGAGTTCAAGTTTGTTTGTGACAAAATTCTAAAAATCTGATAGTTCATTGAATGTTCAGTTTTTTCATTCAATATTATGTTTAATTTTAATTGATATAATATTTTCAGCCACTACCCTAGCTTTTCTGATTATTCATATATAGTATTTCAGGACCTTTGGCTTGTGCAGTTCTAATTGTAACACTATCAAATTTGAATTGGGTTTTCTGGGTTTTTGTTTGTTTGTTTTGTTTTGTTCTTTGGTGTTGTTGCTTATAAAATTTTCTCTTTAATTTATGGGGTTTGAAATTTATCAGTGATGTTCTTGTATGTTTTCCCTATAGGATCTCATTCAAGTGGTGGTTGGTGGATTTTTTCTATCTCTATTTTCCTTTGGTTTATCATTTAAAACAATTTAATTATTCTTGTATTATTATGTTCATCAACTATAATTTGTCTAGCCATTTCTCAAAAGGTGACCATACTCCTATTTTCCATTAGTTTTTTTTTTTTTTTTTTTTTACTATGAAAGTAGCTGTTATAGTTTTTGGAAATATGAGTTTTATTCTTCTTTCCTGAAACATTGTATAAGGTGAGTTTGTTGTCTATCTAGGTCAAAGGAATAAGTATGAATCAATGAATTTAGGGGAAAGCTTAAAAATACTTTCCAGAATGGATGAACCAATTTAAACTTTCATTAACAGTACATTATTATGTTTCTTCTCCATAGAATCTCCAATATTTGTCATTATTCTTTTAATGTCTTTGTTAATTTGAGAAGTATGTGTTTGAACTTCAGAACTGTTTTAATCTGATTATTGGAAGTGAATTCTTTCTTTGAAAAATACTTATTTATATCTTTTGAACATTTATCAATTGTGTAATTCTTCTTATTACTCTAAATTTGAATTCATTCCTGGCATATCTTGCATATAAATTTCTATCAGAGATACATTCACAAAGATTTCCCCCAGTTATCTTTTTTTTCCTTTCTTCATTTGTTCATGTTACATGAACATATGTTACAAATGACTTGCATCAATGATAATGGCATTTCTTTGGAATAGTTTGTTGCAATGAACCCAAGATATATGGATCTATTTGCCATATTAAAAAAAAAAAAAAAACACTTTCTCAAGGCAGGGCAACACCTACTTACATCCCACAGAGTCTTCAAAAATAACTCATGTTATCCAGGGTAAGGTAGAAAGAAAGCTTTTCTTTACTTTTGAAATTTTCCAATATGGAATTATAGGACATTAGGGGAAGGTCATGCTGGTTGGGCAGCTGGATATCTCAGTGGGGAGTGTTAAGCCTGAGTCAAGTAGATTTGAATTCAAATCTGACCTCAGATATTTATTAGCTATGTGATACCGGGCAGTTATTGAATCTCCATGTGCCTCAGTGTCCTTGTCTGTAAAATGGAGAGCATAAAAGCGTCTACCTCCTATCGCCCAGGGTAGTTGTGAGAATCAAATGAGATAATAATTGTAAAACATATAGCCCAGTATTTGCCACATAGGAAGAGCTATATAAATGTGAGTGTAAATGATGATGAGGCACATAGAAGTATCCCCAAGCAGAATGAGGCAGAGAAAATCCAGAACTGGGTAGTATGATGAAATGCAAGCTGATCCATGTTTACTATTCATATGAAAGCCAGAAAACCCTTCTATTCAGAAAATTAGAATTACTGGAACATTTAAGATCATGAAACCCCAAGGGGTTGAAAAGGTTAATTCATCCAATACCTCCATTTTTCAGATGAGGAAACTGAAATTCAATAGAGGAAAATGATTTCTTGAAAATCACAGCGCTAGGATAATAAGCCTCCTTTCCTGACCCCAGATCTTATGTATTTTCCTATATCACAATACCTTGGCATGTTTGATTTCATTTTTGAAGGAATGAATTGTCATGTTTTCCTTCTTTCTTTAAGTCTCTGTGCACAGTCAGACAGACTTGAAGCAGTATGGTATACTAACAGATCCCCTTAATGTTTAAGTATTTTCCTCTGTGGCTTTCTTCAACAATGAGATGATTCAAACCAGTTCCAATTGTTCAGTGATGAAGAGAGCCATCTACATCCAAAGAGAGGACTCTGGGAACTAATGTGGTTCACAACATAGAATTTTCACTCTTTTTGTTGTTGCTTGCATGAATTTTTTTAACTGGCTTGGTTTGATTTTTCTTGTGCAGCACAATAATTGTATAAATATGTATGCATACATTAGACAACACATATTTCTACCATGTTTAACCTATATTGGACTACTTGCCATCTAGGGGAGGATGTGGGGGAAGGGAGGGAAAATTGGAACACAAGGTTTTACAAGGGCTAATGTTGAAGAATTGTCCACACATATATTTTGAAAAATAAAAAGCTTTAATAAAAAATTTTTTTCCTCAAAATAACTCATGAAATAGATAGCTTAAGTATTATCATTTCTATTTTATAGATTAGAAAACTGAAGAATTAAGGGCTTAAGTAACATAAGATCATATGTTATTTAGATGCAAAAGACTTTAGAAATCACAAAATCTGTCCATTTTACAGATAAGAAAATCAAGGCCCAGAGAAGTTAGGTGACTTGGTTAGGATCACACAGGAGACAATTCAAACCCAGGGCTTCCCTCCTCCAAGTCCAGTACTAGTTGATAAAGAAATAGAGGAAACCAGTATAGACAACATTCCCCCTAGAAATTTGACAGTAAAACAAAGATGATAGTCCATGAGGAGATGGTTGCATCAGGTGGTTTTTTAATGGAGGAACTTTGGATATATTTAAGTAGTAGGGAAGGGGGCAGTGAATAGACAGAGATTGAAAATTATTAAAACAGAGGAAAAAAAAATTAAAGTCGAAATTCATGGAAGGGTAAAAGATAGGATCAAGGTATAAGTGGAAAGGTTAACTTTTATAAGGAAAAATACCATCTCTTGTAAGAGTAGAACATGGAAAGAGAGAATTGAAGAAAATATTTAGGCTAGTTGGGTTATAGAAGTAGGAAGAAAAAGAAAGATCTTTTTATATGTGGCCCCAGTTTTCTCAGTGAGGTGTGAACCAAGGTGTGTTCCTGAGAGAGTAAAGGAGGGAAGGAACAAAAGTCATGGAGAGAGGGTAGAATGTTTGGAACAAATAGTATGGCAGGTGCAATAGGCAGTCACTTAAGTAAGAGTATAAGGATTTCTTTGCAACAATGAGATCTGATTGAAATTAAATAGTGTAAATGTGTAGGGGGAGCAAGCCCAATTGTTATATGTCTTCCTTCAGTAACATTCAGCTGATCATGAGAAAAAGGAGAGAAGGAAAGTTGATGTTAGTTCAAGACTGAGTTTGGAAAGAGATGAATATTTTGGGGAAATGGAACAATATATTTATTCAAAGGTAGAGGACAATGTAAAATTCACCTTGGAATATCCCTTTACCATGATGGCAACTTTTTTTTCATGATAAATTTCCTCTAGGGATTCTATTTTGGGGATGGGCCCAAACTGGCCCCAGTTTATTTTTCTATCCAATTGTACTTCTGCCTCTTCAGATTTTATTTTCATTTCTCTATGCAATGACCCTTTATCTTGGTCTTTTTCAGCTCCTTTTCATGTGTTGTCTTCCTCCATAACAATGGAAGCTCTATGAGGGCAGAAATTTTAAATCTCTTTGCTTGTGTTTTTATCCCTACCATTCAATGCAGTACCTGGCAAATAATAACCATTCACTATGTTTGTTGCTTTGTCTGTAGCATCAGATTTCTAAATAAGTAAATTTAGCACATAAAAGGAGTGATAGATTGGAAAAAGCAGTTAGGTAAGATGAGGTAGAAGACTTAAATATCAGAGACAGTTTGATAATTAACTATTATTGTTATCCTGGCATCATAAGGTCTTATATATGATTTACACTACATGGGTTTAGCATTTGCTGTTCTAGGAAAGTTAATTTCCAGCCTCTGAAATTTCACGATTGCTTAAGGCTATTTTTTTGGAGTAGATTTGTTTGACTGCTAATACCACATGAGGAATCTGGTCTAAATGTTTAAAATGAGAAAAGCTTAAGGGAGATGAAACTTGAAGGATACCTGTTGACTTGAAAATCGGATGTGTTCTTCTTTGCTTTAGCTACAGATGTGATTGCAGCTGTCAGCCCTGCTGTTTCTATTTTGTAATTGGCATGTTAGGTTTAAAATTCATCATGTCAACAGGCCAATTTTTCAGGTCTAGATGGAATAAATACAATACAATGTCTGCCAAAAAATGTTACCTGAGTAATGTATAGCAGATTTTTTCGCTCATTATCTCCCTCCTGATTACAATTCTTTCACTGATAATTACTCAACATAATTCAGTGTCATGTTTTATACATAAATCCTTATTCTTATTTCTGACAATGTTGTCATGCTGGACAGAGCCTTATTCATGGTATTCATTTTATGCAGAGTATGAAATTTCCCATTCAAATACTGCAATTTAAATGCCAAACTAACTTTATTTTACTTTATTTTAAAATTTTTCTTTGAAAATTTTCCTCACTAAATAATAGTATTTTATTTTTTCCAATTACACATAAAAATAGTTTCAATATTCACTTTTTTTAGAGGCAATTGGGGTTAATGACTTGCCCAGGATCATGTAATTAGTAGGTATTAAGTGTAGGGGGGCAAATTGGGAACTCAGATTTCCTTGACTTCAGGGCTATTGCTCCCTCTATCTAGCTGCCCCCAACATTCACTTTTATAAAGTTTTGATTTCCAAATTTCTTTTTCTCCCTTCCCTCTTCCTTCTCCCTTCCCAACAGGGCAAACCATCTATTATAGGTTACACATGCACAATCATATTACCCATATTTCCACGTTAGACATGTTATGAAAGAATAATCAGAACAAAATGGAAGAAACACAAGAAAGAAAACATTAGGGTGAAGTAACATACTTCAATCTGTATTCAGACTCAATACTTCTTTCTCTGGATGTGGTTACTATTTTCCATCAGGAGCCTTTCTGAATTCTCTTGGATGATTTTATTCCTAAGGATTACTAAGTATATCAGAGATGATCATCACATAAGGAACATGTTTAAAGAAAAATAGCAATTCTCATTTAAATCAGTGCAAATGAGCATTAACATTGGATTCTACAAGATGGAATGTGCAATGACAGAGATCAAAGGAGCAAAGCATTTAGAGCTAGAAGGGGACAGAGACCATTTAGTCAAAAGTTAAAAAAAAAAAAAAAAAAAAGAAAAACTTTTGTCTAGGAAGGGGAGCTCCTTTCCACATCTGACCATCTCTTCAGGGAGTTGCCATCTTCTGACATGAGAACCAAATTTGACTGACTGCTTTTCTCAATTAATAATAATTGAACTATGGCAACCCCCAACGAGTATCAAGTCATATCTGTTCTGCTGGCTGTAGTTTATTGATCCCTTTTGTAGATTGTAAAGTTGCTAAGGCTAATATTCTGAACTCCCTTCTAGCTTTGACATAATAAATTGTAAGATAGGTTCTTTCCAGCTTTATGATTCCAAGATTCCAAGCTCTTTTAGTTTTATTCTGAAATTTATTTAAAACCATTATTACTAGGGCAGCTAGGTAGCACAGTAGATAGAGCACCAGCCCTGAAGTCAGAAGGACCTGAGTTCAAATTTGGCCTCAGACATTTAATACTCCCTAGCTGTGTGACCCTGGGCAACTCACTTATCCCAAATTGCCTCTGCAAAACAAAACAAACAAACAAAAACATAAGTATTTAACATTTCTCTAAATAGTCTATAAGTTGATTTTTTTTTTCACTACCTGCATGACCTTGGGTCTCAATTTCCATATCTATAAAATGAGGACATTGGGCTAGGTGACCTCTAAATTTTTTGTCAGTTCTGATATTTTATGATTTTATGATGCTCCAAGACAAGATGAGGTTTAATATCTTAGAATATCCCTTATAGGTTTCAGCCTAGTACACCCAGGTCAAAGTTGCTAATTAAACAAATATTTATGAGTTTAATTTAATTCTTGCTTTCCAGAAAAGATCAGAAGAGGAGGAAAAAAGAAGAAATTAACAAGGGGGAAAGGAAATGACATGTTTGTTGATTCAAAGCATGGGGCTTTTAAAAAATAACTTTAAGCACAGACTACCAGGTTTCTCTCAAAAATATCGTGAAGTTGGCATTAGAAAATATATTTCTTTACTACTTTCAAAATAGCACATAAGCAATTGCTTTGCTTCAAATTAGTAATGGAAAAATTGCTGTCCTTTAAAAAAAAATCCAACACACATACTTTGTAATTAATTTGATAAAATCTTGGAGAATTCCTACAATTATATAAACATGGACCTATTTGGTATATGTATTTGTTTTTCTTTTTTCTTTTTTTTGGTGAAATAAGGAATTTGGCCATATTCTCCATGAAAAAAAATTATGAGGTGATGATGTCTCTGAAATGATGAGAAAATATTAAGCTACCTACAACCACCTTCTTTTTCTTATAAAATTGTGATAGATGGAAAGAAAAAGAGAAACTGTAGCTATCACAGAGGAAAGTAGTGACTTAGAAAGTGAAATGTCTAAATGAAAAGATAAGAGAGGAGACTTTTATTGAGAACGATGGGAGAAACATCAGGGAAAAATGGGAATGTGGAAGCAGGAATTTTTTTTAAATAACTTTTTATTGACAGAACCCATGCCAGGGTAATTTTTTACAGCATTATCCCTTGCACTTACTTCTGTTCCGATTTTTCCCTTCCCTCCTTCCACCCCCTCCCCGAGATGGCAAGTGATCCTTTACATGTTGAATAGGTTACAGTATATCCTAGATACAATATATGTGTGCAGAACTGAACAGTTTTCTTGTTGCACAAGGAGAATTGTATTCATAAGGTATAAATAACCTGGGAAGAAAAACAAAAATGCAAGCAGTTTATATTCATTTTCCAAGTGTTCTTTCTTTGGGTGTAGCTGCTTCTGTCCATCCTTGATCAATTGAAACTGAATTAGCTCTCTTTATTGAAGAAATCCACTGTAGAAGCAGGAATTGAAGGCAAATATATTTTTGACAAATAAGCTTTATATGAGTCAGATAGTGCTATACTATATAGCTATTTATATTGTAAGGAGATATGCAGTGTGGGTTAATGGAAAGAGCTCTACACTGGAAATCAAAAGACAGATTGTGGACCTGCCTCTGTTTCTTCACAACTCCATGCATGGGAAAAACACAATTTCTTTGGGCTTCCATTTCCTGATTTTGAAGATCAACTTCTAGTTCTGTCATTCTGAATCTACAAGATCACAGAATTAGAGTTAGAAGTCTCCTTAAACAATATCAAGGCCAGAACCCCTTATTTACAGATAAGAATACTGAAGTCAAGAGAAGTTAAATGCTGAGCCACCATTTTCTTGGTTATAAAATGGAGAAAAAGATGGTACAGAGTGGAGTCTTTACTCTCTCTAAATCATGATTTGATCAGTCTAGTCTAGAGTTGCTTTCAACTCTGACATTTGGTGCCATTTTTTAAATCATTTTTACTGGCCTCCTCCTAGACATTGTTCAATATTCCTTTGAAGGTTAGAATTGTAGAACATATGGGTAAAATATGTGGTTCAGTTGCTGTCAAAATGAATGATTTTGAGTGGCAGAAAATGACTGCATCTAGGTATTAGAGGATTTTTCGTTTCTTTTTTTTTCTTTTTCTTTTTTTTTTTTTTTTTGGGGGGGGGGGGCTTGAGAGGAATTTATTTTAAGAATGTAACAATATGTTTCAGCCTTAGCTGCTAAGAATTAAGTGCCAGAGAGCAAGGCCACTAATTTATTCCAGTGTATGATTTTGCAGTTCACTAATAAGGTGTGCTTGAATAGTTAATATATTCATTTAAACTGCCTGAGCATTAAAAAAAAAAAAAATAGTGTGCCCCCAAATGGTTAGAGGTAATGTAAAATACATCATGCTATTTAAATATGGGTATGCCTTTAGCTTCTAATTTAAATCCCATGAAGTGGCACCAAGGTCAAAAATTATTTACTGAGTAGCTACTATGTGTCTAGCATTGTGATAGACATTGTAACAAAAATATAGAATGTATAGAGCATGCAGGTTCTGTCCAAGATGACTTTACTTTATCTCATTTTAATATCTAAGAGCTTGTTATGTGCAAGAGGTATTCAATAAATTTGGAAAATTTCCTGAAAACAGAAGTTGGCTGAAAACATAGATAGTATGTTTATTAGATTCATGTTGACATGAAAGCAAGTAAGAGGAAGTATGGTATAATGCATGGATACCTGACTTTGACATGAGGAAGATTTCAAGTCTTACCTTTGATATATATTAGATGTATGGTGAGAGACAAATTGCTTAGATTCTCAACATCCTAGGTAATCTTCTAAGACTATTTTAATTCCAGAAAAATGATCTTTCTGCATTGGTAGAGGAAACTGGGAGTTTTTGCACCAAAAAACCCATGGGTCAGGACCCTTCACCCAGTCACCTTGTGGAAAAACTGTAGCTATGAGTGAGTTACTACATTGATTGTCAGACTTAGGAGTCAAAATCTATCTAACTATCGGGTTTGGATTGAATAATCTCTAAATCTCTTCCAATTCTAATTAATGATCCCATGTAGATAGAAAACAATTCACGTAAAAAAGTCCAGGGGATGGAGATGGGGAGTGAGGCTGAATATATCACAAGCTCAATATGTGTCTACTTTACAGTATTGTAACCAAAAAAAGCTAATCAATCTTTGGCTGTGTTAATATAAGCCAAGTATCTAGCACTAAGAAAATGATTGCTTCACTGTCCTCTATCCTAACTAGAGACTATCAGAAAAATTGTGTTCTTTTTAAGGGATCTAGATTTGAGAAAATGAATATATAGCCAAACTGGAAGGCATACAGAGGGAAGTAATCAGAATTTTTAGGAAACTCAAATATGACCTTTGAGGACATGTTGAAAAACTGAGATTCTCATCCTAGGGAAAAAAGGGTTTCAGTATTTTATAAGAGCTATCTTCAAAAAGGTGAAGCAGTCTCATGTAGAAGATATGAAACTTGTTTTGCTTGAATAAAAGAGAAATGGGTAAAAGTGACAGAAATCAATTAGACTTCAATAGAAAGGGAAAATTTGAAGCTCCTCTGAATTAGATCTAGTTAAATAAAGTTAAATGGGCCATCTAACAATACAATGAGTTCTTTAAAATTGAATGTATTCCAACTGAGTCCAGATTCAATGACAATGCATTAGATTTTCTAAAAAGGAGGATTCCTATTCAGATATAGTTTGGACTGTTGTTTGTTGTTGTTCAGTTGTTCACTATCTCTTGAAGTTTGTACAAATTCATTTTTGTTGTTTTTATGTTATCTATCCATAACATTCTCTGCAATCTGCTCTTCTTGCTTTTAGCCGTCCTCAGTATCAGGATCTTTTCCAATGAATCCTCTCTTCAGTTAGTCATCAAAGCAGTTTGGCCAGTATCACTTCTTAGATTCTACTCAGCTCTTAGATTCTGTGAATCTATGCACAGGTACCAGTAGATAGATTCTCAGGCAATCAGATTTTGGCTTGATGATATAAAAAGGGCTTTTTGACAATTGGGACCATCTGGAAAGGGAGTGAGGTGCTTCCTAATTTAGTGCCTATCATTGGACAAACTGAATAACTATTTCCTCAAGATGCAGAAGGATAGAGTATATGCATAGGAGAAGATATTAAGCTACGTGAATCCAATTTTTTTAAAATTTTGTCACTTCAGAATTTCATGACTGCACAAATCATTTCCATTTTTAAAACATTTTTTGAACAGTTGTTTCACAGAATGTATTATAGAGTGCTATTCCTAAAATTATTTATCATTAAGCATTTATTAAGCACCTATTATATGTCAGGCACTATTCTAGGCCTCAAGTATACAGACACAATGATCTGGATTCTCAAAAATTTTACTAAAATTTGCATTTGTTTACATAAGGAAGACCAGGTTTAAACCTTGCTCTAGACACTTCTTCAGCATGGTCCCTGAAACAATACATGCTTTATCTAATCTAATCTAACAAGCTATTTGTGCAAATCATTTATCTCCCTTTGGTTATTTTTTCCTTGGTGAAATGAGAATAATAGTATCTGTAAAACTTTCCCCATAGAGATTTGTGAGAGTCAGATAACATGCTATATTCAAAATATTTTACAAAGCTTAAAAGTTGTTTCTGTAGGGGGAAGGGGAGGAATGGTAGACATTCCTATTTGTCCCTTACAAATATTTCCTTTTAGCTCCTACTACTTCCAGAAGTCTTCTCACTCCTACCACTCACATCCACAAAGCACCAATCACCTTCATATTGCACTCACTTTATAAATGTGTGTTAGTGATCCCAAGTGGGTGGAAATCATGGTCAGCCACATTGCTTAGAATTATACATTAGGACCATTCAAAGAATAAACCCAAATGTCCTTCTTGTCAATGACATGTTGACTGAACCATCTTTCCATGGCAACAGAGCACATTGTCAGGTTAAAAGTCATCCAAAGCAGGATCCTTTTTCCCATCATGCCCTTTCCTAAGTCTGGAGAAATGGTGAAGTGAGCACAGTTACTTCAGAAGTATGAAGTCAAAAGATGGGAAAACATAAGTTCTTTTCTAACAGTAGATTTTCCCTCAGTGCATTCTTCTTTCTTCAAATTGGATCTCTAAAAGATGCTTCTTCTCTGGGTAGAGGCAGGAACTATACTGAATGTTCTTAGAAATATCCAGTGTGGTGGATTGCTTGTGTCACTAATGCCACATCCTCTGAAATAGGCAGGCTAGGTACCCACACCTGATTCTGAGAACGGTTTACATTTCATGAAAAAGGTACCATTTACTTCTGTCTTTTAAAAAGCCAAAATAATAATAATAATAATAAAACTAAGCTCAGGTTATCACAGAAGAGTATTAAAGGAATTTTTTAGTCAGATTATTGAGTCAACAACTTCCAAATTTAAATTGTTAAATATTTCTAATTAGGGCTTCAAAGGTATATTATAAGGTTTAGGTATATTTATGTCTTATATGGCCAATGAATCTGTTGAGGTATATGCAGAATAATTTAAAGGAAAATATACATTTATAAAAATCTGAATCTCCAATGTTTATGATATTTATTTTTTCTCACCTTTCAAAATCTTACTTTTTTTACCTTTTATTTTATGTATCTTTTCCCAATAATTTCATGGCATTCAAGTTTGGAATTTTGCTTCTGTTATTGGTTTTTTGTTTTTTGTTTTTTTTTTTTTTTTCTGTAATACTGGTACAAACATGCTTACACTGCCCATTACACTGGGTTGTTATGGAATAGCTTTGAAAATTTTAAAGGGACAAATAAACATAAACATATTTTCTCCAAGCCACAAAATTCATTGAACACTAGACATAAAAATGATGCAGACTCTAGCCCAGAAAGGAAAAGGCTGAAAAGAGACAAGCTTAGAATTTTTAACAGTATTGTTCGGCAACACACATACTTGCTCATTAAAGCCTAAAATAATTCAAGCATTTGAAACTTGAGGGAATGAAGTTTAAGACAAATAATAGCTATCCAACTTCACATGCCATACAATAAACTTGTGGAGATTAAAATCCCAAGAGATAGCACAGGCAGGAAATAGAAGTGTTTAGGGAACATTTGGACAGAATGATGGATGTTGGAATCATCAGTGGCCATAGAGAAAAGCTGAGACAAGTTTGACCTTTAAGGCTGACTTGAAGAAATAAAGACAGATTCTTTGCTGGCATGTTCACTGAGACCTGAATTGGAAACAAAATAGAATTGCAGACAATTTTGGCTGCAATGCTCCTCAGAGATAATCCTATTTAACTATTTCTTTTTATAGAAGAAGAAACCAAGGGTCAGAGTGGGTAATAGTGACTTCCTTGAATTTGTATAGAGGAGATAGAATAATAACTACAACATAAGTTTTTGTTTTGCTCCATTAGATATAATAATAACACTTGGGTCAGCAAGAAATGTCATTAACTTCCTGGAGAGACAGTTTACTCATCTACAAAATCAGAATGACAATACAGGAAGTACTTAAATAATAAGGTTGCAATTAACCATGTGGGGAAAGAATATTGGAAACTTTAAAGCAGTCTGTGAAAATGTGTTTTTATAATGTATAACAAAAGGCTTTTTTTTTTTTTCTGTCCTGTCCATAAATATACCTGAAGTGTACAATTTTTTTGTGTGTTAATTTCAGGTAGGATTTCAGATTTTTGTCATTTATCCATTTTCAAAATGGAAATTATAGCTTTATAATAAATCATGCATTTTTAGCAATCAAAATGGTGCTCATTTAACTCACTTAAAATGTATCACCTGGACTTCCGGTTAAGATGGCGGAGAGGAGGCTCACAGTTGCATAAGCTCCGCGCTTTCTCTCACTATCCACTTCATTACAAGCCTCTGAATCAATGCTTGACTGAAAAAAACCCACAAATAGTTACCAAGAGAAGCCATCCTTGAGATCCGCCAAGAAAGGTCTGTCTTTACTGGAGGGCTGGGGCGGTTTTAGATCGGGCGCAGGCAGCGGGCAGCGGCAGTGAGAGCACGGGAGCAGACTGGAGAGGGGGTGGGGAGTGATCGTAGCCGTCTCTGCGGGGAGAGCTTCGCTACAGGTTTGGAACCTGCAGCAAGTCAACAGCCCAGCAGAGAAGCTAAAAACACCGGGGCTGAAGAACACAACCGCAAACAGCTGGAGTCTCTCAGGACCTGACCGCCCCCCCTTCCCCCCCCTCAGTGACTCAGCACGCTCTGGGATCTCAGAGCGCAGGCGCAGCACAGTCCTGCTAGTGCCTCACTGCTGCCCCCTGCAGTCTGTAGAGGAAGCTCGATAACACACCCAGCCCCCTCCCCCCCCCCCAAAGAAAGACTCCAGTTTTTTCTGTTTTTCTTTGGTAGTTTGTCTCTGATTAATAGACAGAATGAGCAAGAAGCTGAAGAGGACTTTAACCCTTGACAGCTTCTACACAGATAGAGAGCAGACTCTAAATCCTGAGGAGACTAAAAACAGGCAGTCCCCAGGTGATTCCCCAAAGGAGATCGTCTGTTCCTCAGCACAGATGAACCTCATAGAAGTGATTAAAAAGGCTCTCACAAGGGAGCTAGAAGAAAAATGGGGAAAGCAGAGTGAGGCTTGGCAAAAGGAGAAGGAAGCTTGGGAAAAGGAGAGGGAGGCTTGGCAAAAGAGCCTGGAGAAGTCAGTTAAAGAGAGAGTGGATAAAGAAGTAAAATCCTTGAAAAATAGGATTAGTGAACTGGAAACAGAAAACAGCTCTCTAAAAAACAAAATTGGCGAAATGGAAAAAAATTCCACAGAACAAAAGAACTCAATTGGACAATTAGAGAAAGATTTTAAAAAAGTGAGTGAAGAGAATACTTCACTGAAAATCAGAATTGAACAAGTGGAATTGAATGACTCGAGGAGACAAGAAGAATCAGTCAAGCAAATCCAAAAAAATCAAACAATGGAGAAAAATGTGAAATACCTTCTGGGGAAGACAACAGACCTGGAAAACAGATCCAGGAGAGACAATCTGAGAATCATTGGACTCCCAGAAAAACATGATGAAAAAAAGAGCCTGGACACTGTCTTCCAGGAAATTATCAAAGAGAACTGCCCAGAAGTCATAGGAACAGAGGAAAAAATAAACATTGAAAGGATTCATCGATCACCCACTGAAAGGGATCCTAAAATCAAAACACCAAGGAATATAGTGGCCAAATGCCAGAACCCTCAGATGAAAGAAAAAATATTGCAAGCGGCTAGAAAAACCCAATTCAAGTATCAAGGAGCCACAATAAGGATCACCCAGGATCTGGCAGCATCCACATTAAAAGATCGAAGGGCCTGGAATATGATATTCTGAAAGGCTAAGGAACTTGGTATGCAACCAAAAATAACTTACCCAGCGAGAATGAGCATCTTTTTCCAGGGAAGAAGATGGACATTCAACGAAGTAAGCGAATTTCATCTATTTCTGATGAAAAAACCAGAACTTAACAAAAAGTTTGATCTACAAATATAGAACTCAAGAGAAATCTAAAAAGGTAAAGATTAATCTTGGGAACTATATTTTGACTATATAGATGTATAAAGAATACATGTATACCTTGTTCTAGAAATTGATGTGGAAAGGACATTGTACCAGAAAAAGGGTAAAGTGGGGGTAGTACATCTCATGAAGAGGCATAGGAAACCTATTATATCTGAGAGAAAGAATGGAGGGGGATGAATATAGTGGGTATCTTACTGCCTTCAGAATTGGCTTTAAGTGAAAAATCTTAAGACATATTCAATCTATGGTGAAACTTCTCCCATCTCATTGAAAAGTGAGAAGGGAAAAGTGGAAAGGGAAGGAATAAGCTAAGCGGAAGGGAATACGGGAACTGGGAGGGAAAGGGGTAAGATAGGGGGAGGAACTCTAAGGCGGGGGGAGGGACACTAAAAAGGGAGGGCTGTGAGAAGCAAGGGGTGCTCACAAGCTTAATACTTGGAAGGGGGGAAAGGGGAAAGAAGGGAGGAAAGCATAAACCGGGGTTAACAAGATGGCAAGTAATACAGAATTGGTCATTCTAACCATAAATGTGAACGGGGTAAACTCCCCCATAAAGAGGAAGCGGTTAGCAGAATGGATTAAAAGCCAGAATCCTACAATATGTTGTTTACAGGAAACACACCTGAAGCGGGGAGATACATGCAGGTTAAAGGTAAAAGGTTGGAGCAAAATCTACTATGCTTCAGGTGAAGTCAAAAAAGCAGGGGTAGCCATCCTGATCTCAGATCAAGCTAAAGCAAAAATTGACCTAATTAAAAGAGATAAGGAAGGACACTATATCTTGCTAAAGGGTAGCATGGATAATGAAGCACTATCTATATTAAACATATATGCACCAAGTGGGGTAGCATCTAAATTCTTAAAAGAGAAACTAAGAGAGCTGCAAGAAGAAATAGACAGTAAAACTATAATAGTGGGAGATCTTAACCTTGCACTCTCAGAATTAGATAAATCAAACCAAAAATAAATAAGAAAGAAGTCAAAGAGGTAAACAGAATACTAGAAAAGCTAGATATGATAGATCTCTGGAGAAAATGTAATGGAGACAGAAAGGAATACACTTTCTTTTCAGCAGTTCATGGAACCTATACAAAAATTGACCATATATTAGGACATAAAAACCTCAAACTCAAATGTAGTAAGGCAGAAATAGTAAATGCATCCTTTTCAGACCACGATGCAATGAAAATTACATTCAACAAAAAAGCAGGGGAAGTAGACCAAAAAATAATTGGAAACTAAATAATCTCATACTAAAGAATGATTGGGTAAAACAGCAAATCATAGACATAATTAATAACTTCACCCAAGAAAACGATAATAATGAGACATCATACCAAAATGTATGGGATGCAGCCAAAGCGGTAATAAGGGGAAATTTCATATCTCTAGAGGCCTATTTGTATAAAATAGAGAAAGAGAAGGTCAATGAATTGGGTTTGCAATTAAAAATGCTAGAAAAGGAACAAATTAAAAACCCCCAGTCAAACACTAAACTTGAAATTCTAAAAGTAAAAGGTGAGATCAATAAAATTGAAAGTAAAAAAACTATTGAATTGATTAATAAAACTAAGAGTTGGTTCTATGAAAAAACCAACAAAATAGACAAACCCTTAGTAAATCTGATTAAATAAAGGAAAGAGGAAAATCAAATTGTTAGTCTTAAAAATGAAAAGGGAGAACTCACCACTAACGAAGAGGAAATTAGAGCAATAATTAGGAGTTACTTTGCCCAACTTTATGCCAATAAATTCGACAACTTAAATGAAATAGAAAAATACCTCCAAAAATACAGCTTGCCCAAACTAACAGAGGAAGAAGTAAATATCCTAAACAGTCCCATCTCAGAAAAAGAAATAGAACAAACTATCAATCAACTCCCTAAGAAAAAATCCCCAGGACCAGATGGATTTACATGTGAATTCTACCAAACATTTAAAGAACAATTAACTCCAATGTTATATAAACTATTTGAAAAAATAGGGATTGAAGGAGTCCTACCAAACTCCTTTTATGACACAGATATGGTACTGATACCTAAACCAGGTAGGCTGAAAACAGAGAAAGAAAATTATAGACCAATCTCCCTAATGAATATTGATGCTAAAATCTTAAATAAAATATTAGCAAAAAGATTACAGAAAATTGTCACCAGGATAATACACTATGACCAAGTAGGATTTATACCAGGAATGCAGGGCTGGTTCAATATTAGGAAAACTATTAACATAATTGACTATATCAATAACCAAACAAACAAAAACCACATGATCATCTCAATAGATGCAGAAAAAGCATTTGATAAAATCCAACATCCATTCCTAATAAAAACACTTGAGAGCATAGGAATAAATGGACTTTTCCTTAAAATAGTCAGGAGCATATATTTAAAACCATCAGTAAGCATCATATGCAATGGGGAAAAACTGGAACCTTTCCCAGTAAGATCTGGAGTGAAGCAAGGTTGCCCACTATCACCATTATTATTTAATATCGTATTAGAAACACTAGCCTCGGCAATAAGAGTCGAGAAAGAGATTAAAGGAATTAGAGTAGGCAATGAGGAAACCAAACTATCACTCTTTGCAGATGATATGATGGTATACCTAGAGAACCCCAGAGATTCTACCAAAAAGCTATTGGAAATAATTCATAATTTTAGCAAAGTAGCTGGCTACAAAATAAATCCCCATAAATCCTCAGCATTTTTATACATCACCAACAAAACCCAACAGCAAGAGATACAAAGAGAAATTCCATTCAGAATAACTGTTGATACCATAAAATATTTGGGAATCTATCTACCAAAGGAAAGTCAGGAATTATATGAGCAAAATTATAAAAAAGTCTCCACACAAATAAAGTCAGACTTAAATAATTGGAAAAATATTAAGTGCTCTTGGATTGGCCGAGCGAACATAATAAAGATGACAATACTCCCTAAACTAATCTATTTATTTAGTGCTATACCAATCAGACTTCCAAGAAAATATTTTATTGATCTAGAAAAAATAACAACAAAATTCATATGGAACAATAAAAAGTCGAGAATCTCAAGGGAACTAATGAAAAAAAAATCAAATGAAGGTGGCCTAGCTGTACCTGATCTAAAATTATATTATAAAGCAGCAGTCACCAAAACCATTTGGTATTGGCTAAGAAATAGATTAATGGATCAGTGGAAAAGGCTAGGCTCACAAGACAGAATAGTCAATTATAGCAATCTAGTGTTTGACAAACCCAAAGCCCCTAACTTCTGGGAAAAGAATTCATTATTTGATAAAAACTGCTGGGATAATTGGAAATTAGTATGGCAGAAATTAGGCATGGACCCACACTTAACACCATATACCAAGATAAGATCAAAATGGGTCTATGACCTAGGCATAAAGAACGAGATTATAAATAAATTAGAGGAACATAGAATAGTTTATCTCTCAGACTTGTGGAGGAGAAAGAAATTTGTGACCAAAGATGAACTAGAGACCATTACTGATCACAGAATAGAAAATTTCGATTACATCAAATTAAAAAGCCTTTGTACAAATAAAACTAATGCAAACAAGATTAGAAGGGAAGCAACAAACTGGGAAAACATTTTCACAGTTAAAGGGTCCTGATAAAGGCCTCATTTCCAAAATATATAGAGAACTGACTCAAATTTATAAGAAATCAAGCCATTCTCCAATTGATAAATGGTCAAAGGATATGAACAGACAATTTTCAGAGGATGAGATTGAAACTATTACCACTCATATGAAAGAGTGTTCCAAATCATTATTGATCAGAGAAATGCAAATTAAGACAACTCTGAGATACCACTACACACCTGTCAGATTGGCTAAGATGACAGGAAAAAATAATGATGAATGTTGGAGGGGATGCGGGAAAACTGGGACACTAATGCATTGTTGGTGGAGTTGTGAACGAATCCAACCATTCTGGAGAGCAATCTGGAATTATGCCCAAAAAATTATCAAAATGTGCATATCCTTTGATCCAGCAGTGTTTCTATTGGGCTTATATCCCAAAGAAATACTAAAGAAGGGAAAGGGACCTGTATGTGCCAAAATGTTTGTAGCAGCCCTGTTTGTAGTGGCTAGAAACTGGAAAATGAATGGATGCCCATCAATTGGAGAATGGCTGGGTAAATTGTGGTATATGAATGTTATGGAATATTATTGTTCTGTAAGAAATGACCAGCAGGATGAATACAGAGAGGCTTGGAGAGACCTACATGAACTGATGCTAAGTGAAATGAGCAGAAGCAGGAGATCATTATACACTTCGACAACGATATTGTATGAGGACATATTTTGATGGAAGTGGATTTCTTTGACAAAGAGACCTGAGTTTCAATTGATAAATGACGGACAAAAGCAGCTACACCCAAAGAAAGAACACTGGGAAACGAATGTGAACTATCTGCATTTTTGTTTTTCTTCCCGGATAATTTATACCTTCTGAATCCAATTCTCCCTACGCAACAAGAGAACTGTTCGGTTCTGCAAACATATATTGTATCTAGGATATACTGCAACATATCCAACATATAAAGGACTGCTTGCCATCTAGGGGAGGGGGTGGAGGGAGGGAGGGGGAAAAAAAAATCGGAACAGAAATGAGTGTCAATATAATGTAATTATTAAATAAAAAATTAAAAAAAAAAATGTATCACCTGTAGAAAAATCTTCCTGATAACTCAATAGTGGTCAGCCAGTATGCCTGAAATCCATTTGCCTTGATTTTTTTTTTTTTTTAATTATGGCAGTTTCTTGGAAGAACTTTAGCCTATGAATACCATTTAGAGCATATAGATTTTTTTTTCCCCTAGGGAAAAAATGACAAATGTAAATAAAATAAAAGATCTTGAATTGCTCTTATATTTCATAACTATATAGATTTTCAGAAAATCATTGGCAATGTCTTCTTCATTTTCTCTCTTCTTCCAATTTTTTTTTTTTTAATCATTTTAACAAATGATTTCCATTCAGGCCCTAACCTTCATTCAATTGTTCTTCAAAGTGTGTTTTTTAACCACTTTTGATGTTTGAGAACTCTTTATTTTTGCTATATTGATCCTTTAAAAAATATATTTTTATTTTGTTAAATATTTCCAAGTTACATGTAAAAAATATATTATTCAATTTTTAAAAAAAATTAAATTTCAAATCTCTTCCCTTCCTGCTCTTCTCCAACACTTGAGAAGTAAAGAAATGTGATATTAATTATGCATATGAAGTCATGTAAAATATATCTCTATGAGCCATGTTACAAAAGAATACACACACTAAAATAAAATAAAAAACAAGAAACACAAAAAAGTAAAAATATGTTTTAATCTACATTCAGAATATACTAATTCTCTTTTTGGGGGTGGATAACATTTTTTAAAAACATTTAATTCCTTTGGAATTATCTTGGATCATTGTATTCTTTGATTCTTAAAATTTATTTTTTTAATAAAGAAAACTTGCATCATTTTGATCCATTATCTGACAACTTCTTTTTTTATTATTAAAACAAGTTTCATGTGTTGGTGGAAGGAATACTTTTTCAATAGTAAAAAGTAGGATTGATCTTCAACATTCTTCTTTCTCTCCCTCTCTTCTCATCTCTCTCTCTCTCTGTATATATATATATGTGTGTGTGTGTGTGTGTGTGTGTGTGTGTGTGTGTGTATAATTTCTTCTGTCTCTGCCTCTCTGTCTTTCAGTCTCTTTCTTTCTCTGTCTCTCTCTTTGTGTCTGTTTCTATCTCTCTCTCTCTCCCTCTTCCTCTCTCATTCTTCCCCATATTAGAGGATACAAACAGGAGAGAACACTATAACTGCAACAATAAAGTTGCAATAAGGTACAACCAAGAGTTCACATATTAGGCAAGTTTTTTATGGACATTATAAAATCCAAAGAGGGGAAAAATTGTAGCAACAGTGTTAGTTAATAAGTGCTTATTAAAGACCTACTCTGTGTCAGGAATTTCATCAAATAATGAAGATGCAAAGAAAAGGGGAAAAAAAAACAGTCCTTGCTTTTAAGAAATGCAGTTTAATGAGAAGAAAATGTGCAAACAGCTAGGTACAAACAAAACATGCAGGATAAAATGCAAAAAAAAATGCAAAATAAATTGAATATAGTCTCAAAGAAAAGTTGCCAAGATTAAGGGACACCTTGGAGAGTTTTCTTGGTAAAGGTGAGACATCACTTTAAAAAGAGCCACAGAAGACAGGAGGCAGAGATGAAAAAAATAATTCCAGGAAAAGATAACTAATGAAAATACGCAGAGTTGGGAGATGGAATATTTTGTGAGAGTAATAGAAAGGAATAGGAGAATGAAGGGGACAGAGGCATTAAAGGCCTAAAAAGGTGGGAGGGGGGCAGCTTACGAAGGACTTTTAAAAACCAAACAGGACATTGTATTTATATTCAATTCTAGAGGTAAAAGAGCAGCATTGAATATTACTAAATGGATCAGGGAAGGAGGAAGTATGATGTTCAAACTTGCATTTTAGGAAAATCAATTTGATTGGAGGATGGAATATAGTGAGATGAGATGATACAGGGAAGCTGACATGAAGTTTACTGCAATACTCTAGTGGTGAAATGATAAGCTCTGCACCAGGATGGTGATGATTTTAGAGGAAATAAGGAAATATACAGAAAAGATCATATGGAGGTAGAAATGACAAGACTCAGCAACTAATTGGATATAGGAGATGAAAGTGAGGATTTAAGTATGACACATTGGTTGCAAACCTGGAAGACTAGAAGAATGGTGATATTCTTTTTTTTTTTTTTTAATAATAACTTTTTATTGACAGAACCCATGCCAGGGTAATTTTTTTACATTTTCCCTTGCACTCGCTTCTGTTCCGATTTTTCCCCTCCCTCCTTCTACCCCCTCCCTTAGATGGCAAGCAATCCTATATATGTTAAATATGTTGCAGCATATCCTAGATACAATATATGTTTGCAGAACCGAACAGTTCTCTTGTTGCACAGGGAGAATTGGATTCAGAAGGTAAAAATAACCCGGGAAGAAAAACAAAAATGCAAATAGTTTACATTCATTTCCCAGTATTCTTTCTTTGGGTGTAGCTGCTTCTGTCCATCACTTATCAACTGAAACGGAGTTAGGTCTCTTTGTCAAAGAAATCCACCTCCATCAGAATACATCCTCATACAGTATCGTTGTTGAAGTGTATAATGATGTCCTGGTTCTGCTCATTTCACTTAGCATCAGTTCATGTAAGTCTCTCCAAGCCTCTCTGTATTCATCCTGCTGGTCATTTCTTACAGAACAATAATATTCCATAACAGAATGGTGATATTCTTAACAATAATCAGAAAGTTAAGAAGAGAAGAGAGCTTTTTTTTGGAAAAAATATGTATCCAGTTTTGAAATACTTAGTTTATTATGCCTATAGGACATTCAGTTCAGGTTATCTAATGGGCAGTTGCAAATGTGAGAATAAAGGGAAGGCGAGAGGCTAGTACTGGACAAACAGATCTGAGGATAATCTACAAAGATGATAATTGAATCCATGGGAGATGGTAAGATCAATAAATAAATTTGAGGAAGAGCTCTGGAAGATGCTTACATGACCTAGATGAAGGTTTAGTTTTAAAAGAGATGGATAAGAAGTAGTCAGATGGGTAGAAGAACCAAGAGAAGAGATTGTTATGAAAATCTAGAGAATTCACTATTTAATGACCAAAAAAATGGGAAAGTAGTTTGACATAAACAAATGTTGACCAACAACTGACCCCACATACCAAAGCAATCTCCAAATGGGTAGAAAAATTAGATATAGAGTGTCTTCATAAACAAATTACATAGCATAGAAGAAATTATCCATCTGATCTTTGGATAGGGAAGAGTTTCATGAACAAATAAAATGTAGAGATTAATGAGAGATAAAATAGACACTTTTGATTATATAAAATTTAAAAGTCTGTACACAAATAAATACAAATCAGCTAAAATTAAGAAGGGAAGGAAATTGTTTTAAAAAAATCTTTACATAAAGTGTCTGATAAGATGTCATTGCTAAGATATTTAGGAAACTGATTCAAATTTATGAGAATATATTTATAGGAATATAATAGAATAATTTGCCTATTGATAAATAGCAAAGCTATTCTATAAAGAAATTGTAATTATTCTTAAAACCCCCAGATAAACCATGTATAAACTAGGATATCTTTAATAGATCTATACTCCTAAAAAAATCAAAGAAAGAGGAAAAACACCCATATGGAAAAGACATTTATAGCAGCTCTTTTTTGTTGTTGTTGTTGTTGTGACAAAGAATTGAAAACTGAGGGGGTATTCATAAACTGGGGAATTTCTAAACAAGTTATGACATATGAATATGATTAAATACCACTTTTTAAATGATTTTTTATTTATTGAATAAAACAAACACTTCAACATTATGCTGTAAGAAATGATGGAGATGTCTTCAGAGCACCCTGGGAAGCATTATGTTAACTGATTCAAAATTAAGTGATTTGAACCAGGAGAAAATGTGTACAATAACAATATATTAAAGGCAACTTTGAAAAACTTAGGAATACTGCTCAACACAATGACCAACCATAATTTCAGAGGTTGTATGAGAGCAGCCAGAGTGCCGATTGAAGGCATACACACACAAACACACACACCCAATTATGTTAGATATATAATATACCTATACCTATATCCTTATCTATCTATAATGATATATCTCTTTCAACAATACATATCCATGTGTATGCATATATATACATACATATATATGTGTGTATATATACACACACATGAAACTAAACTATGTTTGCTTCTTGGAATGAAAACTATGGCCCATGTACTTAGCATACTGAAAAGTAGAGACACTTCCTTGCCAACAGAGACGTGTATTGTGAAACCTATGGTTTTTGCAATAACAATGTATGACTGTAAGACTTGGACTGTAAGGAATGATGAATGTGTCTTGGCAATGTTTTTTTTTATTTTTTTTTTATTTCAGCTTTGGTTTTGTTGGAATTACAGAAATAAAATGAAACAATCAAAATTTGTGGAACTACTAAAAACAAACATTGTATCAGATTAAGGATTTGAAGAGTAGTAGCTTATAGGGGAGAATTCTTGCAGCCTTGGGATTGATTCCAGGAGTTGATTCCTTTCTGAAAAATCTTAGTAAGTTTTGGAGTATCACTCTGTAGAATTTGTTTTAAGGAAAAATAAGGATTAAATTTTATTAAAGTTAAAAATAAATAGTAGGATTGATAGCTTTGTTGTTCTAGAGAAATGAAAGAAATCGGGAAATAATCCCAGAGTGAAGAAAAAAATAGGTAAACAGTTTACACTTTGGGGAAACATCTTGTTAATCCTTCTTTAACTTTTCTGACTATGAAAAGAGAAAAGATTGTTTAAACCAAGAAACTCCTGTGACCCCCATTCAGGTCAAGAGATCCTCTCCCTGTTAAATGCTTTCATACTAGATCAGATTCCCAAATACAGGCATTTTTAAAATGCTGGAAATAATGTGGGTAAATGACTTAAATTCTGGTTGAAAAAAAAATATTAGTTGTATAATCTTAGACTAATTACTTATCTCTATTTGCCCTAGTTTCCTTTTCTGTAAAATTAATAATCATAATAATAGTACCCACCTCCCAGGGTTCTTATGAGGATCAAAATAATATTATTATTATAAAGTGTTTAACACAGTGACTGCCATTTGCTAAGTGTTACATTTTTATTATTCCTTTAATTCAAAAGAATTTTTCCATACCTGACAACTCTAAAATGGTTTTAAAATGTCAAAGGTAATAGATAATTTAGAAATGCAATAGATGTTAACTGAAGTTTTGTTCTGGGTTTTAAATATATGATATTATTTGTGTCATTATTGTATTTCTAAATTTTCTAGCACTGTGAAATTTGAGACCACATAATAGAAATGCTGTTAGACAAAAAAACAGCTTTTTAAATCTGGATGCTGTTACATATGAATTGGGCTTTTAAAAAGATGTGATAAAAATAAATATTTGAAAAATGTTAAAAATTTAATAAAATATATTCTGTTATAAAGGAGAAAATAATAATGATATATAATATTAAATTTTCATTTGAAATTCTTGGTTATCATGAAAATGCATATAGTAGTTTAGCAATGTAATTTCAGCATATTAATGATGAGTTGACTATCAGTTACTTGCTGAATGTCTGAAGCCCCAGAATATGGGCAGTTGTAATTTATAAATAAAGAATCAATAAAAGATTAAGTGAAATCACAAAGCTAATCAATCCCTAAGTTGGGCATCCTTCTGACAATCTTAAATGACAGAAGAGTGCATTTTGCAGTTGTTCTCATAATTTTTTCAAAGATTCTTATATTAGGTACAGGATTTAGGTAAAAATAGAAACAGCAAATGGTACATAAATTTAAATTCTCTGAGTTTCAAGATTGAAGAACTAAATTTTGTTATTGTACTTTCATAAAAGTCAGTATTATCTAGGAACCTCTAGATTTGGAACCAGAGAAGCAAAACCCCTTTTAAGGCAGGAGCTGCATTGGGGCCCAGGGCCCAGGCTGCACTGGTGTTGGGCTCTGACCCTGATTCCACTCCTGTGCTTAACGTTTTTCACCAATATTTTATTCTGAGCTGTAGCATTCCTGATGCTATTTTATAGGACCACACCACAGTCATAATCATTTTCTGTGACTTGATTTTGTTTCTTACTTCCATATATTTCTATTTAGATATATTTACTGCTGAGTTCCTTATGAAAGCAAGTTTTTTTTTTTTTTTTTCCCTTGTCAAATCCCATTCTCCTCATTGAATTTGAATTTACCTTTGCATTTTAAGAATTTTAGTATTTGGTATCTTCCATTCCTTCAGAGCTTACTTCTCCCAACATAATTTAGTCAATAAGTTCTTTTCTTTTTTCCCTTGAACTCTCATAAATCCATTTTCCCAAATTTTAAGGTTCCTATGCTCAAATTTCCTCTCTTCATCACATACTCAAGGATGGAATGGTTGTTTTGGCCCCCACAGTTTCTATTCTGTACATCACAGAAACTAGTTCTTCCTTGGTAATTCCCAAATAGAATTTTCCCTTGTTGGTTCTTCTGTCTTTTAAAGGATGGACTTATCACCATGATGAGAACAAAAAATTATTTCTGCTTTGTTTTGGATAGAGAAAGAGCTCCAGTAGATGTTGGGATAATTGAAATCTCCTGTCATTATTATATCATGCCTCTCTGCTAGGTTTGTGATCTTTTTCCTACACTCTTCATCTAATTTATTTTTCTGTCAACATCTATTCTACTTCTCCCTTCATTGATGTCCACCTCTATTTTTTTTTTCACAATTCTCCTCTCTGATTCCTAGATTTACACACATGAAAATAAGTTCTTAATAATCATTTCCCTTTCCTCTTTCCCCATCCTTTTTCTATGGAATAAGGTAAGCAATCTAGGACCATAATCAAATCATGTATTCTGTACCACAGACTTTCAATGCTACCTAAAAGGTCAATTTTGCTGCCTTATCTTACCATTTCTAGTTCCTGTTGTTGGTTGCATGAACTTTAGGCATTTCTATATAAACACTTGATATTCCTTTCTTGGATTTTATCTCCTGTGAATTTCCATTTGCTTTATTTTTTATTTCCTCTTCCTTTAAAAGAATGAGCCAAGAGATAGAGAGGGAAGAGACTTAGACTAGATGATATCTAAAGTTCTTTGTAACTACAGGTAGTAGGATCTCAAGCAGTCTGAAGGAAAAATAATCTTAGATCCCTCAACTATTAAGTTATCAGGGATAGAATTTGAATCCAAGCCTCTCCTAACTTCAGGCCCAGCTCTATCCACTAGGTAGCACAGTGGATAGAAAAGTGGACCTGAAGACTTGAGAGAAAATTTGAATTCAAGAAAATCTGAATTTGAATCCAACCTAGACACTTCTTAGTTTATGACGGAGCAAGTCATTTCATCTATCTACCTCAGTGTCCTCAACTCTAAATTGGGAATAATAACCCTATCTATTTCCTAGGGTTGTTGGGAGGATTGAATGAAATAATTATAAAATATTCAGCATAGTGCCTGACTGTTGGAATCCTTACAAAGTATTAAGTCATTAGAGTTCATAGAAACAATGTTTACACATTAGAGCTCACACATTGGAGTTCACAAGTAAGGGAGATTCACAAAGTTAACTTTGTAACTTTGTGAATTCACACCTCCCATAATCCCACTCTCAGAGGAGGAGTCAACCTTTGAGTTTACACCTCTAAAAGAGCATAAAAAGAGCTGACTTCAGTCAGGAGAATTCAGTTGAGAAGATTCAGAGAGAGTTGGAGATAGGCAGAAGCTGAAAGAGCTAAAGGACTAGCAACAAGAGCTCTCAGAACCAAGGAAAGCTTCCCAGGCTATTTTGGAAGAAACAACAAAGAACTGGATTTCAACTTCTGGCTGCGTTTGAGGTGATTATTACTTGGAACTGAAATGAAGGCTGCCTCCAGAAATCTCCCCAAGTAATCTGCTCCCAGAGAACGATCATATTTTAGAAAAGAAGAGAACACCATACATCCTGTTTTCTTCCTTTCAATCCATACTGCCTCTCTGTTGTTAACACTAAGTAGGACCATATTTATAATTGCACTGACTCCTATTGTTTACAAATCTATTTCACAGAAATTTTCTGAAAAGTGATAGATTAAGGGAGAATAGCTTATATTTATATTATTCTATGGGGTATTGATGAAAGGGTAGTTAGTTTCTTCTTTTGCTTTGTAAATGGATGTCTAAAAATAATTGCTTTTCCAAGCCATTTGTGGAATCCATAGTGTGTAATATCACACTTTAGAACATACTTTATAGTAGAGAATGCTGAACAAAACAGTCAATGATAAACAGTGTTTCTTCAAAGCAAAAGATCACTCTGTGACAGAGTAGGAAAGAAAGGACACTGCAAACTTACAATTCATACTTATGGAGGTTATATGGAGAATTTCTGGGAAATGTTCATAAATTTGGGCAACTGTGCTAAGGTGTGTATGTGAGAGAGATAGAGAGAAACACATACAGATGCACAAACATACGCACAGAGACAGAGAGAGACAAAGACAGAGACACAGAGACCAAGACAGACACAGAGGCAGAGAGAAACAGACAAAATGTGTATGAAAAAGATAAGATAGAGAAAGACAGAGACAAAGTGTATGGGACAAAGAGAGAGGGGGAAGAAAGAGGGGGGAGAGGAAAAGAAAAAGAGAGAGAGAGAGAGAGGAGGAGGAGAGAGAAAGGGAGGGAGGAGAAACAGAGAGAGACAGAGAGAGGGGGGAGGAGAGGGAGGGAGGAGGGCTTTAGAAAAGAGATGAGCTAGGATTTGAAATCAGTTAATCTGATACTAAGTTTAGAGGGTTTTTTTTTTTTTTTCAAATACATCATATAGACTTCTTGACAATCGAAATAAGTTCAACAAATATTTACATACCAATTACTTTGTAAAAGTAAGCACAGTAATGAGGAAAAAAACAAACAAACAAAAAAAAAAAAAACACTGGCTTTGGAGTCAAAGGGCCTAGGTTCAAATCTTGCTTCTGTCATTATCCATATGATTTTGGCTACACTTTTTTTTTTTTTTTTTTCAGATCTCTGGACTTCAAGTGTGTATAAAATGAAGACCTTAGGGAAAAAAAATTATCCAAAGTTTTTTTTATGCTTTAAGTATTTGATCTTTCAAATGCAGAGATAAAAATGAAATCCCTTGCCTTCAAGGACTCTTAGCATTTTTTCATCTAAGTTGCAAAGTGGATAGAATGTTAAGTCAAGGAAGACTCATCTTCCTGAGTTCAAATCTGGTCTCAGACATTTACTAGCTTCATGACTCTGGATAAGACCCTTAACCCTGTTTGTTCCAGTTTTGCCACCTATAAAATGAGTTAGAGTAGGAAATGGCAAGTCCTTTCAATACCTTTGCCAAGAAAACCCCAAAAGGGATAATGAAAAGTCAGACAAATAACCAAAGAAAATAAAACAAATGAACAAAAAACAATGTATACAAAAAACAAGCTAATAGCTCTACACTTACAATTGAGTAAAAAATAATGTTAATTGGTATGGCATTAAACATATAAATCAGTTTGGATAAGATTGTTATTGTTATTATATTGATCCTGCCTACTCATGCATAATTCATATTTATCCAATTATTTGAATCTAATATTATTTTTAAAAACAACCCCCTAAATGAGAAAATCAAATTATCACTCTTTGCAGATTATGTGATGGAATACTTAGAGAACCCAAGAGAATCAAGTAAAAACCTATTAGAAATAATTCACAACTTTAGCAAAGTTGCACGATACAAAATAAATCCACATAAATCATCAGCATTTTTATACATCACTAACAAAACCCAACAGCAAGAAATATAAAGAGAAATTCCATTTAAAATAATTGTTGATAATATAAAATATTTGAGAATCTATCTGCCAAGGGAAAATCAAGAATTACATGAGCAAAAGTACAAAACATTTTCCATATAAATAAAGTCAGATCTAAACAACTGGAAAAATATCAAGTGCTCTTGGATATAATAAATATGACAATACTACCCAAACTAATCTATTTATTTAGTGTAATACCAATCAAACTCCCAAGAAACTATTTTACTGACCTGGAAATAATAACAAGAAAATTCATCTGGAAGAACAAAAGGTCAAGAATTTCAAGGGAATTAATGAAAAAAAAAAAAAAAAAAAAAAAAAAAAGCAAATGAAAGTGGCCTAGCTGTACTAGGTCTAAAACTATATTACAAAGCAGTAGTCATCAAAACCATTCTAAGAATGGCTAAGAAATAGAGCAATTGAGCAGTGGAATAGGTTAGGTACACAGAACAAAATAGTCAATGACTATAGCAATCTAGTGTTTGACAGACCCAAAGACCCCAGCTTTTCTGATAAGAATTCACTATTTGACAAAAAAACTGCTGAGAAAATTAGAAACTAATATGGCAGAAACCAGACATTAACTCACACATAATACATATAACAAGATAAGCTCAAAATGTGTTTCATGATCTAAACATAGATCTAAACATATAATACCATTGTATTATAAACAAATTAGAAGAACATAGGATAGTTTACCTCTCAGATCTATGGAGGAAGAAGGAATTTGTAACCAAAGAAGAACTAGAGATCATTATTGATTGCAAAATAGATAATTTTGATTATATTAACTTAAAAGTTTTTGTACAAACAAAATTAATGAAGACAAGATTAGAAGGGAAACAATAAACTGTATAAACATTTTTACATTCAAAGGCTTCATTCCCAAAATATATAGAGAATTGACTCAAATTTGTAACAGTTCAAGCCATTCTCCAGTTGATAAATTAAAAAAAAAAAAGGATATGAACAGATAATTTTTAGATGAAGAAATTGAAACTATTCATAGTCATATGAAAAGGTACTCCAAATCACTATTGATCAGAGAAATGCAAATTAAGACAATTCTGAAATACCACTACACACCTGTCAGATTAGCTAAAATGACAGGAAAAGATAATGATGAATGTTTGAGGAGATGTGGGAAAACTGGGACACTGATATAATGTTGATGCAACTATGAACAGATCCAAACATTCTGGAGAACAATTTGGAACTGTACTCAAAGTTATCAAATTGTGCATAACTATTGATCCAGCAGTGTTTCTACTGGGCTTATATCATAAAGAGATCTTAAAGAAGAGAAAGGGATCCACATGTGCAAAAATATTTGTGTCAGCCCTTTTTATAGTGGCAAGAAGCTAGAAACTGAGTAGATGCTCATTAATTGGAGAATGGCTGAATAAGCCATGGTATATAAATGCTATGGAATATTATTGTTCTGTAAGAAACAACCACAGGATAATTTCAGAGAAGCCTGGGGAGACTTATGTGAAATGATGCTAAGCGAAATGAGCAGAACTCATTCCATCAGAAGTATATATACTGCAACAACAAGATTATATGATGATCAATGCTGATGGACGTGGCTCTTTTCAACAATGAGATAGTTCAAACTAATTCCAATTGTTCAGTGATGAAGAGAGCCATCTATACCCAAAGAGAGGACCATGGAAGCTGAGTGTGGACTACATTCTCACTCTTTCTGTTGTTGTTTGGTTGCATTTTGTTTTCTTTCCCAGTTTTTTTTTTTTTTTCCTTCTTGATCCAATTTTTCTTGGGCAGCAAGATAACTGTATAAATATGTATACATATATTGAATTTAACATACACTTTAACATATTTAACGTGTACTTAGATTACCTGCCATTTAAGGGAAGGGATGGGGGGAAGGAGGCGATAATTTGGAACAGAAGGTTTTGCAAGGGTAAATGTTGATAAATTATCCATATATATGTTTTCTAAATAAAAAGCTTTAATTAAAAAAAAGTTACAATTTTCTCTGATTAAAAAAAATAACAACCACCTAGATGTAGTTAAATGGGATAATTTTTTTTTTTTTTTACTTTCTTTTGTTTGTGACATATAGAAATGCTGATGATTTTTATGGATTTTTTATATCCAGTTATTTTGCTAAAATTATTAATCATTTCCATTAATTTTCTATTTGAGTCTTTCAGAATTTCCAAGTATATTATCATATCATATGCAAAAAGATATGGTTTTATTACCTCATTCATTGTTCTTATTCCTTCTATTTATTTTTCTTCTTTAATCCTTATTATTAGAACTTCCAATACAATACTGAATAATACTTGTTTCACACTGGATCATAGGAAAGTTTCTAGCTTATTTTCATTATAAATAATGCTTACTGATGGTTTTAGAAAAGTGCTGTCTACCAATTTAAATAAAATCCAATTATACCGATACTATCCTGTGTTTTTAATAAAAACAAATGGGTATTGAACTTTATCTAAAGCTTTCTCTGCCTCTATTGATAGTAACATTTACTTTATAAAACTTTTATTTATGTAACAAATCATGTTAATAGTTTTCTTTATGTTAAATCAATCCTGCATTCATGATCAGAAGGTATAATATTTGTAATATAATACTGTAATCTTTTAGTTAGTATTTTATTTGGGATTTTTGTATTTATATCCATTAATTAAATTGATTTATAATTTTCTTTTTCTGATTTTACTCTTACTAATTTAGACATAAGTATCATTTTTGTTTCAAAGAGGTACTTTGATAGGATACCTTCTCTACCTATTATTCCAAATAATTTATTTAATATTGGAATTGGTCGATCTTCAAATGTTTAATAGAATTCACTTAGAAATCCTTCTGCTTCTGGTGTTTTTCTCTTAGAAAGCTCATTTGTGGCCTGATGAATTTCCTTTTTTTTCTAAAATAGTTCTATTTAGCTATTTTACTTCTGCTAATATAGAAAAAAAAAGGCAAATATTCTTCCATTGCATTTAAATTGTCAAATATATTGGCCCACAATTGAATAAAACAACTTCTTTCAATTGCTTTAATTTCATCTTCATTAGTGGCATATTCAACTTTTTCATTTTTGATATGAATTCTTTGGTTTCCTTTTATTTATCTATTTTTAGTTGAGGAGAGAGCACATTGTACACAATAAGAAAAGCTTGCACAAATACTTGGAGATATCATGGTATGAGTTTCAGGACTTGCTTGGAAAAAATCAACTCCATGCATGAAGAAAATAATATGAAATTAGTTGGAAACAAGGATTGAATCTAGATTGTAGAGAACTTGAAAAACCTGGTTAATTTATTTTTTAAATCTCTGAGACAATAGACGTACACTAAAGATGTTTGAATGGGCCAGGGACATAGACAGATTTATGCCTTGAGAGCATCATTTTGAAATCTGGTTTTATGGGGAAGGGACTAATAGCCAAGAATCTAAATATCCGATTGTTATAATATGGGAGGAGAGTAGGAGAGAAGAAGTAATCATTTACACAGAGACTATTATGTACTGCTCTGTGCTACTGTCACCAAGCTCCTCTAGCACTATAGACATTTCGAACTTTGCATATATTAAACTGAACTCATTTTCCTCCCCTCCTGCAATAAATCCATCCCATTCTTTTAGTCGACCAGCCTAGAAACTTTGGGCTTGTCTTGGGCTCTTCCTTTTCATTTTCTCTGCATAGTCCATTGTGAAGACTGCGTTAGCACCCTCGATACTTTAAAATCAGCTGGAGTCCACCTCACTTGTCCTACTCCACCCTCTAAATCTTGCTTCAGTCTCTGTATGTGCCAAGAGATAAAACCTACACAGAGTAGTGGGCAAGGCCATTCTTTCTCCAAGCATATGCTAATAGAATATTGTCCAATTGGTAATTAGCCTTAAGTGCTCAGAGCTCAGTACATCAACTCAGTTTTAGCCCATAACAACCCATGAATTGAAGTATCCTATTGATTGTGCTTCCTCATCTTTTGAAATTGCCTCTTCTTAGGAAGGAATTTATGACCAAAGAAGAGCTAGAGATCATTACTGATCACAAAATAGAAAATTTTGATTATATCAAATGGAAAAGTTTTTGAACAAACAAAATTAATGCAGACAAGATTAGAAGGGAAACAATAAACTGGGAAAACATTTTTTATAGTCAAAGGTTCTGATAAAGGCCTCATTTCCAAAATATATAGAGAATTAACTCTAATTTATAAGAAATCAAGCCATTCTCCAATTGATAAATGGTCAAAGGATATGAACAGACAATTCTCAGATGAAGAAATTGAAACTGTTTCTAGCCATATGAAAAGATGCTCCAAGTTATTATTAATCAGAGAAATGCAAATTAAGACAACCCTGAGATACCACTACACACCTGTCAGATTGGTTAGAATGACAGGGAAAGATAATGCAGAATATTGGAGGGGATGTGGGAAAACTGGGACACTGATACATTGTTGACGGAATTGTATCCAGCCATTCTGGAGAGCAATTTGGAACTATGTTCAAAAAGTTATCAAACTGTGCATACCCTTTTACCCAGCAGTGTTACTATTGGGTTTATATGCCAAAGAGATCTTAAAGAAGGGAAAAGGACCTGTATGTGCAAGAATGTTTATGGCAGGTCTTTTTGTAGTGGCCAGAAACTGGAAACTAAGTGGATGTCCATCAATTGGAGAATGGCTGAATAAATTGTGGTATATGAATATTATGGAATATTATTGTTTGGTAAGAAATGACCAAGAGGATGATTTCAGAAAGGCCTGGAGAGACTTACATGAACTGATGCTGAATGAAATGATCAGGACCAGGAGATCATTATATACTTCAACAACAATACTATATGATGATCAATTCTGATGGACCTGGCCAACTTCAGCAATGAGATAAACCAAATCAGTTCCAATGGAGCAGTAATGAACTGAACCAGCTATACCCAGCAAAAGAACGCTGGGAGATGACTAAGAACCATCACATAGAATTTCCAATCCCTATATTTTTGTCCACTTTCATTTTTTATTTCCTTCACAGGTAATTGTACACTATTTCAGAGTCTGATTCTTTTTGTACAGCAAAACAATGGTTTGGACATGTATACTTATTTTGTATTTAGTTTATACTTTAACATATTTAACATGTATTGGTCATCCTGCCATCTAGGGGAAGGTGTGGAGGGAAGGAAGGGAAAAATGGGAACAAAAGGTTTGGCAGTTGTCAATGCAATAAAATTACCCATGCATATAACTTGTAAATAAAAAGCTATTAATAAAAAGAAAGAAAGAATGAAAGAAATTGCCTCTACTTTCTACATGTGATCACAACTATAGCTCAAGCTTTCATTCCTTCTCATCTAGACAACTAGGTGATGCAGTAAATAGAGTTAAAAAGTCCTGAGTTTAAATGTGGTCTCAGCTACTAACTATGTGACCTTAGACAAGTTAATTAATTTATGTCTGCCTTAGTTTTTTTCAACTGGAAAATGGGGATAATTCTGGCATTTATTCCCTAGGGTTGTTGTGAGGATCAAATCTTTGTACAGTGCCTGGCACATAGTATGTACTTAATAAATTCATATCCTTCCTTTTCCTTTCCTTTTAAAGGGTTCATATTAGAGACATCTAACAGATTGCTGAAGTTACAGAAGTAAAGCTCAGGAAAGATACCAAGGCCAAATGTGCAGATTTGGTTCTCATCTTTATGGAGTGAGCTCAAAGGACCAGGTGAAAATGTGTGTGTGTGTTTGGTCATAGAGTATGTGGAGACCTCATAAACATTAATTAACTCAATAATCCAATACACCCACATAGCTCAGTAATAATTGAAAAATGACTGAATTTTGAAGTTAGAGATATAATTCTATAATTCTATGCCTAGATGATTTCTGTGGTCCTTTCTAATTCTCAGATGTCAAAAATCTGAGAGTAGATTTTTCTAGAAGTATGGGAGACACTAAGTGCTCAAGACAATTTTGCCAATTTGCCAATTTCACAATATTGCTCAAGGATTCGTAGTATAGTTTGTAACTTATGTTACAAATAGAAAAAGATCTCCCTAAGTTTCTAATCTGTCTTCTAATATTGATGAGATATTTAGAGAGTTTTAATTTTGAATCCTGGTTCTGCTATTTCCTTCCTGTGTAACTTAAATCTCCAGTACTGCAAAAGTGTCTTTTAAGAACTTTTGTTGTTAAGAATTGATTGTATGACATGGGAGACACTTCCAAAGGACACCCAGTATGGCGGGCTCTCATCAAAGAAGGTTCTGTGCTCTGTGAGCAAAGTCTAATTGAATTAGTCCAAACAAAACATGAAGTATACAAAATTAGAGAAGTTACCCCAAAAGTTTATATTAACTATTTGTGTCCGACCTATGGAGGAGCATTTTGACCTCATATTGGTCTGATCAGCCACAGTCAGAACAATGTAACTGAATTATAACATAGTGATGTCATTTTGATTCTCTTCAAAAATGGATGACAACTTCTCTAATTTTTTATAACTCATAGTCACATAATATCACCAGAAAATGATATTTTTTAAAAGATGATTTTTTGTTTCAGTTAAGAAAGATCAGTAGACAATTTTTCTGAGGACAATCCAGACTACTTAGACCAATTTAGAAACATAAATTTGCATTATCTCAGACATAGAAGGAATCTTTGAGATTACTTACTTAGTCCAGTCTGATCAAGAATTCTGCATACAACATTCCCAAGCAGTGGCATGAGGTATCCCTTCTGACTCTAATAGCAAGGGCATGTTTCCTCTAAGCTGCATAAAATTTGCATCTCCACAATTCTCACCAATCTAATTCTTGATTCTCTAAACTCACACTAAAAATTTATGGTTCTATGAATATAAAAACAGAATCAAATACCTAGGAAAGGTTTAGGGATTGATTGAAGATGTTGGTGGTTTTTAAAACTTAAGGCCTTTGGGGCAGCTAGGTGGTACAGTGGATAATGCTCTATCCACTGGCCCTGAAGTCAGGAGGACCTGAGTTCAAATCTGGCTTCAGACACAATACTTCCTAGCTGTGTGACCCTGGGTGAAGTCACTTAACCCCTATTGCCTCAGCAAAAAAAAAAAAAAAAAATTAAGGTCTTTGGCAGAAGCGGGAAATAGATGGAAAAACAGTACTTTTATTCATTCCAACTATTATGTTGGTCCTTTGTAGCCCACATTTCTCATTCTGTTCCAAGATTTAAAAGAGAGATTTTAAAAAAAAAAAAGTTTTCAATTTTTTTTTTTTTTTTTTTTTGGTTTTGTTTTGTTTTAGAATACAGGTGTTGTGGCCTGCTTCTGCCCTGGAAGAATATCTCCTTTTTTATGACTTAGATTAAACAAAGTTTCTCCAACTCTAAATTTGAAATAGCATATTTAAAGGTAGGTGGGTGGATGGGTGTGGAGGTGGAAAATCAGAAAAGACAAAGGAAAGGAACAGGAGAGAACTCTTGGGAATCTGTTCACAGAGAACTCTTAAAGATTTTTCAAGTTGAGGAGTGATATTATGTTAATATATGTTCTAATTGCTCAGCAATAAACAACACCCACATGCAGAATAAATGTCAAGACCAAGCCTTTTTAAAAATCTGCTTTGAAACAGTGTCAGTCACCGCTATTATCACAGAGACTGAACACTTTTGTTAGCATTGAAATTATATATATATAGATATAGATATAGATATAGATATAGATATATAACCTAGGGTATTGGTTACTGAAAGTAATAGAACTCAAGTAAAAACCAAGAGTGGGAGGACAGAGATAGTTATTACTGTTTGCCAGCCAACTATTAATAAGGGAGTCAAGTCTTATTGATGACACCTATATACATGACATATACAAGACACCTATCATTTACTACTGAACATGCTATAAATCAGGAAAATACTCTGCTAACTAGTTGCCAATACTATGGTGGAAAAAGATAAATACATATATGTGTATATACACATATATGTATATATATACACATATATACTTGTACAAATACACACGTGTGTGTGTGTGTGTGTGTGTGTATTTGTGTATGTATCTAGTTATCTATATTTAAACACAGATGGGAAAAAGACAATGTGTACCCAATGGAAATGCTATGGTATATTGTTGCACAACAATTCAGTCTTTTCAGTGTAAAAGTTGCAAAAGACTAAGATAGTACAGCCTAGCTACTTAAGCAGTGTGATATATTGGAAAGAATAGCAGCTTGAACTAAGAAGTCTTGATTTTCCTATTTGACTTTGGGTAAACAACTTCTTTTCAGTAAGTAAGTAAATAAATAAGTAAGTAGAGTTGGATTAGATGGCCTCTGTGATCATATGACTTTTCTAATGTATTTTCCTAGTTGTGTAAGTGAGATAATTTAATAATGCTGAAAATCATAGCAAGTTAAAGCTGGAACAGAGCTTGAAAGTCATCTAGATTCTTTAACATGTTAACTAAGGCCCAGAGATAATAGGTGGCTCACAGCTAACAAATCAATGCTTCTAAATCACAGATTTGACCACATCATTTTCTTCTTAAAAAGTTTTTGCATCTCTTTGCTATCTCTGGGATAAAATAAAATTTAAAAAAATATTATTTTTCAGAATGTAAAGCCAATCAGACTTAAGCCACAGAATAGCTCCTTGAATAATAATTCCTTACAATCAGGTACTGTTATATTTTGCATTTGTTTACTTATTACCTAACACAGCACTGGGCACAGAGTTGAAACTTAATTTATGCATATTGACTTACCTTTCAAACTTATTAAATGTTATTTATTTTAACAAAGACTAGGTGACTGCTAAGATCCCTTCCAACTAGAAATCTGTTATCTTATACACAAAATTACATCTCTTAATGCCATTTCTTTCTGTTATGGCTTACAGAAAGTAAAATCTTACAGGATTTGGAAAATGTTTTTTGTTGGCATAGAGAGAAAAAAACCTGAAAAATTGGATCTTGGAGGGTCACTGGAGGAGGAGAGAAAAAAATAACAAGACCAGTACAAAGTGGGTTTTTTTAAATGTAATTAATACCCACTCAAATTCAAAATGAGCTCAGAAATTGTCTTAATTGATATGAGAGTGATTTCATACTTTTGTTTTTTATTTTCCTAAGAACAAGTCTGTAAGGATATGATTTGAAGACTTTTAGACACTGCTTCACTGCCTACTCTCCTACCCCCCAAGAAATCATAAAAGAAGTAAAATTTAACTGGTAATTTCCTGGTAGATAGGGAGTTAGCCTTTGTGTCAGGAAAATCTGGGTTCAGATTCTGTGTCCTTGACACATACCAGTTATGTGAGCAAATAAATCATTTCTTCCTTCTAGTCTCATTTGTCACATGAAGAGATTGAACTAGATGATCTCTAAGACTGACCTATTATTACAGTTCTATGATCACTGAGTAACCAGTCAGTTGAATAGCATTTTTTAAGTAGCTACTGTAAAGGGCAGAAACTCTGAGTTGATGCACTGAGGTTGGACAATGAGCACTTAAGGCTAATAACTGATTGGACAATATTCTATTAGCATATGCTTGGAAAATGGCCCTTCCCACTATTCTGTTCTGGTTCAATCTTTTGGTGTATACAGAGATGGTGGGAAGGATTTGGGAGTGGAGTAAGACAAGCCAGGGTCATTTTTGGCGGGAGAGGAGGAGAAGAAAGGTTGTGGAGATCCTGCAGCCATCCTGTTCACTTCTACCCCTACAGACCAAGAATAAAGACCGAGGACTTTTGCTTATCCTGACTCCAGCTGATTCTAAAGCATCTAGGGTGCTAACTCGGTCTTCACAGCTACTATGCATCACTTGGGGCAAAATTAAAAGCAAAACAAAAGAAAATTCCTCACTCTGAAGAAGTTCCTAATCTAATAGGAGAGACCACATGCAAACTATAAACAAACAATATATATAGGAGATATTGATTATCTTGGATGGAAGACATTAAGATTAATGAGAACTGGGACAGGTTTCTTGGAGAAGGTTGCACTTTATTAGAGAATTGAAGAAACCAAGGAGATTGGAGGAACTAATAAGGAGAAAAAAAGTTCCAAACATGGGAGAAAGACACTGAACATCCCAAAGTTAAGAGATGGAGTTTCTTATTTGAGGAACAGGAAGGAAGCCAGTAGATGAGTAGGTTTTAAAGTGTATGGTTTAAAGAAGAGGTAAGAAGGGAAAGGTGGGAGCGGCTCAGATTACAAAGGACTTTTAAAACCAAACAGATAATTTTTTTTTTAATTTTATTCTACAAGTGATAGGGAATCATTGTAATTTACTGAAAGGTGGCAGGGGTAGATGGCAATGGGCTCAGAGTTGCTTTTTTAGATCAATTTGACTGCTAAATGGGAGATAGACTGGGGAAGGAGATGAATCAGGGAGAGCAACCAATGGGTTATTACAAAAGTAATGTGTGAGGAGATGAGGACATGGACCAGGGTTCATCAGTGTCCAAGGAGAAAAGGAAACTGAAATTCTTTTGAGATCTACCATAAATGCTTATGAAGGGTAAATTTCATGGCCTATCACGGAGGTTGTTGTTTGTCCTTTTATCTTGAAGAGGACCATGACATCAGGGAGGTGATTCCATGGCATGCAAATGAATTGGATTTAACTGAGGGAGACCTGTGCAAGGTCACTTGCCTTATTTTCCCTTCCAGAGGCATCTGGATCCAATGGCAAAATGTAGATCAGGAGGACTGGAGATGACCCCGGATGAAATGAGAATCAGAGAAATCTTTTAAAGAAAGTGATACATATTGATTTTGGGGATACCCAGTTGTTTTTTAAGTTCTCTAGTATTGTCAAGGATACCATCATTTTCTAGTCACCCCAGCTTGAAATTTAGACACTGCAGTGATAAAAAAGACAGAACTGACAACTGATTGGTTGGAAGGGGAAAGTCATTCATTTTCAATTAACCAGAAAGCATTATGCTAAGCACTGGAAATATAAATACATAAAGATAGATCTAGGTCCCAAGGACCTTATAACCTAAATGAGGAAGATAACACACAAAAGAAATAGAAAAGGGAGAGGAGGCAACATCTGTATCTAATTGGGGGAAGGAGAGAATGTTGGATAAGTAAGTGAAGTCTCAAAGTAGGGCAGTCAAGTAAAGAATAAGATTTTCTGAGCTGAGCTCTCTCCTTAACTGTATGTTTTAAAGTTTATGATTTCCAAATGAAGGTAGCCTAGCTGTACCAGATCTTAAATTATATTATAAAGCAGCAGTTACCAAAACCATTTGGTATTGGCTAAGAAATAGATTAGTTGATCAGTGGAATAGGTTAGGTTCAAAGGCCAAAACAGGCAATAACTTTAATAATAGAGTGTTTGACAAACCCAAAGACCCCAGATTTTGGGATAAGAACTCACTGTTTGACAAAAATTGCTGGGAAAATTGGAAATTAGTATGGCAGAAACTAGGCATTGACCCACACATAACACCATACACCAAGATAAGGTCAAAATGGGTTCATGACCTAGGCATAAAGAATGAGATATAAATACATTATAAGAACATAGGATAGTTTTCCTCTCAGACATGTGGAAGAGGAAGGAATTTATGACCAAAGAACTAGAGATCATTATTGATCACAAAATAAAAAATTTTAATTATATCAAATTGAAAAGTTTTTGTACAAACAAAACTAATGCAGACAAGATTAGAAGGGAAACAATAAACTGGGAAAACATTTTTAGAGTCAAAAGTTCTGATAAAGGCCTCATTTCCAAAATATATAGAGATTTGACTCTAATTTATAAGAAATCAAGCCATTCTCTAATTGATAAATGGTCAAAGGATATGAACAAACAATTCTCAGATGAAGAAATTAAAACTATTTCTAGCCATATGAAAAGATGCTCCAAGTCATTATTAATCAGAGAAATGCAAATTAAGACAACTTTGAGATACCACTACACACACTACACAGATAGATTGGCTAGAATGACAGGGAAAGATAATGCAGAATGTTGGAGAGGGTGTGGGAAAACTGGGACACTGATACATTGTTGATGGAATTGTGAACACATCCAGCCATTCTGGGGAGCAATTTGGAACTATGCTCAAAAAGTTATCAAACTGTGCATATCCTTTGACCCAGCAGTGTTACTACTGGGCTTACATCCCAAAGAGATATTAAAGAAGGGAAAAGGACCTGTATGTGCAAGAATGTTTGTGGCAGGTCTCTTTGTAGTGGCCAGAAACTGGAAACTGAGTAGATGCTCATCAACTGGAGAATGGCTGAATAAATTGTGGTATATGAATATTATGGAACATTATTATTCGGTAAGAAATGACCAGCAGGATGATTTCAGAAAGGTCTGGAGAGACTTACATGAACTGAGGCTGAGTGAAATGAGCAGAACCAGAAGATCATTATATACTTCAACAACAATACTATATGATGATCAATTCTGATAGACCTGGCCATCTTCAGCAATGAGATGAACCAAATCAGTTCCAATGGAGCAGTAATGAACTGAACCAGCTATACCCAGCAAAAGAATGCTGGGAGATGACTATGAAGTACTACATAGAATTCCCAATATCTCTATTTTTGTCCACCTGCATTTTTGATTTCCTTCACAGGCTAATTGTACACTATTCCAAAATCTGATTCTTTTTGTACAGCAAAATAACTGTTTGGATATGTGTATATATATATATTGTATTCAATTTATACTTTAACATATTTAACATATATTGATTAACCTGCCATCTGGGGAAAGGGGTGGGGGGAAGGAGGGGGAAAATTGGAACAAAAGGTTTTGCAATTGTCAATGCTAAAAAAAAATTACCCATGCATATATCTTGTAAATAAAAAGCTATAGTTAAAAAAAAAGTTTGTGATTTCACCCTCTCATCAGAGAGACAGAGTGGTAATGTAGTAAAGTACCAAGAATGATGACAATTTGTAGGATGATTAGGTTTTCTAAATAATGACCTTCCAGGGGAATGGTCAAAAAAAGTCCCAAAGTAGTACAGCCAGGTGAGAAATGAAAAAGTGAGAATGAGGAATCTATAGAAGACACCTAAGTTTCAAGTTGAGGTGACTGGAGAATGTTGGTATCCATGACAATAATATAGAACTTAGGAAACAACTAGGTATCACCAGAGTCAAAATGTTGATCACTTCCTTTAAAAGCCTTCTCTGATGGTCCATGAAATTTATCTCTCATAAGCATTTATAGCAGATGTCAGAGGAATCTCAGACTTCTCATCTCAGATTTACCACCCCCCCAAAAAAAAATAAAATAAAGGTGTTATAGAAAGCCTGAGAATTTTTTTTTCAAAGCTGGTAAAATGCCACTATTTTAGATAGTTAAAACACTGAGAAAGATCTGTGGTGGAAAATGTATAAACATTGTATTCCCAGGACTTCAAAATTTCCTTTGAAATTCTTCTATTAAACTTGTCCCTTTAACTTCTAAGAAGTACTTTGATATATGCTTGTGGATTTGAATCAGAAAGCCCAATTAAAGTCCTCACAGTGTAACAATTCAGAAGTTATTTAATTTCTCCTACACTCGGGTTTTCTATCTGTGAAATAATCTGAGACAATGATGTGGATCAGCCTCACAGGGTTATTTTACGAATCAGATGAGTTAAAGTGTGAAAGTACTTAGCAAACTTTCAATCAACATATAAATGTAAGTTTGCATTGTAAGGAACTATAAGTAATAGGAGCTATTGCTCCTATTACCACTACTTTGTTCTTGTTGGTCAGTCGTGTTGTACTCTTTGTGAACCCATGGATCATAGGACACCAGATCCATCTATTCTCCATTCTCAAAAGTATGTACAAGTTTCTGTTTATTGTTTCTATGACACTGTCTATCCATCTCATCCTCTACAATCCACTTTTTGCCTTCAATCATTCCCAACTTCAGGGTTTTTTATTCCAATGAGGAGTCTTCTTGCTATGTGGCTAAAATATTTGAATTTCAGCTTCACTATTTGATCTTCTAGTGAACAGTCTGAAGTATATTTTTTAAAGTATTCACTGATTCAACTCCTTTGATGTCCTAAGGATTCTCAAAAGTATTTTCCAGAAATTTGAAAGTGTTCTTTATACATTTCAACTGGGAAAAAAACCATAGCTTTGACAATGAAGACCTTTATTGGCAGACTTATGTCTCTGTTTTTTAGTATGCTGTCCAGATTTGCCATAGCTTTCCTTCCAAGGAGCAAGCATCTTTTAATTTCATTGCTGAAGATTCTATCTGCAGTGACCTTTGAGCCCAAGAATATAAAATCTGGTACAACTTTCATTTCTTCTCCCTCTATTTGCTAAGAAGTAATGATATCAATTGCCAAGATTTTAGATGAAGTTGAGGGTTTTTTTTTTTTATGTTAAGCTTCAAACCAATTTTTATTCTCTTCTTTCACTTTCATCAAGAGACTTCTTCATTCTTCTTCACTTTTGCCCATTGTAGTGGTATTATCTGTATATCTGAGACTGTTGATATTTCCTTGGCAACTTTAATTCAGTCCTTTGACTTATTAATCTTAGTTTGGCATTTCTCATGATGTACTCTGCATTTGTTCTTGTTCAGTCATTCAGTTATATTTGACTTTTTGTGACTCTGTGGACCATTGTATGTCCATGGGCTTTTCTTAGCAAAAACACTGAAGTGGTTTGCCATTTTTTTCTCCAGAAAGCAAATAGAGTTTAAATGAATTATCCTGGATCACACAGCTAGCAAGTGTCTGAAGCTGGATTCCAAAGTCTTCCTGACTCTACACTTAATGTTCTATCCACAGAGCCACCTTTATCAGCCTTCACCCTTATCAGTATTCATGTTGAATCCCAATACCTTTCCTGGGACACACCTGTCAGGGTGTGTGTGAGAAAAGAGAATGGGTTAGTAGTAAAGACTTCTGCTTCAATCTGAACATTGTTGTCATTATTATTGCATGTGAGTTAAATAAATAGATTGACAATATAGAGCCTTATCATATTCTTTTTCCATTCTTAAATCAGTCATTTATTTCATATTTAGTTTTAACTGCTGTTTCTTACCCCACAAACAGGTTTCTCAGGAAACAAGTAAAACAATTGAAATTCTACCTCTGAGGAGTTGCCACATTTTGTTATGATCCACAAAATCAAAGGCTTTAAAGTAAAGGAATCAATGAAGCAGAAGTAAATGCTTTTGTGAACCTCCCTTGCTTTCTCCATACTCAAGCAAATGCTCACACTTTGGTATCTAGTTCCTCTGCCTCTTTGAAAACCAGCTTGAGCTTTTGGGAATCTTCAGTTTATATAATGCTGAAGCCTAAATTGGAGCATCTTTAAGTATAATCTTGCTGGTGTGTGAAATGAATGCAATTGTTTGGTAATCTAAATCTTTCTTTGCAGTGCCTTTCTTTAAGATTGGAGGATAAACAGATCTTTTCCAATCCAGTGGTCACTGTTGAGTTTTCTTTCCTTCTTTTTAAAAACTTTTAAAAAACTTTAATTTATGAAATAAAGCAAGAATTTTCATAACAGCATACAAAAAAGATGATTGTACACAAAACTACAAATCTATATGCACAACTATTCTTAAATATACAACAAAGTAATCATGTAAATTTATTTTCCCTCTTTTGTCTTCCCTCCCCCCTGCCTTAGAGATGATTATTAGACATAAATAGGTGTACATACATACATACATACATACACATATATTGTATACATACTTCTATTTATCTTTCTTCAGATGCAGATAGAATCTTTCTTCTTATGGCCTTTAAACTTAATTTAGGATTTTAAAATAGAGAATGTAACTTATTCACTCATAATTGTTCTTAAAACAACATTGCTCTTATTATATACAATGTTTTCTTGATTCTGCTTATCTTCCTGAGTTTAAATCTTTTTCAAGAAACTCTCAAATTGAATAATGAAGTCAGACACCACTGAAATGATTGAGCAAGAAAAAAATATATATAACATATATACATATATATATATACATACACGCATACATATATGATATATATATATATATAATTATATACATATATATAATTACTAGCATTACCACCATCATTATTATCTCTACTCACTGCTGCTATTATTATTACTATGAACATTGTTGTTATCACTACTACTGATGCCATCAATATCAATGAAATTTTTTATAATTTGTAAATGTACAATTTTACAATTGCTACCCCTCTTTTTGATTTTGGCCAAATCATTTACCTTCTCCAGATCTGTTTCTTCATCTTTTAAAAAGAGAGCATTGGAGTCCATTACATTTAAAATCCATGCTAGCATTGACATTTGATGATCCTGTGACCTCTATCCTATTCTTAAAAATGACATATTTAAATTTATTTTGGGGCAATTGTCAAGACATCATTTTATACTTCTTTCCTTGACTGATGCTTGTTGGAGAGGTAGGTTCAGCTTTATTTACATAATTTGCTTCAGTGATTTTAGGGAACAGATTGAAGGAAATTCACTATGATATGGAAGTCTCTGGAGAGCTAAGGTGTGGGTTTTTTGGCTAGGGAAGCTCCACGTTCTAATGGGAGAAGGAGGGACAGTTGTTTGAAAGATTGGAGTGAGGCATATGTTGTTTTCTAGATGATTTAGGGCTTTCCCAACCTCTTCTCTTGTAACACTTTAAGTGCTTAAGAAGGGTTTCACATTTGGGCATGAGTGGTGAGGGTTCTAGCCTAGAAGCCCCAGGCAGGATGTCATCAAAGAGAGAAGCAGGCTTTCTAGGGCTTGCTCATAAAAGCAGAGGGCAATAAAACATATGTTCTGAAAAGCTTAGCTAGAACCTCTCTTTCCTGGTTATCAGTCCCCTATATCATACCCATAGAAGCATCTTTTTGGCCCAGTGACTAGAAACCTGGGCCTCAAGTCAGGAAAATCTAAGTTCAAATCCAGTTTCAGGTATGTACTAGTTGTGTGACTCTGAGTATGGCACTTAATCTCTCTCTTCCTCAGTTTTCTTAAATGTTAGTCAGGAGAAATAATTGCACCTACTATGGAGATGCTATAATGATCAAATGAGACAATATTTGTAAAACACTGAGAACAGTACTTTTAACTAACTTCTCTTCCTAAAAGATCTTCCTTAGTATCAGAAATTATTTTGTGTATAATTTCTATGTATGTTTTGTTTCCCCCAATAAAATGTAAATTCAGTTAAGGCATAAACTTTTCGGTTTTTATCTTCAGGGCCTAATACAGTACCAAGCTCACAGAAGACATCTATAAAATGTTTGCTATATTGATTGATTTCTGATCTGGCTTCTATTGATAGAAGGTAAAGGACAGAATGTGCATTTTGAGCAATAAGTGGTGATAACTATTTATCTTGGGGTTTTGTTTGTTCATTTGTTTGTTTTCATAGCAAATAGTTCATTTTTCTGGTGTCCTGTGACCAGTCTTTGCAAGTGAAGTAGTGTTGGGCTCCTCAAAGAGGCTTATTTTCATGGTTCAAAAATTGAGAGTATTATAAAGAAAGGAAACCATATTAGAACCTAGTATAATAGAAAGAGCACTAGACTAGAAGATCCCCCTCAGCCTTGCTACTTATGACTTGCATGTCCTTGGGAAAGTCAATTTTCTTATTTTCCTCCCTGGAAAATGAAAGGATTGGACTTTGATCATTTAAAACCTTCCAAGAAAATGGCAACTAGAATGGTACAGGGCCTTTAGTCCCTGTCATATGAGAATTGCTTAGAAACAAACAGAAATATAAAACTCTGTGAATGTTTAGTCCAGAGAATAAAAGACTTTGGGGTACAGGCTATCTGCCTTTAAGAACTGAAAACTTATGAAAGAGGAATAAAAGTAGTTCTGTTTGTCCTAAGAGAGTAGATTGCAAAGAGACATATTTGGCTTGATGTTCGGAAAAAAAAAAAATTTCTCAGAGTCATTGAAGAATTGAAGGAATGTCTCGGTGTGAGCGTTTCCTACCTTCTCAGAGGTCTTCAAGCAAAAACCCCTAGACTAGATATAATATGTTAGGGATTCTCTTGGTTGAAGTCCCTCCAACACTGAAATATTATAATTGTGTCCTGATAATTACAAGATTTCTATCAACTCCAAATCCCATGTTTTAGTCAAAAGAGAATTAACCCTAAAATCATAAATCTTAGGCTCTGATGCCTATTCATCATATATCCCTGAATAAATCACCTGACTTTTTGAGACATCATTTCCTAATTTGTGATAATATATAATTACCTATTCTACCAGTTAATTGTGAGGTTCTTCTCCTCCTAAGTATATAATAGGATTATATTTTCTTTTTTTTTAAATCTACTATAATAGTTCCAAAGATCCTACAGAAACAAATATCTGGGAACAGGGAGAAACAAGAGGGAGAAATGCAGAAAGAGGCAAAGGTGACCTAGAGGGTCATGAGAATTACATACTGAGTTACTAATGATCCATAGGCCAACATAGAAAAACAACCAAAGCCTCATGACATTTGCCATGCTGTTTTTGGTGAGGTCATTCAATTTCCCAGCTGCAGTTTCTAGTGAGTGACTGCCCAGAAGTAACGTGCTTTCTGGCCAGGCTCCCTTCAGCCGTTTTTCTAACAGAGAACCATTCCAAAGGTCTGATGACAACTTTAAATTAGAAAGTATTTCCATTTGGCATAAAGAAAATTGTTCTTTTCCCTGAATTCTGAGAAAAATTGTCTGTCATAAAAGGAAGACTTTCTTCCATCAGGCAAGTCTCCATTCCTTCTGAATACAGAGTGTGTGTATGAGTGCATATGCATGTATGTGTGTTGAGGAGACACTTATGTAATCTGTGATTTCTATTTAGAAAACATCTCCTTTTTAACTGGAAATTGAGTGGATCCCTATCACTTGGGGAATGTCTGAATAAGTTATGCTATATGAATATATTGGAATATTATTTTTCTATAAGAAATGATATGTAGGCTGACTTCAGAAAAGCCTGGAAAGACTTGTCTGAATTGATGCTGAGCAAAATGAGCAGAACCAAGAGAACAGTGTACCAGAGGAACAGCAAGATTATAATCAACTGTGATAGAGTTGACTCTTCTCAACAATGAGATGATTCAAGACAATTCCAACAAACTTGTGATAGAAAGAGTCATCCACATTCAGAGAGGAAAAAATGGAGACTGAACAATCAAAGTATAGTATTTTCACTTTTGGTTGCCATTTGCTTGTTTTATTTTTTTTCCTTTTCTCAGTTTTTTTAAACTTTTGAACTAATTTTTCTTGTGCAGCATGATGAATATGGAAATATATTTAGAAGAACTGCATATGTGTAACCTATATTGGATTGACTGTTGTCTTGGGGAGGAAGGAACAGGAAGAGAGAGGGAGAAAAATTTGGAAAACAAGGTTTTGCAAAGGTAAATATTGCATGCATGTATTTGGAAAAGTAAAATCCTATTAAAACTACCATTTATATTATGAAGTAGCTCTCTGGAGCCAAGAGTGGAATACATGAGACATGCATGTATCTATGGTCATGTAAGAAAGGAGAAAACAGGGATAGCTAGGTGGTGCAGTGTATAGCACAACAACCCTGAAGTTAGGAGGACCTGAGTTCAAACCTGACTCAAACACTTAACACTTCCTAGCTGTGTGACTCTGGCAAGTCACTTAACCCCAACTGCCTCAGGAAAAAAAAAAAAAAAAAAAACCAAAAAACAAAAGAAAGAAAACCAGCGATAAAAACTTTTAAAAAAGAAAACATCCCCTTGTATAATAAACATCTGTTGAAAACACATATAGTCATAGAGAAATAATGAAATTATGAGAGCTGCTGTGATAGGACTGAAAAAAACTGCTTTTCAAGGTTCAGTAGGATGATCACAAAGCAGCTAAGACATAGAAAAATATTCTGATCACAAAATGCTTTTGTGGCTGTACCTATTGTTTAATTATTCTCCTGTGATCTTATTACTGAAATAATAGCTCTAATGGAATATAAGCCCCCTGAGGCTGGCAAGTTAGGAGTTTGTATTGTATTGGTTTTGCATCTGAAACGCCTAACACACATTGGGGCGGAACCATAATTTTGTTGGGGAATTTTAATATGAAATTCCAAAATTTAGATTTGCAATGTACCTGTAATTTAAGATTAAAGACCTAAAGATGAAAGGGATCTCAAAAATATTATAGTTCCTTCTTTCATTTTATACAAGAAAACACTGAGATCAAAGAAGATCAGGTGATTGGACAAAATCACACAATTAGTAAGTGCTAAAGGCATGAATTGAAGCCAAATTCTCCGATTCAAAAGCCAAGCTAAATGATTTATCCATAGCAAATGTATGTCCATACTGTGTTTACACGTGTCTTAGGGAGGACTTGAACCCAAATCTTCTTGACTTCAAAACTTTCAATTTATTATGCCATACCATCTTTCACTTTGTTTATATGTAACATGGTGCCCCCTTAAGCAGAGTTGGAGGAAGACAAGGCTCCTGACTTGGGGAGAGAATGCTGAGCTGAACCTGTGTTCTTGAGAAAGGGACTGATCGTGAATTGGTTCTGGAGTTCTTGATGAGAGAAACATATAAGTGGAGGACACCCCAGAGCAGGAAAAGAAAAAATCTTTGTAAGCTGCAGTGATATAAGGAAAGGTATTACTTACCATGTCCCTGATTTCCAGCTTACTATTCTAGACTACAGAGAATGGACTTCCCATGAGTGAAATCAGACTCTGTCTTATTTTGAGCTGAATTCTTACCTCATTCTCAGATGAAGAGCTTATTCACTTGTGTGTTTTGTTCTAATATGTAGAAGTTCTCTGATCTTTGTTTGCTGTTTTAGGTAAATGGATTTATTTAAAATTCACTAATTATGATGATATTTTGTGTTATCAGTATTTAGTAGAAAGCACCTAACCTGGTGAGGACAAGATAAGGTTACTCTCCCCCTTAAGAGAATCATTCTTATAGGATAGTGCCTCTTTTACTCTGAATATACCTAGACTAGACTAGAGTGATATTTGAATTGTGGAAGATAGATCTAATTCTATTCCACCACCAATTTCAGAATTTGGAGAAAAGAATGCACAGATTTGGTGATACTTTGGGGTCTGACTATGCTCCTCTCTCCCTGAGCTCTTCCCTCCATACTGTGAAATTAAGTTCTATGTTTCTTGAATTGAATTGAATTATTTTAAACTTTTCTTATATATACCTATAAAGTCCCGAGTCTCACCTAAGTAAGATTCTATCAAATGGTAATTACTAATATATGCCTAGAATTCATTATTCCCAGGATGTGATATAACACTGAATCAGGAAATAAAAAGTAAATTGGAGTCAATTAATGGTGGAGAAGTCAAACTTCTCAAATTAACATGCTATTTATGGATATGAACTACTCACAAAAAGTAATAGAAAGTCACTCACTTTTCAAATTTTTTAAAGAATGTCATTATCATTAGAAAAAGTGAGAAAGAAGAGGCAACCCACAAAATTATTTTGAACTGCTGACTTTTTAGTGTAACTTGGTTGATCAAACAAGCCCTCAGTATCCCTGAGCTCAAATTTGATAGTGGGAATAATTTTAGAACATAGGAATATGTTTATAAATTATATGCTGGGACTGGTAACAGGAAGCATTGAGTATCTGAGGGGAAAAGCTGAGTGAAGAAAAAAAGTTGAGAACAAATCAATATTTTCCACTTTTGACACTTTTCATAAGCTCTCTGTGTTTGGGGACTGAAATTTTCAACATGCATAGCAAAATTTGTTTTCAGCATCCTCAATGATTTATATTGATCTTTCTTTCTTTAGAAGATCTCTTTATCAAAATCTGTTCTGAGATATTTCCTTCACTCGACATATAAATTACAGATTAGAAGAACTAGGATAGACTTTAGAATATTGACTATTGAATAAAGTATCAGAATGACTTGGGTTCAACACTTACTAATGGTAATTTACTTAAGTGTATAATGATCTAAGTAATGTAACACTAACATATAGCAATTGCCTGTCTGTAGCCATGGAGGAAGTTTGAGCATTGATGAAAACACAACTTTTAACAACAACAACAACAACAAAATATAACTTCTCCATTTTGCAAATAATGAAACTAGTGCTTAGATTTTAGAAGGTTGAAGAGATGAGTCAGTGGCAGAGCCAGAAATAGAATATTTCCAGGCCACCACATTGCATTAATAGAGAGTAAATCTGGAAAAGTGGGTTGCTAGTATTATTATCATCTCTAGCAATAGAGACATGACCACACTCAGAGATTAAGTTCCTTGCTGGGTCCTTACTGCTTGCTAGTACTCTGTTAATGAGATCATACTAAAGAGGGATTTCTGCAGAGCATCAGCACTTCTGGGAAGCTGCAAGGAAACACCAGTCATAATTATCACCTAGCTGGGCACTAGTTGGAAGAAAAGATACTTTAGTTAACTAGGATGAGTAATTTGAGCTTTATATACATGGGCATTTAGTATGTAAATAGGTGATTATTCATCACCAGAAAAATGTACTATTATTTTCTCCAGCCCTCTGAAGTACATCATAAAACAAAGTAAGAGTTTGCTTTTGGTCAGTCTACCCTATTTAGAAAACAGATATGTGATAGTAAGTGTAATTAGGGATATCTATCTATATCTATATATGTTATATATAGAAAGAGAAAGGGAAGGAAGGAGAAACACATACAGAAAGAGAGTAAGGAGAGAGATTCAGAGGCAGACAGAGAGAAAGAGACAGAGAAAGAGACAGACAGACAGACAGAAACAGAGAGAGATAGAGAATGGGAGAGACAGAGAAAGACACACAGAGAGAGACAGAAAGCAGAAACAGAGAGAGAGAAAGAGAAAGACAGACACAGACAGAGTCAGACAGAGACACAGAGAGAGACAGAAAGAGAAAGAGAGAGAGATAGCAAGAAAGGCAGAGAAAGAGAGAGAAAGAGACAGAGATAGAGACAGAGAAGAGACAGAGATAAACAGAGAGATAGAGAGACAGAGAAAAATGGAGAGAAACAAAGACAGAGAGAGAGAGAGAAAAAGAGAGAGAGAGAGAGAGAGAGAGAGAGAGAGAGAGAGAGAGAGAGAGAGGAGAAGAAGAAGAAGAAGAAGAAGAAGAAGAAGAAGAAGAAGAAGAAGAAGAATGGAGAGAGAGAGAGGGAGATGAAGGGAGTTTTGTTTTAATTAATTTCTCAACTAGCTTAATTCACTTTTCCCAAACTTTGTCTTCCAATCTGGAGTAACTTTTTATGGTAGCAGGATTTTTGCTTCATTAGATTAAAGAGGAAGAGATTAAATACCAGAGGTTTCCTCACTCTCATGCTTCCATCCTAGAAAGGGAAGCATCCCTTGCCTCCCTTCACTAGATATTATGTTAACTGAGTTTCAGCATCCTATTAAAAGGTTTCCTATCATCACAAAATAAGTAAGCAAAACACAGAGGATGCCTAAGTGTTCTTTATAATAGAAAGAGAAAGGCCCTTTCATCATGCATTTTCAGAAACAAGTCTACTAAGCATCCATGCTAATATTGTAAATGCTCTATGGATCGGACCTTCACTGATCAGTCCTCCTATTACATTTCAATTTAAAATGAAATGGCCAGTCTTTCAGTACCTTAGACAACTTTCTAACCCTAGAAGTTGCATTGAAATCAACAACTAGCTTTGGTAGAGGCAGTTTCTTCAAAAGTGAATTCCATATTCCACTATAATCACAAGATCAGGCCCTTTAGTCAATGATGTCTTTGTCACTTTAATTCTATTGACTTTTATCAATTCAAAAGAGATACCTGTGGATTCATGTCTTCTGATTCCATTGCAAAGCAAGCATCCTCACTAGTTTGGAAACTTGGAAAAAATATTTAGGATTCTTTCCACTGATCTTATGAGTATAGCTTATCTCAAAAAATCATGAACATTTTGAGAACATACATATTCATCTTAAAAATGTATTAATCACTTAGAGTAGTTTTTGATCTGGGAATGGAAAGAGGTACCAAAAAATGGTGGGACAATATATAAACTAAGGTAAATTTTTAAAAATTAACAAAGAATTCTGTAATTAATACTAGGAAGGAATCTAAAGTATCATCAAGATAACTTGGGAGTACAATAGGTAAAGTTTGGGATTTGGAGTCAGGAAGAACTGAGTTCAAATCTTGCTTTATATATTTACTAGCTTTGTAATCATGGTCAAGACACTTAGTTTTTATTCATCTACATTTCTACTTCTATAACAACAACAGCAAAAAAAAAAAATGATAATTATAGCACTTACCTTAGAGGGCTATTCTAAAGATCAAATGAATAAATGTATGTCAATGTGTTTTGCAAATCTCCAAGTACTTTTGTTGTTGTTGAAGTCATTTTCAACAGTGTTGGATCCCATGTGGAGTTTTCTTAGTAAAGATACTACAGTGGTTTGCCATTTCCTTCTCCAGCTCATTTTACAGATGAAGGGACCAAAGTTAGGTCACACAGCTAGTAATCTGAGGCTAGATTTAAACTCATGAAGATGAGCCTTCCTCATAATAATAAATCAAGTTCTGATTTATAGGATTTATTTGATTTATTATTTTCTGAAGCATAAATGCTGTAACTGAAAATGTCATAATTGGTTCTTCAACTCCCTCATTTAATAGATGGGAAAATGGAAACAGAGAAAGCAAATGAAGTGTTGCCTTTGTAGATGGAAGGAATATCAGAAATTATTGATCTTAGCTCGCATTTTAAAGATGAAGAAACTAAGGTCCAGCGGAAAGGTCAAGTTCTTATCCTTAATAGGTCACAGAAATGGAATTAAAATAGACATTTTCTGCTGCTAAATACAAGGTCCTTTCTACTACATTATGCCATTCCTATTTAAAGCTACTTGTTTCTCTCTTGAGAAATGAAATTCTGGGTTGCAAAACATTTTAGGCCGATTTTGTTCTGAGACATCTCAGAGGAAGATAAAACCCAGTTCTTTATCTTAATCATCTATGATCCCATATACCAGTTCATAGTCTCCTAAGTACAAGTCATCTGGCATGGAGCCTTTTATTCTACAAAGAGAAAAACAAAAGCATAATCCAAATGCTAGCCTAGGCTAAATAGTCTGCATTTTTTGCTAATCCATTTAATTTTATTTTCTGTTCCAGATTCTCTTCTTACTCTTTCCTCTCTTCATTGAAAAAGCAAGATAAATAGTCTCTCAAGCACATTCACAAAGCATTATGGGATTTAGAGCTGGACAAGACTGAAAAGACCAATTAAACAAAAATGTTTAATTTTACTGGCAAGGAAACTGAAGTCTTCAGAAGCGATCATTGATAGTCAGTAGCACAAGCTAGGTATAATGGTGCACCCCTGTAACCCCTATAATCCTTCCTACTGGAAAACTAAATATGATAGATCGTGTACTACAATAAGACCTAAGCTGACTTGGGCTCTATATTGCCTGAAATCAATACTTAGAGCCCCGGGAAGTAAAGAGCCATCAGCCTGACTAAGGAGTGGTGAACTGTCTCAGAGCCTAAATTTTTAAAAGTTTCTTTGTAATCACATTTAGTTTAGTTTGTGTTTGTTTGTTTTTGGTTTTGGTTTTTTGGGGTTTTTTTGGCAAAGATACTAGAGTAGTTTGCCATTTAGTCCTCTATTTCATTTTACACTTGAGGAACTGAGGCAAATAGGCTTAAGTGACTTGCCCAAGGTTCCCACAGCTAACAAGTATCTGAGACAGATCTGAACTCAGGAAGAGGAGTCTTCCTGACTCCAGACCAGGTTCTCTATTCATTTACTACCTAGCTGCTCAAAATGGAACTTAAGTGGAACACAACAAAGCTTCAATAATTATAGGATTGGCTCTGTAAAGTATCAAACTTTTAACTTTAGGTAAGATAGACAGGTAGTTAAAAAAGAAAGAAAGAAAAAAAAAAGGAAATAGTATAGCCATAAATGTGGTCCCCTCTGATTCCAGATCCTGAATTCTTTCTTATTTTACTTTCATTTTTTCCTTCCTTCCTTCCTTCCTTCCTTCCTTCCTTCCTTCCTTCCTTCCTTCCTTCCTTCCTTCCTTCCTTCCTTCCTTCCTTCTTCCTTCCTTCCTTCCTTCTTTTTCCTCCTTTTCTTTCTTTTCCTTCTTTCATTTCCTCCCTCCTTTCTTCTTTTTTTTTTTTTTCTCTTTTCTCTTCTACCTACCTTTTTTCCTCTCTCCCACCTTCCTCCCTCTCTGACAAATGTAATAAGCATTTATTTATTTAATCTCTGTAGTGCTGAACAATCAGTACAGTTCATAGAGTATCATCTCTCTTCAAACTAGCAAGGCAGATTTTCCCCAAATAGTATTGTTTTCACTTTTCAGATCATTAATTAGTGTTTTCTTTTTTTCTTCCTCCTCCATGCTGTATATATGTGTATATACATACATATATATGTATAGACATATATATATGTACACACAATGTCTCTCTATGTATATATATATACGTGTGTGTATATATACACATACATTTGTGCATGCATATTTGTATATATGTATGTCACCTTTACACATCAAGACTGCCAGTGACTTAAGTTTCCTGGACTTTGCAATAGAATAAGCATAAATCTCAATTCACTATTTTCCTCAAGAAGTCCTAATATAAATGCCTCAAAATTACCACACATCCAGAGGAGTAATGGGATTGGAATCACCAGGCTACAAGGAAAATTAAGAGAAGCAATGAATCACAGGGTTTGATTTTCTAGGGAGTTGGGGTCAGAACATTTCATTCTTTATTCTTATTCTGAACATTTTCAGGGTTGAACCAGCATGATGGTAAAGTAGGAAAAAACTGTTGTTCTAGCTCCCTGCTCTAGTATCTTAATTCTTAATCCCCCTCAACATCTTCCTTTTTTCCTCCTTTCCTACTATCTTCCCTTATTCTCTCCTTCCTTTTTTTTCCTTTCTTTCTCCTTCTTCCCTTCCTCCATCCCTTCCTTTTATCTTCCTTTTCTCCCACTAATATTTATTAAGCATCCACTGTGTACAAAATACTTATAGTCATCATAAGGAGAGAGAAGTTTAAACAGAATTTGCTGCATGTTTGCAGGCTTGCATTTCTCTCTCCGTGAGACTAAAACTAAAGGCCAGGCTAAGGATTTACAGACACAGACAGGGGAAGTAGGCCTAGAGGAAGCAGAGGAAATAGCTTTCTTGGTAATATCTAAAAATACCTTCTACTGCTTCTGAATTATTCCTAAAAGTCTCCCAGATCTGGCAAGGGTTGCATAAGAAGCTGCTAGATAAATTCAGAGGCATTACCTTGCTCTTAAAGAATTTTCAAGTATGTGGGAGTGAAAAGTAGGGTTCGGAAGATGCCTCGGCAAAATAGGATTTGAGCAAAGAAGAATTTATGTTTCATTTTCAGTGATTAAGAAAGATGCTTTTTTTTTTTAACCTAACAATCTGTAGTTTCAAATCCTGGCTTTGCTATTCAATATTTCTGTGATCTTGGAAAAATCACATCTCCTATCTAAGTCTCAGTGTTTTTTTGTTTTGTTTTGTTTTGTTTTTTAATCTAGATTATCTTTAAGGGCCCTTTCAATCCTAGGCCTTACTTTTGATCAGTTAGGGTACAATGGTGCTGAAAAGAAATTGGAGTAGAGCTATATGAAACACTGTGCTTTGGAATTATGAGTTAAAATCCTTTCTCTACGACTTTAATAAGTCACTTCCCCATTGTGTCTCAGTTTCTTCAAGTATAAAATGAGAAATATGAAATTGTTATGCCACAGTTCTCTTTAACTGTCCTGACTCAGTTTCCCTGTACAAGTTTCCCTTATCTCAGTCTCCCTAACTATTCCCCTAAGCTGTAAATCTCCCTCTGGTCCATTAAGACTGAGGACCATTTACTCTAAAGTTATAAACTGTTAGCAAGATAAATAAAGGAGTAGACCTCCTCTTTTCTGTCCTCAAGAATTTACAATATCCCTCTAAAATATTTCAAGATATTTCTTTATCTCTGTGTATTCAGACATTCTGTTTCTGGATTTTTTTGGGTTTATGGCCTCCCCATCCTGACAGAGGCTTTCCCGTGTTTTCCCTCTTCTTTGTCTCCAAAAGGTACTTAAAGGTTTGAGATTCTCCCATTCATTGCTGGAGGCTGGCAGCTGGATGCTGGATGCTGGACACTGGATTCTTTGAGATGACAGTCTCCTACAGATCTGGGACCAACATGGATTCCTTGGTCCCAGTATATCTTTATCTCTGTCTGACTGGATAATTTGAGATGAGAGTCCTGTCCAGTCAATTATACTCTCCCATTAATAAAATATTAAAAACTCTCTAATCTCTCCTACCTCAGTTTCTTCGGCATTATATTTTGGAGGTCCCCCTGAGATAATAGAAACTGAGAACTGGATTAGAGATTAGAAACCTCTCAATCTCCACCTAGGCCTGAGGAGGGTCAGGACCTGGGTCTATTCCTTGGGAAAAGACCTCCAGAGCCTCCAGGGAAAAGGAAGCAGTTTTTCAGACTCAGGCGGGCCTAAAGTAGATAACGAAATCGATTCGGCATTTGGGAGAGTAAGTCTGTCTGGGTACCTTTTGGGGTACCATCTGGTTCTGGTTCTGGTTCTGGTTATTCTGGTTCTGAGCTGGTCTGTTGCTAGCAACCTGTGGTCTCAGAATAAATACTGACGGGTTTAAAAGTTTTGAGACGGGTATTTTCTGGGACGCTGGAAAATATCCTCTGGCTATGCATTATATGTTTGTTTAATGTTGTAACTGTGTAGTCTGTGTGATGTGTGTTCTATGTTCTGTGTGATTTGTCTGTCTATTTAGTTGGTTGGAAATTTTTAAGAACAACATTGCAACTGTGCTTAGTAAAATGGAGCTCCAAGTGTGGGTGTGTCTGTGTTAAAAGTTAGCAAGTTTGTAAGAGATAAGAATTCAGCCTCTGTGTTGCAGGCTTAGAAAATATCAAGAAGTTTGAAAAATCTTTCTCTCTCTCTGTCTCTGGCTGACTGCAGCAGCCTGTCAGAAAAAGGGAGAAAAGGGAGAGAAAGGAAGAAATAAAAAAAAGAAATGGATAAAAAAATAGATTGAAAGGGATTTGAAAGTTTGGAAAGTTAAAACACACACACACACACACACACACACACACACACACACACATATAACAGTTAAAGAAAAGAAGTTTGAATAGAATATCATAGGCATTCTCTGTGAAGGCAGAGAACAGCATTAAATGGGCTTGCAAGTTCACAGAAACCCCTTTGGATTCTGGAAGGGAAAAAGGAAATTCAAGGTGAAACAAACTTCTCTCTCGGGGTGGAGGTCCTAGAAAAAGCCCCTAGTCTGTTTGCTGATTTAAGAGCTTTGTTAAGTTTTAAGAACAATGATTTAGAAATTTGGGAATTGGTTAAATTTTTTAAATTTGTAAGTGAATGGAATTGGCTGATTTTCCTGGAAAGAATTTGATTAAGAAGTTTGGTATGGTTCTGAAAAGGAAAGAAAAAAATTGTGAGAAATGATTATGCTATAGTCTTTGCATGCTGGATTTGTTTATTCTGGGTATAAGATCTTGGAATTTGTTTGAGTATTGATAACTTTCTTACTAAAAAGGAAGAAAGAAAAAAGAAGAGAATAGAACTCCAATTTAGCCTGGGCTGGGTCATGGAAGCTCTGCCTGGAGATGCTAATTACTGTCAGACAATACTCAGGTAGAATAAGAAAAAAGCATTTGTAAAAGCCCAGTATTAGTTTGATTCAGTTTGTTACCTTTTGAAATATATTGAGTTATTTGTCAACATAAGTTATATTTTAAATCCAGCTCTGCTGGACATGTGTGGGTTTTGTGGAGCTTTGGGCTATTCACTATAGTGTGAATCTTACAGGTTTTTGAAGGAAAAAGGAAAGAGAAATGCAGGTGATTTAGGAAGGACTGATTTGTAGGGGAAATTAGAGGTTTGCATGGTTTTAAGAAGGTGAAAGAAAGACTTTTGGGAGTAGATGAAGAGGTGGGAAAGGGAGCTTCTGCTTCTTTACCAAAGGAGCACCTGGTAGGAAAGTTCTTAAAGGAGATTGTTCAAGTATGTAGCCAGAGAAAAAGAGAAAGTTGGAAATGGGTGGATTTGGGAAGAAACCTGACTTTGGGAAACTGATGGGCTAAATCTTGAAAAGAATCCCCATGTAGGAAATTGAGTGGGGAACCTGAGGGAAGTTTTTTTTTTTTTTTTTTTTTCCCTAGAGGGCAGGAGTGAAGGAAGGGTGGCTATGTGAACTCCTCTCCTCCCCTCACCCCACTGAGTATGTTCCTGCCGGTTTTTTCTTATCTGATTACGGCCAGTGCAGCAAACTGTGATCTTTAAGGGCATGCTTACTTTTAGGTTAAGTGATTCAATATTTGTTTTTTTGATACATAAATGTTTTCTTGATTGAGGAATATGGTCATAAATGTGATCCATACTTCGGTAGGAATATTTCTAAAAGTTTAATTGCTATTTTTAACAAAACTTCTTGCATTCTTTATGTGGAATTGGGTATTCTGTATAAGTTTAAATTGATTGTATTGGGTCATCCTGGGGTTGTTTAAAGGCCTCTGAAAATAATAGTCTTTTTCTTTATCCTTTTGGAAATGTTTCTATTATGGACAATATGCAATTTGGGATGCTTTTCTATATATTGGGTATTTTAAAAGCAAAATGATTTGTATGTATAATGTTCATTTATGTAACATCTACTTAGATATAATTGTTCTAAGCTGTGAACTTACTGAGACAAAATTTCTTTCTGTTATTACTATAAGGTTAGGGTAAATCTTTGTTTAAGATTTATCAGAAGTTTGTTTAATGGCATCTGTTATTGGAGGTAAAATTTTTTGGGCTTAGCTTTAATTAGTTAATGCTACTTGGGAATTTTAAAGCTCCACCCTCTAACAGTTACTGGGATGATATATTGGAATAAAACTGGGTTAAGGTTATTTTATTCTTTATGTGCTGTATGTGTAGGTTTTAACTGCTTATGTTATGTTATGTTCTTGAATTTTTTCCTTCTGTAATTGATCTCTATGATCAGAGCAATGGTCAATAGAACTGTTAATGCAACTCAATTATGTCATGCCTTGATATTTTCAGTCTGGTCATATGTAATCATTGTGCCTTAAATGCTTGGGCAACTGAGTATTTTGCCTGGTCATCTGTCTGTTACTGGATATTTGTGTTTTGTTTCTTTAAGGTTTCTACATGATAAGAGAACAATTAACAGAGGCCTGTGAGACCTCACTGATGTTACAACTAGACCTGCACTCATTAGCTTGGCCTGTAAAGCAAACTCATCTCTTCACATGGAAACTGCTGGCCAATTCATTCTGGCCTCCTCATATTTTGCAACAGTCTGGTGAACAGTCTTTCTATTTGAGATTGAGCTAATCTTTCTTTGTTAGATTTGTGTTTTTGTTCTAGATTTTGGTCAAATTACAGATGTTGGTTTGCTTCTGGAACCTGGATCAGCTTTGATCAGTTTTGATTGTCAGCGCTGTACACCTACCCTCTCTCTGCATGGAATGCCATTTGTCACCCTGGAGCAGCAGTTTTTAAAATGAGACCATGGACTGGACCCTGCATCTAGTGTGCTTTGGACTGATATGAGGGACTTTTGAAATGGTTGATGACTGACTGTTGATCCTTTCCTGGATCATCTATTACTGTGTGTTTAAGATTTGGGATGGGATTTGTTAAAACTGTGTAATTATTGCTGTTATGTTTGAGGGCTTTTTAGGAAATGCTACTGTACTAGTCTATTATGTATAGGGATTTTGATTCACTTTTGGGATTTATATGGGGAATGGTCATTTGATAATTCCTTTCCGTGAGAAAAAAAAAAGGGGGGGGGAGGAAGAGATAGAACATCGGGGAAACTGGTGTATTTTTTCAAAATACCTGAAAGAATGGGAACCCCTATCTCACTAGTTCAGATTGAATTTGGATGCTTTGGCTTTGGAATCCCTTATTTTGTTAAAATTACCCTCGCAGACTCAGTTTTGGGGATTTTTTTTTTTTTTTTTAGAAAAGTTTTAGAAATCAGACACCTGTCTTAGGACCGGCAGTCTCTCTGATACGTTTTTCCATTCATGTAACCCCAGTTCACTAAGTATTTCAGAAGTTCAAAGGACCTTGAAGTTTGGCATGAGGCCTGTCTTGATGGTCTAACTGTGCATTATCTGAAATCTGATCCTTTCTACAGCCCTGTTTCTTTGGGCGGGGACAGGTGGAGCTACTACAAGCTTCATCCTTCCCCCTTGGAGAGGGCTGCCTCTCTGAATGGGCCTTGGGCCCTGCTGCTAGTTAAGTGCACAAATGACCACAGATCTAACTGTCCATCTCAAACTGGATTCTCTGGCTGAGATGGTGCTCCATAATTGTAAGGATCTGACATGCTTGCAACAAGGGAGCCTTTGTATAGCTGTTAACTCTGGAGTTATCAGGGAGAGACTTGCTCTTGCCATATGAGGCCTTACATTTTTCTAGTTTTATTTTTGGGTTGGTCAAAATTATGGTGCTAAGACCGACCTTCTAATTTCTTTTGGAACTTAGCTTGCTTGTAATGGCATTACAATTACAATAAAACTTTGCCTCTTAACTAGGAAATGGGTTCAAGTCTGCAAATTCTTTTGAGATACTTTGTGACACGAGTCTGTGACCCCAAACTTTTGGGTTCCCAACCTCAACATTTTCACCTTTTTGTTGTTGTTTGCTTGCTTTTTTTTTTAATCTGATTTTTCTTGTGAATCATGACATATGTGCAAATATGTCTAGAAAAATAGATTGCTAAATATTCTTTCTTAATATTTTATATAGTATCTTAGCATTCCTATTTTTTAATGATATTGGCAATTTTTTCTTTATATTTCTTTGGTTTTAAATAAATAAATAAAGTTGCTCTCCCCCCCAAATATATATATATATATATATATATATATATATATCACATTGCTTCTGGAGAGTTAGTCAGGAAGAGAACATATCTTAGCTTTTGTGTGTAGAGCTCTCATATTCTTTTCTTTGTCTCCTGACAGAGAAGAAAGGAGAAGAGGATCCATAAAAGAAGGGGAAAAAAGTTTTTCCCTTGCAGAAAATTAGAAATGTCAAAAATTAGTTGTAGTGGAGTAGAGAGAGTGCAGGACTAGGGGGCAAAAAAAACCCACATAAATTTGAGCCTCCTTCCAGACACTTATTATCTATATAAATTGTGCAGATCATTTTTACTCTTCTGATATTTAGTTTTTTCATTTGGGAAGTGAGAGGGTTGAACTCAGTGACTTCTAAAGTCCTTTCATGCTGTAGTAGCTGAAAAAATGAAATGGCTGAGAAAATAGGTTTGACCTCCTGAGTTTTTCAATTTATTAAAACAGAAAATGTCCTAATTAATCTGAATCTGATATTAAAGTGGCAAGAAAGGGGAGGACAAACCTTCTGTATTTAAGACCAAAACAACCACCCACCCTCTTGGAAGGAGGTCTCAGGAAACCAGCAAATGACTCAGAACTGAGAAGGCAGAATAATGGCTTAAGTATAAAGAAGAGTTAGAGGTGTATTTTCTTTTTTTCAACTCAAATTAGGAAGCCATGGAACAATGATTCAGGCAAAGGGCTTGGTCTATCATTCTTCATTAACTCCAACCTTCTCCACGTCTCTTCCATTTATGCTTGTGATTAGTTATATGACAATTTTATGGAATCCAAAAGGGTAGAGACTGACAAAAATACTAAAATAAAAATTAAGCTATGTCAATGGGGTGGTCTTGAATGGTTAAAGTAACATGTAAAAAAATTGTAAATTTTGAAGCACTTCATAAATGTTAGTTGTTATCATCATCACTCATGTGAATACCCTTCATACTTGATTGGGAGATGAATTATCTCATTCACTACGCAACAATAAAATTTGATCACTCTAATGCCTCAGTAGTACTTCAAATTTAACATTCTAAGCCAAGTTTCTAAGAAAGCATCATGGAACAATATAATAATATTTCTTCCCCTAAACTCTAGCAAAGATATATTAGTGATCCTGAGACTCTGACCTTAGAATGTTCTAACAATCTGTCTGTAAATGATTCTAAATTCTTCTGGCCTTAGGAAGCTCCTAGATCTGTTGGTCAGTAATAACAAAATTCCTGAGACCACTCTTCAGTTCTACCTCTAAGCCATAAAATTAGCATGAATGACATAAAGAACTGGATAAATGTGTCTTCTTGCTCCAGGTTTTTTGCTAAATTCTTTTTAAACTTAGCCCACTTCACAATTACAATAAACTTTTCCCCTTGACTTGGATATGGACTCAAGCCTGCAAATTCTTTTGAGACACCTCATGACATGTCACCTCTACCTTTTGGGATCTCTTCCCAACCTCAACATTTAGTGGCCTGGTGCAGGGAGAGTTTGCTCTCCCCTGGCTTGATACTTTCCTTGTCAAGGTAAGTCCATTTGTTCTCCTTCGCTCCTATAGCTAGGACATCCCAAACAACTAGGAGAAGGCTTTTCTGGGTCATCATGAACTCTATGCTCAGCAAGTTTTCCTTAACTTGGGACACCCAGATTTGGAAATTCTTGCAATTTTTGGCAAAGTTCTTAGGGAATCTTTGATACCTTTTCACCTTCTCTAGGATACCAGAGAAGATGAAATGCTATAGGATGACTTTTAGGAAAATTTTATGGCTTTTGGCAAAGATGGAACAGTCCCCTTTCATGTCATTTTTGTCTGTATCTGCATCTTTATGCAGAATGTATGTCATATTTGTTCTGTGAGCCAGATTCTGTTACCTGGAAAGATTTAAAATGCAGCCAGCAAGAAAAAAACTTCTATGTTGTAGTTAGAATGCTGGGAAGATTATAACTTCCACCTTAAAAAGGGAAAAAAGCCTAACTTTTTCCTGAAGACCTCAGCTCTAGACAAGTTGGGGACTACAGAAACAAAGTTAGCTAATTAAAATAAAAATAGCATCTTAGCAGATTCTCAAAGTTTTGAGAGTAATGATTAATAAGTTTGACAATTAGTCATTTTAAGATTGCAAGAAAAATATTGAAACATTGGGAATAATTCCAGGAATTTATTCCATTCTGAAAGAAAAGAAAAAAAAAAAAAAACTAATGAGGTGAATAGTAACTTTTTGCTAACTCTTCCTTGACCCTTATCTTGTGTGGGAGTCCCCTTCTCTCTCTTGGGAAAGCACCCCAGAAGGTATTAAGGAACCCTCTGGACTGCACTCCCCTGAGTCCTGAGTGTATCTCAATAATGGAGATTGCTAACATTAGTTAGCCCAATTCCCTCTGTTTGCTAACTTCTCTCATCCTCAATCAGCTTAAGAAAAGAGAATGCTAAAGAATATAGGAAACTCAAATTCTGCCTCACCTGTAGAAATAGGGGAAGCAGCAACAGCTGTAGTAACCTCACACAACCTTGCCCAAAAACCTCCCCAACCCAGCTTGGGGAAATGTAGATGGAGTGGGAGTCAGGTTCCCATGGTCAGCATTCCCTGAGCCCTGGCACCTGAAACCACCATGAAAGGGAGATACTAGCAACAATCACCCAAGCTTTCAGCAGATTCTGTCTAGCAACTGCCTGGGAAGGATCTGTGTACCCCTGGCAGCACCCAGCATGGCAGTGTGAGGTGAGAAATCCAGTCTCTGCATTTGGTAAGCCTACCATTCTTTGTTTCAATTGTAGATATGTATTAGCTATTTAATTTATGGAAAATTATTTTATCTCTCCCCAGTTTTTTGATTTGAAAAGAGAAATAATAATTGTTGTTGTGAAGATCACATGATTGTAAAAGTGCTTAGTATAAAACACACCATATGAATGTTGATGGCTTTATTGAATATAATTGTTTCATAATTGATAACTTTATGGGTTTTTAGATGCGAACAATATACAATGCCAATTTTAAGATAAATTATTTCTAATTTGTTATTTGAGATGTGATAGTAAAAGTAGTTTTAAAGGAACTTTAATTAAAGCCTACTGAAGGGATATATAAATTGTAATCTATATGCATTGATAGTGTTAACCAAAGACTTAAGACTTTGGGAACTTTAGGAAAACAGACAAACAGTTTCTATTACTTTAAAAACTCTGGCAACAAACAGTCTACTTTTAAGTTATCTAGAGTCAGTCTTCTGAGGACCCTGTCAGTAAAAATTGGCACTTTAACTATTTTTTGGCTCACAAAAGAGAAATGGTTTGTGTGAATTGGAAAATAATCAAATGGCAATTAGGTTTTTTTTCTTTTTTTAAAGATTTATACAAATAAATTTTATTATTTTTATAAATGTAATACATAGTGATATATGCATTTGTCATACATACATATTATATACATGTATTTACACATGTATATATTACATATAGAATAAACATTTTTCTTCTCTAGCAGAATATTTTCTTATTATAGACAATATATTATGAATGAGTTCAATTGAAATGCATCTGCATACAGTAATTACTTCAACAAATTTAACTTTTTATACCTTTTTATTGACAGAAAATATGCGTGGGTAATTTTTCAATATTGTCCCTTGCACTTACTTCTGTTCCAACTTTTCCCTTCCCTCCCTCCACCCTCTCCCCTACATGGCAGGTAGTCTCCTACATGTTAAACATGTTAAAGAATATCTTAGATACAATATATATATATGTGCAGATTTATACTGTGCTCTTACTGCACAAAAACAATCAGATTCAGAAGGTAAAAATAACCTGGGGAAAAAAACCAAACAAACAAAAATGCAAGTAGTTCACATTCATTTCCCAGTGTTTCTTCTCTGGGTGTAGCTGATTCTGTCCATCATTGATCAATTGGAACTGAATTGGATCTTCTTTTTGTTGAGTATATCCACTTCCATCATAATACATCCTCATATAGTATTGTTATTGAATATATAATGATTTTCTGGTTCTTCTCATTTCACTTAGCATCAGTTCATGCAAGTCTCTCCAAGGTTCTCTGTATTCATCCTGCTGGTCATTTCTTATATTTTCATATACTACAATTTACCCAACCATTCTCCAATTTGATGGACATCCATTTAATTTCCACTTTCTAGACACTACAAAAAGGGCTGCTACAAACATTTTGGCACATACAGGTCCCTTTCCCTTCTTTAATATCTCTTTGGGATATAAGCCCAGTAATAACACTGCTGGATCAAAGGGTATGCACAGTTTGATAACTTTTTGAGCATAATTCAAAATTGCTCTCCAGAATGTTTGGATTCTTTCACAACTCCACCAACAATGCATCAGTGTCCCAGTTTCCCCACATCCCCTCCAACATTCATCTTTATCTTTTCCTGTCATCTTAGCCAATCTGATAGGTGTGTAGTGATACCTCAGTGTTGTATTAATTTTGCTTAATTTGTTGTATTAATATCTGATCAATAATGATTTAGAATACCCTTTCATATGAGTAGAAATAGTTTCAATTTTATCATCTGAAAATTGTCTGTTCCTATCCTTTGACCATTTATCAATTGGAGAATGGCTTGATTTCTTATAAATTATTTTGGAAATGAAACCTTTATCAGAACCTTTAACTGTAAAAATGTTTTCCCAGTTATTGCTTCCCTTCTAATCTTGCTTGCATTAGTTTTATTTGTACAAAACCTTTTTAATGTGATATAATCAGAATTTTCTGTTTTGTGATCAATAATGATCTCTAATTCTTCTCTGGTCACAAATTCCTTCCTCCTCCACAAGTCTGAGAGGTAAACTCTGCTATGTTACTCTACTTCATTTATAATCTCATTCTTTATGGCTAAGTCATTAACCAATTTTGATCTTATCTTGGTGTACAGTGTTAAGTGTCAGTCCATGCCTAGTTTCTGCCATACTAATTTCCAGTTTTCCCAGTAGTTTTTGTCAAATAGTAAATTCTTATCCCAAAAGTTGGGGTCTTTAGATTTACCAAACACTAGATTGTTATAGTTATTGACTACTTTGTCCTGTGAACCTAATCTATTCTACTAATCAACTAATCTATTTCTTAGCCAATATCAAATGGTTTTGGTGACCATTGCTTTACAATATAGTTTTAGAACTGATACAGCTAGGCCACCTTCATTTGAATTTTTTTTTTCATTAGTTTCCTTGAAATTCTTAACCTTTTGTTCTTCCACATGAATTTTGTAGTTAATTTTTATAGGTCATTAAAATAGTTTCCTGGGAGTCTGATTGGTATAGCACTAAATAAATAGATTGGTTTAGGTAGTATTGAGTGCTGCTCTTGTGATATTTTTCCTGATATACCTACAAATGTTTTATATAATTGACACTATTATGGGGGACTATTCATACCCTGATTTGGAAAGACAACTAGAGGATGTAGGGAGCTCTAAGGATGGAGATTCACCTGTAAGACCTATTCCCTGTAGGCTATTTTGTACTGATTTTGTTTGTTTTATTTTGTTGTTTAATCTCCCAGCCATGTCCAATACTTACTGGAGGGGTTTGCCATTTCCTCCTTTAATTCATTTTACAGATCAGGAAACTGAGGCAAATAGAAGTAAAGTGTCACACAGTAAGTACCTCAGACCAAATCTTAATTCAAGTCTTCCTGAGTTCAAGACTAGTGTGCTATTCATTTAGCCACAGAGTTGCCTCCAAGGCAAAGAGGACAAATTGACTTGCCCAGCCTCACCTGGCTAGTACAAATCTGAATCTGGATTTGAACCCAGGTCCTCCTGATTTCCAGCCTGTAATTCTGTCCACTGTGTTACCTAACTGCCCTGTTTTATTTTACTCACAGTGCCCAGCACATAGTAAGTGTTTAATAATTGCTTGTTGATTTGATGAAGGTTGGAAATAGCCAAACCAAGATTTGCACCAGGGACCTTCCAGAGTTGAGTGCTTCTCTTGTAGTATTTTCTAGCTATACCTGCATCTCCCTTTGAATTCTTTCTTCTCGTGAAGTGAAAAAAAAGTGCAATCATTTGAAATTACTATGGGTTACTCACAGTTAGAGAACTTTAATCTTTACTTAGAGCTTCACATACTAGCTTTATTGGAGCTCAAAGAGATCCTCATAACAACCAAGTAAATAATGCTATTATTATCCCATTTCATAGATGAAGAAACTGAGGCCAGGCTGCCACATATGATATATCATGCCAAAGGTCATACAGCTTGAGTAGTTTTAGGATTGGGATTCAAACACAGATTTCTTTACTGCTAATCTAACATTCTACCATCTATTCCAGAGTGCCTCTCAAATTGGATACCAAATAATTTGTCATTAATCCTGCCCTAAGTCCTTTCCAGGGATGCCTGCTATCTCCACAGATCATAGAATATTAATGTGGTATAATAGAAAGAGCTCTAGATCTGGTAAATGAGCAATGATCCTTGCATTCTATGCTGCACAAGTGCTTTGAAGATATTAAAGAGGCAGAGAATTGTGGATAATTAAAATAAATGTCCAAGGTGGTTTGGATTATAAATTTCCATAAGCTGTTTCCTCCAGCAATGCTATAGAAATCCTTGTTTCAGGGAGCAGTCTCAGGTGCCAGTGTTCTAGGCAGTAGACAGAACAAGGGAATGAGCAAGAGGTTGTCAAGTGGATTTTTCCTCAGATTTTTTCCTCTTGGGGTACCTCTGTTCTTTGATTCTGAGAGTAGGACCTTTGGCTTCCCTCTCCATTAGGTAAGCATGAGGGAGTAAAGGAATGCTGAATGGAGCTTCCTCAATGGTTCTCCTTCAGGTGATATTGTCTAAGACAATAGAGTCTCAAGCTTCTGTTTCTGTGGGCTACATAGGAGCTGGAACCATTTATTGAACGGTAGTTGAAACTGTATTTACTCTTCCAGATGCACTCCATTTTCTTGATTAAAGAATCAGGGTCATGGATCTCTACATTCTGAAATTAGTTTTCATGAAACCAAGGGATCCATGCATAGATATGAGGTATCTGTGAACTTGGGAAGAAGAAAATTTTTTTTTGTTTTCACTCTTCTTTGGTTCTTTCATAATCATATTTATTTTACTTTGTCTTTAAAAACATTATTCTTAGAGAAGTTGGTTCATAGGTTTCAATAGATTGTCAAAAGAGTCTATGACATTTTGCTTCAGGATTTGAAAATCCAGGCAGGAGAAACATGAAGAATGGCCATGCAGATACTTCCAGGTATCCTCTCAATGTGTGCTTTTGTTTCAAGTTTATAAACTTACAAGTCCATGACTAGAAAAGCAGCAATAATTTTTAAGTTTAAATAGACCAAAGCTAAAGTAATGGGGTTTGGGGGGTATCATTTTAAATCTATTCATCAACAATATCAACCTTTTGTGGAATTCCTACTTTGTGTCTATAATTTAGCTGATACTGATTTCCTCTGTTAGTACCTGACACATAGTAAGGAATTAGTAAAAGCCTGTTGATGACTGACTGACTAACTGACAATGGAGACATCATTGGGAAAGTGTGAGAGTTTTATTATTTTTCTGTATTTATAGTTCAATGATATTAAAAAATGTTTAAAATCTTGAAATTGTGTCTCATATTGGTAAGTCAAAGGCCTTATGCATCTCCAGTTTTGTGTGTGTAGTTGAAAACAAACATCCTCCAAATGCTTTGGGCCAGTGTCATTTTAAGTCCCAGTCATGGAAATAGCTCTGCCCTTCTGAGCCTGTTGGCAGCCTTTATTTAGTTATAATGCTGGAATAAACAAGATTGATCAGTGAGTATACGTTAGAGGCATTTCAAGCTTATGTAGGGCACCAATTATTTACAGTATTACCAGTTCTAATAATTTGCATCCATTGTCAAAGTACATGCCATGGTAAATAAATTGACCAGAAGATCATGTTCACAATGTCAACAACCATTTATTTTCCTTGGTTTTGTTTTAAGACTGACAGAGAGAAGAGGAAAAGGAAAGCCTACCCAACTTTGATTTACTATTGATAGGCTCAAGGCTACTGAATTTACTGTTTTGACCAAAGCAACCCATGACTAGGATGACAGTCATTTTCACAAAAGTTTAAACAAACTGATTTTTTATTTATTTTTATTTTTAAATAACTTTTTATTGACAGAACCCATGCCAGGGTAATTTTTTACAACATTATCCCTTGCACTCACTTCTGTTCTGAATTTTCCCCTCTCTCCTTCCACCCCCTCCCCCAGATGGCAAGCAGTCCTATACATGTTAAATAGGTTACAGTATATCCTAGATACAATATATGTGTGCAGAACCGAACAGTTCTCTTGTTGCACAGGGAGAATTGGATTCAGAAGGTATAAATAACCCGGGAAGCAAACTGATTTTTTAAAAAATTCACTCAAACTATCTGAAATACAAGTCATGCCATCTTCCTTGTTCATAGTTTGTTTGCTGGCTCCCATAACTGGAAAAATACTCCATCATCTCTTCAGAATCCTGAGCTTCTTTAAATGCTTAGCTCCAATGATGCCTCTACTACATAATACCTATTTTGACTTCCTCAAGTTACTAATGGCCTCCCACTAGAAATTACTTCTTGTGTAACTTATATGCATTTTATGTTTATATATCTATGTGAATACAGCTTAGCTCTTTTTCCCCCAGAATGTAGCCTTCTTGAATTCATACAGAATTTTTCTCCTTTCCTTCCCTTTCTTTCCCTTTTTTCTACTTTCTCTTCTTTTCCCCATATCGTCCTGTTTTTCCTTTCTTCCTTGCTTCTCTGCTTGCTTCCTAGTTTTCCTTCCTAGTTTTTTCCTTTCTCTTTTTTTTTCATCTATATTTCTGTCTCTCTCTGTTTCTGTCTCTGTCTTTCTCTTCCTTTCTTTTTTCTTTTCTTCCCTTCTTTCTTTCCTTCCTTAATATAAGGCCTAATACACTGAAGATACTTAAAATGCTTGCTTATTGATTGACTACATTTTTCACTTTTCTGCTGTAAATGCTTTGGCATTGTAAAGATTGGACCGTGATATTTTGTGTTACTCTGGGGGCTACTGAAAAGATAAGTGAAATTCTCTCCTCTCTCATTTCCCAAACCCATTTGTATTCCAAGAAATTTTAAAGCCTTGCACTGCTGATTCAATTATTTTTGAAAAAAAAAAAAACTGGTGTTTTGTGAAGGGAATTTGCAAAAAGCCTTCACTGTCTCTTTAGAGGTCTCTTAAAGCTATTTCTTTTCAATCAAAGATTTGCTACTGTGTTTTTTTGCTACTGGTGATTTTTTTTTCTTCTGGTATCAGTTAAATGGAATTCAGTCTCACAAGTCTTGAGCTTGCTATTAAACTTAACCCCATGAGTAGAGAATCCACAGAACCTGAAAAGTACATGTTTTCTCTTCCTTTATAATGAAGGGAATTAATGGGTGGTTGGAAAATTGTGTGACAGAATGAATTTCTACTTTTTTTAAGAGTTCATGTGAAATAACCAAATATAGTGAAAGTGTGTGTGTGTGTGTGTGTGTGTGTGTGTGTGTGTGTGTGTGAATTTTCCTCTGCAATACTGGAGGATTGCAAATGTATTTCTGTGCTACTGCTTCTAAGTAATATAACATTAATTTTGCTAAACTTCTGTGATCTATATAAGATCTTGAGTGGATGAAACAGTTTCTGTAGATGTGAAACTGATAAATGACTTTGGGATCCTAAGGGAAGCAGAGCACTAGCTAACTGTCATTTCTGATGTGAAGTCCTTCTTCAGAGACCTCATCAGGGACCTGAAAAATTGGCTTCTTGACAACAGCTGGCCCTAATTTAAAGGGCAAATGAGCTTGTCATATTGACTTTGGGGACAAAATGTTGAAGATGACCAACAGCAAGTGATTGAAAAGGGTCCTAAGGCTTGGTTTAACTAAAAATAAAGGCTTGAGTCTATAGGGTATAGAATAATTTGATTTTATATGCCAACTTTCGTCATACAGCCTTCCCAAATATTTTGTTTTCATGATACATATGAGAACCTAAGAAACTCATGGGGTATTGAGAAAATGACAGGGCACACCAATCACCTCCTCATTCAGTATCTGGTACTTTTTGTTTTCTTTCTAGACCTGACATTTCAATAATGTAGGGAACTTCTAGTGAAGAAAACTGCTTCAACCAATGCATATGGTCACCTTCTTTGAAAATACTAGTCTCACGACTCTGAGATACCACTACACAGCTCTCGGATTGGCTAAGATGATAGGAAAAGACAAGGATGAATGTTGGAGGAGTTGTGGGAAAACTGGGACACCAATACATTGTTGGTGGAATTATAAACTGATCCAACCATTCTGGACAGCAATTTGGAACTATGCTCAAAAAGTTATCAAACTGTGTATCCCCTTTGACCCAGCAGTGTTTCTACTGGGCTTCTATCCCAAAGATATCTTAAAGGAGGGAAAGGACCAAAAATGTTTGTGGCAGCCCTTTTTGTAATGGCAAGAAATTGGAAACTGAATGAATGCCCATCAATTGGAGAATGGCTGAATAAGTTATGGTACATGAATGCTATGGAGTATTATTGTTCTGTAAGAAATGACCAGCAGGATGAATACAGAGAGGCTTAGAGAGACTTACATGAACTGATGCTAAGTGAAATGAGCAGAAACAGGAGATCATTATACACAGAAACAACAAGATTATATGATGATCAAGTCTTATGAATGTGGTTCTCTTCAACAATGAGATGATTCATTACCAATTCCAATTGTTCAGTGATGAAGAGAGCCATCTACACCCAAAGAGAGGACAGTGGGAGCTCAATGTGTACCACAACATAGCATTTTCACTGTTTCTGTTATTGTTTTACTTGCATTTTTGTTTTCCTTCTCAGGTTTTTTTCTTTCTTTCTAGATCCAATTTTCCTTATACAGCAAGATAACTGTATAAATATGTATCCATATATTGGACTTAAAATATATTTTAATATATTTAACATGTATTGGATTACCTGCCATCTAGGAGTGGGGGTAGGGGAAAGGAGGAGATAATTTGGAATAGAAGGCTTTGCAAGGGTCAATGTTGAAAAATTACCCATGCATGTGTTTTGTAAATAAAAAAGCCGCAATTAAAAAAAAAAAGAAATACCTATAGGGTAAAATAAAAAAAAATAAAATTAAAAGTATAATAAATTATAAAAAAAGAAAATAATAAAAGAAAAAGAAAATACTAGTCTCAGAAAGTAGATTGGGAAACTGGGAGTTTATATAACTTCTTAGGATCAAATAGAAAATATATGTCAGAGGCAAGACTTAAACTCAACTCATCTTGCCTTCGAATACAATTCTCTATCCTCTATGCCATATCACTATGATGCCTGCTTCCTTTCTCAACATTTTACACACACACATACACACACACACCCCTCTGTGCTTCTCTACATCATGGATCCATTATTGAATCATACCCCAAACCAGTCAAGAAGTCCAGGATACAGTCGCACATTAAGGACAGTTTCATAATATACCAAATTTCTAATAAGCTTGCCCTACAGCTTGAAATGTAGAATTGGAATTTCTGGCTTCCCACCAAACAATACAGATAAGTGAAGCTATACTCTTTCTTTCCATTGAATTTAAGTGGAACTTATTTGAATATGTCAGAGAGAGTATGTGGACTGTAATAGAACATTATATGAATAGAACGAGCCAGATAATTAATGATGTGAGCCAATTTTGATAGGTATGATGTCTGATTCAGCAATGCTTATCTGTGCTTATCCTGAGGCTAAAAAAAGCTGGATGATTATTTTTTTAATTTTTCACCCAGATTGTTATCATCATATAGACTCAATCAAAGTCCAAGATTTATAGGAATCATAAAAAAATTTTAGAGGGAAATGAGTTCTCAGTTCTATTTCTTCATTATATTATTGAGGGAAAAAAAGATTATTTTCCTTATATTCTACTTCTTTTTTTGTATTTGCTGAATGAAAAAGTATTTATTGAAGTACTCACTGTATTCTAAGTTCTGTATTTAGTACTGAGTATACAAATGGGGAAGTGAGACAATCTTTGTTCTCAGGAAGCTCATGTTCTATAATTTGTTATGGAGCTAGAAAGGCCTGAAAAATACTTTCAAAACAGCAGGGAAAAAATGGCACGTGCTTCCATGTTGCATGGATGAGAAAGCAAGTGGGGCTCCAGACATCTGATTTCATTACAGGGGACCTCCTATATGGAAATTCCTTCTATCAAATAGATTGGCAACTAATAATTATGCAAAGTTGTCTGGAGTTCTGAGAAATTACATGATTTACCAAGCATCAAAGAGGTAGTTTTAAAGGTGATAGTTAAACTTAGATGTTTTTGACTTGGAGGTCAGTATTTTATCCATTACTCTATGACAGACATTCTCCAAGTATCATCCTTGAATCACTGGAAGTCCTTCAAACCTTTTGAGGAGTTTTTTGAAATCAAAATTATTTTCATTGTGGTATTGTAATGTTATTTGCCTATCTACCTTTTTCTGTCTATACATGTATGTGAGATCAGATTTTCTTTATATTGTTCCTGTTGTTGTCCAGTCTTTTTCAATCATGTCAGACTCATCATGACCCCATTTAGGGGTCTCTTTATAAGAATGGTTTGCTGTTTCTTTCTCCAGCTCATTTTAAATGTGGGGACACTGAAGTAAACAGATTTAAATGATTTGTCCAGGGTCACATAGCTAGTAGGTATATGAGGCCAGATTTGAACTCAGGAAGAGGAGTCACCCTAATCTGAATGTAAAGTAGATGTGAGGTATATGAATGTAATGGAATATTATTGTTCTATAATAAAGGATGAACAGATTGATTTCAGAAAAGCCTGGAAAGACCCATATGAACTGATGTTGAGTGAAGTGAGCAGACCCAGAAGAACATTGTACACAGTAGCAAGACTGTACAATTATCCACTGTTACACTTAGTTCTGCTCAGCAATACAGTAATCCAAGACAATTCCAACAGTTGGGTTGGAAAATGCCATCAGAATCCAGAGAAAGAACCATAGGGATGAGAATGGAAGCATACCATTTTCACCTTTTTTTTGTTTTTTCTTTCTTGAGTTTTTCCCTTGGGTTATGATTTTTCTTTTACAACATGACTAATATGGAAATATGTTTAAAATGTTTGTACATGTATAATCTATATCAGATTGCTTGTTCTTTTGGGAAGAGGAATAAGGAATTTAAGAGAGGGAGAGAGGAAAAAAAACTGGAGACCCAAAATTTTACAAAAATGAATGTTGAAAACCATCTTTACATGCATTGGAAAAATAAAATACTATTAAGTAAAAAACAACAACAAAAAAAGAAACAGATGTGAGAATACAACTGCTCTATTGCAACTGATTTGGTTCATCTCATTGTTGAAGAGGGCCATGTCAATCAGAATTGATCATTGTATAATCTTGTTCCTATGTACAATGATTTCCTGTTCTGCTCATTTCACTCAGTATCATTTCATGTAAGTCTCTCCAGGCCTTTCTGAAATCATCCTGCTGTCATTTCTTACAGAACAATAATATTCCATAATATTAATATACCACAATTGATTCAGCCATTCTCCAATTGATGGGCATCCACTCAGTTTCCAGTTTCTGGCCACTATAAAGAGGGCTGCCACAAATGATATTAAATAATTTTAAAGAAAATACAGAGTATACTGTACACCTCTAGGATTGGCTAAGATAACAGGAAAAGATAATGACAAATGTTGGAGGGGATGTGGAAAAACTGGGATGCTAACGCATTGTTGGTGGAATTGTGAACTAATCTAACTGTTCTGGAGAACAATTTGGAACTATGCTCCAAAAACTATCAAAATATGTATACCCTTTGATCCAGCAGTGTTTCTACTGGGCTTATATCCCAATAAGATCTTAAAGGAGGAAAACTGACCCACATATGCAAACATGTTTGTGGCAGCCCTTTTTGTAGTGGCAAGAAATTGGAAACTGAGTGGATGCCCATCAGTTGGAGAATGGCTGAATAAATTGTGGTATATGAATGTTAGGGAATATTATTGTTCTGTAAGAAATGACCAGCAGGATGAATACAGAGAGGCTTGGAGAGACTTACATGAACTGATGCTAAGTGAAATGAGCAGAACCAGAAGATCATTGTACATGGCAACAAGATTATACGATTATCAATTCTGATGGATGTGGCTCTTTTTAGCAAGGAGATTATTCAGGCCAATTCACATGATCTTGTGATAAAGAGAGCCATCTACCCAGAGAGAGAACTGTGGGAATTGAGTGTGGATTATAACATAGCATTTTCACTTCTTTTATTGCTATTTGCTTGAATTTTATTTTCTTTCTCATTTTTCTTCCATTTTGATCAGATTTTTCTTGTGCAGCAAGATAATTGTATAAAGATATGTTTGATTTACATATATTTTTACCATGTTTAACATATATTGGATTGCTTACTATTTAGGGGAAGGGGTGGGGGAAGAGAGGGAATTGGAACATGAGGTTTTGCAAGGCTCAATGTTGAAAATTTATCCTTGCATATGTTTTGAAAATAAAAAGCTTCAATTAAAAAAAAAAGAAAATACAGAGTACTGAGACAGAGAAGCTTGAGAATCACTTCTCCATGTCTTCATTTTGTGGGCAACTAGTAAATGTTAACTGAGTTTAATTGTTGAATTTTTTGTAGTACTCTGAACTTATATGGACCAAGTCTAATCTTGATCATTTTCTTACTTTGGTTAACAGTGGAAACTCCAGAGAAATTTCTAAAATGAAGCTTAAGTATGATGCATTTCTGTTTCTTCAATTATGGGGAACAGAGTACTTATTTACCACATAGATAATCAATATACAAGGTCTCTGTCCTATGATTTCTTCTAGCTGATGTTGGGGAGTGGAGAAAGATGATCCTCAAATTTATCAGAAACTCATCTGATTAGCTATACCACACTTACAGAAAAGTAAAGTGAATTTTTAGAGAGATTAAGTGACTTGCCAAAGGTCATAATTTTTTAGTGACAAATTCAGATCTTTAGATTTCTCTCTTATCCTTTTGACTAATAATAATAATAATAACTAATATTTATATAACACTTTAAGGATTGCAATATACTTTATGAATATATCATTTGATCTTCATGATAACCCTGGGAGAATGGTATTCTCATTTTACAGATGAGTAAACTGGGGCAGGCAGAGGTTAAGTGACTTTCTCAGACAGTAAGGGCCTGTACCTGAGTGAGGATCTAACCTCAGGTCTTCTTGCTCTATGTTTTATCCACTGTACCATCTGGCTCCCTAAACCACACTGTCTTGCTTTGTAAATTAGCCAGATTGCCAACTGTTTTGGGAATCTCCAGAGAGTAGACTTTCCCAAAGGTTCTTTTTAAACCTTTTCTGGGGTCTCTTAAACCTTGGCTTAGAAACAATAGGATTCAGATAGAGACTGGATGAGCCTTATGAAGTTCCTGTGGGGTCTAAGTCTAGCACTTTATTTTCATGTCTAGTAGAATCATTTTTCCTGTATCATTACTAATAAAGAGCAATTCATTGTAAGGTTAACACAACAAATCAATCAGAATGAAAACAAAACATAGAATGAATGTCAAGAGGTTAGAGAGTGGTTTGGTGGTGGTGAGTGACTTTATTTCAATTCATGTTTTCCTGTAGCAAGAACCAAGACTGAGGGGCCAAAAGGATATAGTCTAATCCCCAAGAAAGAAGGAGTCAGGAAATTTCCTACACCTTATCTCTACACTGTTAGGGAGAAAAGCTGGGCTTGGGATTCTATTTGAATAGAGAGCTCCCAGTGAGGAACTTCCTCCATGAAAATGGATGGGCACCTTTTCTCCTCTGATTCTAGTTGCCTAGATCACTGAGAGGTGAAGCAACATCCCCAGTGTCTCTTGGAAGTGGGATTTGAATATGGATATCCTTGACTTGGAGGTGAGCTCTCTAACCATTACTTCAATGTAATAGTAAAAAATGATTTTTAAAAATGATTCAGGGAAGATTCTAGATGCTACATGCCTCAGATGGCTTCTGAGGAAGAACCCATCATAGACGATATAGATCAATGAAAAGAAAATTGGACTTGTTATCAAATTCCCCAGTCTAAATCCTGACTCTGACATTTTGATGTGAGTTTAGCTCAATCACTTTCTCTAGACGTCTATACCCATCTCTATAAAATGAAGGTGATGAATTAACTTATCATTAATCATTGAATCATTCCCTTCAATTTTCAAATCAGTAAGTTCATTCCTAAAGCAATATCTGTATGTGTAATAAGATTTAAAATTTCCTTTATATTCTGAAAAAAAGATAATAAACCATAAAGTACTTTGTAAACTTTTAAAATGCATTATATAAATATCATTTGATTTTTATTTGCAGTTAAACTGAATGCTTTCTTTCTTTGCAGTCATCTGGAGAATGAATTTTTCATAAGGCAAGAAAGTCAGCCTACCATAGAAGAAAGAGCACTGGACCAGGAATTTAAGAGATCTGAATTATAATTCTTCAGTTTGCGGTCAATGAATCTGACCAGTGAACTATCTTTTGACTGGAGTTTATTAAGTCCCAGCCTCAAACAAAAGAACTTACACATTAATGATACACCCAACCTAGCAATCTGTCTCTTTCAAAACTAATATCAGCCTTGAGTATTATTGTGTTATCTTTCCCCTTATCTCTCCCATTAATCCCCTGAAGTCAAAGTTTTAACTTTCTATCCTCAGCTTTTAGCACAATGTCTGACATATAGTAGATCCTTAACAAATGCTTATTAACTGACTGATTGAACCAAATTTTTGTGTCAGCCAAATTTATAAAAAGATATGAACAGGATGCTTGAAGGGCAGGCAGGCTTGAACTTTTCATTGGTAGAAACTCTAATATCAGTGAAATCACAGATACATTTAATTATTAGAGTCTGAACTGAGCTTTACAAGTCTTATTGCTCAATTTCTTTTTCTTTTTTCATTGCTAATGCCAACATTTCTAGTACAGTGTTGAATAATTGTGGTAATAATGGGCATTCTTATTTCATTCCTAATCTTATTGTGAATTCATCCAGCTTCTCTCCATTACAAATAATGTTTGCTGTTGATTTTAGATCGATATTGCTTATTATTTGAATGAAAGTTCCCTTTATCCTTATGCTCTCTTGGGTTTTTATAGGAATGAGTGCTGTATTTTTTTTTTCCAAAAGTTTTTCTGCATCTAATGAGATTATCATGTGATTTCAGTTAGTTTTGTCATTGATATGGTTGAGTATGATAATAGTTTTCCTGATATTGAACCAGCCTTGCATTCCTGGTATAAATCCTTCTTGGATTACCATATTATCTTGTTGATAAGTTGTTGTAACATCTGTGATAATATTTTATTTAAAATTTTTGCATCAATATTCATTAGATGGTCTATAATTTTCTTTCTCTGTTTTGGCTCTTCCTGATTTAGTTATCAGTGCCATATTTGTGTCATAAAAGGAATTTGGTAATACTCCTTTTGACTTAAATTTTGCAAATAGTTTACATAGTATTGAAACTAATTGTTCTTTAGATATGTGGTAGAATTCACTTGTGAATACATCTGGCCCTGCCTATTTTTCTTAGGAAATTCATTAATGTTCAATTCTTTTTTCAAGTTCTTTTTCTAAAATGGGATTACTTAATTGTTTATTTCCTCTTTGTAATCTTGGGAAATTTATATTTTTGTAAATATTCCTCCATTTTGGTTAGATTGTCAGACTTGCTGCATTAACGTTGTGCAAAATAACTTCTAGTTGTTACTTTAATTTCTTTTTCATTGGTGGTAATTCATCTCTTTCATTTTTGATGCTAGTGATTTATTTTCTTTTTTTTTTTTCTGATCAAATTAACTAAAGGTTTATCTATTTTGTTAGTTTTTTTTCCTTTTTTTTTAAATTACCTACTATTAATAGGTAAATTTTTTATTAGAGTTCTTTATTTCTAAAACATATGCATGGATAATTTTTCAACATTGACCTCTGCAAAATCTTGTGTTCCAAATTTTTCCCCTTCCCACCCCCCCCCCCCAGATGGCAAGCAATCCAATATATGGTAAATATGGTAAATATATATATGTGTGTGTGTGTGTATATATATGCATATATATACACACACACACACATATATATATTTAATCCAATATATGCATATATTTGTACAATTATCTTGCTGCACAAGAAAATTCTATAAAAAGGAGCTAAAACTGAGAAGAAAACAAAATATAAGCAAACAATAACAAAAATAGTGAAAATGCTATGTGTGATCCACACTCAATTCCTACTCTCAATTCCTCTGTCTGGCTCTTCATTATGAGATCATTGTAACTGTCCTCAATCATCTCATTGTTGAAAAGATCCATGTCCATCAGAATTGATCATTGTATAATCTTGTTGCTATGTAAAATGATCTTCTGGTTCTGCTCATTTCACTTAACATCAGTTCATGTAAGTCCCTCCAGGCCTCGCTGAAATCATCCTGCTGATCATTTCTTATAGAACAATAATTTTCCATAGCATTCATATACCAAAACTTATTCAGCCATTCTCCAACTGCTTGGTATTTACTCAGTTTCCAGTTTCTAGCCACTACTAACAGGGCTGCCACAAACATTTTGGCACATACAGGTCCCTTTCCCTTCTTTAGTATCTCTTTGGGATATAAGGCCAGTAGTAGCACTGCTGGATCAAAGGGTATGCACAATTTGATAACTTTTTGGGCATAATTCCAGATTGCTCTCCAGAATGGTTGGATTAGTTCATAGCTCCACCAACAATGCATCAGTGTCTCAGTTTTCCCGCATCCCCTCCAACATTCATCATTATTTTTTCCTGTCATCTTAGCCAATCTGCCAGGTCTGTAGTGGTATCTCAGAGTTATCTTAATTTGCATTTCTCTGATCAATGTGATTTGGAATACTCATATGAGTGGAAATAGTATCAATTTCATCATCTGAAAATTGTCTGTTCATATCCTTTGACCATTTATCAATTGGAGAATGGTTTGATTTTTTATAAATTAGAGTCAATTCTCTAAATATTTTGGAAATGAGGCCTTTATCAGAACCTTTAACTGTGAAGATGTTTTCCGAGTTTGTGGCTTCCCTTCTAATCTTGTCTGCATTAGTTTTGTTTGTAAAAAGGCTTTTTAATTTGATGTAATCAAAATTTTCTATTCTGTGATCAATAATGGTCTCTAGTTCATCTTGGGTCACAAATTTCTTCCTCCTCCACAAGTCTGAGAGATAAACTATCCTATGTTCCTCTAATTTATTTATAATCTTGTTATGCCTAAATCATGGGCCCATTTTGATCTTATCGTGGTATATGGCATTAAGTATGGGTCCATGCCTAATTTCTGCCATACTAATTTCCAGTTATCCCAGCAGTTTTTATCAAATAATGAATTCTTATCCCAAAAGTTAGGATTTTTGGGTTTGTCAAACACTAGATTGCTATAGTTGACTATTTTGTCTTGTGAACCTAACCTATTCCACTGATCAATTAATCTATTTCTTAGCCAATACCAAATGGTTTTGGTGACTGCTGCTATTAATATAGTTTTAGATCAGGTACAGCTAGGCCACCTTCATTTGATTTTTTTTTTCATTAATTCCCTTGAGATTCTTGATCTTTTGTTCTTCCATATGAATTTTGTTATTTTTTTCTAGATCATTAAAATATTTTCTTGGAAGTCTGATTGGTATAGCACTAAATAAATAGATTAGTTTAGGGAGTAATATCATCTTTATTATATTTGCTCAACCTATCCAAGAGCACTTAATATTTTTCCAATTATTTAAGTCCGACTTTATTTGTGTGGAAAGTTTTTTGTAATTTTGCTCATATAATACCTGACTTTGCTTTGGTAGATATAGATTCCCAAATATTTTATGTTGTTGACAGTTACTTTGAATGGAATTTCTCTTTGTAGCTCTTGCTATTGGATTTTGTTGGTGATGTATAAAAATGCTGAGGATTTATGGGGATTTATTTTGTATCCTTATGAGTGATCTTTATCATTTTTTCATCTTTACTTTCTAAAATCATAAATTTATGTCTGAGCATTACTTGGGTCAATATATTGGAGGCTGATCACCAGCCTCCAGTTTAATTATTTCCATTCTATCTTCTTTTCATAATTCACTGAGAAATTTGGACATATTCCTTGGAAGCATATCCATATTTTAGTGTTCCCGGTGACAAGTTCATGTTATAATGAAAGTGTCATGCAAAGCTGAAAGAGCTACTGGACAGAACTTTTTCTAGTTTATTATTCCTTTTGATTTAAAATTTTATTTGGATAATGCATGTTGGAATACATGGGAGCCACCTGACAGTGGCTGCTAGAGATCCAACCCATAATGGATCACCTCTTGTGAGAGCATGATACAGGGAGACTGAGAGGCAGTTGCTCTTCTCTGACCTCTCTCACTGAGAGGCCACTGAGTTGTCTGATCTCTCTCTACTTCCTTCTGCCTCCAATTTATCTTGTTCTCAGTCATTAACACCTGTGTCAACAAAGGCTGCTCTGCAACTCCTTCAGATAATATGATCCACATCTGTGAAGTTTCTCAGAGAATTGGCCTGTCCCTTAACAAATAAGAACAGTGGATTCTTCACAACATTCTTTGATGAATGCATATTTTGGATGCATACACAGGTGATGAGCAGTTATTACTTCTGCATAAGTCATTTGGTGCTTTACAGCAAATTGTCCTGGGTTTGGATTTAAAACAGTAGATAATAGAACTGAGCCTTGACTAGAAGCTGGAAAATGAAAGGATGTCCATCAATTGGAGAATGGTTGAGTAAATTGTGGTATATGAACATTATGGAATATTATTGTTCTGTAAGGAATGACCAGCAGGATGAATACAGAGAGGACTGGCAAGACTTACATGAACTGATGCTGAGTGAAATGAGCAGAACCAGGAGATCATTATATACCTCAACAATGATACTGTTTGAGGATGTATTCTGATGGAAGTGGATCTCTTCGATAAAGAGAGCCTTAATTGATCAAAGATGGACAGAAATAGCTACACCCAGAGAAAGAACACTGGGAAATGAATATAAACTGCTTGCATTTTTGTTTTTCTTCCCGGGTTATTTATACCTTCTGAATTCAATTCTCCCTGTGCAACAAGAAAACTGTTCGGTTCTGCACACATATATTGTATCTAAGATATACTGTAACCCATTCAACATGTAAAGGACTCTTGCCATCTGGGGAAGGGATGGAGGGAGGGAGGGGAAAAATTGGAACAGAAGTGAATGCAAGGGATAATGCTGTAAAAAATTACCCTGGCATGCGTTCTATCAATAAAAAGTTATTAAAAAAAAAAAAAACTGAGCCTTGAGCAGAGGCTGATAGACAGTTTAAGCTGGCTCCAGCACATTATGATATAATCAATTGTTTGTTCATATATCTTAAGTTTTATTTTTCTTATATATATTTTCTCATATATTTGAGTTTTATTTTTCTATCCACTTATGTCCAAGTTCTGTCACCATATCTTCTTCCAATACTTGCACCAATACATGGGTCACTCTGAACTCTGTTTATGCCAGCAGAGTAATTCTTTGGACAGATCCTCCATAGATAGAGATGTTACCAGAACAGTCCCAGTCTCTCATCTTTTGAGATTAATTTTGATGAAATTCAAGAGGAATGGCTACAAGGAGATGATTTTAGGGATCAACAGAAAGTCACAAAGGTCATCATACTGTTCCATCTCTGCTTCATGAGTCACATCAAAACAAGGACCCAAGATAACAGTGAAACAAAATGTACAATGCATCCTGTGTCCTTATTGTACAGAAAAGGATGTCTTCAAAATTGTTTTGTACATTATGAATAAACTATGCAATTAGATCAAATTAGAATGAGACTTTTTTCCTTGAAATCTAAGACTTAAGTCATATAGTCCAATGTAAGACACCCAGATTCACAGCATCACAAAGATACTTTAGCAAGCTATTTAGTTCAACACAGACAACCAAAAAAAAAAAAAAAGATTGACAATAATATCCCCCCACCAAATCAGTTGCCCAAATAGATGTGATCATAATAAGATAAAGCTGGGGTGTTATATTAGGCCATCTAGGACAGGATGACCTCCATAATTTCAGACAAATATATCACTGCCCTCAGTCTATCCCTTAACAGTATTTCCTGTCAGAGACATTTGCTAAATTGCCTTCCAAAGAATTTGCTAAAGGGAATAGAGGAAGGGGAACAACAACAAAAAAAAAAAAGACGGAGGTTTGGGGGATCCTTATTTTCCTAGACATCAATATGCTGCCATTTCAACCTCCTAATTCACTTCATCTCTATTCATAGAATTTTGCCCCTAGCCTGGAGCATGCAAGCCAGAAAGTTTCATTCAAGAAAAGGCCCTTAGGAAGATTTGCAGGGTTTAAAACTGTTAGCTGAAAAAGGAAAAGGAAAAAAATGCAAGTTATTTTTATTAAATTGTCTTTTTTTAAGGCTAAGTAGCACCTGTCAAGAGCTGTAACAAAGTCAAATGTATAAAAATGAGGAAAACTTGTTTCCTTGCCTTCGGCAGGCATTTCCTTTGAATAATAATTTGGTACCTGTGAGAGCTTTGATGAGGCAGATTCACTGAACCCAATAGCACAGTTAGCTGTCACTCAGCAGTGATAATATAATTATGAGTTCAATTCACCAAGAGGTGGAACAGAGTAATTCATATGCCATATACTCAGTCTCTTTTCTCTGCATTGGTCCCTTCTGATATGACAGGATTTTTCTGTTTCGTTGATTGACAAGTCATGTTTGGAGACAGTCAAAGATAAAGCACAGTTGATAGAATAAATTATTAAGCCCATTTAAACACATTTACATGCACACACATGCACACACACATGCATGTGCACACACACACACACACACACACACAATCAAGATTCCAGAATAGAAGCTTCTCTCAACTCCTAGGGAGCTCTTCTGAAGGTCTGAGCACATTCAGAGATCATGTGGATGAAAAGAAGATATTGGTACTTTATTATGTGAATCACTGGTATGTTCTCTTCATTGAGAATAATATAATATAATATTAATAATAATGACAATAACTAGTAATTATAAAATACTTGCTATATTCTAAGCATTACTTTATTCTAAACAAATAATTGTTTCATTTAATCCTCATGACATAACTTTCATTTTAAAGATAGAGTTGTCAGTGATCTTGAAGTTAGTAATCCCTGAAGAATGGAAGAGGGGGAAAAAAAGTTCCAATCTCCATCTCAATTCCTGGTGAAAGTTACCACTTGATTCTGATGTTATTTCTAGCTTTGATCAAAAGTAGAAGTAGCTGAAATTTCATAAGAAAGATATTCTCAGGAGAATTCTGTCCTCAGTTCACAGGTGCTATAGTTAGGAAAAAGCTTCAAAAAAGTTCCAGTAGTTTTCTCATCACAATAAAATAGTATTCTTTCACTAGACTACAAAATTATGGATTGAAGACCTCACTTATGGGTTGAATTTCTCTTATGAACAGGTCTCATGTTAACAGGTGTTTAGTGTAAAATAGTTATTTCAAGAACATGTCTGTTTCCTCAGAAAATTCCTGTTATCTAACCATTCTGTTTTTTTCTCTTTGGGACTAGGAAGAATTTTAGAGTGTATATAGCAAATTTCAGATCTCTAGAGTGTCTAGATGTCATAATAGGTTATTACAGAATTTGAGAGTTGGAAGGAACCTTGGCAGCTTTTTTTATATTTTTAGCATAGAAGACTACTGAAGTATTGGGGAGAAATGGGATTCACTCTAGTGAGGAAGATTGATTCCATTTTATTCAAAGTACATTTCCTTGGATGGGAAAACTTAACTCTAGACTAATGTCAAATATCTGAAATACCACCTGGTTTAGGTGATACTTGATAGAGTCAAGTTGACTATTTCTAGGTTCAGGTATAAATCTTTACATTTTAATTTAAATATTTTCTGTCTTGTGAAATAAAGACTATCTTAACTTCTTGATTCTGTTAGCATGAATGTTTGAATGGAAGCTATGGACCTTTTTACTTTTGCTGTGGAAACCTGGACAAAATGTTTATTCTCATGTTTCTTGGGTAGAGTTAAAATCTAGTGATAGTCTGATGTTCCCAAGGAAAACCCTATGTGGGGTATAAGCCAAAGAATAATATGTGAGGAGCCTCAAGATAAAACTTAGTTCATGTCAACTAAGAGCTGAATTATAGATTGCCAACTGGCATAATATAAAGTTCATACATAAATGTCCAACTTTAACCTCCAAATAGCTCAACTATTATATCCATTACAAAAATAATCTCCATTATCTTTGGATAACATGCCAAGTAATTCTTCTGAATGGTCTAATGTGCTATCCTGAAACCCAGAGCTAACTTCTTAACTTCCATTTCTTGGACATTCCCTCTTCCCTTGTCCTAAGTCAGCTAGCACAGATTTATATTAGGGAGGGAAAAATTACTGCTCACTCCATAGGCCTAAATATTTAACACATGATTTCTAAGAAAGAACCAAAATCAGAAGCAGAAAGCAGGCTGACTAGGAGTAAAGATTAAATTCTCTGTTGCCTTCCCTAGAATTCTTTCCACAAATGCACATACAAAAATCAACTGCATGATCAAGGGGTGAAGGAACTCAATGGAAAATGATTGCAACACTGAGTAAATATCAGATCTTCCCCTCCATTTTATGTTGGAATATCCCACACTCTTACAATTTGAAAATTTTCCCAACAGCAATTGCTAAACTATCTTGGCAAATATCCAAATACAATATCATGTTTGGATGATAGGAGATAGTGTACCCAACTGGTCCCATTCATGAATGGGGAATGAAGAAGAACAAAATTCATTGTGGTACCAGGAAGAGAGGACTGGAGGATGGAAAGACCAGCACAGAAAAATAAGCAGAACCAGGAAAACAATATGTACAATATTCACTCTAATGTAAATGTAATGAAGAATAACAACAAAGCTATTAAAATTGAATGCTTTGAAATGATGGCTGCCAAGGTTAACTTTAAGAAAAGAAAGAGAATGCACTTTCTTCCTTTCTTTGAAAAGAAAAGCTTTACAATTGTAGTACTACATATAATGGGAAGATAAGTGGGATAGTGAATATAACACTAGGACTGGAGTCAGTAAGACTTATCCTTTTGAGTTCAAATCTGGCTTCAGATATTACTAACTATGTGAACCTAACCAAGTCACTTAGCTCTGTTTGCCTGAATTTCTCATCTGTACAGTGAGCTAGAGAAGGAAGTAACAAATTACTCCAGTACCTTTGGCAAGAAAATCCTTATGGGATCACAAAGAGTCTGACACATCTATATAGTGCTGGATTGGGTTGATGTTTTAGTTAGTTTTATTTATTTTTTGTTTTAAAATAAATTCCTAAATTTGGTTTTATTATAAATAATGCCTAAAAATGCAAAAGACAGCAATGAATTTTTGAGAGAGTGACACACACAGATACAGAGATAGAAAGAGAAACAGAGGCAGAGAGCAGAGCAACAGACAGAGACAGAGAGGGAAAGAGACAGAGAAAGAGAGCAGAGAGCAGAGAGAGAGAGGCAGAAAAAGAGAAAGAAACAAAGATAGACAAAGAGACAGAGGCAAAGAGACAAATAGATTCAGAGAGAAAGAGACAGATAAAGTTGGGGTTCAAGGAAGAAACAACTGAAGTAGTAGTAAAACAACAACCTCCCATCCAATCCCCTAGATGGCAGGTAGTCCAATACAACAAATATGTTAAAATGTGTGTTAAATCAAATATGTGTCTGTGTGTGTATGTGTGTGTGTGTGTGTGTGTGTGTGTGTGTGTGTGTATACACACAGTTATCTTGTTACACAAGAAAAATCAGATCAAGAAGGAAAAAAAAACTGGGAAAGAAAACAAAATGCAAGCAAACAATAGGGAGAGAATGCTATATTGTGATCCAGATTAAGTTCACATGCTCCTCTTTCTAGTTATAGATGGCTCTCTTCATCACTAAACGAATGGAACTGGTTTGAAACATCTCATTGTTGAAAACAGCCATGTCTATTAGAAATGATTGTCATATAATCTTGTTGTTGCCATATATAATGATCTCCCAGTTCTTCTCATTTCACTTAGCATCAGTTCATGTCTTTCCAGGTCTCTCTGAAATCATTCTGATGGTCATTTCAAAATAATAATATTCCATAACATTCATATACCATAATTTATTCAGTCATTCTCCAATTGATGGGCATCCATTCAGTTTCTAGTTTGTAGCCACTACAAAAAGGGTTGCCACAAACATTTTTGCAAAGGTGGGTCCTTTTCCCTTCTTTACGATCTCTTTGGACTATAAGCCCAGTAGAAACACTGCTGGGTCAATGTTGTGCACAATTCTATAAGTTTTTGAGCATAGTTCCAAATTGCTCTCCAGAATAGTTGGATCCATTCACAGTAGCATCAGCAATGTATCAGTGTCCAGTTTTCCCACATCCCCTCCAACATTTGTAGTTATCTTTTCCTGTCATCTTAGCCAATCTGACAAGTGTGTAGTGATATCTCAGAATTGTCTTAATTTGCATTTCTCTGATCAATAGTGATTTGGAGCACTATTCATATAACTAGAAATTTGTAATCTCCATCTGAAAATTGTCTGTCATATTCTTTGAGCATTTATCAACTGGAGAATGGCTTGATTTCTTATAAATTAGAATCAATTTATATATTTTGGAAATGAGGCCTTTATCATAACCATTGAAGGTAAAAATGGTTTCCCAGTATATGTTAAATATGTTAAAGTATAAGTTAAATACAATATATGTATACATATCCAAACAACTATTTTGCTGTACAAAAAGAATCACATTTTGAAATAGTGTGCAATTAGCCTGTGAAGGAAATCAAAAATGCAGGTGGACAAAAATAGAGGGATTGAGAATTCTATGTAGTGGTTCATAGTCATTTCCCAGAGTTCTTTCACTGGGTGTAGCTGGTTCAATTCATTACTACTCCATTGGAACTGATTTGGTTCATCTCATTGTTGAAGAGGGCCACATCCATCAGAATTTATCATCATATGGGATTGTTGTTGAAGTAGATGATGATCTCCTGGTACTGCTCATTTCACTCAGCATCAGTTCATGTAAGTCTCTCCAGGCCTGAAATCACCCTGCTGGTCATTTGTTACAGAACAATAATATTCCATAATATTCATATACCACAATTTATTCAGCCATTCTCCAATTGATGTGTATCCACTCAGTTTCCAGTTTCTATCCATTAAAAAACAGGCCTGCCACAAACATTCTTCCACATACAGGTCCCTTTTGCTTCTTTAAAATCTATATGGGATATACTCCCAGTAGAAACACTGCTAGATTAAAGGATTGCACAGTTTGATAACTTTTTCCGCATAGTTCCAAATTGCTCTCCAGAATGGCTGGATATATTCACAATTCCACCAACAATGTATCAGTGTCCCAGTTTTCCCATGTCCCCTCCAACATTGCACATCATCTTTCCCTGTCATTCTAGCCAATCTGACAGGTGTGTAATGGTATCTCAGAGTTGTCTTAATTTGCATTTCTCTGATTAATAATGACTTGGAGCATCTTTTCATATGGCTAGAAATAGTTTCAATTTCTTCATCTGAGAATTGTCTGTTCATATCCTTTAACCATTTATAAATTGGAGAATGGCTTGATTTTATTTTTGTTATTTTTTTATTTTGTTATTTATGTTTTGTTATTGATTTTATTTAGAGTCAATTCTCTATATATTTTGGAAATGGCACCTTTGTCAGAACCTTTGACTGTAAAAATGTTTTCCCAGTTTATTGCTTCCCTTCTAATCTTCTCTGCATTAGTTTTGTTTGTACAAAATTTTTTTCAATTTGATATAATAAAAATTTTCTATTTGTGGTCAATAGTGATCTCTACTTCTTCTTTGGTCATAAATTTCTTCCTCTTCCACAGGTCTGAGAGGTAAACTATCCTATATTCTTGTAATTTATTTATAAGCTCATTCTTTATGCCTAGGTCATGAACCCATTTTGACCTTATCTTGATGTATGATGTTAAGTGTGGGTCGATGTCTAGTTTCTGCCACACTGATTCCCAATTTTCCCAGCAATTTTTGTCAACAGTGAGTTCTTATCCCAATAGCTGGGGTCTTTGGGTTTGTCAAACACTAGATTATTAAAACTATTGACTCTTTTGTTCTTTGAACCTAGTTTAATTTCATCTTTTTCTAGCTTTTTAAGTTGCAAGCCCAATTCATTGATCTTCTCTTCCTCTTTTTTATGCAAGTAAGCATCTAAAGATATGAAATTTCTCCTTATTACTGCTTTGGCTGTATCCCACAAATTTTGTATGATGTCTCATCATTTTCATTATCTTGAGTGAAATTATTAATTGTGTCTATAATTTACTGTTTCACCCAATCATTCTTTAAAATGAGATTATTTCGTTTTGAATTACTTGTTGGTCTATTTACCCCTAACTTTTTGTTGAATGTAATTTTTAGTGCATCATGATCTGAAAAGAAAGCATTTACTATTTCTGCCTTCCTGTCTTTAATTTTGAGGTATTTATGTCCTAATATATGATAATTTTTTTGTATAGGTTCCATGAACTGCTGAGAAGAAAGTATACTCCTTTCTGTCACCATTCAGTTTTCTCCAAAGATCTATCATACCTAATTTTTCTAATATTCTATTTATCTCTTTAAATTCTTTCTTATTTGTTTTATGGTTTGATTTATCTAATTCTGAGAGTGTAAGGTTGAGCTCTCCCACTATTATAGTTTTGTTCTCTATTTCTTCTTGCAACTGTCTTAACTTCTCCTTTAGGAAGTTAAATGCTATACCACTTGGTGCATATATGTTTAGTATTGATATTCCTTCATTGTGACTTCCGGTTAAGATGGCGGAGAGGAGGCACACAGCTGTGTAAGCTCCACGCTTTCTCTCACTATCCATTTCATTACAAGCCTCTGAATTAATGCTTGACTGAAAAAAAACCCACAAATAGTTACCAAGAGAAGCCATCCTTGAGATTCGCCAAGAAAGGTCTGTCTTTACTGGAGGGCTGGGACGGTTTTAGATCGGGCGCAGGCGGCGGGCAGCGGCAGTGAGAGCACGGGAGCAGACTGGAGAGGGGGTGGGGAGTGATCGCAGCCGTCTCTCTGCGGGGAGAGCTTTGCTACAGGATTAGATACTTTGCTCCGGCAGCAAGTCAGCAGCCCAGCAGAGAAGCTAAAAACACCGGGGCTGAAGAATACAACCCCAAACAGCTGGAGTCTCTCGGGACCTGGCCGCCGCCCCCCTTTCCCCCCCACAGTGACTCAGCACGCTTTGGGATCTCAGAGCACAGGTGCAGCACAGTCCTGCTAGTGCCTCACTGCTGCCCCCTGCAGTCTGGAGAGGAAGCTCGGTAACACACCCTGCCCCTCCCCCAAAGAAAGACTCCAGTTTTATCTGTTTTTCTTTGGTAGTTTGTCTTTGATTATTAGACAGAATGAGCAAGAAACTGAAGAGGACTTTAACCCTTGACATCTTCTATACAGATAGAGAGCAGACTCTAAATCCTGAGGAGACTAAAAAGAGACAGTCTCCAGGTGAATCCCCAAAGGAGGAGATCATCTGTTCCTCAGCACAGATGAACCTCATAGAAGTGATTAAAAAGGCTCTCACAAGGGAGCTAGAAGAAAAATGGGAAAAGCAGAGTGAGGCTTGGCAAAAAGAGAGGGAAGCTTGGGAAAAGGAGAGGGAGGCTTGGCAAAAGAGCCTGGAGAAGTCAGTTAAAGAGAGAGTGGATAAAAAAGTAAAATCCTTGAAAAATAGGATTGGTGAACTGGAAAACAAAATTGGCAGAATGGAAAAAAATTCCACAGAACAAAAGAACTCAATTGGACAATTAGAAAAAGATATTTAAAAAGTGAGTGAAGAGAATACTTCACTGAAAATCAGAATTGAACAAGTGGAATTGAATGACTCGAGGAGACAAGAAGAATCAGTCAAGCAAATCCAAAAAAATCAAACAATGGAGAAAAATGTGAAATACCTTCTGGGGAAGACAACAGACCTGGAAAACAGATCCAGGAGAGACAATCTGAGAATCATTGGACTTCCAGAAAAACATGATGAAAAAAAGAGCTTGGACACTATTTTCCAGGAAATTATCAAAGAGAACTGCCCAGAAGTCATAGGAACAGAGGAAAAAATAAACATTGAAAGGATTCATCGATCACCCACTGAAAGGGATCCTAAAATCAAAACACCAAGGAATATAGTGGCCAAATGCCAGAACCCTCAGACAAAGGAAAAAATATTGCAAGCGGCCAAAAAAACCCAATTCAAATATCAAGGAGCCACAATAAGGATCACCCAGGATCTGGCAGCATCCACATTAAAAGATCGAAGGGCCTGGAATATGATATTCCGAAAGGCTAAGGAACTTGGTATGCAACCAAAAATAACTTACCAGCAAGAATGAGCATCTTTTTCCAGGGAAGAAGATGGACATTCAACGAAGTAAGCGAATTTCATCTATTTCTGATGAAAAAGCCAGAACTTAACAAAAAGTTTGATCTACAAATATAGAACTCAAGAGAAATCTAAAAAGGTAAAGATTAATCTTGGGAACTATATTTCGACTATATAGATGTATAAAGAATACATGTATACCTTGTTCTAGAAATTGATGTGGAAAGGACATTGTACCAGAAAAAGGGTAAAGTGGGGGTAGTACATCTCATGAAGAGGCATAGGAAACCTATTATATCTGAGAGAAAGAATGGAGGGGGATGAATATAGTGGGTATCTTACTGCCTTCAGAATTGGCTTTAAGTGAAAAATCTTAAGACATATTCAATCTATGGTGAAACTTCTCCCACCTCATTGAAAAGTGAGAAGGGAAAAGTGAAAAGGGAAGCAATTAGCTAAGCGGAAGGGAATACAGAAACTGGGAGGGAAAGGGGTAAGATAGGGGGAGGAACTCTAAGGTGGGGGGAGGGATACTAAAAAGGGAGAGCTGTGAGAAGCAAGTGGTGCTCACAAGCTTAATACTGGGAAGGGGGAAAGGGGAAAGAAGGGAGAAAAGCGTAAACCGGGGTTAACAAGATGGCAAGTAATACAGAATTGGTCATTCTAACCATAAATGTGAACGGGGTAAACTCCCCCATAAAGAGGAAGCAGTTAGCAGAATGGATTAAAAGCCAGAATCCTACAATATGTTGTTTACAGGAAACATACCTGAAGCGGGGAGATACATGCAGGTTAAAGGTAAAAGGTTGGAGCAAAATCTACTATGCTTCAGGTGAAGTCAAAAATGCAGGGGTAGCCATCCTGATCTCAGATCAAGCTAAAGCAAAAATTGATCTAATTAAAAGAGATAAGGAAGGGCACTATATCTTGCTAAAGGGTAGCATGGATAATGAAGCACTATCTATATTAAACATATATGCACCAAGTGGTGTAGCATCTAAATTCTTAAAAGAGAAATTAAGAGAGCTGCAAGAAGAAATAGACAGTAAAACTATAATAGTGGGAGATCTTAACCTTGCACTCTCAGAATTAGGTAAATCAAACCACAAAATAAATAAGAAAGAAGTCAAAGAGGTAAATAGAATATTAGAAAAGTTAGATATGATAGATCTCTGGAGAAAATGTAATGGAGACAGAAAGGAATACACTTTCTTTTCAGCAGTTCATGGAACCTATACAAAAATTGACCATATATTAGGACATAAAAACCTCAAACTCAAATGCAGTAAGGCAGAAATAGTAAATTCATCCTTTTCAGACCATGATGCAATGAAAATTACATTCAACAAAAAACCAGGGGGAAATAGACCAAAAAATAATTGGAAACTAAATAATCTCATACTAAAGAATGATTGGGTGAAACAGCAAATCATAGACATAATTAATAACTTCACCCAAGAAAACGATAATAATGAGACATCATACCAAAATGTATGAGATGCAGCCAAAGCGGTAATAAGGGGAAATTTCATATCTCTAGAGGCCTATTTGTATAAAATAGAGAAAGAGAAGGTCAATGAATTGGGTTTGCAACTAAAAATGCTAGAAAAGGAACAAATTAAAAACCCCCAGTCAAACACTAAACTTGAAATTCTAAAAATAAAAGGAGAGATCAATAAAATTGAAAGTAAAAAAAACTATTGAATTGATTAATAAAACTAAGAGTTGGTTCTATGAAAAAACCAACAAAATCGACAAACCCTTAGTAAATCTGATTAAAAAAAGGAAAGAGGAAAATCAAATTGTTAGTCTTAAAAATGAAAAGGGAGAACTCGCCACTAACGAAGAGGAAATTAGAGCAATAATTAGGAGTTACTTTGCCCAACTTTATACCAATAAATTCGACAACTTAAAAGAGATATTCCTTCTTGTCTATGCTACCCTTTAGCAAGATATAGTTTCCTTCCTTATCTCTTTTAACTAGATCAATTTTTGCTTTTGCTTGATCTGAGATAAGGATGGCTATCCTGCTTTTTTTTTTTTTTTTTTTTTTTTACTTTACCTGAAGTATAATTCTGCTCCAGCCTTTTACCTTTATTCTGTATATATCACCCTGCTTCAAGTGTGTTTCCTGTAAACAACATATTGTAGGATACTGGCTTTTAATTCAATCTGCTATCCATCTCTGCTTTATGGGGGAGTTTACCCCATTCACATTTATGGTTAAAACTACTAATTCTGTATTTCCTGCCATCTTATTATCTCCAAATTATGCTTTCTCTTTCCTTTCCTCCTTACTTCCCTCCCCAGTATTAGACTTATGAACTCCACTGGTGTCACACAGCCCTCTCTCTTTACAATACCTCCCTCCCCCTTGAATTCCCTCCCATTGTCTTAAACCTTTTCCTTATTGTTTCTATATTCACTTCTGTTTACCTAAACCCTTCCCTTTTTGTTTTTCCCCTCCCACTTTTCAATGAGGTGGGAGAAGTTTCTATGTAAACCAAATATGTCTAATATTTTCTCTTTGAGCCAAATCTGATGAGAGTTAAGATTCACAGTATATTCATTCCTCCCTCTTCATTCCCTTGGATATAATAGATTTCCTTTGCCTCTTTGTGAGATGTAGTTTCCCTCTTTTTACCTCCACTTTTCCCTTTTTCTGGTACAATTTCCTTTCTACCTCTAGTTCCTTTTTTATATTATAACAGTAAAACTAAATTATATTTGTACTCTCTATGTATACCCATAACAAAAATACAGTTGTCAAGAGTTTTTTTTTTTTACCTTTTTATGCTTTTTTTGAGTCCCATATTTGGAGGACAAACTTCTTCCCTGGGGGGGAAAAATGCTCATTTTGGCTGGGTAAGTTATTCTTGGCTGCATATCAAGTTCTTTAACCTTTTGGAATATCAGATTCTAGGCCCTTCCTTCCTTTAATGCAGATGCTGCTAGATCCTGAGTGATCTTATTGTGTGCGGCAACTCAGTGCTTGAATTGTTTTTTTTTTTTGTTTGTTTGTTTGTTTGTTTTTCCTGGCTACTTGTAGTATTTTTCCTTGGTCTGATAGCTCTAGAATTTAGCCACAATATTTCCTGGAGTTTTGATTTTTTTGGTCTCTTTCAGAGGTGATCGATGAATTCTTTCAATGTCTATTTTGCCTTCTGTTTCTATAACATCTGGAGTTTTCTTTGATGATTTCCTGAAAAATAGTGCCTAGGCTCTTTTTTTATAGCTTTTTATTTACAAGTTATATGCATGGGTAATTTTACAGCATTGACAATTGTCAAACCTTTTGTTCCAATTTTTCCCCTCTTCCCCCCCATTCCCTCTCCCAGATGGCAGGTTGACCAATACATGTTAAATATGTTAAAGTATACATTAAATACAATATAAGTCTACATGTCCAAACAGTTATTTTGCTGTACAAAAAGAATTGGACTTTGAAATAGTGTACTATTAGCCTGTGAAGGAAATCAAAAATGCAGGCAGACAAAAATATAGGGATTGGGAATTCTATATAATGGTTCATAGTCATCTCCCAGAGTTCTTTCACTGAGTATAGCTGGTTCAATTCATTACTGCTCTATTGGAACTGATTTGGTTCATCTCATTGCTGGAGATGTCCACATCCTTCAGAATTGATAATCATATAGTATTGTTGTTGAAGTATATAATAATCTCCTGGTACTACTCATTTCACTAAGCATCAGTTCATATGAGTCTCTCCAGGCCTTTCTGAAATCATCCTGCTGGTCATTTCTTACCAAACAATAATATTCCATAATATTCATATTTCAGCCATTCTCCAATTGATGGGCATCCACTCCATTTCCACTTTCTGGCCACTACAAAGAGGGCTGCCACAAACATTCTTGCACATACAAGTCCCTTTCCCTTCTTTAAGATTTCTTTAGGATATAAGCCCAGTAGAAACACTGCTGGATCAAAGGGTATGCACGGTTTGATAACTTTCTGAGCATAGTTCCAAATTCTAGGCTCTTTTTTTCATCATGATTTTCAGCGAGTCCAATAATCCTTAGATTATCTCTCCTTGATCTATTTTCCAGGTCTGTTGTTTTCCCCATTAGGTCTTTAACATTTTTTTTTTTTTTTGGTTTTGCTTGTCTGATTCTTGATGTCTCCTCAAGTCATCCATTTCCATTTGCTCGTCTGATTTTTAATGAATTATTTTCTTCATTTACTTTTTTATTTCTTTTTTGTATTTGTCCAATTGAGTTTTTAAATGAATTGTTTTGTTCTATGGATTTTTTTTCCATTTCACCATTTTTTTAAAGAATTATTTTCTTTTTCCAATTCACTAATTCTGTTTTCTTTGGAATTGTTTACCTTTTCCAATTCACAAATTCTGTTTTCCTAGGAGTTGTTTATCTTTTCCAATTTGCAAATTCTGTTTTTCAGGGAGTTGATTTCTTTATCCACTCTATCTTTTAATGACTTATCCTCACCTTCTTGCAAAGCTTTCCTTTCCTTGCCCCATTTCTCATCTAGCTCTCTTTTAAGATCCTTTCTAATTTCTCCTATGAGAGCCTTGTGTGATCATATCCACCTTTGGATATAGAGACAAACTGTTTTTCTTCTCCTCAGGGTTTGAAGTCTGTTCTCTTTCAGTATAGAAGCTATCAATAGTTAGAGCGTACTTTGCTTTTTTGCTCATTTTGAAATAAAAAACCCAAATACCTAAGTCTGTTTATCGGGGACAGTGGGCTATTTCCAAGCTGCCTCTACAGACAACAGGAAGTGGAAGTGAAGGGGCAGTGGGACAGCACTCACTGGCTGTGCTGGAACCTGAAATCAGCAGCATCTGAAAGGCAGCTACTAGGGCTATGCTGGGACCAACTGCTGTGGCTGCGCCTGGATCACACTGAATCACTCTGGGTGCTGGGGTGAATGTGGCCAGGTCCCAAGAGACTTTAGCTTTTGGGGTTATAGTTTTTACCTCCTCTGTTTATAGCTTCTCTGCTGATCTACTGGCTTGCTTCCAGGGCAAATCAGCTCACACTGTGGTAAAGTTCGCCCTGCAGATTTTCCATCAGCAGAGACCACCCCCTCACCCCCACCCCCACTCCAGTCTGCTCAGTGTGACTGAGCTCTCGCTGCCTTCCTGAGTCTGTACCTGGTCTAACTCCATTCCATCCTGTGCACAAGCAAGACAAACCTTTTCTGGAGAATTTCGAGAATATCTTCTGTTGGTAATGTAGTGCACTTCCAATGTTTATGAGTTTTGACAGGCAAGCACTAATTCCGAGTCTGAATATCATTAAAATAGATTGAGGGAAAAGGAGAGTTTAGGAAGATGCATGTGTCTTCTCCAACATCTTGGCTCCGTCCCCTGGGTAATTAATTATTGGTTGTATCCCCAGGTCCTTTGCCTTTGGAATATGGTATTCTAGGCTCTCTGATTCTTTATTGTAATAACTTACAGATACTGGGTAACCCTTTACTATTGATCTTTGATATTTGCCTTATTTTTGTATGGCAGTTTGCAGTATTTTTTCTTTGAGATTGTAGTTTTGGAACTTTCTAACAATTTTCCTTGGGATTTTCCTTCTGGCATCTTTGTCTTAAGGTGATCTATGGATTCTTTCAATAACTATTTCCCTCTCTCTTTCCAGAAAATCAGGGCAGTTTTTCTTGATGATCCCTTGAAGAATGCAATCTAGTCTTTTTTTTTGTTGTTTTGTTTTTTGGTTTTTTTTTTGGTCATGACCTTCAGATAGATCAATATTTTTTAAATTGTCTCTTCTGTATTTATTTTCCAGGTTGGCTATTTTTCCAATGAAGTATTTTACATTTTCTTTCATTTATTTATTCTTTTTAGTTTCTTTGACTGAGTCTTGATGTCTCATAAAGTCATTATGTAGTGATGGTTTTCCATTTGGTTAATCCTGCTTTTGAAGATTTTTTTTTCATTTGGCCAATAGGATTTTTTAAGGAATTGCCTTCTTTTTCCAATCTGTTGACTCTTTGACTCTCTCTTGCATACTTCTTGTTGTTTCTTCTTCTCCTTCTTCTTCTTCCTTCTTCTTCTTCTTCTTCTTCTTCTTCTTCTTCTTCTTCTTCTTCTTCTTCTTCCTTCTTCTTCTTCTTCTTCTTCTTCTTCTTCTTCTTCTTCTTCTTCTTCTTCTTCTTCTTCTTCTTCTTCTTCTTCTTCTTCTTCTTCTTCTTCTTCTTCTTCTTCTTCTTCTTCTTCTTCTTCTCTCTTTCTCTCACAGACACACACACACAATCTGTTCTTTGTCTTTTAAAGTTTTTTATGACCACTTCCAAGAATCCTCTTTGTGCTTGAGACCAATTCATATGATTCTTTGAGATTTCCTCTGTGGACATTTTGTCCTCTAAGTTGGTATATTGTTCTTTTTTGTCACCATAGTAGTTTTTTTATGGTCAAGGTTATTTTCTTTCTTGCTTATTTTCTTTACCTTTCTTTTGTTATTTCCTCTTTTTTTTTTTTTTTTTTTAAATTTTTAAGATTGAGCTCTGCTCCAGAGATAACGGAGTGCTGTCCCAAGTTTTCTGTATAACTCTGAGCCTTAGTTTTGAGCACAGAGGTCCCTAGTGTTTGCAGGGGGGTAGTTTCATCTGCTCTCTCCCAGAAACAGGCTATTGTCCCAGAATTTGCCTTCTAAGCTGGGACTGGAAACAGTCCCACAGGTTTTTTGTCCTAGTGAGCCAGGACCAAGAGTCTCAGTTGCTAATCTACTGTGATTAAGGCCCTCTCACTGGCATTCTCAGACTCTGATCTGGGGTGAACACCCTTTTGACTCCAGTGAAACTGGACTTTCTTGAAGTTTTTCCAATCTATCTTGAACAGGAGAATGGTTTCATTCTGTCATATTCTGTTCAGAGGCTTGGTTTCATGGGGTGTTTGAGGGAAACTGGGAGAACTCCAGCACATTCCTGACTTCACTCTGTCATCTTGGCTCCATCCCTGAAAGACTATAATATTGAATTTCATAAATATGCATAATATTTGCTGCAAACATTGGCCAAGTAGAAAAAATACATGTTTCTTATTCCTTTTTCATCTTAATTCTTATCTTTAAGGTCGAAAAAAGCACATTCCTCAAAACAATCTTATGAGATAGATTGTGTGAACAATAGAGGTTTACTCATTTTACAGATGAGGAATCTAAAGTGGAGAAAAATTACTTGCTTAGGTTTACCCAGCTCTTAAGATATCAGCTACCAATTCAAATGAACATCATCTTCATATTCTAAGTTGATCCCCTTTTCCATTATACTCTTGTATCTGGAGCTGGAATAAATAAAATATATCAATAAAAATTAAGACTAATATAATGAAATTAATGTAATAAAAGAAAAGATTAGACAAGATAAATTCAGTTAAACTTTTTTCTATGTGATTGGTAACATATTGAAAAAATATTTTGTATCACAGACTATCTGCTAAGAAATAGAGACGTTTCTAGCTACAGTGATGGAGAATATCTCCATGGCAATAAAAATCACAGAGCCTTGAAGACTTTAATTAGGTATATGCTGGAGATAAATTTTTCCTTTTCCATTATTATCTTTTTAAATATATATATATATACACACACATATACATATATATACATATATATATGTATATATATGTATATGTGTGTGTGTATATATATATATATTTGTAAAAAGAAAGCTCCACATGCACTAAAATATTTATAGCAACACTTTTTATTAGTACCAAAGAATTAAAAACAAAGTAGATACAAACTCTTTGGAAAATAATTAACCAAATTCAGTAAATGAATGTAATAGAGAAGGGAAAATATCACTAGCCCACTATTATGAATAAATGGGTAGTACATAAGAGTATTACCATGCAAATATTTTTAGATTTTTTTGGTGTATTAATTAGTTTTGTTGATTTATATTTTCTTTTTTTCCATAACAAAACAAACAACATTATCTGATACATGGTATAGTGTTCTAGGAGATAAGAGGAGGAGGAATGGTGGGAGAAATGTTGGTGATATTGGAAATTTTAAAAATCAATAAAAATAAAGAAGAATAAATGCAATGAAAGAATGATATATTATGAGAAATGGCAAATATGAAGAATACAGAGAAGATATTAAATGAAGGTAAGTGAAGTAGAACGAGGAAATCAATCTATATTATGACTACAATGATGAAACTGGAACAAGCAAATCAAAAACCTGAATCTAAGTGTTATAAAATCATAATGTGCACAATTAACCCAGAAAAAAAGATATGCCATCTCATCCTTCCCACTACTTGGCATAGTTGAGAGCTTATAGATGTGGAACACTGAATATAATGCAGAAGTTTTTTATGTTGATTACTTTTGTTGACTCTCTTTGCTATAAAGAATAGTTCTCTAAGAAGGCTTAAGTGTCTATTTGAAAATAAAGGTGATATTAAAATTAAATACATCAATGAAAAACTTAGAATGTGTTTTGTTACCTATGTAACACTAGCTTCAAGAGCTTCTTCCATAAAGATGATGAATACTTTTACTATCTTTAAGAGTGAATATAATATTTGGGAAAGTGGCAGTTTAATTGCCATCTGGGGGAGTAAACTGCCATGTCTGGAGAGAAAGAAATTATTTGCTGACAGAGAAGAAACTTAACTAAAAGAAATTCTTTTCTGAGTTAACTGTCTAGAAGAAAGAGCATGAATAAACATTTCATAAGAGAACTGAGTTTAACTCAGTAGAGAAAGTATCTAGAAAAGATTTCTTAGGCAGTTTGATATCTTAGAGATTGATCATCTAGGGAATTAAGTAATGGGACTATGTTGAAAGGTCAACATTTGCACATGATGATTGGAGACGAGTTTATATATCATTCTTACTGCAATATTTATGTCTTTGTATTGTTTATCACACCATTAACAATTTATATAGCTATTATATTGAAGTTTTATTTAAGTCTTCAAAATTAATGGAGTTGAAAAAAATAGCTAAGACAATTTATGAAAAAAATAATTTCTGCTCATATATTTTGTAAATTGAGGTGGAGGTGATCAAATGATGAGAGAGTTTATTTGATTCTATTAACACTTGGGGAAATAGCAGAACATATCCCTTGATTGCCTTCAACTTCAGAAATTGAATTTATAAGGAAATGAGCCAATGACAGTTAAAGAGAAAAGTGACCATTATAGCTCAGTTATATGTAGTGTGGGGAGAGATGTAAACACTTACATTTTCAGTGATGTATTCTTCTCTCATTTTCTTGAGCTAATAATCCACTGAATTTAGGATTCAGAAGACCTGCATTCAATTCTGCTCCAAAAATTATTAGTTCCATACATGAGTAACGTGCCTTTTCTGATTACTTGTTTCTTCACCTGTCATTCAAGAATAATAATCTTTATACTATTTACCTAAGTGGATTGTTTTAAATTTTTACAAACCATAAAAAAGCTAGATAAATATGAAAAAAAAGATTGTTATCATATTAACAAAAGTCAAAAATGATCTATTTGCATGGTTATTCATCACACAAGACAATGGATTCCAAATATTTTTTCTAAACTGAATATCCCCAGCCTCTATTCCTTTCCAACTCTGCTTTGCCTAGTAAGTCATAAAATGAAAATATTAGGACCCTGAAATATTGAAAGAGGAATCATTTCTTTCTAAGGATTAAGATAGGACTAACCATCACTTTACTGTAAAGAGTGGTTGAGTGCTAGGAAATTTGGGGAACACTAAGTAAATAAGATCACAAGTTGTATTCAGCTATACCATTATTATTATGAAGATGGAGGAATTATTCCCTTGTTTCTTAAAAGGTTTAAATTAAATTGTGGTCATTTCAGGCTTCCTGAAGACAAGCACCACCATGAGGTCACAGGTCCAGAAAACAGTTTCTGAGCAATCAAAATACTATGTGCATGTTTAAGTTTTATTGGATTGCTTGCTGTTTAGGGAAGGGGGAGTGGGGGAGGGAGAAAAAATTGGAATACAAGATTTTGTAAGTATGAGTGTTGAAAATTATCTTTTCATGAGAAGTATGAAAGGTTATTTTTTTAAAAAAAAATACTATTTTTACATTGCTATAATTTTACTTTTAGATTATTTTCTTCCCTCTTAAATAAAATTGACTTTTTTTAATTGCATTTTTCTTTTTTTTTAAGACAACATTCAGTTCATCAGTACTTTCTTTTCTATTTGATTAATATGTATTTGTAGAAATAGGATCTCTGCTCCTTAGGAATGCTTTAGCTATATCCCAGAATTTGTTGTTGTTGTTTTTGTTTGTTTGTTTTATAACTGACAGGTTTTTTTTTCAAGTAATCTTTTTTTCTAAGATTTATCTTTTGACCCATTCATTATTTAGGACTTCATTTATTAGTCATTTTTTTAGGTCTTTAGGTCTGCATCTTTTGTTGCTTACTATTTTTGTTATGTTAAGGTCTTAAAAGGACATGTTTATTATTTCTGGCTTTTTACATGGGTTTTTAATGTTTCTATACACTAATATATAATCAATTTTTGTTAAAAAGTTCTTTATGGTCATTGTTGGTGAAATTGTGAATACATCCAGCCATTCTGGAGAGCAATTTGGAACTATGCTCAAAAAGCTATCAAGCTATCTTTGCAGTGTTATTACTGGGCTTATATCCCAAAGAGATTTTAAAGAAGGGAAAAAGACCTGTATGTGCAAGAATGTTTGTGACAGGTCTCTTTGTAGTGGCCAGAAACTGGAAACTGAGTATATGCCCATGAACTGGAGAATGGCTGAATAAATTGTGGTATATGAATATTATGGAATAGTATTGTTCAGTAAGAAATGATCAGCAGGATGATTTCAGAAAGGCCTGGAGAGACTTACATGAACTGATGCTGCGTGAAATGAGCAGGACCAGGAGATAATTATATACTTCAACAACAATACTAAATGATGATCAATTCTGATGGATGTGGCCCTCTTCAACAATGAGATGAACCAAATCAGTTGCAATAGAGCAGTAATGAATTGAACTGGCTCCACCCAGCGAAAGAACTCCGGGAGATGACTATGAACTACACAGAGTTTCCAATCCTTCTATTTTTGTCTGCCTGCATTTTTCCTTTCCTTTACAGCTAATTGTATACTATTTCAAAATCTGATTCTTTTTGTACAGCAAAATAACTGTATGAACACGTATGCATATATTGTATTTAGCTTATACTTTAACATATTTAACATGTATTGGGGAAGAAATGGGGGGAAGGAGGGGAAAAGTTGGAACAAAAGTTGGACAATTTGCAATTGTCAATGCTGAAAAATTACCCATGCATATATTTTGCAAATAAAAAGTTATAATAAAAAAAGTTCTTTATGGTGTTGAGAAATATATTCTTTAGTAATCTCATTCAGATGACAAAAGTCTTTTGCACTATTTTTTCCAATAATTTTCTTCTAGTGTGTATATATTATATATATGTGTGTATATATATATATAATACATATATATATATATATTTCAATACGATGGCATTTAAAGCATATGTTTAATATTGATATTGGTTTAACTTCTATGATTTCTTTCAGCTTAATGTAGTTACCATCTACATTTGGAATCTTTGTCCTCCTTTCTGTTTCCAATTTTCTCCAAAGATCTACTATACTTAACTTTTCTAATATTTTCTTTGCCTCCTTAACTTCCCCTTCACTTATTTTGCCATTCAATTTAACTAGTTCTGAGAGAGCAAAGTTGAGATCCCCCACTAGTGTAGTTTTGCTGTTTATTTCTTCTTGCACCTCTCTTAACTTCTCTGGGAATTTGGATGATATGCCACTTGGTGCATATATGTTTAGTATTGATATTACTTCATTATCTATGGTATCCTTTAGTAAGACATAAGTTCCTTCTTTATCTCTTTTAATTAGATCTATTTTTGTTTTTACTTGATCTGAGATCAGGATTGCTACCCCTGCTTTTTTAATTTCTCTTGAAGTATAATAGACTCTCCTCCAGCCCTTTACCTTAACTCTGTCTGTATTACTCTGCTTTAAATGTGTTTCCTTTAAACAACATATTTTAGGATTCTGGCTTTTAATCCAGTCTGCTAATCACTTCTTTTTAATGGGAGAGTTCATCCCATTCACATTCACAGTGAAAATAACTAATTCTGTATTTCTTGCCATCTTATTTATCTAAGTTATGCTTTTCTCTTTACTTTTCCCCTTCCCTCCTCCTCAGTATTTTGCTTTTGATGACCACCTCCCTCAAGGAGTCATCCACCTTTAGAGCCCCTCCCCCTTTTTTTTACACCTTTTCCCTAATACTTCTTTTTTCCCTCTTATTATCTTTCCTTTTCTTTGCCCCCTTTCCCTCCCACTTCCCTATAAGATGAGACAAGTTTCTTTGTGAAACCAAATGTCTGATATTCTCTCTTAGAGCCAAATATGATGAGAATAAGATTAACACAATTCTTCTTTCCCTAATACATTTTTATGCCTCAGTTCATGTAGGTAATAGAAAAGATATTGCACATGAGAGGAATTTTCCCATGTCTCTAGTAGAATAATTCAGTCTTAATCTTTGCTTTCCTCATTATTTTTTTTCATATTTGTCATGAAATTTTCTACCTGAGTCCCTGTCTTCCCACTCTTATGGGTATCAGTTACCCTCAGAAACTCTGATTCCCCACTTGATTGAAACCATATAAGTAATTCTCTATAACTCTTCCCCTATGAGGACATTCATCAATGATACCTGTTTTGTTGTTGTTCAGATATTTTTAAGGCTTGTCTGACTATGAATTTTTTTTGCCAGTTTGTGTGGAGTAGAGAGATGAGATTGTTTGCTAAAATATTGAAGCATCTTGCTATGTCCTTCTCCAGCTCATTTATAGAAGGGTAAAGTAATCAGAGTTAAATGACTTGCTCAGTATTACATACCTAGCATCTGAGGGCAGGTTTTAATTAGGTAAGATAAGTCTTCCTAACTTCAAACTCTAGTTTTAAGTGCCACCTAGCTGACTCCAACAAGAAATGATTCTTTACTTATCCCCTTATATTAGTTGCTTCCTTTATTCCCCTAATCATTACAATATAGATTCTTTTCTTGCTGAGTTTTTCCCTTTATTTTTAGCCTTTGTCTTGGTAAATATACATCTGTGTTCCATTTTGTCTTCTTCCCCTTTTTATTTCTTCTTATACACTCTTCTGTCTCACAAAAATCATATATTCTTATCTAAGATATTCTAATATTCCAATCCTGTTTTGCCACTCACTTTCTTTTAACTTCTGCTTTCACCTTGTCTCTCTATTAGCATTTGAAAAATCATTTTTCTTTATGTTCCTATGTAATGTGAATGAAATGAGAAGAAATCAGGAAGTGACAGATGGACAATATAGAGGAAAAGATTGAAATTTCAACAAATCTCAGGTGGACAAATAGTTAAAGAATTTTTAAATATGCAAATAAACTAATATAGCAAACATTAATCATAAAAGCAAATATGGCCTCCAGATAAGCAAAATAAGGTCAGACATCTATGAATATTTATACTAAGACAAAAGAAACTGATTCAATACTTCATAAGTCAGAAGACCCTGTGGATTCCCAAATGAGCATGGAACCACAGCATGCAATTCTCAAACAAAATAATAACAACAAAATTCAGGAAATATGGCGATTAAAATTAACATATTCACTGAGAAATAAGATATTCTGCAATTTTGAAGAATAATCTTTAAAAATAATATAGAAGAGAATGGAGCAGTGTGTTTTAATAACAATGAAGCTCAAGATGCAATCCAAGAGGATCTATTTTGTTGCTACTATTTTGTTTTTCTGGAGACAATCTATGAATGTGTTCTATTTGTTCTTTATTTCTAGTATTCAGAAGTTCTGGGCAGCATGTTGTTTTTTTTTTTACAATGTATTGTGCAAATCTTTTTATTTGTCAGGTTCTTATGGAAAATCTCCAATCCCTGGGTAGTCTCTATACAACCATTCCTTGAGATAATTTTTTGTTGTTTGTATAGACATAATATTTTCTTTTAGCATTGTTATTTCTTGCTTCTCTTGCAGAAATTTCATTATTTTCTTCTGTATTTCCATTTTCTCACTTTGTAACTTCTTTCCATTTTGTTATGATTTCCCTAGGCGCTATACTTCAAAGGTACCTCAGTATCATTCTACTTTAAGTAATCAGATTGACCAGGCTTCTTGTTATTGTTGTTGAGTTATTTTCATCATTTTCAATTATCCATGACCCTATTTGGCATTTTCTTGACAAAGATACTGGAATAGTTTGTCATTTTTCATTTGAGGCTGAGAGACAAAAAAGGTGTGGATCAATATTCTAGTGCTTGTGCTAATTTTGGTCGAAAAATTATCACCAAGAAAGCTCAAGTTCTCCAATAGCCAGCTTCACACCATCTACAATGAAATAATCAGTTACATCAAATGGAGATTCTTAGGATGCTATGGATAAGTTCACTTACCTCAATAGGTAAGTACTATAGATTATTAGGTTGACATATGCATTTCCAGAGCTAGCTCAGAGTTTGGGAAACTTCAAAGGAAAATGTGGAAAATAAAGAAGGAGAATTAGATTGCCTAACAAAACTGAAGGACTACATAGCCATTTTGCTGATCTCATTGTCTTCCTGTGAAACTTGGATAATATGCCAGTGCCCTGCCAGGAAACTGACTCACTTTCATTTGAATTCTGAAGTTCATCTGGAAAAATAAATCACTGGAGACTGATGTCCTTTCTCAAGCTATAATACCAGGTGTTGAAACTGTACTACAAAAAATACAACTCTGATAGGTTGACCACATTGTTTAAATGGCAAAGGAATGTTTATCTAAAAGATTGTTTTACTGGAAATTCACAAAAGGCAAGTGCTGACATGGAGGTCAGAAGAAGCAGTACAAGGACACTCCTGAGGTTTCTCTGAAGAACTTTGTAATTGAATGTGTGACATGGGAAAATTGGCCACAGCCCGTCTAGCACAATGTGTCCACATCAAAGTAGGTGCTCTGACTTTACTGTAGCAGCATCTATCTTGCTTAAACCTTCCATTTTTAGAGATCTGAGGTTTCATGATATACTTTATGTTCATATTTGATATGGTTAGAGAATAGGTGCTGAATTTATAGTACCAAAACATGCTATACTTTTGCATGTCAGTAGAGGCATGACTTGTTCTTTTTCTACAGACAATGGAAATAAGTCAAAACTTATTGTGTTCCAAAACCATCTTTAATTTCTTATAATGTTCATTTAATTTGTTAGGAACCTTGGAGCTATTAGCTAAGCTATCTACTAATCTTCCAATACACTATGCATGTTGTCAGTGGATGAGTGATTAATATCTCTCCTGGAAATAGATTTATTTCCCCCCAATAAAGATACACAAAATAAAAACAAAACAAATAAGGTGCTGTACTTTATGAGCAAAGCTGAATTGCAGTATCTCAAAAGAAACATGAGATATGCAAATTTATAGACATCTTCTTCCCAAAAGTTCATATGCATTATTTATACCCAACCTGTGGTAAAGTCTTCTGACTTTGTATGGGTATGATCAGCCAAAGTCAGTCCAACACAGTGATGTCATTTTTATCTCTCAAGAATGAAGGATAACAATCATCCCACAACCAAATAAGATTCATGGTGTTCTACACCTGCAACAGTTGAAATTGCTTTATGTCTTGCATACATGATTTTTCTGGGAGAGGACTGAAAGATTATGTAGGATCAGTGAAGGTTCCTAATCCTCTGTCTTGTTTGTCAAATCCCTACCTCCTTTATGAAATAGACTTATATATAATAAATACACATACATACATACATGTGCATATACACATATATGTATATATGTGTGTATACATATACACATATATGTATATAATTATTCTCTATAGTTTACTGCCCTTGAAATTTTGTTTTTCCTATGGGAATTTTCTAGGATCCTAACTTCAATTTTTCTGGTTTCTCAGAGTGACATAGTAAATAAATAAATGATATGTGTGGAGATATAGAGATATATATATCTCTATATCTCCACACATACACATGTACACATATACATATATATTACTGTATAAGTTGACAATTTTAAGAGATATACACTAAGAGGACTTCTTAAAGATTGTTAGACAACTATCATTAACTTATGTATGTATGTATGATACAGTCTTGTCTAAAAAAAAAATCAATGTCCCTATAGTCATTAAAGTATTCAAATCTCAATTATGTTTCTTCAATAATGTTTCTTGACACTAATAAAATTGTAAGAGGTGATAAAGCTTTAATCCCACATCAATGACAGCAAATACTTAGATGAGAAACCTTTTAATATGATAACACTTCAGCACTTCTTTAATCAAAAAAAGCAGCCTTCTGCCTGTGCCTCATTATCCACAACGACATCTGGAAGCTACAGGACCTTTCTAATTTAAAAATATAGATTAGCCGGAGAGTCAATGCAATTATCAGTAGTTTTAGCATGTGAAACTGTACCCTAATTTTGTAGTTGTATAGCTTTATGTAAATGTTACAGCTATTGTTTCTCTCATTATTCACCTTTCAATATGGTTTTCTTTCATTGCTGTTCTCATAGTTCACCTGCTGATAATGGTCCAATTAACTGAACTGTAAGTTAGACAGATAGTATCTGCTAATACATTGCAAATGTCCCCACATGACCTCAACATCAACTAATTGCTTTTGTAGCTATCTGTTCCTAAAATTTGGAACTTTGGGGAATTTTCAGATGCAAAACAAAAAACAAGATAGGCCAATTATGCATATAGAAAGAAGCCTTTTTAAAATTCAAACAAAGAAAGATTTGAAGCCTAAAATCAAACATCTGCAGGATATCATGAAGGTCAATTGATATAAGGGAAGAATGATATCAGTGAGGTCATCGGATCTTCAAGTTCAAGTTTAGACCATGGTAAAAAGCAGAAAGGGTATTTTTTAAAAAAAATCTAAAACTGTTTATTTCTATTTTTTTCTATAAAGCTATTTTATTTTTATTTTCAAAACATAGTCATGGATAATTTGACAACATTGACTTTTGCATAGTTTTGTGTTTCAGATTTTCTCCTCTTTCCCTCCACCCCTCCCCTAGATGGCAAGCAATTCAATATATGTTAAACATGTTAAAATATATGTTAAATCCAATATGTATAAACATTTATGCAATTTTCTTGCTGCACAAGAGAAATAAGATCAAATACAAAAAGTAAACGAATAAGAAAACAAAATGCAAGTGAACAACAACAAAAAAGAGTGAGAATATTATGTTGTGATCAACAACATTCTGAATGTAGATGGCTCTTTTGACACAAGACCATTGGAACTGCTCTAAATCAACTCATTGTTGAAGAGAGCCATGAGCATCAGAATTGATCATTGTATATAATCTTGTTGCTGTGTACAGACATCTCCTGCTCATTTCACACAGCATCAATTCATGTACATCTCTCCAGGCCTCTCTAAAATCATCTTCCTGATCATTTCTTATAGATGATAATATCCCCTAACATTCATATACCATAGCTTTGACCATTCTCCAACTGATAGGCATTCACTCTGTTTCCAGTTCTTTGATACTACAAAAAGAGCTGCCACAAACATTTTTGAACATGTGGGGCCCAGAAAAGGTATTTTCAATGGTTTTATAACAACTGCTCTTGAATTTGGCATGCCAAGGTTTGGTTTTGGTTTTTGTTTTTGTTTTTGTTTTTTACTTTTTTTTTTCTTTTTTTAAACTTAAGCACTAAATCTCTTTTATCTTACCTATGCTAGAAATATAGGAACAACTTATAGGTCTAATCTCACTATTGATCATCATAGAATCTTTAACCTGATCTGTCCTGAGTTGGGCTAATTTGCCTCTCCTTAGGCAACCTAGTGGCCCTCTGCTCTTAGAGAATCATCATAGTGATGACAAACAGTACAGAAAGCTCTTTGGCAAAGCTTACTGCAGCTCAGATTCTCAAGTTCAAGAAAACTATCAGTATCAGTCTCCTTGATAGGTGGGATTACAGATATGTACCACCACATCTAAACATAACCAGTTTTAATATATTTTATGCCTTTATTTCTAGTCCTTTGTATCCTCCCCATCAGTACAGCTCACTAAGACTTAGGTTAGATAGGGAGGACATGGATTTTCATTCAGGCCTGTCTGATATTTTTTCCATCTTTGTTGTCTCAGGTAAGTAGATGCTAGGAATAGGTTGGGGAGGCAGTGGTTATACAATCATGATACATGGAAATTTTACAGAAATAGGCAAAAGGATGGGTTTATACATAAAGTACTATGATAAGTGAGTCTTATATGTTTCAAAGACATCTCCAAAACACACAATGATTTCTTATTACAGTAACGATGCATAAAATCAAAAAGGATATTGTAAGCCTATGATTCTTTCTGCCATGCCTTTATCTAGACCTAACTTTAGTTATATGGTTTTAGTAAAAATCAGATCAGGCTTACAAAATTCAGTAAGTTTCATCATATAAGGAAAGGGGGTGGGCAGAAGAGGTAAACCAGGCTAAATTTCTAGTAAAATACCATATAGCTAAATTGTGGGAAATTTGATGGGTCAGGATTTTTGATATTGGCAAACTGTGTTCTTCCTTTATGTTCATATATATCTTTATACTCTCTAATCCCTTTGAATTTTTTTCCAGTGGAAATGTCCAATGATCTAAATTTCAATTTGTCTAGTTTTTTTTTAAGTCACATGGCATAGATATGAGGAAGTTAATGGTTTATAAATATGAGTTTAAATGGACTTTAAAGAACATTAAAAGACTAAATGGAGACTCGTTTGGTTGTCCCTTAATTTTACAAATGAAGAAGCAGGCTTAGAAAGCTAAATGAATTGCTCAAAGTTATCCAAGAAGTAAGATCAGAGGTTTGGGTACATGTATTTCAGAATTATTTTGAGAAAACTTTTTGGATGAGCACAGTAGCATATGGTGGACAATTCAGATATTGCCCTACCTCACTGGGTAACTAATCTAGTAATACACTGATTTTTAAAAGACTTAACAAAGGTGGTAGTACATGAGTTAATTTGTGTTGTTTACATAAGGATTTTTTTTCCCTTTCCAAGCTCATATCCCACTCTCTACATCTTACAATTTATTCATGATGCTTTGGGATTCATTGTTCTGTCATTGGCTTAGCTCTTACTAATAATCTTCCCTCCAAGAGGATCATTTGAGAAACATTTTAGTTAATTGACCTTAAACAACTTTTTTAGTCAAGGATATTTTGTAAGGGGGATTTAAAGTTTGCTACTATAAAAACTGTTAATACAAAATATTTCTCCAAAATTTCAGTGACACATTTTCCCATACGTACATAAGTAAATGATAAAGGAGGTTCCTCAATCATAAAGAACATATACAGAGGAATAACACAACTCTTGATCGTTAGAAATTCTTTTCTTTCATTTGTGGGATGCCTAATGGAGATTATCTGCTAGGCTCCATATTGATCTCTGAGTTGAATTTGTCCTTGTTCCTAGTTCAGATACTGCTGCCAGTTAATCCAGGGATATGTCAGGGACAGATATTCCTCTTTAGAAATACATTCTCCACATTTGTTCCACTATTTAAGAAAGTATCCCATTCTAGCTGTATCAATGTTTTTGTAAAGAAATTCCATAGAAAATGGAACAGACCTTTTGTCTGGCATCATTTCACTTAATCAAGTACTTTTCAAAGACTTTTTGTAGTTAAGTTTAAGTATTTTAATTGACTAATTAATATGACTACCAATAACTAATTATCAGGCTAAAAGAGAATGGGGTGGTTTGATCCTGCTTTTAATATTCATGTTGTGTATGTTTTTAATGTATATATATTATTTCCCCATTAAAATGTAAGTTTCTTGCAAATAAAAATTTTGTTTTTTGAACTTTTATCTCACTTATAAGTACTTTGTACTTATGTGTCTAGCACAGTGCTTGACACGTAATATATATTTAATAAATGCTTATTGGCTGATTCTAAAATGAAATGATCACTTTCCCCCAAATTTCACACCATTTCAATTCAAACAACCAATTTTTCCTTCTTGATCAAAATCCCAGTAAGCTATCTCTTTTTGTTCTCCAAGTCTAGGATGAAATTGTTAAGGCAAATGGGAATTTCTCTATTGACTTGCATTTTGTTTATCTGAGTTGATCAGATCCTTGGAAAATTGAAATTCCCCATAACTACTACTCTAACTGATTTTTGTGCCAGACTTGTGATTTGTTTTCAAAATTCTTCACCTATTTGTTTCTTCATTGATCTCCTAAAACATTGAGGTGCTTTAGTTCTAGTAGGAGGGGAGAAGGAAGGACAAGTTGCTTTGTGTATAAGGCATTGTATTAGTGGGGATTGATATACAAAATAAAAAACATGTTTATATTCTTCTCAACTCCCTGCTCCAATTTGTGACTTTCTTTATACATCTTCTCATGTAATATTACTCTACTCTCCTTATTGTCAATATTTTTATTTTTAAATAAAGTATGTTCCTCTACCCAGTTACAAAATTCTATTCCAACATGACTACATGATTCCTATGAGGTCAAACTTACATCTTTCCATTAAGATCTATAGTTCACTTCATTTATTTCTCATTCTTTATCCATTTGTCTACCTGTCATCTGAAATTATATGTTATTGCTACTTCTTTCTTTTTAAATAGCTGTGTGTTCCATAAATTACTTCTCTATTGCACTGTTGTTCATTTGACATATCTTTTATTAATTATAACAGGGATTCTTAATTTGAGGAAGAGTTCATGGATAGATTTTACCAGGTTCATAAACTTGGATAGGAAAAAATAAGTTACATTTTACATTTTTTATTTTCAATAGCCTCTGATTAAAATTTAGAATTTCCTTCCATTATGTAAAAACATTATTCTAAGAGGGATCTCTTAAATTTTGCCTAACTGCTAAATGGGTTCATCATATATACAAAAAGGGTAAAGAACATCTACTTTATAATATCTCAACTCTAGGCACAAGATAGTTTTCTCCCTACCTATTTAATTTTGATTTAAAGCTCTATTATTAATCAATGGCAAATAAATTTTTAGTAATCCAAGTAATCTAATAAGTAGACTAATTAGGTGACAACTATTATGTTGGACTAGATCTTTTTAAAGGACTCTACTAGCTCTAAAATCTGTGACCATACATGAGAGATTTCTGAGAAAGACTTTATTATATATGATACAACTGATTCCCCAAAGTTCTATGCCTGGTGTCATTGAAATTTTCCCATCTGAACTTACTAGGCATGGGGATTCTGGTTGGAAATAAGCACATTGCTTAGTGTGATGCTGCAACTCAGTTTATTACTGCCTGATCTTTTATTTCATCAAAATGATGAGTATTCCAAAAGCTATGATGGCCTATCTTAATTGCTGTTTGCTTACCCATCCCGACAAAAAATAGAGGACATTTCCCAGAAAATGAGAAACACAGACACCCCTTGTTACTATTTTCTGCTTGAAAAAAGTATCTGGCAAATCTGTTAATTTGTTAATAGAGTCACTTGGGAAGCACAATTTTAAGAAAATTATGACATTTGAAAAAAAATTCAAAGAATTTAAAATACTGGATATATAAATAGTTTATTGGCCTATGAAATTTAAATAAGTACATCATGTCTTTCTTATTTTATAAAATTATAAACTTAACCCATTTTAATTTGTGCAAAATTCTTTACTTTGTATCTTTATCAACGAGTCTCTTCTCTTCCTTCCATGTCTTACTATGGAATGGCCAGGATTCAGAAGACAGTTCCTGGCATTCCCAAGATGTTTTCAAGAAAATAAAATGAGAATGGTTATTGAATAAGCACTACCCTGAGAGTCAGAGGACTGTCATATGAGTCCTAGCTCCCCTCTAGTTATACAAACATAAGCAAGCCACTTAATTTCTCGTTATCCTGATCAAGGAATCATTCAAATATTTTTTCAACCATAAAGTGCCTATCTATGAGAAGCAAAATAATAGCATTTACAGGGTTATTTTGAGAAAACTCCTTTGTGGATTCATGATGAAAAATGAAAAATGGTGGAGTCTAAATGTAGATTGAAGCATACTATTTTTCACTTTATTTTCTTTTTTTAATCTGTTTTCTTTCACAACATGACTAATATATTTTTTAAAATGTCATGTAAAAGCACATGTATAACCTAAATCAAATTGCTTATCATCTCAGGGAGTACAGAGGAGGAGGGGAAAGGAAAAAAGAAAGAATCTTGAACTCAAAGCTTTAAAATGAAGATTTAAAGTTGTCTTTACATATAATTGTGAAAAATAAAAATTGAAAAAATCTTTTGTAAATTTTAAAGCTCTATAATAATTAGTAAATGAAGGGGCCACTCTATTCATCAAGTACAGGTTTCTTTTGTCTGCCATACAAAAGCCCATCTGACTAAGGACAGAGAAGTTCTGCACTAGAAGTTATTCTATCAAGTGATGAAATTTAGAAGGTCAGGGCAAGTGATAGAGAACTGTCTTCTTAGCACAATGCCTGGCACATAGTAAGCACTTAATCCATGATTGTTGCTTGGTAGATTGACTCCAAACATGGGTAGGGGCTTAGGAGTCATTTTCTATAATAAGAGAATTGTTTTATTCTGGAACCATACTATTATTTTTTTTTTACTCTAGTCCATATCCAGTCAAGTGCCAAGTCACGTGACATAAGATTTCCCATAGATGTCCACTTCTCTCCATCAACCTGGAGCCATTTTTACTCCCTAAAGACTAGACTATTACAATAGAATATGTTTTTGGTTGGTCTGTCTCTCTTGACCTCCTAAATCTAATTATATCATCCTTCTCTTACTTAAAACATTCTAGTGGCTCCCTGTTATTTCCAAGATCAAATAAAATATACTCTGGATAACCTTTAAAGCCTTTCATAATCTGTACTTTCATTCTTTTTTACATCTCACTTCCACAAACTTCATTTTCCAACATCATGAATATTCATTATCTGGCTTCAGCAACAGGACTTCTCTCCTTCTACATTTCCATTTTCTGGCTTTGTTTAAATTCCATAATAAAACCCATCTGCTTCAAGAAGTCTCTTCTGGTACTCTTAACTTCAAATACTTTCCCTTGGGGATTACCTCCAATTAATCCTGTTTGTATCTTATTTGTACACAAGTTATTTACTATTATCTATTGTCCCATCACCTCCATTAGACTGTGGGCAACTTAAGAAGAGGGAGTGCTTTTTAAAATTTTTGTTGGCCTCATTATTTGTTTGCTTGGTTTTGTTGCCTTCTGTTAATACTTAGCCCAGTGGCTAATATATAGTAGATGCCTAATAAATACCAATTGATTTGACTTGATTTACTTGGGATGTTTTTTATATTAGGGCTTATATATTTGTTTGTTTGCTTTTCTTGGTCAAGTACTGTTGACCAAGAATTGTTGTTTAATTTTTTAATTTGTTTAAATTTTGTTTATTTTTTCTTTGTGTAATGTTTACCTTATATGCTCACCTAAACTATATGCCTTTAGGGGGAAAAGATTAGATTGGTAGAACTGAAAAATTGTATCATTCAACCCCTTTATTTTAGAGCTGTGAGAAAACTGTGTCCCAGGGGAATGAAGACAACAATGTCATATACTTATAAGTGACAGAGTAAATACTTGAATGTAGATCTCCTGATTCATGACCCAGTGTTATTTTCCTGCCCTTTATTTGAATCTACCTATCTTCAGTCAACATTTATTCAATGAGTCAATGATTATTAAATGTTTGTTAACATATATATTTTTCTATTTTGCATACCAACTCCTTCTGCTTTTATTTCTCCAAAGAGCAAGAAATAGACAGATGGCCTTCCATTTGGAATGGTTTAGACATCCATCTGCCTAAAGGCAGCTATGTTGGGCCAGATGCTCTATTGGAAGACTATCCAGCTAAATAATTCCATACAGAATATGGGTAATCTCACCAAGTGAGTACAACCCCTCTCTTTTAGCATGATAATTTTTGATATTTGAGTTACTTTTGGGGTATCTTAAAAACATCTGGCATTTATCTCAAAATCAAAATAAATTCCTCATTTATTAAACTAACCTAGAAAAATGCCTCAATTGATACTTTTAAATCCAGAAAGGAATTTTGTGACCCACTATTCTGACTCATTCTTTTATTAGTGAGGAATTGAAATTCAAATTGGGGAAGAGAATTGGAAAGTTACTCATCAAGATAATGGCTAAGACAGTATGAATACTCCCAGACTTCTGATTCTTCTATTTCTGCTATTTCATGTTACCATTCTCTTAATTCTAAAAAGGGAAAAAAATAAATAAATAAAATAACTTCATATATAGAAAAATGATGCTGCCTGCAATATCTCAAGGCATTTCACACCACAAAGCTGCTATTCAGATAACTGCTTTGAGGCAGCCATTTAACCTGCAAACATTACTCAGACCTGTTGATGACGATATTACTTCCCACAAGCCATGTCAATGATGAATCAAGTGGTTATTTTAAACATCCCTATTAAAAACCTTTTTGATATCATCATGAAAGAAGAAGCAGTGGGGACAGAATTCTGAGAAAAATACCTGATTCTGCCAGAAGAAAATAAAATTTATTCATTTTAATGGTTGTAGATACATCATAAGATTATTTCAGGCCAGAACTCTGGGCTCTCTACATTATTTCAATAACAATTACCACCACATTACCCTCAAATCCCCGGGTATTAGCCCACTGAAGGGAGGAAGGAATAGGAAGGGACATGGAAGGGAATCTGCCTAAAAACTTAGGAGAAATATGTATTCATATAAAAAATTATTGGGTCATGTCCACAAGTCAAATTTATCAACTAAGGATATTTTTTTTTTTGGAGAAGGGTAGAAAAGTGAAGTTCATAAGTTACCCTTTGGCAAATTTAGAACCCTATATTCTTCTAAAAATATGGCATTCAGGAGTCTCCAGTTTTTGCTTTTGTCTTAAACAGCTTCCCTTCTTACAACAATGGACACAGTCCAAGACTCAAAGTCCAGGCAGTCCAGGAATTGTGGTGGTTTCCAGACCACCAGTCCTGCTGGTAACCAACCTTTTGTTGCTATCATCTGGAGCAGAGGTGACAAAACTCTCTACTTGCAATTGAAATCTGCTTGTAAAACCCCTAAGAGTCATTATTAGATTAAAATTTTAAAAATGAGAAATGTTTAACTAAATAGATAAAAATACAATACAACATAGACAATGTTAATTTGTGATTTTCCAAATCAAGATGCTATGGAAGCTATTTCTATGTGAGTTTAACATCATTGTTAGGGAAGCAATCCTTTTAAAGATATAAACCCACTTACTTCTGCAGGAGCTACAGCCTCTACCTTTTTAGCAGCCACAAATGAGGATTAAGTAAGGTCTAACTACCAGAGTCCTTGGCACTGTCAAATGGCTTAATGTCAGAAATAGATATGATTATTTTGAAATGGATACAATACTAAAGAAACTGAATTGCTATCTGCTTTGTCAGTATACCCTAATTTCTCTACAATCTTTCCAGGTGACTTGTAGCTAAAATCACCTTATATACGATATCACCTCCTATTCATCTATAAATTTATTAATAACAGGAACTAATTTACTTTTTCATTTGCATCCCCAGGCTTTATTTTAAAAATTAAATTTTATTTTATTTTCAAGGATCAGCCTTTCTCTCTCTTGCTTCCCTCTCTCTTAGTAACAAAGTAAGAAAAAAAAATCACAGTCTAGCAAAACAGAATTTCTTATTGACTGTCTAAAATATATAATATGCATGTATATAGACACATACATATATACGTGCATGTATATACATATATAATATATGTGTGTTGAATATATGCATATGTGTTTTGATGTTTAGTCATTTCACTTATGCCTCTTTGTGTTTCATTTGGTTCTTGGTAAAGATTATGAACTAGCTTGCCATTTCCTTTTTCAGTTCATTTTACAGATGAAGGAACTGAGCCAAACAGAGTAAACTAATTTTGTTCAGGGTCACAGATATCTGATGCCAGACTTGTACATTAAAAAATGATTCTTTCATGTCCGACACTTTATACACTATGCCATCTTACTGCCCATAAGTAAGTGTTTATAGACATGCATGTGTACATACACATAAATGCGCAATATGTGCACAAACATGCATGTGCATGCTTGTGCATATGTGTGATTACATATATACACACATACACATGTGTTGTACATGTGCATATTTTATATCTTGAGTTCTGAGTCCTTCATCTCTCTATTAGAAGGTAGATAGCATTCTTTTCTCACTAAGTCCTCAGTAAACCTAGTTGGTAATTATATACTGAGAAGAGTTCAGCATAGTAGTATTCTGTCACATTTACATAGTTTTACTATTCTTCCATCCCCCAATTTATGGGTATCTCCTCAGATTATCATTCTTGTCACTTCAAAAAAAGCAATAAATATTTTTGCATATTAGTTTGTTTTGCCTAAGACTACACTTTCCTATAATCTACACTCTTTCTAATCCATACTTTCCTCTATCTCTCTTATTTCATTTTGTTGAGTGAAATGTATTTTTTTGCTCAACTATGTATTTTCCTTCTTTTGACCAGTTCAGATGAAAGTGAGGTTCAAATGTCAGTTGCTCCCCCCATCCCTTTTTTATTATTCATTCAGATGTCTATTTTTATACTTTTGTTTTGTGATATGATTTTCCCTAACCTTCTGTCTCCTTTTCCCATACTGTATTCCTCTTCACTTCTCTTCCTTTTTTTCCTCCTTAAAAATCATCAAGACATAACAGAACTATTGTCAGGCTTTGTCTAATTGAGCTCACTCTCTGAACCTTAATGATGATAGGAATCAGAGAAAAGATATTATCTCCTCATATTTGAATTCAATAAGTTTATCCTTGCTTAGTCTTTTATTATTATTCATTCAGGTTTATCTTTTTATGTTGCTGTTCATTTCTGGTTTTGTATTTCAAAATTTCTCTATAACTCTCGTCTTTTCATTAGACATGCTCAGAAATTCTCTATTCCATTAATGATCCATTTTCCTCCTGTAATATTATACTCAGTTTTGTTGGGCAAGATATTTTTGTCTGTTAAGTTCATATCCTTTGTTTTTATATTTTACAATCTCCTTATATGAGTAGCTGCTAATTCATTTGTGATCTTTTTGATGGCTTTTTGTTATCTGATTTTTTTTTTCCTGTCTACTTCAAGTATTTTTTTTTTTTTTTTTGGTCTTGAAAGCTCTGGGTTTCAATTATGATGCTCCTGGGAGTTTTCATTTTGCTGTTTCTGTAAGTTACAAGTGGGTTCTTTTTATTTCCATTTTGTCTTTGAGTTCTAAGAGATCCACAGAGGGTTCTTAGATTTCTTGAAATAAGATATTTAAGCTCTTCTTTCTTTTTGGTCATGATGTCTTATAGTCCAATGATTTTTAATTTTTTTCCCCTCCTTGATTTGTTTTCTAAGTCAGTTGTTTTTGATATGATCTACTTTCGTTTTTTTCCCCAGGTTTTTTATTTTATTTTAATATTTCTTACCTTGAATAGTCATTGACTTCAATTTGTTCATTCAGGTTTCCAGAGAATTTGTTACATGGACAAGGTTTTGTAGCTCTTGTTCCAAACTGTTAATTCCCTTTCCAATTTTTCTTCCATAGTTCATGTATCTTTTATGATTTTTTTCCTCAAGCATTCTCAATACATTTATAAAATATTTTTTTTGCATTTTAATTTCATTTCTTCTAGGAATTTTAGTTGACCTCATGCTCAAGTTGTGAGTTTTTTTCATTTGTTTGTTTTGCAGGACTACTTATAGATGATTTAGTGATTATTGCCTCCTGTGTTTATGTCTTGAATGTCCCTGCCATTGTAATAGCACATTATGTTGGCTACTGTGGTACTTTGCACCTACAAGCCACCTGGAAAGCTCTGTTGGTTCACAATAGTAGAATTATAGAATCCTCCTTTGTCTATGAATCCCATTCTTGTGTTTCCTGGGCTATAGGAAAATGAGATACAACTCTGTACCTAAAGTTTGAACTATACCTTTGTTGCTGCTGCTTTCTGAATTTCCTCAATTCTACATTCATCACTTAAAGCTTCCTTATGTGGATGCAGCTGTGGTGTGTATGTTTGTGTGTGTGTCATACATTTTATACTCTGTATATACAATCTTGGACTTGATAGTAGGCAACAAAGATGCCAATTGGTACCTGCCCCTATCACTTGTATGTGTGAGTATCCCATTAAGAGTTTGAAACCTCCTATTGCCATGGTGCACATTTTCTTCCTGGGTTCCAGAGTGCCCCATGCTGTGTGCTGCTAGTGAAATTCTGTCTCTAGCATCTGCACACCTATTCTGAGCTTCTATTTATCTGTCTGCCTATGCTAAGATGCATTGAATAAAAGACCCATTGTGAAATTTTTCTTACCAGGATTTGGTCTCACAAATTTTCCAGAGATTTTTAGGAAGTGCCTGTAGAAAAGAGTTCACTTTATACTCAGTATCCCCCTGTCACTTTCACTCTGCTAAATCTTTTCTCTGTCCCAAGTTCTTATCATATTACTTTACTCATAGTAAACACAATATGTTTGGTTTTCCATTTATTTATTCATTTTTATGAAGTTTTTTTAAACCACCTCCCAATTTTTCCCTTCCTTTGAACTTTTTAATATCCATGAACCATGCCATTCATTCCCAGCATATGTGTGCATGTACATACACATATATGTATGTATAAACATATACATGTATACATATAACAATTTTTTTCTTTTCTAAACCACCTTTAAAAGAAATATCTATTTTTCTTTTGTATTTCTATTCCATTCCCTTTCTCTCTCTTATTCCTCTTTCTTTGTCTCCTCCCTTCCTCATCCCTTCCTCCCAATTTTCCTCCTTCTCTTCCTTCCTTCCTTCCTTCCTTTCTCCTCTTCTTCTTTTCCTTCTCCTCCTATTCCTTCTTTTCCTTTCTCTCTCTGCTTCAAAATAAGGTCATGCTTAGTGAACTTTATGAGGCTTTCTTTTCACCATATAAATAACAGGAATCTAACATCACAAAGCTATTAAGTGGCAAAGCCAGGATTCCAACCTAAAAGTTCTGTCCCCCATTCCAATGCTCATATTATCATACCAACCCTTTGTATTTTGAGGGGAAAATCATTTTTCCATGAATATCTAATATCCACGCCATCTTAGCAAATCATTCCAATGTGTCAGTTTCAAAAGTTGCCCTGTCTTATAAGAAAGAGCTATATTGTGTTTTCCCTTCCTTTTTGCTCTTTTATCCCATTTTTTGGTTATGGGACTTTCTTATGGAACATTGATTTCCCTGCTTTGGGCAAAACATCCATTGTTATTTTTCTCCTGTTTGCAAGAATGACCTCTGGTTAAACTAGGTAGCATTTGAAGAGCAAGAGAATTTATCTTCTCTGTTTTTGTTTTAAATTCCTCTTCAATTATTCCCAGAAATGCCCCAAACTCAAAAGAGGAAATTGAGCTTTCTGGATATTTTTCTGACAAGGTCAGGTGCTCTTATGTTTTAGAAATGACTGATTTCTTCTATCTTTTCACCAAACTTTTTTTAATGGTAAAAGTCTGGAGTGATGTGTACTTAGTCAATGTGAAGTGAAGAGAGGTTACCAAGTCTACATAAAAGGTGCTAAATACAGAAGACAATATTGGAGCTGAGGGGGAAGAGGTTCCATGGTGAAATATAATAAAATGTAAGGCAGTCTCAACAGTTTGATGTTTCATGATTTTCAAGATAAATATTACTGAAAGAATATTAGTGTGAAAAAGATAGATTTTTCTTTCAAAAAGTCAATGAATTTGAAGTGAACATAAACATTGGAATTATTGAAGTGCCTACTGAAGGATCAATGGAATGTTTGATCACTTAAATTCTGAAACAGCATAATGAAAATTGCCTTACAATTGCAGTGACAAGACCTGGGTTTAAATACTACTTCTTGAAGTGGAGTCATGATGGTGAGATAAAAACAGGAATTCAGCTGAGTTTCCCACCAAAACACTTCAAACACCTTTAAATAATTCAATATAGAAGAAAACAAATTTTAGAATATTAGAACTTCTCACACACACACACACACACACACACACACACAAAATGAAGTGAAACAATTGAATAGCCAAAGACAACTTAGAAGGTCACCAGGAAAGATCTTGGGACCTCTAAATCATTGGAATCAGTGTCATTTTCCACATCTCTTAGTCCACAGACATCAAAGATGACTTGGAAGTTCAGCAGGAAAAGTTTGTTACACTAGGGTGAGAGGGAAGCCCCAGAAAATGAAGAGTCAGACTTGGAAGTTACTGAAACAGCAATATGGTGGGTAGCTTCCAAAGATCTCAACCCACTAAAGATAAGGGGTTTGAACAGCTGGTTAGAAGAAGTCTTTGCTAATACTGAGTCAGGTCCTTGCTGCTTTGCCCAGATCCAGGATGCACAGTTCTGTAGTGAGGAGATGCACTAGTATATAAAAACTTGTAATCAGAGTGGATCAGGGATACTTCTCACAGTTTCAAGGCAAAAAAGAGTGCTTGTGGGTCACTCAAAGACCAGAGTACAGGCCAGAAGAGTTGTAAACTACCTTGAAAGAATTGAAAACTTACAGATCCTTAGAAGGATCTCTGAAAACAGCTGCACAAAACCCCTGAAACTTGGTACATTGCACCCTTCACCCTGAAAAGAGAGCCTTACTTTACCAAAGAGGTAAAAATCAAACAATAGGCTAGGGAAATGAGCAAATGACAGAAAAATATTCTGACCACAGAAAGTTATTATGCTGACAAGAACAAAACACATACTCAGAAAAAGATAACAAAGTCTCCAAGAAAAATAAGAATTCATCTTGGGTTAGAGACCTTAAAAGGAATTTTGAAAATCAAGTGAGAATGGTAAAGGAAAAATTGCGAAGAGAAATGAGACTGATGGAAAAAGAAAATAAAAAGACAACTTGGAAAAGAATGACGTAAAATCCAAATTGGGCAAATGGGAAAGGAGGCACAAAAGCTCACTGAGAAAAATAATTCCTTGAAAAATAGAACTGGACAAATAGAAGCTAGTGACTTTATTAGAAATCAAGAAAGAAAACAAAACTAAAAGAATGAAAAAAAATAGAAAATGTAAAATATCTCAATTGAAAAACAACTGACTTGGAAAATAGATTAGAGAGAGATAGCCTAAAAATTATTGTGCTACCAGGAAGCCATGATAAAAATAGCAACAACCAAAAAAAAAAAAAGAGCCTAGACATCATCTTGCAAAAAATTATCAAAGAAAAGTGTTCTGATACTCTAAAACCAGAGGGTAAAATAGAAACTGAAAAAAATCACCTCCTGAAAACAATCCAAAATGAAAACTCCCAGGAATATTGTGGTCAAATTCTAGAACTCCCAAGTCAAGATAAAAATACTGGAACATCCAGGAAAAAATCATTTAGGTGTAGTAGAGTCACAGTAGAAGGACAAGGGGACACAAGAAAGGGGGAGGAGATGACATATCAGGGGAAGGCATATCAGAAGCAAAACACTTTTGAGGAAGGACAGGGTGAGAGAGACAGAGAGTCAGAGACAGAGACAGGCAGTGACACACAGAGAGAGACAGAGAGAGAAACAGAGAAAGAGAAAGAGAGAAAAAGAGAAACAGAGAGACAGAGAGGAGCACAGAGAGAGAGAGAGAGAGAGAGACAGAGAGAGGGAAAGAGTAAGAAACAGAGAAGAGAAGAGAGAAGAGAAGAGAAGAGAAGAGAAGAGAAGAGAAGAGAAGAAGAGAAGAGAAGAGAAGAGAAGAGAAGAGAAGAGAAGAGAAGAGAAGAGAAGAGAAGAAGCTGGGGAAAATACTGATGATGATAGTAATTGTGAAAAGAATTTTGGACTTCTGGCCAAGATGGCAGAAAGGAGGCACACAGCTATGTAAGCTCCTCATTTTCTGTCAGAAACCATTTCATTACAAGCCTCTGAATTAATGCTTGACTGGAAAAAAAAAAACACAAATAATTACCAAGACAAGACATCCTTCAAATTCGCCAGAAAAGGTCTATTTTTGCTTGAGGTGGGGACGGTTTTAGATCAGGGCAAGATGAGGGCAGGCAGCTCACAGCCGAGCAGACTGTAGCGGGGGTTGGGGGGGAGGGGGTGATCTCAGCCATCTCTGTGGGGAGAGCTTTGCTACAGGATTGAATACTGTGCCCTGGCAGCAAGGCAGTAGCCAGCAGAGAAGCTAAAAATACCTGGCGGGAGGGGGGGGGGCGAAGAATACAACCCCAAACAGCTGGAGTCTCTCAAGACCTGGCCACCCCACCCCCACAGTGACTCAGCATACTCTCAAAGTCTCAGAGTGCAAGCGCAGCACAGCCATCTCTGTCCTGCTAGTGCCTCACTGCTGCCCCCCACAGTCTGTAGAGGAAGCTCGGTAACACCACCCAGCCCCTCCCCCCAAAAAAGCAGATTCCATTTGGTTTTTTTTTCTTTTTTTTTTTCTTTGCTAGTTTATCTTTGATTCTTCTCTGACAAAATGAGCAAAAAAATTGAAAAGGACCTTAACCATTGACAGCTTCTATACAGATAGAGAGCAGACTCTAAACCCTGAGGAGACTAAAAATAGACTGTCTCCAGATGAATCCCCAAAGGAGGAGATCATCTGTTCCTGAGCACAGATGAATCTGATAGAAGAAATTAAAAAGGCTCTCACAAGAGAGCTAGAAGAAAAATGGGAAAAGGAGAGGGAGGCTTGGCAAGAGAATCTGGAGAAGTCATCCCACTCATTTAAAGACAGGGTGATAAAGAAATCAAATCCTTGAAAAATAGGATTAGTGAACTGGAAACAGAAAATAGCTCTCTAAAAATAAAATTGGCAAAATGGAAAAAAAAAATCCATAGGACAAAACAACTCAATTGGACAATTAGAAAAAGATATAAAAAAAAGTGAGTGAAGAAAATACTTCATTGAAAATCAGAATCGAACAAATGGAATTGAATGATTCGAGGAGACAAGAAGAATCAGTCAAGCAAAACCAAAAAAATCAAACAATGGAAAAGAATGTGAAATACCTTCTTGGGAAAACAATAGACCTGGAAAATACATCCAGGAGAGACAATCTGAGAATTATTGGACTCCCAGAAAAATATGATGAAAAAAAGAGCCTGGACACTATTTTCCAGGAAATTATCAAAGAGGACTGCCCAGAAGTTATAGAAACAGAGGGTAAAATAGACATTGAAAGAATTCATCGATCACCTACTGAAAAGGATCCTAAAATCAAAACACCAAGAAATATAGTGGCCAAATGCGAGAACCCTCAGACGAAGGAAAATATAGAGGAGCCACAATAGGGATAATCCAGGATCTAGCAGCATCTACATTAAAAGATCAAAGGGCCTGGAATATGATATTCCAAAAAGCTAAGGAATTTGGTATGCAACCAAAAATAACCTACCCAGCCAGAATGAGCATCTTTTTCCAGGGAAGAATTCAACGAAATAAGTGAATTTCAACTATTTTTGATGAAAAAACCAGAGCTTAAGAAAAAGTTTGATCTACAAATATAGAACTCAAGAGAAACCTAAAAAGGTAAAAAGAAATCTTGGGAACTATATTTCTGCTATAAATATGTATAAAGAATACATGTATACCTTGTTCTAGAAACTAGAGGTGGAAAGGACATTGTAACAGAAAAAGGGTAAAGTGGGGGTACTACATCTCATGAAGAAGCAAAGGAAACCTATTATATCTGAGAGAAAGAATGGAGGAGGATGAATATAGTGGGTATCTTACTGCCATCAGAATTGGCTTTAAGAGAAAAAATTTTAGACAGATTCAATTTATGGTGAAACTTCTCCCACCTCATTGAAAAGTGGAAAGGGAAAAGTGAAAAGGGAAGGAATAAGCTAAGTGGAAGGGAATATGGAAACTGTGAGGGAAAGGAGTAAGATAGGGGACACAACTCTAAGATGGGGGGAGGGATACTAAAAAGGGAGAGCTGTGAGAAGCAAGTGGTGCTCACAAGTTTAATATTGGGGAGTGGGGTAAGGAGGAAAGAAGGGAGAAAAGCATAAGCAGGGGTTAACAAGATGGCAAGTAATACAGAATTGGGCATTTTAACCATAAATGTGAACGGGGTAAACTCCCCCATAAAGAGGAATCAGTTAGCAGAATGGATTAAAAGCCAGAATCCTACAATATTTTGTTTACAGGAAACACACCTGAAGCAGGGAGATACATGCAGAGTAAAGGTAAAAGGTTGGAGCAAAATCTACTATGCCTCAGGTGAAATCAAAAAAGCAGGGGTAGCCATCCTGATCTCAGATCAAACAAAAGCAAAAATTGATCTAATTAAAAGAGATAAGGAAGGGCACTATATCTTGCTAAAAGGTAGCATAGATAATGAATCAATATTAAATATATATGCACCAAGTGGTGTAGCATCTAAATTCTTAAAAGAGAAATTAAGAAAGCTGTAAGAAGAGATAGACAGCAAAACTATAATAATGGGAGATCTCAACCTTACAGTCTCTGAATTAGATAAACCACAAAATAAATAAGAAAGAAGTCAAAGAGGTAAATAGAATACAGTTAGATATGATAGATCTCTGGTGAAAATGAAATGGAGACAGAAAGGACAGTTTCAACAGTTCACAAAACATATACAAAAATTGACCATATATTAGTACATAAAAACCTCAAACTCAAATGCAGTAAGGCAGAAATAGTAAATGTATCCTTTTCAGACCACAATGCAATGAAAATTACATTCAACAAAAAGCCAGGGGAAAGTAGACCAAAAAATGATTGGAAACTAAATAATCTCATACTAAAGAATGGCTGGGTGAAAGAGCAAATTGTAGACATAATTAATAACTTCACCCAAGAAAACGACAATAATGAGATATCATATCAAAATGTGTGGGATGCAGCCAAAGCGGCAATAAGGGGAAATTTCATATCTCTAGAGGCCTACTTGCATAAAATAGAGAAAGAGAAGGTCAATGAATTGGACTTGCAACTAAAAATGCTAGAAAAGGAACAAATTAAAACCCCCCAGTCAAACACTAAACTTGAAATTCTAAAAATAAAAGGAGAGATCAATAAAACTGAAAGTAAAAAAAAAAAAAACTATTGAATTAATTAATAAAACTAAGAGTTGGTTCTATGAAAAAACCAACAAAATCGACAAACCCTTAGTAAATCTGATTAAAAAAAGGAAAGAGGAAAATCAAATTATTAGTCTTAAAAAGGAAAAGGGAGAACTCGCCACTAACGAAGAGGAAATTAGAGCAATAATTAGGAATTACTTTGCCCAACTTTATGACAAAAAAATTGACAACTTAAATGAAATGGAAGAATACCTTCAAAAATGTAGCTTGCCCAGATTAACAGAGGAAGAAGTAAATATCCTAAACAGTCCTATCTTAGAAAAAGAAATAGAACAAGCTATTAACCAACTCCCTAAGAAAAAATCCCCAGGACCAGATGGATTTACATGTGAATTCTCCTAAACATTTAAAGAAAAATTAACTCCAATGCTGTATAAAGTATTTGAAAACATAGGGCTTGAAGGAGTCCTACCAAACTCTTTTTATGACACAGACATGGTACTGATACCAAAACCAGGTAGGCTGAAAACAGAGAAAGAAAATTATACACCAATACACCAATATTTCTAATGAATACAGATGGAAAATATTAAATAAAATATTAGCAAAGAGATTATAGAAGGTCATCCTCAGGATAATATACCATGACCAAGTAGGATTTATACCAGGAATGCAGGGCTGGTTCAATATTAGGAAAACTATTAGCATAATTGACTATATCAATAACCAAACTAACAAAAACCATATGATCACCTCAATAGATGCAGAAAAAGCATTTGATAAAATGCAACACCCATTCCTAATAAAAACACTTGAGAGTATAGGAATAAATGGACTTTTCCTTAAAATAGTCAGGAGCATATATTTAATACCATCAGTAAGCATCATATGCAATGGGAAAAAATTGGAATCTTTCCCAGTAAGATCTGGAGTGAAGCAAGGTTGCCCACTATCACCATTATTATTCAATATTGTATTAGAAAGGCTAGCCTCAGCAATGAGTCGAGAAAGAGATTAAAAGAATTAGAGTAGCCAATAAGGAAACCAAACTATCGCTCTTTGCAAATGATATGACGATATACTTAGAGAACCCCAGAGATTCTACTAAAAAGCTATTAGAAATAATTCATAACTTTAGCAAAGTTGCAGGATACAAAATAAATCCCCATAAATCCTCAGCATTTTTATACATCACCAACAAAATCCAATAGCAAGAGATACAAAGAGAAATTCCATTCAAAATAACTGTCGACAGCATAAAATATATGGGAATCTATCTACCAAAGGAAAGTCAGGAATTATATGAGCAAAATTACAAAAAACTTTCCACACAAATAAAGTCAGACTTAAATAATTGGAAAACTATTAAGTGCTCTTGGATAGGCTGAGCGAATATAATAAAGATGACAATACTCCCTAAACTAATCTATTTATTTAGTGCTATACCAATCAGACTTCCAAGAAAATATTTTTGTAATCTAGAAAAAAATAACAACAAAATTCATATGGAATAATAAAAGGTCAAGAAACTCAAGGGAATTAATGAAAAAAAAAAAATCAAATGAAGGTAGCCTAGCTGTACCTGATCTAAAACTATATTATAAAGCAGCAGTCACCAAAACTATTTGGTATTAGCTAAGAAATAGATTAGTTGATCAGTGGAATTGGTTAGGTTCACAAAACAGAATAGTCAGCTATAGCAATCTAGTGTTTGACAAACCCAAAGATCCTAACTTTTGGGATAAAAATTCATTATTTGACAAAAACTGCTGGGATAACTGGAAATTAGTATGGCAGAAATTAGGCATGGACCCACACTTAACAGCGTATACCAAGATAAGATCAAAATGGTCCATGATTTAGGCATAAAGAACAAGATTATAAATAAATTAGAGGAACATAGGATAATTTATCTCTCAGATTTGTGGAGGAGAAAGAAATTTGTGACAAAAGATGAACTAAAGACCATTATTGATTACAAAATGGAAAATTTTGATTACATCAAATTAAAAAGCCTTTGTACAAACAAAACTAATGCAAACAAGATTACAAGGGAAGCAACAAACTGGGGAAAATATCTTCACAGTTAAAGGTTCTGATAAAGGCCTCATTTCCAAAATATATAGAGAATTGACTCAAATTTATAAGAAATCCAGCCATTCTCCAATTGATAAATGGTCAAAGGATATGAACAGACAATTTTCAGATCTTAAAATTGAAACTATTACTACTCATATGAGTGTTCCAAATCACTATTGATCAGAGAAATGCAAATTAAGACAACTCTGATATATCACTACACACCTGGCAGATTGGCTAAGATGATAGGAAAAAATAATGATGAATGTTGGAGGGGATGTGGGAAAACTGGACACTGATGCATTGTTGGTGGAGTTGTGAACGAATTCAACCATTCTGGAGAGAAATCTGGAATTATGCCCCAAAAGTTATCAAATTGTGCATACCTTTTGATCCAGCAGTGCTACTACTGGGCTTATACCCCAAAGAGATACTAAAGAAGGGAAAGGGACTTCTATGTGCTAAAATGTTTGTGGCAGCCCTGTTTGTAGTGGCTAGAAACTGGAAATTGAATGGATGCCCATCAATTGGAGAATGGTTGGGTAAATTGTGGTATATGAATGTTATGGAATATTATTGTTCTGTAAGAAATGACCAGCAGGATGAATACAGAGAGGATTGGAGAGACTTACATGAACTGATGCTAAGTGAAATGAGCAGAACCAGGAGATCATTACATACTTCAACAAGTATGAACTTCAACAGATACTGTATGAAGATGTATTCTGATGGAAGTGGATTTCTTTGACAAAGAGACCTAACTCAGTTTCAATTGAACAATGATGGACAGAAGCAGCTACACCCAAAGAAAGAATATTGGGAAATGAATACAAACTGTTTGCATTTTTGTTTTTCTTCCTGGGTTATTTCTACCTTCTGAATCCAATTCTTCCTGTGCAACAAGAGATCTGTTTGGTTCTGCACACATATAGTGTATCTAGGATACACTGCGATGTATTTAACATATATAGGACTGCTTGCCATCTAGGAGAGGGGGTTGAAGGAGAGAGGGGAAAAATCAGAACAGAAGTGAGTGCAAGGGATAATGTTGCAAAAAATTATCCTGGCATGGGTTCTGTCAATAAAAAGTAATTATTAAAAAAGAATTGCAAAGCAAGTTTCCCTGATGAAAAAAAAAATGGAACAAGATTTTGTAAAGGTGAATGTTGAAAAATTTCTGTGCATATGTTTTGAAAATAAACAGCTTTAATTATTTTTTTTAAAAAACAGTGATGACATAAATAAGTAGGGAAGAAAAAATCTAGCTCACAAATTTTAAGATACCTTGAGAAAGAGATTCAACATAACAAAATGTTAAACGACTTCAAAAAATTTATCTTTTGTTTTAAAAAACAAACAAACAAACAAACAAAAAACCTCCCAAAAATGAAGGCCTCAAATACTTACTAGCTGTGTAACCCTGAGCAACTTAACCATTTGCCTCAAGGGCAGCTAGCTTTCCTTTTATTGTCTTCTCATTTAAATTGGGTGTTAATGCCTTTGTAATAATTTTGGTCTTGCTATTTCTAGGCCAAAAATCATTTTTAAGGAATAGAAAAGAAAATGCAAAAGGAAACAAGGCACTTTTGTCTCTTCTCTGCTGTCAGTAATTTCCCTATAAACCTTAAGTAATAGTCCAATGTCTTTTCTGATACTCCCTTTTCTCACAACATAGTTTTAAAAACAGTATCCTTAGATTACTCACTAGCCTGAATTCATTCTGAACTTTGGTATTCCTGACACTTTTTGGGAACTTTGTTATGATCTTATTTCTCTTTTCTATTACCTTTCTTTTAAAATTCTGAATTGGGTGGTAAATGCCCTTTAAATCCACATAGATGTAGACAAGTCCATTTCCCCTTCCCTCAAATGAATTGTTTCTTTAAGACTTTTGCTGTTACTTTTCAGTCATGTCTGACTTTTTGTAATTCTATTTTCAGTTTTTTTTGGTAAAAATACTGGCGTAGGGGGCAGCTAGGTAGCACAGTGGATATAGTACCAGGTCTGAAGTCAGGAGGACCTGAGTTCAAATGTGATCTCAGACACTTAACACTTCCTAGCTGTGTGACCCTGGGCAAGTCACTTAACCCCAATTGCCTCCATAAAAAAAGAAAAGAAAAAATACTGGAGTAGGTTTCCATTTCAATATCCAGCTCATGTAACAGATGAGGAAATAGAGACAAATGTAGTCAAATGAATTGTTCACGATCACACAGTTAGTGTCTGAGGCCAGATTGAATCAAGATGAGTCCACTTGACTTTAGCCCTAGCATTCTATCTTTTCTGTCTCCCAGCTATGCAAAATGGAGCATAAATGGAGAAGGTCAAAGTTCCCATTATGATCAATGGTGGAATTGGATCTATAAATGGCAATTGTACTTCCAGCCTAGCAAGATAGGAAGATACTTGTATTTAAACAAACAAACACCAAGTAAAAAAATGAATAGTGCATCTGTGCATTTTATAGTGCAGGTTTTATTCTCGAGAATCTTCTTACCCTTAAGAATGATTTTATCTCCTCTTTCCTCCCTCCTTCCCTCTCTCCCTCCCTATCTCCCTCTTTTCCTTCCTTCCTTCCTTCCTTCCTTCCTTCCTTCCTTCCTTCCTTCCTTCCTTCCTTCCTTCCTTTCCTATTTAATAATGTTGTATTTTCCCTCAATCACATGTTAAAATAATTTTGAACATTTTTTAAAATTTCTGAATTCCAAATTGTTTCCCTACCCTTCTTTCCTTCCTTTGTCCTGAGATAATAAGGGAGGAAGGAAGGAAGGCAGGAAGGCAGGAAGGAAGGGAGGGAGGGAAGGAGGGAGAGAGGGAAAAAAGGAGAAAGAGAGAGGGAGAAAGGGAGAGAGGGAAAGAGGGAGAAAAGGAGGGAAGGAGAAAGGGAGAGGGGGAAAAGAAAGGAAGGAAGAAAGGAAGGATAAAGAAAAGATGGAAGAAGGGAAGAAGGAGAGATGAATAGACAGAAAGAGTGTGGGAAGGAAAGATGGAAGGAACAAAAATGAATGAATGAATGAAGAAAGGATAGATGGTATCTTGGAGAAAGGAAGAAAGTATGATCTGGATTATCCATTTATTGTCCATTGTTAGTTCAAGAAATCCTTAATAAAAATTGTTTTTAGAATGGTGACAATGGAAATTGGAGGTGGAGATGAATGTGGGAAGTCACAGGATCAAAGATCTAGAGCTGAAAGGGTCCTCAAAAGTTATCTAGTCCAAACTCCTCATTTAATAGTTTAAAAAAAATTGAGGTTCATAGAGTTTAGGTGACTTGCCCAAGATCATACTGAGAGGCCCATGTCACAAAACTAGCATTTAAACTAGTACTGGTCCTACAAGTTCAGCATTGTCACACTGATGATGGGAACATGAGAAGAATAAGATTTGATAATCTATTAATTTAGAGCAAATGAAATAAGCTAATGTACATTTATTGTAGTTAGACTTAAAAAAAAACCTTAAGGATATTAATACTTAGAATAAATACCAAAATCCATGCCCAATGAAAGTGAAAAGCAAATATAATACTCCCATAAATGAAGAGATAACACTATGAATATTAAGCAAATTTTTGCTTAGACTAATATTTTTACCAATAGTTGTCATGTCTATAATTATTTGATAAACAGGATATTAAGTAATAACCAAGATATTTGTTACCTTGCCTAATTATTCAGATGTCATGGAATACATGTATATAATCGATTCAACTTTCCCAATCAGGAAAAAATGTATATCTATTATCATCATGATATACATTATTTAAACTGATGCCAAAAAATGAATTTGAGCCATTCTTAGATTTCACATCTCTAAATTTTTGATGTAATCTCTTTTGAATAAACATCTGTTCCCTTCCTAGATAATTATTAACTTAGGAGCTCAGAGAAAAGAATAATATTACAATGATGCTTCCCGAAAGTGACCTATTTATGTGAGAAAATACAAACAGCTGGATGACTTGCCCAAGATCCTGTAAAGTTCCTGGCAACTCTCTTCTAGGTAAGGACTCACAGTGAACCATGTTTCACACCATGCTAGCATCAGACCTAATCAAAGCTCCATTGCAGGTACATTTACTGGCATTATATCTGTGCTACATGAAAAACCCTATCCTATCACATACCTGCTATATCCCTGCCAAATTCTATCCTTCCTCCATTCCCCCAGAGGAAGAGTTAGAGTGATTTTAGGGAAAACATATTGGCAAAGATACTAAAGGATTATTTAAAGAGAAAATTTAAATATAGTTGTAAAAATAATATTTTATTTTTCCATATAAAACAATTTTAATATTTTTATTAAAGCTTTTTCTTTTTCAAAATATATGCATAGATAATTCTTAGATATTAATATTTTTTAAACCTTATGTTCCAATTTTCCCCCCTTTTCCCAATTTCTTCCCCTAGCTGGCAAGTAGTCCAATATTTGTTAAACATGGTAGAAGTATATGTTAAATACAATATATGCATACATATTTATACAATTATCTTGCTGCACAAGAAAAATCAACTGAAACCAAAAAATGAGAAAGAAAATAAGATGCAAGCAAACAACAACAAAAAGAGTAAAAATGCTATGTTGTGATTCATATTCAGTTCCCATAGTCCTCTCTCTGGGTATAGATGGCTCTCTTCATCACATCACCAGTGGAACTGTCCTGAATCATCTCATTGTTGAAGAGAGTCACGTCCATCAGAATTGATCATCATAAAATCTTGTTGTGTTGTACAATGATCTTTTGATTCTGCTCATCTCCCTCAGTATCAGTTCATGTAAGTCTCTCCAGGCCTCTCTGAAATCATTGTGCTGGTCATTTCTTACAGAACAATACTATTCTATAAAATTCATATACCATAATTTATTCAGCCATTCTCCTACTGATGGGCATCCACTAAGTTTCCATTTCTTGCCTTTACAAAAAGGGCTGCCACAAACATTTTTGCACATGTGGGTCCTTTTCCCTCCTTTAATATCTCTTTGGGATACAGGCCCAGTAGAGACACTGCTAGATTAAAAGGTATGCACAGTTTGCCCTTTGGGCATAATTCCAAATTGCTCTCCAGAATGTTTGCAGTTCCACTAGCAATGTATTAGTGTCCTAGTTTTCCTATATCCCCTCCAACATTCTTCATTATTTTTTCCTGTCATCTTGGCTAATCTGAGAGGTGTGTAGTAACATTCTTTTTAAAAAAAGTTTTGAATTCCAAATTCTATCCTTCCTCTCCTCCCTCTTTTTATTCTCTTAAAGGGTAAACAATCTGAAAGAGATTATGCATGTTCAATTATGTAAAACATTTTCACATTAATCATTTTAGGAAGAAAATTTAAACAAAAAAGGAAATGAAATAGTATATTTTGGTCTATAATGAAATATCATCAGTTCTTAGCCTTAGCCTTTAATAGACTCAGACAGCTTCCTGCTTCATTCTGGCATTTTGGCACCAGAAATCTCAGATTTGTTTTAATGATTTAATCAATTTATTATTCCCTTAGCTTTCTCCTATCATTTTATAGATATAGAAACTGAAGTCCAGGGAATTTGAGTGACTTATGCAAGGTCACACAAGTATGTGACAAGTGACAAAACTGAGATTTGAACTTAATATCTTTTAATTCCAAGTTTAGTATTTTTTCCACTATATCTTGGCATATCTAGAATCACTTAAACCAGCAACTACCAAACTTTAAAAACATATACATTTAGCAATAAAAGAACAAAGTAAAAAAATAAATATATGTACATATTCAAGGTATATATATATTACTTATTTCTAAATTATTGGTATTATTGTGCTAATAATCATGACAAAGTCATAAATCCACTAAAATAATGCAGTTCAACATTGTTTTTGGGAAAAGGAAGAAATCAAACATGAAATAAAGACATTTTTTAAAAAGATACTAAGTCTAGAGATGGAAAATTTAAGCAATTAAGAACAGAAAATATCTAGGAGAGGTAAAGTAGTTAGAGAGTTATGTGTGTAAACACACATACCCACAAATTACATGTGTATGTAGATGTGTGTTTATTTGCATATACATTCTTCTTTATATATGTAAGTTTAAATAAACACATGTATATAAGCCAAAGAGATTTATATTCTTAGAGAATGGCCTAAGCTCCAGGAACCAAAACAAGACTTAAATTAAAGTCTTGCTAACTCCAAAGCTTGCACTCTATCTACTATACTATGCTGTGATGTCTCTGGATTTCTTGTCCAACAATATTTTTTAAAAGGCAAAGAAAATGTCCTCTTGTGTCACACATTTTTCTTAGTCTATGTTTTCAATTTCTTTGTAAAAAGGTTTTTTTTTTTATATTGTTCTTTCCAAAAATCATTTAGATTTGAGTTGCTTGTGTGTAGGGAACTGCTTTTTGTCTTTTTTTGTACCCTTAGTACTTAGCATGTGCCTGACATGAAGCCACTTAGCAAATGCTCATCTTTCAACTGACCTCTTGCCTATCCAGAGTCACTAAGCATTCCTTCTATGTCTCCTTTACTATATTTTTCTCCAGATTATGCCAGCTCACCATTGCTATCACACAGGACCTAGTTCTGGGTCAACTTCTCTTCTTCCTCTATAATATTTCACTCATCAACTCTCATGGATTAAACTATTATTATTATTTGTTGATGATTCTCAAATCTACTAATCTCTTGCCCTAATCTCTACTGACCGCCAATCATGAATCTCCAAATAATTATTGTAAGGGGTTGTTTAATAAGGAGCAGCTAGATGGAACAATGGAGTTAGAAAGTCCTGAGTTAATTTTTTTCTCAAGAAGGAAGAAGGAAGGAAGGAATGAAGGAAGGAAAGAAGGATCAATTTAGCAAAAGTTGACCAAAATCTTACAAGAAATATAATGTTCCAGAGTAGTACTCCTCCATTTCTATCAAGAAGTAAGGTAGAGGCATTGACTTTCTTGTCTCTTCTCTAGGATTAAGTTTGTTTATAATAATGCCATAGTATTTAGTTTCATTTATTATTGCTGTTTTCATTCTTTTCTTTTATACCACAGTAGTCCTTATGTATATCACTTTCCTGGTTCTGTTTAATTCTATCATTTCACAGATCTTCTCAGGCTGTAGTCTTCTTTTTTTCATCATTTCTTACACTGCAGGAATATTCCACAATTTTGTGCTATTTATTGACCAATTTCTCAAGTCATGGAGCATATATTCTGAAATCTTAATCTCGTTTGTGTTTTTAATTACATGTTTTTATATCATAGTCACTCCCTTCTATCTGACCTGCTTCCGTATTAAATCCTCCCTTACAATCAAGAAAACAGTTAAACTAAATGAACTAAAATAGCTTGCAGCGTTATGTCCCCATATTCTAAGTCTAGTGAAAAGAAGGAGGTGTGTTGGATTATCACTGGAAGCAAGATTGGGCATTGCATTTAATCTTATTTCTAATGTCTTTTAGTAGTACTATGATTTATGTTTTTGTTGTCATTGCACACATATTATTTTTTTTCTTCCTGCTACATCATTTAATATAAAGTCTTTCCAACTTTATCTGAACCCTTGATATTCATTGTTTCTTTTGGCATCATATTTTATTACAATAAAATATAGTCTGCTCAGATATTCTCCAAAGTTTTATTACTACAAAATTTAAGCTTTTGCTTTCTTTAACTATCTGAGGCCCTGTCTCCACAGTTATATTTGATGAGTCTAAGAATGAATTAATGCATGAATTAATTTTTAAAAAGCATTTATTAAATATTTGTCATGTGCAAAGTATATCCTTAACATTAGAGATAAAAATTGAAAAGAAAGACAGCTTACTCTCGAGGAGCTTACATATACATATAAGTTTTAGCTAGAATGAGATAAAAACACTTCATGGTTCTAAGAATACAAGAGCAAAGTAAATAATAATGAGGCTTCTTTAGTTACTGTTAAATCCTTTCAGCCATGTCTGATTCTTTGTGAGCCCATTTGGGAAAGATACTTCAGTGGTTTGCCATTTCCTTTTCCAGCTCATTTTACAGATGAGGAAACTGAGGCAAATAGGATGAAGTGACTTGCTCATAATCACACAGCTAGTTAAAGTCGGAAGCTATATTTGAGCTCAGGTCTTGCTAACTCCAGAACTCTATCCACTGTACCATCTAACTGTCTGGCTTCTTTAGAATAATTCCCATTAATGAACTTATGCCAATTTCTGTAGTTGAGCGTCAAATAAATTCATTCTTAGCTCAAATAAAAATATTCCAGATATACAAAAATTGCCTCTGGTGGATTTAGAATGTAATCTGCTACCTTCCAAGATCCATGCTTAGTACCTGTACAAAGAAATCAAAAGATACAATTTTGAGGCCCATAGGCCTCTAATACTGATAGTAAGAGAAGCATTTCCACATGTACTCTCTTCTTATACCTAGAGAAAAGAAGTTGGTTCTGTAGAGGAAGGTAGACAGAGGGGCACTGGAAGTATCTTTCTGTAGCTTTTTCCTTTTTCTCCAAATCTCTCAAAGAGATTATATTTCTTTCTCTAGCATTTTCAGTTGAGTTGCTATTCATCTTCACATGGGGAACTTGTACAGCTTTCTTTATAACATGAGTCAGATAGAGAACAATCACAGTTGATCTACCTGTTTTCAGGATGAATCTGTTAAATGTCATCTGCTGGTTGTGCTTGCTTTGGGGTTGAGACATTCCTTGTAAGCTTACAAAAGCAATAAATTATTTTGTTCTCTTTTCACAAAAGCAACAAAATAATTTGTTTCTTTTTTCCTTCTGGAAAATTTTGTCAATTCCCCAATTTCTATGAATATACACCCTCCAATTCCTAGGTTTTTTTAAATAGAAGGATGATCTCATTGGAGATGATTCAATATAATCCCTTTAATTTACAGATAAGAAACTGGAGGCAGAGAGACTGAGAATGATTTCTCAAAGGTCATATAGGTAATAAGTAGCAGAACCAAGATTTAAAGCTATGTTTTCTAGACAAGACTATTTTTTTTTCTCTCTGCCTTTCTCTCTCTCTATGTGTCTCTATTTATCTCTAATTCTTTCTGTCGCTGAACCACTTTCTGTCTCTGTCTTTCTAACTCTCTATGTCTTTGTGTGTCTGTCTTTTTTTCTGGTTTCTCTCTATGTCTCTGTCCCTGTTTCTGTCTCTTGGTCTCTCTCTCTGTTTCTGTCTGTTTGTCTGTCGCTTTCTCTGTGTCATTGTCTCTTTTTTCTCTATGTGCTTCTGTCTCTGTCTCTGTTTCTGTCTCTTGATCTCTGTTTTTGTCTGTCTGTCTCTTTCTCTGTTGTCTCTGTCTCTGCCTCTCTCTTGTCTCTCTGTTATGGGCCAGAACTTGAAACAAGGTGCTAACTCACTGGAATTGATAGAAATAATGCTTATGTACTTAATTTCACACCTTTAAGAGTTCACACATCAGTTCACATATTAGCATTCGAGATTCACAAGTCACGATTCAGTCAGGAGATTCACAAGTCCGGGAGATTCACAAGTCAGGAACCCATAATCCCACTCTCTCGGAGGAGGAGTCAACCTTTGAGTTCACACCTTTAAGAGATCATATATAAGAAGCTCTTGAAGCGTCAGCCAGGACTCAGTTGGGGAGATTCAGAGCCAGAATTCAGTTGGGGAGATTCAGAGCCAGAATTCAGTTGGGAGATTCAGAGACAGGATTCAGAGAGAGCTGAAGTTAGCAGAGCCAAAGGATTAACAACAAGAGTGCTGGGAACCAAGGAAAGCTTACCGGGCTATTTTGGAAGAGACAATAAAGGACTGAACTTTTAATAGCTGGTTGCATTTGAAGTGATTATTACTCTGAACTGAAACTAAGGCTGCCTCCAGAAGCTCCCCAGGAAACCTGCTCCCAGAGAACATTATATTTTAGAAAAGAACACTACACTCTCTGTATCTATCTGTCTTTCTGTCTCTCTCTCTCTCTCTCTCTGCATAGTTCCTTGTCCTCACAACAACCTTAAGAAATAGGATAGCCATTTTTAACTCTTACATTTGTAGAAACCATGTCTTAGAACAATTGTGTCTTGCCTTAAGTCATTTGGGATTTCCCCCCTTTGGCTTTATATTCAGGTTTCCTTTTACTTTCTACCACTCCCTGTGTGAACATGATGCTCATGATGTTATAGTGAAAGGTATACTACATTTGCAGTCAGAGGAGCTGGGCTTGAATTTTTCTTCTGTTCCTGGAAGATCTTGAGGTCACTTGCCCTCTCAAGGATTCAGTTTCCTTATTCATTAAACAAAGGAATTGAACTAGATGGCCTCTGAGATTCCTTCCAAACCTAAATTTTGATTCTAATACTACATTATCATATTTTCTGGAGACATTAGGTAAGATTCATGCCATCTTTTGCCAGTCCTAATGTCTTCAGCATCAACAAAAGGATAAAGGAGAAAAAACAGGAGATGGAAGAAGCAAATCAATTCTGCCTACTCTCTATAGCACAGAGAGTTTCTTGTGAATTTTATGACAGCTTGGTTTCTACCTTCTAGGTTAAACAACCAGGATGTTTATTCCCTATAGAGTGAAATAAAATAGGAATGAAAAAAAAAATCAGAGCCATCAAAGTTGTTATTCACAAATATTCCAAAAAAAATGAGATGACATAAAATAAACTTAGCACCAATTTATATGCATAAACCTGTATTTGGATTAATAACTGTTGTTACTTTTGTGCTGCACAGGGTCAATATCAAATGCATTCTTCTCAGTCAAAAGGTTACTTTTCTACAAGTTAGTTTTTTTTTTATAATTCTATTCCAAGATGAAGATATTATATTTGAAAGCCATAGAAACTTAAGTTCACAATTTAAATTTGAATGACTAAAGTTAAATTGAAGTGTACTATTCATAGATTGTAGAATTTTAAGGCTAGAAACTTATTTTGTCCACCATCCCACCACCCCACCTGGCTTTTAAAGAGAAAGAAATTGAAGTCCAAGAAGGGAAATCTTTTTCTAAGGACAAAGAATTAAAGCTAGATTCTGTATTATTCACAGGATCATGGAGTTTAATGCCAGAACGAACCAAAGAGATCACCCATCTTTTTGCTGCCAGAGAAAGTAAATCTCAGGTAGAGAACTTGATCTAGGTTAACCAGAACTTTTTCCACTATCCCACACTGTTGAGAAGGATTAATAGCCATTTAGTTCAAAGCCTTAATTTTATAAAAGAGAAAGCTAAAGCCAAGAGAAAAGGAAGGTTTTACCTCAGTACAGACATTAAGTAATATAACTAGCATTCTGAGTCTGGTACCTTTGTGACAAGTTACAACCTTTCTGGACCTCAGTTTCCTAATCTGTAAAATAAAAAGTTTTGACTTATGACTTTGGCATTCCTTCTGGTTCTAGGTTTATGATCCTGTTCTTATTTATAGCCCTCTCTACTATATCACATTTAACTTATGGTCACATACCTAGTATGTGTCAGGGCCATGGACATTCCAGACTCTGGAATCTCAAGCTCTTTCTTGTTGTTTGGGCCTTTTTAAGTTGTGTCCAACTCTTTGTTACCCCTCTTGAGATTTTTTTTTGGCAAAGATGCTGAAGTGATTTGCTATTTTCTTCTCCAGCTCATTTTACAAAAGAGAAAACTGTCGAGGATCACACAGTAAGTCTTTCTGACTCTAGGCTCAGCATTCTATCCACTATGCCACTTAACTATGCAGCTCAAGTAACACTTTGATATAAAATCCAGGCTCTTAAATGTCAAGGTTATAGGTCTTTTACACTTATTTTTTTTCTCATTTTCTCTTATATTTCTCTTTCTCTGGTCAATTTTTTTTTCAAAACAGTAGCATAAAGAGGATGGCATTTTGAAGATTATTTTGATAAAATGCTACAATTGAAATTGGTTATTCTAATTCAAGAGAAGGAACAAAGGAAGGATTTATCAAGTTCTCACTATGTGCTCAGCACTTTTTTTACAACAATCTAGGAAAGTGGGGACTATTGCTATCTTGATTTTATAGATGAGGAGATTATGGCAGAAAAATTCATGTAATTCATAATTATCTGTCACTCTTCCCTCTTAGTGTCCTCATGTGGACAATGAGGAAATTGGTCTAGAGATTCTCTAATGGGCTTTCCCCTCTGACATTCTAGGACAGCAGCAAGAGCATGAAATAAAAAGCTCACAGATTGTACCCCTAAACTTGGACTCCAAACACTTCAATTTCTGCCACTTATGACTTCTGGGATCCAATTCAATTCACTTAAGTTCTCTGAGCTTCATTTTTCTAATCTGCAAAATGAGACGATTGGAGTTTCCCATGATCCCTGATCCTCTGTTATTGTTTCCTAAGGTTACTTCTAGCACTGATAGTCCAGTATTCTATATTCTATATTTCTCAATACACTAGCAGAAATAAAGACATTGCTGCAATGTCTTTTGTCTGGTTCCTTCACTATTGTGATTTGTGAAATTAAAATTTCACAATTTTGATTTTGATATCAAAAGAGCAATAGAGACATAATAAAGGATGCCACAAGTTAATGCTCCTGTATTTTCTCCTAATTGATTGTGAAACTGATGTTATATTTAAAGCCTAGAAATATTTTTTAAGTACTCAATATGTTGAAGCACAATGCCCATCAGAGTGGGTCTTTCTTCCCTCTTGTCACTTCTGGGAGTTATACTATGATTGCATTGATCTCATTCTCCTGAGGTTTTAGCAGTTCTCCAGAGAATTTTCTTATACTCTAACATAGCAGCTGGGGAATTCACTTATCTTTCAAGATTTCAATCGTTTAGGAACTTACACAGACTCAGGTGCCCAGAATAAACTCTCTAGAGAGGTTAAACCCACTGAGGAGCAGCCAAGAGGGAATTTTGTCATTCTCTAGAGTATACAAGTTCTGTACTGTACACTTTGTTGTTGTCCATAAACTTTTTCAGAAATTTCATAGGCCCGTTCTTATAATACCAAGCTTTTATATCTGAAAGCAAATTCTACTAGGAATTAGAGAAAAAATGTCTTTCTTTCTGTGGCTAACATTTTATCATTTTAAAAGTGCCACAATGGCCCATTTCCTTCCAGAATACTGTTGCTATCCTACTTTAGTTGGTAGGAGAATGTCAATCTAAATTTCCACTTTTCTTCTTTCCTTCCCTCCCTCCCTTCCTTCCCTTCCCTTCTTTTCCTTTCTTTCCTTCCCTTCCTTCCCTTCCTTCTTTTCTTCCTTCCTTGCTCTCTTTTTCTCTTCCTTCCTTACTAGTCAAATAAAATAATTGTTCAATAAATGATTCATTTCAAATATTTCCCCCATAGTTTTTCCATTAGAAATACTATATTTTCTTCAAAGCCTTGTTCAAATTCGGCATCTTTCAGTTTCATTTTACTATGATGATCATAAGGTTCTTTTCCTTTGAATTCCTCTAGTCCTCAAAATTGGTATTCCACAATTTTGTTCCATATTTTATATTGTATCATATTGTTATTTTTTCACTTAGCTAATTCTCCCTTCCTAAGTAATCTGTAAGCTTCTCTTAAGCAGTGGTTTTATAGTACATCCACTCTTGGACACTAGCACTATATTGGACTTCCATAAGGACTTCGTAAGCACTACTAACTTGTGAACTTGAGTACTGAATGATATGATTATCCAAGGAGTTTATGCTTGTATAGTATGTTATCTCTACAAAGCAAATTTTGATATTGGAAACATTCATTTTTTTCCTCCAAAGATGCAATTGTCATTTTTAAATTAAATACCTACAGATAGACCTCTTTTCATTTGGTTGTCTGTAAAATCCATTCCACACAATCCCACTTTCTATTGTGCACCCTTTGTACCTAATTCTGTATTTAGTCCAGCATGTACTTATTCTTGTTAAATCATCAGGAACTTGTTTTTTTTTTTTTATTCTGTCTGTCTATTTCAGTTTTAAGTTGCAATTTGTAGACCTATTTTACAAATGAAAAAATTGAAATTACAAGACACAAAATAATTTGACTGAAGTTTCATGGTTACTAAGTAGTAATACTGGGACTTGAACCAACATCTCTGTGCTTTTGCTGGTACACTTGACAAAGAATGATGTTGCCTCTATTAGTCACACTGGCAACAGTAGGAGTTTCTTCAAAGCCACTGTTTCCTCCAACTGATCCCAATTTGCCACATGAAATGGATTTTCCAAGTAATTGCTGAAGTCTACTGGTTATTATGTTTTTATAAACCACCTATTGCCTATTGGTAAACAACTTCAATCTGGCATTCCTGGTGATAAAACCTAAAGCCTGTCCTCATTGTATTTAAACATGATTGTTCTTGTTACAAATATATATATATATGTATATATATATATATGTATATATATATACATATATATGTATATATACACATACACACATACAGACATATGTATATGTATACACATACACATATATGTATATTTATACGCACACATATATATGTATATGTACACACACACACACACACACACATACACAAGAAGTTCTGGACTTCTTGTTTTATAACCATTAGTATTGACTGTCTTGATTTAACACTGTGGGTCATAAGTAAAAATGGCTATTTGTAATAAAAATCAAATCTTTTCTGAGTGAGACAACATTACTGGAAATCTGAAATTATTAAGGAAAATATAATGCCTTATGCAGTAGCCAGATGAAGTAGGACTCCAAAGATCATAAGCTGGCTTTCTTTTCCCCCATGTATGATATCCTGGGATTTGAGCATGACCTTTAGGATGAACATCTTCCATCTTGTAACAGTGAATCAGGTATCAATGGAGAAAAATAGAGTCACAAAGCTAGCCTATCATGTTCACCAGAACAAATCAAAATAGTGAAGGAACCAGATAAAAAGAAAACAGTGAAGCAAGTCTGAATTAAAAGAAAGCAGTGGGGAAGTTGCTAATAATCATCATGGAGGTCAGGAAGATCCTGCATCTAAAATTTTATAGCTATCAACCCATAATGGTGTGATACAGGGAAACAGCACTCATTTTTATGGGGTTCTAGGTTCAAATCCTGTCTCTGATGCAAATTATCTTTGTGAACTTGGGGTGACAAGCTTAAATAATAACATAATCTTTCTGAGCCTCAAGCTTTTCAGCTCTAGAAACACTGAGTTGAACAGGTGGTCCTTGACATCTTCTAATACTATATAATACTGTGCTAAAAGTTGATGGAATAAATTTAAAGAATAATTTATGATAGTCTTTATCTCAGTTCCATAAACCAAAATTTCCAGATATATTTCATGAAATTAGTAAATTTGTATGGAAATAATTACATCTTTATTATCACAATTATGAAATTGAAATTTGGCATTTTCTTCAACTATTAATCTAGGCAACAAAACAGTAGTAATAGGCTTTACCAGGCTTCCAAAGGTGTCCATGATACAAAAAGATTAAGAATCCTTCCTTTAGTAATACATAAGTTATGTCAATATGGTAAAGTAGAATATGGAGGCAGAGAACATGGATGGAAATTCTGGTTCTCTCACATTACATTTGTGCCTTTCAGGAAAATAGTTTGTTTATTAAGCATCAATTTTCTCCTTTGTAAAATAAAATAGCAAGAATTTAAGTGCCTGTTATAGCTCAAAAACTTTGCAAACTGGGATAAAAATACAAATAATTAAATACTTTCTATTCTTAGGGAATTTACTGTAAATTTGTGTTGCCTAATTATAATCGGGTCCTTACTACAACAAAGCAATATTTTTGCCTCTTTAATTTATTTACTCTCTCACTCACCACAATGGCTATTTCAAACCGTTTTATTCCACACCCAAACCTTCCATAACATTCCCTTTGTCTATGCCCTTGGTCGAGAACTTTGTCTCATATTTCATCAAAAAACATTAAATTCATTCTCTCAGAGCTCCCACATCTTTCTTTCTGTCTGCACTTCAATCTGTATTTTACTCCACTACCTCTTTCTTTTCTCTATCCTTCTTAAAAAGGTGGTCTTTCTCATTACCACAGCATACACCTTGACATGTATCCTTGATCTTATCCATCTTAGCTAATATATTGCCCCTTCTAACACCCCATTCTCTCTCTAATCTTTAATTTCTCCCTGTTACCTGTTTCTTCACTGTCTACAAATATGCCCTGTTTCCCCAAGTTTCTTTACTTGATTCTACATCTCTGATATACATATACATAATACACATTTATGTGTATAAATATATGAGAAAGCTTTCTACAATCAGTGCTTCTACTTATTCTACTCTCACTAGATTCTAAACTATTTTTAATCTGTCTTCCAATCTCATCATTTAATTGAAAATTTTCTCTCCAAAATGATCAGTGATCTCTTACTAAATTAAATGGATTTTCTCTATCGATATCTTTATTAAATTCTAAATAGCTTTCACAATGTCAACCTCCTTCTTTTTCTATATGTTCTTTCCTCTCTAGTATGTCATGGCACTCTACTGTAGAGGGTACCACTATCCTCCTTGTAACACAAGTATACAATCTTAATGTGATTCTTAACTCCTTGATTTCACTTGCTTCACATGTCTAATCTGTTGCCAAATCTTGTCATGGTTACCTTTACAATATTTCTTATAAATCCCCTTCTCTGCATATAAGATGACTATCATCCTCATGTTGACTTGCATAGATTCATACCTAGACTATTGAAATAACCTTCGGGTTGTTTTCTTCAAATTTTCCTCACTCAAATATATCTCTCACTCATCTTTCCATTGTCTCCCTATTTGCTCCAAAAAAATACTATTTATGATATTTTAAATTCTTCAGATCCTTCCACCTGTCCAGTCAAATGGTTGTTCTGACTGAAAAATCACTTTTTTTCTGTGGTAGAAGCTATGTTGTAGAATCACTATAAAGGAGTATCCCAATTATTTTCTACTTAGAGTCAACAATTTAATCTCTTTTTCTTTATTCCTCTCCTCTTAATTTTTTATCTCCTTCTTCCTTTCTTCACTTCTTTTCTCCCATTCCTCCTCCTTCCCTTTGTCTTTTCTTACTTCTCTCCTTCCTCCCACCTTCCCCTTCTTCCTCTTTGCCATCTTTGTTGCCTTTCTCTCCTATTTTTCTTCATTCCATTATTCCTCTTGAACAATCATACTTTCAGTATTGTTTAATGAGCCTTCTAGTTCTCTCCACAAAATGAAATCATGCAAATTTAGTGTCCAACTCAAGTCCCATTTGTTCCATGAAGTTTTACCTGGATACTTCCTTCAACCCAACTATCCCTTTACTGAACACTATTAGCATTCCTGATCCTGAATCACTCACATTATTTGATGTCTATGCAGCACTTTTTAAATATATCAACAGAGTTATAACTGCTAGCATAAGTTAAATGGGACTTAGCCTCAGGGTACAGTGAAAGGGAGGTGAACACACTTCCTCCCCTGAGAATGAGCTTCTTTTAAAGGAGGACACCCTTCCTCCATGCTGTGATTGCTACCCCCTACCTTATGACTATCTCATATACTGGCCTGTCATGACACATTACACATCTTTCAAAGTACAGCCCCCAGGGACTCTGGTTTCTACATTACTATGTTGTATTTTTCTGGGTCTACCTCTCATTTCCCCAACCCTCTTGGGATTGTGTCTATGTTTTCTTCTCCTGGAATGACTGCACCCATTATTAAGATTACCTTTAGTATCTTTTCCCGCAATATTCTTCCCTACAGATGGTTCTCTCTAGTATTGCTTACATACTTCCCACAGCTGGTTTTGCACCAGTGGAAATAATTTCTAGTTAAAGCACTGCATATGTAACCCCTATTTCCTCAACTAGATTAGGCTGAATTTGGTATTGAAACAGTTTATACTTTGGGTATGATGGCAGGAAGTTGCAGAATAGCTTTATGGGTTTTGTGCTGAAGCAAAAGATATAAGAGTATATATTTTGTGGGAAGAATTGGAGAGAGAAAGAGAAAAAGAGAGAGAGAGAGAGAAAGAGAGAGAGAGAGAGAGAGAGAGAGAGAGAGAGAGAGAGAGAGAGAGAGAGAGAGAAAATGAGAATCTAGGCCTAATTAAAACCCATGTGACAACTTCAAAGTTCACAGAACATAGAGTCGTGAATGACAACAAAAGCAACTCTAAATTAAATGAGATGTGCAAAGCTCTTTCTTCCCCTGCTTTTTTATCTTTCTGAGAGGTGGTTATCTTTTCTACATTATTTCTTCTTGTCCTTGAATTACAACAAGAGATGATTGTAGACTGGTTTTACTTTTTGTATACACTCATCCATTCAGAAGCTCATCTGCTATTGAAAGTATTTGGCCAAAAGCCAATTCTGGAAACACTACTGTGTTTTTTTTTTTTTTTTTCTCTTTTCAGGGACTGGAAGTTGGCAATGTGGAGAAAAACCAACCTACTTTGCTTTCCAGTTCAGAACAATGTGAAAAATACTGCTTGTACTCTAGAAAGTGGGGAAATAATGTTATCTTTCAAAGCCTCAGTTTCATCTTCTGGAAAAAAAATTGACGTTTAGATCAGAAACTCAATCCTTTTAGTGTTTTGTGAACCATATTGCAGACAATGAGGTTTATGACTCCTGTATATCTCAAAATAATATAGGAAATGATATAGGATTACAAAGAAAACTAATTGCATTGAACTACAATTGTCTTTTTTTTTTCAATTCACAGACTCTACATTTGGAAATGATCTCTAAAATTCTTTCTAGATATGAAATTCTACCTGTACCCAAGCTCTTTGTATTCTTGAGTACTATCTCAAAGAATTGATTCCTCTAGTCACAGGCAGGAATAAGAAATCAGATTTTGATAATCTTTTGTGGGAACTTGAAAAAAATCACTTCTCTTTTACTCGTCATTTCTCAATCTGGAAAATAAGGGAACTTGTACTTAGAGTACTTGAAGATAACTTTCAGATCTAAAATTCCATATTCCTTATTTTAAGCTTCTTTCCAGTTCTAGCATTTTATGTTCTAAGATATCTCATAACACAAACATTTTATGATTCTATGATAGCAACTCTCTCTGGATTGATGTGACAGAGTATGACATGTGAAGTTTCCTCTGCAAAGGAACAACCGGAGGAGGAATTATTCTCCTTTTTCTCAAGGTTCTGTGCCTTTGGGCATACCCTTAGCAGCATCTATGCATCTTTTGCTAGACTTCTCTAAGATACATTCAGAGAGTAAAGAGAGTAATTGAGATCCTCTGCTGGTGCCAAGTATAACCCCAGCTCTAGTAGAAACTATACTAAAAGAATAACTAGCAACTACTTTCCTTTGGGAATTTGTACTACCTTCATCTGCCCTGAGTTAGAAGAGAGAAGGAAGCAAAATTGAATTCTAAAAGTGGGTATAATATAAATCATGGGCAGATTTGATGGAGAGCCCTAAACTCTTCCACTCACAAGTTCTAGCAAGACAATTCAATAAACATTTATTAAATTTCTATTAATTATCAGATTTAAAGAACATCAAAGACAAGAACAAACTAGCTCCTGGTCCCAATGAACTTACATTCTACTAGAATAATACATCTAGTGCACATACAATTAATTTTATATACAAAATATAAAATAGGTAATTTTGAAAAATAAATAATACTGATACCTACTATCCAGGCATGCCAGGAAGATGTAACTGAGTGGCAAAAGAATCATGGTATTTAGTTTCAAATGAAGTGACATTTTTACCCATTTTATTTTGTCCATCCTTATGTACACTAGGTTTAACTTGCTACTTTGTCATGATACATAGCCAATTTCATCTCAGGATGCTCAACTCTACTTTCTCCCTAAACATTTAGGAGAAAACCATATAGTTTTTAATGTTTTTCCTCTTGGATACTCTGTCTCATATTTTTTTCTTTTATTTTTAATTTATGGAATAAAGAAAGCATTTTCATAGCATAGTAAAAGAAAAAATGATTATACATAAAACTCTAAATCTAATACAACCAACTTGCTATTTCTTTCAAATATGCAACAAAAGTATCATGTAAATTTATTTTTTTTTTAATTTCCTCCCCTTCTTGACCCACCCACCCATCACTCTAGAGAAGGCTACCAACTTGTCTGAAGGAGTTGCCATTAAAAATACTTTCTTTTATATTGAGATAAGAAATAGATAATTTGACTAGAGTGAAGCCTTAGCAGAAAATATTGACCAAAAAGAACAGTATGACTTTATTTACCGTGAAGATTATTTAGAGGAGAGAAGTTCATATGAAATAGATCCTACTTAAGCTGAATCAAAGTTAACAGAATCCCATAGCAAATGAAAAAGTTGACATAATTTTAGGTTGTATTTATAGAAGGAAAATGATTAAAGCAAGAGATAGCAATCCACTTGCCTTTTGACATATCCATCTGCAGAATTTTGTTCAATTCAGAATACCATCTCCGAAAAATGATGGCTAGATCAAATAAATTCAGTAAAAAGTATTCAAAATGGTAAATAGATGGAAGGATATTTGAAGAAGCTGGAAATGGTTAGTTTAAAAAGGAAAAGATTTATGGGGTCAAAGGATCAGTTTAGAGTTAGTCGGTACCATTTAGTCCAACTTGAATTCCTCATTTTAAAGATAAGGAACCCAAAATAGGTTAAGTGATTTCCTGCTTTTACACAAATAATAAATAGTAGATCCACAATTCAAATTCAGGTTCTCTTATTCCAAGTCCAGAATTATTTCCAAGGTATTACTGTCAATTGGAAATAGAATTAGATTTATTATGTTGGGTTCCAGGAGGCAGAGATAATATTAATGAGATAGAAGTTGTAAAGAGGCAGCTTTTAACTATTTCTTAAAATTCAATTCAAATTTTAAAATCCAACTCATCAATTATAGTTGTCCCAAAATGCAAAGGTTGGAAGGTGGTATGTTCCCAATGTTAGAGATTTTCAGTGAATGTCAATATAATCATAGAGGAGGTCCCTAATTAGACTAGACTAGAACATTCTGAAATGCATTCTAATTCCTAGTCTCCATGATTCCAGCTATTTGCCAATAAGAAAGTGGTTAGAGAATCTTTACTAATAACTATATAAAATTGATCATAGATAAACAGTCATAGATGTTTTAATTAATGTTACCTTGGCTCCATGTAACCATTTTCTTTCTTTCTTTTTTTTATCTTATTGAACTATTGATCATGACTAAGTTATTTTATTACGGTCATGCAATCATTTTGACTGTGATCCCATTTGAAATTTTCTTAGCAAAGATACTGGACTGATTTGCCATTTTCTTCTCCAGCTCATTTTACAGAAAGCTGAGGTAAACAAAATTAAGTGATTTGATCAGGGTCATAAAGGCAGTATCTGAGGTCATATTTGAATACAGGAAGATGTGTTATCCTGACTCCAGACCTGGAACCCTGTCTTTTGTGCCACCTAGGTTCCACAGGCTATTTTACAAATTCCAAATTATCTAAATTGACTAAATAATGACTTGATGGTCCAAATGATCAAATAATTACAGTATCTTAACTCATTTCTGCTCTAACTTTTCAAGCAGAGGTACCATGGAATCTGAAATCTGAACAATTAGATATAAATCTATAATGGCCCGGTACTAACTAGCATCAATTTCCTTAACTTTGCCCAAACCTCATTTTCTTCACCTGTAAAAAGTGCTGATTAGACTGGATTATATCACATGTCCTTCCCTCGTTAAACTAGACTGTTCTAAACATCTTTAATAGTTTTGTCCAAACTAAGCCAAGTAGACTGTAAGCATTAAAATAATCATCTAGCAACCTGACATAGGTTGCTAAGTGGTATGGTAACCAGAAATCCAGCTTTAGACACTTACTAGTTATGTGACCCTGAAGAAGTCACTTAAACTTGTCTGTCTCAATTTCCTCAACTGTAAAGTGTAGCTTAAAATAGTACCTACCACAGCATCGTTGAAAGATTTGTGAAGTTCTTCATAGTTATAGGAACACAATAGATATCTTATAAGTGTTTTTTCCCTCATTAGTTCAACAATGTATATCTAATATCAGACTATATTAAAATTGATCATGGATAAACAATCACAGATATTTTAATTAATGTCACCTTGGACCCATATGTGAGAATATTCCATTTTCCATTTCATTTGGTTGGTGTCAATATTGCCCAAACTAAAACAGAATCAGAAATGTTTCCAAAATCTTTCATTTGTGCTATGACCATGTCATCATTTACAATGCTATTGAAGAGGAGGTGTTACCATAGAAACCTCAATAACACCTAGCATCACACTTCTGATTCTGAAAGCTGCATTGTAAAGTCCTAAATATAGAAGCCGATATTTTTATTCACTTGGTCAGTTGTGCCTTCCTGATGAGCAGAGAGGTATATTTCTAGAGTTATATTTATTGGTTTCCAAGAGAGCAACTATAAGAAAAATATAGCCCCATATGACTCAAACCCATTTTACCTCCCACTAGATTTTTCCTTTCAATAATATCTTTTAAAATATATACAGACAAAAAATGATCAGCAGGATGAATATAGAGAGGCTTGGAAAGACTTACATGAAATGATGCTGAGTGAAATGAGCAGAACCAAGAGATCGTTATATATTTCAACAACAATACTGTATGAGGATGTATTCTGATGGAAGTGAATATCTTTGACAAAGAGAAGATCTAATTCAATTCCAATTGATCAATGATGGTCAGAATCAGCTATAGCCAGAAAAGGAACACTGGGAAATGAGTGTAAACTGTTTTCATTTTTTTTTCTTCCCAGATTATTTTTACCTTCTGAATTCAATTATTCCTGTGTAACAAGAGAACTGTTCAGCTCTGCACTCATATAGTGTTTCTAGGTTATACTATAACATATTTAACATATATAAAACTGCCTGACATCTAGGGAAGGGGGTGGAGGGAGGAAAGGGAAAAATTGGAACAGAAGTGCTTGCAAGGGATAATGTAAAAAATTACCCATGCATATGTACTATCAATAAAAACTTATAATAAAAAAGAAAGAAAACTATATATATATATATATATATATATACAGACATACCTTTTATTACACTTTGCTTTATTGCATTTTTTTTTTTTTACAACTTGAGGGTTTGTGGCAAATCCAGTGGTCAAGCAAGTCTAATTGTGCCATTTATTCTAAGAACATGTGCTCACATTGTATCTCTATGGCACATTCTCATAATATTTCTAACTTTTTCATCATTTTTATATCTGTTATGGTGATATGTGAGGAGTGGTCTTTTATGCCAACCACACCCATATAAGACAATGAACTTAATCCATAAACATTATGTGTATTCTGACTGTTCTATGGATAGCAGTTCCCATTTTGCTCCCTCTCATTGGGTCTCTCTAGTCCTGGAGACATAAGAATATTGAAATTAGGCTATTTAATAACCCTACAATGACCTCTCAGTGTTTAAGTGAAAGGAAGAGTCATTGTTGTCTTATTTTGAGAAACTGTCAAAGTCACCCCAACTTTCAGCAATCACTATATAAGACAAAAATTTACCTATGACTGCTGGACAACTTAGGCATCTAGATTACCTGTAAGGATGCAATGGAGATGATGGACCAAATAAATAAAGCAGTTCAGGAAGTAAGGAAATTTCCTCCATTATTTTTGGAACCTCCAAGAAGGATCTATCAAATAATACCTATTAATGCTAGTATCCCCTCATGTTCATTCCAAGATTTTCAAATTTGGTAAAATGGTCCAGACTAAGGGTTATTAACTTAGGACTATGAATTTTTTTTAATATTTTGACAACTGTATTTGAACATAATTTGTTTCTATGATAATTATATATTTTAATTTTAATGCATTTAAAATATCATTCTAAAGAGTACATGTTTCATCAAACTGCCAAAGGAGTCCATGGCATCAAAAATGATCAAGAATTCCTCACCTAGGTAAGCCCACATTTCTAAATAGTTCATAGACCTCACTGCTTTTTTTCCTATGAAATGTTTGCAAGTGATTTTAAAAAACCCAAAACAGAAAAACAGAAAACCCTTAGGATCCATGATCAAATAGGTAAACTCCTACCAGATGAAAGCCAGGTTTTCCCAGTCTTCCTCTGGTATGAGAAGATGTTAATATCCAATACACAGATCCAACAACAACAACAATAACAACAACAACAACAACAAACAAACAAACAAACAAAAAAAAAAAAAAAACAGTGCCTGCCCAGTTAATAATCCAGGGCATGTTGAATTCATGACATATTGTACAGATTTACTTTAGTTCCCCTACTCAAGGTCCAGAAATATGCACACAACTTGATATCCTCAGATATCTCCCATACTAACCAGATAGGCAAGTCATAAACTGCAAGCAAGATTTAGAGATTATAATACTAATAGCTCTTTTTCAGTGATTGTTGAGATCTTCTAACATTGAGACATCTTATGGGATGACTCTTAAAACAAGAGTCACTGAGGTGTGTTTTATGTATTTTCCTTAAAGCACCCAGAAACATACCTGTGCAATACAAATGCTCCAGCCCTCAGACTAAGTTTCTTCCATTTCTGGGCACTGGGAAATTTTAATCAAGGCCAGGTATTCTCAGGAGCCAACTCAAAACTTGAAGTTTCAGAGAGAAACCTGGCCATGTCAAATAGCCATAAACATCTATACTCCCTATCAAAATTTTTATATCCTATAAGCCCCTGAAGAGGGCTGTCTCATTTTCAAATGAAGAAATTAAAACCATTTCTAGTCATATGAAAAAGAGAGCTAAATCATTATTGATCAGAAACATGCAAATTAAGAAGACTGTGAGATACAACTATACATCTCTCAGATGGGTGAAGATGATAGGAAAAGTTAATGATAAATATTGGAGGGGATGTGGGAAAACTGGAACACATACATCATTGTTGGAGTTGTGAACTGATCCAACCCTTCTGTTTCACAAATTCTGTTTTTTTAAGGAGTTTTCTTTTTTCCATTTCACTAAGTCTATTTTGTAATGAATTTTCTTGATAATTACTTGTGTTTCCTTTTCCAAACCCTCTTGCAAAGTTCTCATTTCCTTTCCCCATTTTTCCTCTAGTTCTGTTCTAAAGTCCTTTTTAACATCTTCTAGGAGAGCCTTGTCTGATGGGGACCAAATTATATCACCCTTTGGGGCTTCATCTGGAAACGATCTGCTTTTAGTGTCCCTAGGGTTTGAAATCTGTTCTCTTTCACCATAAAAACTAGCTATGGTCAGAGTTCTTTTTGCTTTTTTAATCAATTTTTTTAAGTTGAGATCTGCTTTTAGGGTAAGGGAGATTGTCCAAGCTTCCTCTAGAAGTGGCAGTGGCTGCACTGGGTCATTGCTGACCAATTTCTGGTGCTAAATGAGTGTGACCAGGTTCTGTGAAATTCTGGCATTTCAAGGCTTGTTATGGCGTTTGTGTTTGTGTTGGATGTTTTATAACTTCTCTGCTGATCTACTGGCTTCCAACCAGGGCAAAGTAGCCTACACTGCTGTAGATTCCTTCCCAGAGATTTGTGGAGTCCACACTGCCCCAGGACTGTGCACTACCTACACTCTGTGTCTGTGCTTGGCCTACTTGCCTTTGGCCTGCCTCCCTCTGTCCCCAATTGAAACAGAACTTTTCTGGAGATCTTCAAAATTGTCTTCTATTAGTAATTGTTACACTCCCAATATTTGTGGGTTCTGCCAGCACAGAACTACTTCAGAAGCTAGACTTGCTAGTTCATCTGGGGGTCATGGGAAGAGATCAGAAAAAAAACATGTGTCCTCTCCACCATCTTGGCTATGCCTCTGCCCCATCCAACCATTCTGGAGAGCAAAAATGAAGCTATGCCCAAAGGGCATACACTTTGATCCAGCAGTGTGTCTCTGCTGAACCAGTATTACCAAGAGATCATAAAAAGGAAAAGAACTCATATGTACAAAAATGTTTGTAGCAGCCCTTTTTTGTATTGACAAGGAACTGGAAACTGAGTGGATACCCATAAGTTGGAGAATGGCTCAATGAGGTGTGGCACATGAATGTTATGGAATATTACTGTTCTAGAAGAAATAATCAGCAGGATGATTTCAGAAAAATCTGGAAAAACTTATATGAACTGATGCTAAATGAAATGAGTAGAACCAAGAAAACATTATACACAGCAACATGATTATGAAATGATCAATTCTGATGGATGTGGCTTTTTTCAACAATGAGGTGATTCAGACCAATTCTAATAGGTGTTGGAGAGAGTCATCTGCATCCAGAAAGAGGATTCAGTGGATCACTACATATTATTTTCACTTTTTGTTGTTGCTTGCTTGTTTTTTTTGTTTTTTTTTTTTTGTTTTGTTTTCTTTCTCATTTTTCTCCCTTTTGATCTGATTTTTCTTGTGCATTATGATAGATGTCAAAATATGTATAGAAGAATTGCACATGTTTAATATATATTAGATTGCTTGTTGTCTAAAGGAAAGGGTGGTGGAAGGGAGAGGAGAAAATTTGAAACACAAGGTTTTTCAAGAGTGAAAATGTATACATTTTGAAAATAAAAAACTAAAAATTAAAAAATAAATAAAATGGGGGTAAATAAGGTCTGTGTCTGACTCAGATATGGATCAACTTTAATTGTTGTCACAAACATACATACATACATACATTAATGTCCAATTGTGTAGAGCTATATACACTTATACTTGCTTTACTTTGTGTCAAGGTGCTGTCCTGCCTCAATCTCTGTAAGTGAAGAAAAGCTATACTTATCTAAAAAATTGCTCTAATAAGAGTCCTTCCTCCTATATATAATTTCTGGGTAAGAGATTGCCTTCTGATTTAAAGGTTTCAAGGACTTTTAGGAACCCCTTCCTCCCTTTCTTCCATCAGAACCTTTCTATAGATCAGATAATATAACACAACTTTTCATTTTGCATTGGCTTTAGAAGTCTATCTTTGGTGCCACTTACTGGAATATTGTATTTATTGGATAATTGGTTCTAGCAAGAAGATTATATATTTTGAATCAGACAGTCTGTAGGTACCTCTTCCTGTAATGCTTCTAATCTGTGTTATGACCTTGGAGAAATCCCTTGTGCTCCTCTCTGGTACTCATTTTTCTTTTTTATCAAATTAAAGTCTTGGATTTAAGGGCTTCTGAGAATTCCCCTTACTCCAAATTCTGACAGTTAGCTTAGGAAAATCTAAGTATAGCATGTTTTCCAAAACTTTCTAACAGTTTGCCTACTTAAATTATGCAAACACTATCCTCAAACACACTTCCAAATTATTCTGTGCCCATGAGCAGGATGTGTGGCTTGTAGTTAAAGGGCCTGGAGGTAGTTCTTGCACTTCAAAAAGAGCCAAGGAATGAAAATTAGATAAAAGACACCTATCACAAATTTAATTCTATTTGATATTAAAATAAAGAAATTGATGGAGAATAGCACTATTTTTCATTTGAATTAATAGGATATTCAAAAAGGTATATTATTTTCAGTGGAACAATTTCACCTTTCCCAACATTTCATCTTCACCCATTGGCAAATATCACATTGATGGTTGGAAGACATAGAGGAAAGTCACAAAGCTATCTGAGATTGTATTTATAATAATGATGAAAAGCAGTTTAGAATAAATAAAGAAAGTGATGTTTATAAGATGAATAGTATATGAAAATGATAGAATGAAAGACTCAAAGTCCTAAAATGGTAACTAAGTAGTCTTATAAAATCAAGGAATTAAAAAGCTTCACCTGCCCTCAAATTCTAGATGGGAAATGACAAGAAAACCATCAGACATTCTGGAATTTGTCTTTTTAGAGGGAGAAAAACACTTCCAAGGGACTCACAGTATATAGGGATAGAAACTAGACCTGTCATTCTGTTGTTATAAGATATGCTCAAATGAGGAAACTGCCTCATTTGGAATAAATTTGGAATAAACTCCCTCAAAAGGAATAAAAGTGTAATAGAATATTTGTTGTTCAGTCATTTTAGTTATTATAACTATGAACCCATTTGGGATTTTTTTGGCAAAGATACTGCAATATTTGCCATCTCCTTCTCCAGCTAATTTTACAGATGAGGAAAATGAGATAAACAGAATAAAGTAACTTGTCTAGAGTCATACATTTTATAAATGTCTGTGGCCAGCTTGGAAGTCAGGAAGATGAATCCTTCTGATCCGCTCTATCATCTATTTGTACCCAAGAGAAAATAGATAATGCTAATATGTGGTTTTCTAAGTCAATAGAGCTTATAAAAAACCTTATATATGGTTTAGTGACCCCCTATTTCTATTTGAGTTTGACATTGCTAGTGTAGAGCCCCATGGAATTAGATGAGTTATTCAGCCTCACATAGTCAATATAACTCAGAGGCAAGACCTGAAACCAGATCTTCTGTCTAGGAATCCACCATGCTACAGTCACCTGTAGGATAGTTAGCCCAAATTTCCCACTTTCTAACTTTTTCCCACAATAGGATTCAATTCAACTAACTCTTATTAAGATCCTACTTATTAAGATCCCAGTTGTTTCTCAAGGAGAAAGTGAGGCTGGTGATTTTGCATAGCCCTTCCTCACTTGAATCCAACTCACTTGTATGCCATGGCATCACCTCCCTGAAGTCATGGTCCTCTTTAAGAATAAAGGACAACAAACAACAAGATCCTACTGTGTACACCATGCTATATGCTGAGGGAGCTCCTATCTCCTGACTCCATGCTTTTGTACTAGTTGTTACATATGTTTAGAATGTTCTCACTTAACAACAAAACTTCCTGGCTCTTTCATCACTTATTTTGAAGCTGACATTTGCAAGAGACCTTTTCTCATTCTCATGTCCCATGGCTAATGTGTTACCTCTGAGATTACATCCAATTTATTTTGTATATACATAGCTGTTTGTATGTTGTCTAGCAATTTGGAATATAAGCAAAATCAGGACAGGGACCCCATCTTTGCTTTTCTTCATTTTCTCACTGTTTAGCACAATGTCTGACACAAGCTTAATGAATGATCATAGACTTATGCTTCATCCTCTTGAAAAGGAATAAATGAAGCCTACTTACTATATACAAAGACACTGTGCTTAGTGCTGGAGATCCAAATAGAAAATTAATATTTTCCCTTTCAAAGAGCTCACATTCTAATGGGAATGAATATTGACATGTTTTAGATAGATTATCCACAATTAAAATGAGTGCTTATGTGAATTAAGGGATAAAGAAATGTCTTCAGAACCATAAAGACTTGGATTATAGCCCTGCCTCTGATTTATATTAGGTGCACAACCCTCCCCAAAACACATAACCTCTCAGTGCTTGAGGCAATTCTCTAAGGTTATAAATTGTGGAGAATGTCACCTGCAATGCATCCTTATTATGAAGTTCCCCAAGCCAGTTATATCACAAATCCAATCCTTAAACTGTTCAGCATGAGAAGAGAAAGATTTTTGTTGTTATTGATAGTTAATTAAATAAAACCCTTTCTTTCACTTTTAACGTTAGGTAATAAAGTTTTGCTGTATTTGGTCTGTAGCCTGACAGAGCAAGATTTATATCTAAATCTGTTTGACTGGTCATTTCCCATGATTTGCGAGTGTTGGAATCTACTCAGTTTCCATTATTTGATAAATAGATTATAGTATAATCATGGAGGGAGTGCTGCATTAGCTTTTTTGCTTATCCAAGAGCGCTTTTTTTTTTTTTTTTTTTTTTTACTTTCTGACTGAGGAAAATCTTATGCAGGACTGACAAGTATACTCTCATAAGATCAAAGACATTAGAGCTGAATAGGTCCTAAAAGTCTACATATAATTCAAGTCTTTGTTCACAGAATAGTAATTTGAGGTCCAAAAATGTCAAAGGTCTTGTCAATAATGCCAATTTGACTATTGACCTGAATTTGAACCTAGAGCTTCTGGTGCCAAATCCAAAATAAAATTCATTATACTTTTCTCCCAAACTCATCCTTCTACTAAATCTCCCTATTTTTGAGGATGACACTAGAATCTTTCCATTTGCACAGATTTGGTAGCCAGTAGTCATTCTTGTTTTTTAAATCTCCCTAAATACCAGTCAGTTAAATGTCACATTTTTTTTCTAATTCCATGATATCTCTTAGACATTTTGCCTTCACTTTACTCATATAACCACTACACAACACCTCATCTATCACTTGGACTACTACAAGAGTTTTCTAAACAGTCTTTTTTACTCCAGTGTCTTCCCTCTCTAATCCATCTTCCATACAGCTGCTAAATTGATATTACAGCAACACATATCTGATCATGTCAACCTTCTACTGAAAAAGTTTCTGTGGCTCCATATTTCCCCAAATAAATAAATCAAAAAATCTGGCATCTAAAATTTTTTTCAATCTTACTCCAATCTACCATTACAGACTTACTGTATATTATTCCTTTTCTTATATTCTTGTTATCCCCTCCAAAAAAAGTTGTCCTTGTTATGCTCCCTCCAAAATTTGGCCTATTTGCTTTCTATAGTACAGGACATTTCTATGCTTCTAATGCTCTTGTACACATGAATTCCCATGTATACATTCTTCTTTTTCACCTCTACTTTGTAGGATATTTAATTTCCTTCATCAGGTTTTAGCATCTACAATGAGATAGCTGTCCTAAGTTATCATAATAAGTGAAATTATGACTTTGGATTTACTTGTGTGTGTGTGTGTGTGTGTGTGTGTGTGTGTGTGTGTGTGTGTGTCATAAGCCTTAAAGGCAAGAACAATGTCAGTTTTCTTCTTGAATCTTTAGCACCTGGTATAGATTCTTCTACATTAAATACATTTTATAAATTTAAATACATTTAATAAATTAAATAGATTTTATAAATGTTTATCAAATTAAATCAATTTGGCATTAAAAAAAAACAAACTTTTCACAGAGCACTGAGAAATTTCCATGCTAAAAAAAATAGTAAATTCAGCCATGACTTTGATACAGCCACAGGAGCAAGATGAAAATTATTTTCTGTTCATTTACATTTGGATATGTGCAGATTGTCTGTACTCTGAATCTGCACATCTGGCCTACTGGATGAAGCACAAAATGAAGAATTTTTTTTTAATTTCCAATTTCATTATTGGTTCTGTATGATCTTGACTTAGCTTGCTACCATGGCTTTGCATCTTATATGTATGAAAAATATTCAATATCACATAGTCCTTTATTACATGATCCTGATAAAGAGATATATACAGATGAAGGAAATTGAGAACCTGGTTCTCCTGCCAAGAGTGAAAGAGAAATCTTATGGAGTTCTACAGGGAGAAAATTACTCCTATTCACACAGAGAGAGTTAATACATGACTATTGTACTCATGTGTTTCTAAATTATTGGATCTGTCTAGGTAATTGTTCTTAGTACAATGCATTGTGCATAGTAGGAATTTGTTGAATTGGAAAAAATGATCTGGACTGGAAATGAAGAACCTGGTTTACAAGCTATTAGGCTTTCTCTTAGAAAGCACTTTCCTTATAATCCAGTACTACAAAAGTCATTGTTTTATAATGAAAAGTGTATTGCAGGACTTGATTTCAACCCTTGCCCCACAATTTAATTCAATAAATAATTATTAAATACTATATGCAAAGCAGTGTTCCAGGGGTTAGACTTAACATATTTTGTGATTTAACTTCATATCAGTTTTTTCCCCCTTTGCAAAATGAATATAATAACACTTACATTATCCATCTTAAAGAGTTGGTTTCTAGACTCAAATGAAACAATGTAAAAAAGTAATTTGTAACTATAAAGCAATGTATATGTATAAGATAATATCTTTGTTATCATAGGATAAGTCTGATGTAATGGCTGCTGGCTGTGAGCACTTGTAGGAGAGTGGAGTTTTTTGTTTGGGGCCTCTGCTCAGAGGAGAGAGCTGAAGAGGAAAGCTGAGGCATCACCCTCACCCCATGATTAGAGGTGCTTACTAGTGTATGTTTTATTATATTAAATATCTATTATTTTTTTAAAAATGAACCAGCAAAGAAGAAAGAACCTCACCATTGAAATATATTATGGGAACAGGATACTAGGGCTCATCTTCAGAGGAGGACACTTTGGTAAAAAAAAAAAAATGTACCCCAAAGAGTAATATGAAATGGCTCCCTGCCCAGAGTGGATTTATAGAAGAAATGAAAAAAAAAAGAATTTTAAAAATCAAATGAGAGACACTGAGGAAAAATTTTTAAAATAAAAATAAAAATCATCCAAGAAAAACAAAAAGAGTACGACAAAAGAATTAGCCAACTAGAAAAGGAGGTACACAGTTTCAAAGATGAAAATAATTCTTTGAAAATAGAATGGGCAAGGGGAAGCCAGTGAAGTTATGAGAGACCAAGAAATAACAAAACAGATTATAAAGAATAAGAAAATAGAACAGAATGTAAAATATAAGAAAAAATGACAGATCTGGAGAATAGATCAAGAAGAGAATACAAGAATGAGAGGACTGCCAGAAAGTTGTGACCAAAAGAGAACCTTGGCACAGTAATGCAGGAAATAATCCTGGAGTAATAGGAATACATGAGGGGAAAGTAGAAATAGAAAAAAATCCACTGATTACTGCCTCAATGAGATCCTTTGTGGAAAACATACAGAAATATTATTGCCAAATTTCAAAACCATTAGATCAAAAGGAAAATTTTGTGAGAAACAAGGAAAAAAAAAAAACAATTCAAATGCATTGGAGTTACAATTAGAATTGTACAAGACTTAGTAGCAGCTACTATAAAAGACCACAGGTATTGGAATCATAGCTACTAACAAGCTGAAGAACTTTGCTTGCAGCCAAAATATCATCCAGCAAAATTATCTATAATTTTGAATGAGAAAAAAAGGGCCTTCAATGAACTTGCAGATTTTCGGGACATTCTATCAACCAAACCCAAATTTAACAAAAAAATTAATATATAAAAACCAATATCAAGAATCAGTTTTAAGGAACTCATTATGGACAAACTGTTTGAACAAGGACAAATGTTTTATGTTTTGTCACGTGGGAAATTTATATCATATGTTTAAGATTCACATCAACAATAGAGTAGCTCAAAAGATTTAAGGTAAAAATAGTAATTAGGTTATACAAATGAGGTACAAAAGAAGAATGGACACAGAGGCAATAGAAGGGTGAGGAGAGCTCATAGTTTTGAAAATCTACTCACATCAGGAATGGGTTTAATTAGGGAGCACTAATATATATGATGAAGGGTATAGCACCCTCAAAAATCGATAAAGAAATAAGGGAGGAAGGGATGGGAGGATGGGAAAGAAAATGGTGAGGGAAGAAGACGAGGGAGGGATCCTTAGGTAGAGGGAGGTTAAGTAATAGCAAGGCAAGTTACAGAACACAATTTAATTAAAGAGTTATCAGGAATAGGAAAAATATGTGTATAGGGAAGGTATGAGTATATGTATGTATATTTTTTACATACAGATATATAAATGTATATTTTCTTAACTGCAGCTTGCTTGGGAATGGTGGGGATGGAAGTAAAAAAAATAAAGTAAACAAGATGCACAGCAGAGAACCAAAGAACAATTTACAAGGAAGTAAAGAAAAAATGAATATTCATGAATATAATTTCTTCTACTAATATCTATACATATATATATGTGTTTTCTTGATCTGAAAATTTGTTGTTATATATTTTGAATATATATATTTTCCTCCTCAGTACTCTGCTGGGGACATAGCAACATTCTCTTTTGTTTTGCTTTGTTTTGTATTCCTTTTCTGGTTTTCTTTTTTTTTTTCTTAACTGTTTTTCAAATAAAATAAAATAAAATTTAATTTAAACAAAGTTTAGTTTTTAGTTTTAAAAGCTTTTAAAATTACATATCTAGGGGTAGCTATTTGGTGTAGTGGAGAGAGCACCAGCCCTCATGTCAGGAGGACCTGAGTTCAAATCTAACTTCAGAATTTAACACTTCCTGGGTGTGTTCCCTGAGCAAGTAAATATTACTTATCTACTCATGCTCTGAATTCTTACTGAATATTATATGTCTTGAATTATTAATTGTTTCATTTCTTGCCTCTAGCATTACATCATTACTAACTTTCTAATCCATTGCCTTTGGCTAGTGGGTATTCTCCCACCCCCTATAGTCTTCAAAACTATCTTAGACTTCTCCCATTTTGAAGAATTTAGCTTTCACAAATCTTGGCCATTTCTCTAGACTAGAGTATTGTCAGGGCATATAGGAGTGGCCACAACTGAATGCTTTTCTTGAGACCCAGTGTAGCTACCCACCTTAACTTCTTACATCAGTTTTTATTTTAGCTCTCCTTTCCTCTGGAATAGCTGAATCAACACCTTCTTGTTTGCTGAATCAACACCACAAAGAATGGATATTTGTTGGTATTGTCCTTAAAACCTTGATATTCCCTAACCTAGAGGTCACATCAAGGAAGAAAATAGCATGTTCCTCCCAGCCTCCTCCTTCTCTTTACATGGCATTGCTTAATTTTGTTTGCTGGAATTGGGGAAGGAAATGAAAATGAAAGGCAGGAATGTTGGCAAAATCTCAGCCTCAGATAGGGAGCCAAAAATAAGGAGATGGTTTATGGTCCCTGCTGGAAATGTGAAAACTAGTATGGAGTGAGTACCTTAAAGATTCATGCTCTAGTGTTAATTCAGAGGGATTTTGCCTAGTCTGGGTTTCCCTCATTTTTGTGCTATGGATTGATGTATAATTGTTCCATATGATACTTGTTTTCTCTATTTGAAAGGGAGTGTGAAATGAGGAGCTACAGTTAATGTGTACTGAGGAAAGTGTCTACTCTATCATATTGTTGGGCCTGTCACCAGATGAATGCTTTATTTTTTTTTAAAGATTTGTTCCTTGTCCTGCTCTGCCAATAGGATGTTATTACACTGGATGATATTTGGCATCAAGAGGTGGAGGTGAGGGAGGGGAAGATTAAGCAAACTGAGATTTATATAATCCAAATTATCCTTTCATTTAAATGTAATCTGTGGGATTCCCAGATTATATTATTATTATTATTATTATTATTATATTACCCAACCATTCTGACATTCTATTGCTTTAAATGTGGCATAGAAAAAAAATTGCAGAAGCCTCTGGCTATGAACAATTTTTCTAACATTAAATAAAAAATAAGGCATGCAAGAGAAGAAAATGTGGGTGGTACAGGAAGGAAGGTTTTCCCTCCTTTTTCTCTATTAATAGCTCATGAAGTTTGTGGTTTAAGTTTATCTTGAAAACAGAAGAATATTTTTTATAATAGAAAGAGCTCGAACTGGGAATCAGAAGAACAAGTTCTGCTGCTATCTGTCTGTTCAATTTTGACTAAGTAACTTGTCTTCTCTGGGCTTCAGATTTCTATAAAATAAAAGAATTGGATTAGTTGATCTCTAAGGTCTCTTTCAGCTCTAAATTCTATGACTCCAAATCATAAGAGTGTAGCAGGTCCCTCAAAAATGAATGAGCATTTAGAGATTTGATTGGTTGAGTTGCAATAGATGTTAACAAAAGCAAAATTGTGTGACTTACCCTTCTATTGACTATTTGGTTCAGATTCCAATTGGCTTCTCCATTAAAGTGTGCATTCTTCATATATTCTTAGAGAAGGTTTTATACCCTGTGTGCTTTTGTTTTTTTCTTTTGTGCACCAAACATAAGCTGTTAAAAAGCTCCCCCCCAATCCATTCTATGTGAAATCGTCCTCTATCTTAAAAAGCAATCTTATTGTCATAATACTAGCATAGTAGTTCATCCTCTTATAGTTCATCTTAATTTTGAAAATACTTCCAATGCAATAGAAACCTGGTGATTTCATCAGTTCCTGGTTTTCATTATCATTTCTGTAGATAATTCTCAAATCTAACTATATACCCCTAACCTTTCTGCTTATAGCCAGTCTTGCTTTTCCAATTGCCTATTAGACATTTAAAACTGAATATCTTATAGACATTTTAAATCCAACATGTCAAAAACTCACCTCATCATCTTTCCCCAAAAACCTTTCCCTCTTCCTAATTTCCCTTTAACTATGAAGTATACAATAAGCCTCCCACTCACTTAAATTTGCAATCTAGTTGACATAATTAACTCCTCACTTTCACCTTCTATATCAAATCAATTTCCAAGTCCTATCAACTGTACCTTCACAATATCTCTCTTGTATACCTTTCCTTTCCTATGATACTGTTATCAGCTTGGTGCAGGCATCATTGCATCACACCTGAATTATTGCAGCAATCACTTGATTAATCCTCCTGGCTTGAATCTGTTCCCATTTGAGTCCATCCTGCACTTCCCTATCAAATTAGTTTACATAAAATGCATTTAATAATATCATATCATAATGTCATATCACTTATTCAAACAACTTTTGTGTCTTCCAATTGTCCCCAGGATCAAATATAAAATCTTCTGTTTGGTATTTTAAGGTCTTTGTAACCTAGGATTTCCTATGTTTCCATTCTGATTCTTTGCATCCCTCATATAGTCTGAATCCCAATGACACTTACATCTGTTTCTAGCACGCCCTCTCTTAATTCTGTTTTTTTTCACTGATTGTCCCCCATGCCTGAAACTATCTCCCCTGTTGTCTCTATAACATAACTTCTCTGATTTTCTTTTAGTATCAGTTAAAATCATACATTCTATAAGTCTGTTCTGATTCCCCCTTAATGTTACTGCCTTTCCTCTGTTCTTTATCTCAAATTTATCTTGTATATCATGAAAGGACACTGCCCAGATATATTAGAAACAGAGATTGCCAGTGAAAATAAAAAGAATTCACTAATGCATCACCTGAAAAAAAAAACACAAAATGAAAACTCCTAAAAACACCATAACCAAAACCCAGAACTTTTAGGTCAAAGAAAAAGCACTGCAAGCATTCAAAAAGAAAAGGTTCTAGTACCACAATCAGGGACATTCAACATTTAGCAGCTACATCTATAAAAGAACAATAGGCTTAAAATACAATATTCTAAAAAGCAAATGGTAAAGGTTTAAATCAATACTAAATTATCCAGAAAAAAAAAAAAAACATTTTATCCCATGGGGTTGGGAGATGGGAGAAGAGAGGAGTTTCTTTTAATGAAATAAAAAACTTCTCAGCTTTCCTTTTGAAGCTGACCAGAATTTCAAATTATAAAGACTAGAGTAAAGAGAAACATAAAAAGATAAATAGAAGCAAGTATTCAGAAGTGGCTTCATAAGGATGAAATTCTCCTCATTCTGTGGGGAAAATTTCTCCTAAAATGGTAATGATAACAGAGGACATAAAGGGAATAAAGTAAAATGGAGGACTTTGGAGTATATTTATTTGTTATTTTGTGATGATCTTTTAAAACAAAAAGAAATGGAAAGGGGAAAGAATACACTAGGGGGAAAATGAATAGGAAAAGATAAATCTCACATAAATGGAGAATACAAATAGAAGTTTTTACAAAAAAGGAAATAGTGTGGGGAATTGGCATCATTTGAAACTCACTTTGAATTGATACAGAATGAAATGAACAGGAATAGAAAACCAGTTTATACTATAATAACAACATAGTAAAAACAATTTTGAAGAATTTAAGAATTTGGTCAACATAATGATCAGTCATGATTGCAGAGGTCCTATGATTCACAGATCTGTCCAATACCTAATAGAGAAGAAATAAAAATATATACAGTGAAACATGTGTTTGGAGATATTACCAATGTGGGAGTTAGTTTTGATTTGTTGCAGTGGTTTTCTTTATTTCTTTTTATAATTAAGAGGAGAGGTAGGAGGAGAGAAACTAGCTGCTTATTAATTTAAAAAATTAAAGTTGATTTAAAAAAATAAATATTCCAGGGCAGCTAAATGATACAGTGGTTAGAGCACCAAGAGGTCCTGAGTTCAAATCCCATCTCAGATGCTTAACATTCCCCAGCTGTGTGACCTTGAGTAAGTCAGTTAACCCTAATTGCCTTACAAAAAAAGGATATACATACATACATACATACATACATACATACATACATGTAGATATAAAGATAACTACAAGATTTAGAGCTAAGGAAATTTAGAACTAAGAAGTAAGCACAGACTCTAAATTCAAAAGGCCTGGGTTCAAATCTCTTCTCTATAAATACCTCTATGACCTTATACATGCCATTTAATATTCCTGGACCTAAAATGAAAATGAAAGAATTAAACTAAATACTTTTTGAACCCCCTTCCAGGTGTAAATCTATGATATTTATAGATTTTTTACAAAGATACTGGGGTCTTTCTATTTTATTATTCTTTCTTAAGTGAATTCTGTTTTATTTGGTTCATCTGTAGTGTTTTGAGACTGTGTTATTCCACTTTTTGTTGAGGTGGGGAGCAGTGTTTGGTTTGTTTTTTCTCAAGTGAAAATTCTGAAATTGCAAATCTTCCTTCAGGAGCTAGGAAAAAGAACTAGTGAGGCAGAGCCAGAGATGAGAAGTTGAGGATGTGCATGGAACAGCAGTAGTGAGTGGAAACATATGGTGGCAATGGCATCAAGCCAGAGTTCTCAGAGATGGAATTGGCCATTGGGATTTTTCTCACTCAGATTTTTTTATGCCACATCTGCCCACGGAGCACAGGGGAAGGAAGGCAGCAAATGTAGAGTTTCTCAGGAGAACCATGCTTTAAGATGCCTTGAAGGAAGGCAGCAAATGTAGAGTTTCTCAGGAGAACCATGTTTTAAGATGCCTTGAGAAGAAAACCTATTTTGCCTGCCCTGGTCAATAACTACCTCCTTTAAATATTCTGTCACCATTCTGTAGTGTGTTTAGTCTAATTCCCCTATTATTAGGGGGAGCATGGAACCATGGGATTTATAATAAGAAATGACAGAGATCCTCCAATTCAGCTACTTTGTTTTATAAGAAAAAAAAAAACTGAGCCCTATCAAGATCATAATTTTTTGTATCTGAAATAGCCTTTTGAAGTCACATCTCAATGCAATAAATAATATTACAGGGTCATGTCTACATGCCACTTTTCACTTAAAAAGCATTTTCTTCACATTGATTATATAACCAATATTTTCCTCATTTGTTATGAGAAAATAGGATCAGAGAGGTCACAACTTGGTTAGAATCACACAGGTTACAAGCTTGGGAGACATGATTTGAAACTACATCTTGCATTATTTCTGTCTTATACTGTCTCTCTGCAATCTATATCTGTGATAGGGACCAGGATGTGTAGCAGAGTTCCATTGGTACATTTGTAAAGTGACTGCCCTCAGAAGTACTATTATGCTAAGTTAAAATAAAGGACAGCAACACCTTCTAGTCATTCTTTGATGTCCTTTTCAAAGAGAACTGTTTGCCAGATACTGTGCTAAGTGCTAGGAATAAGAAGAAAGGCAAATAAGTCTTACTTATAAGGAGTTCAAAATCTATGTGAACATGTAAACAAATATATACAAACAAGGTGTATACATGATAAATTGGAGATAGAAATAAGAAACAGAGAAAGTTGTCTCATAGAAATGAGATTTTAACTAAGATTTGTAGGAAGCTAGGGAATCTGGGAGTCAGAGATAAGAAAAGAAGTGATTCCAGGCCTGGTAAATGTCACTGAGGAATGCATGAAATTGGGATGTAGAGTGTATGAGAAACATTGAGAAAGCCAAGATTGCTGGATCTCAGAATATATAAGAGCATGGTAAGGTGTGAAAATATTAGAAAGTTAAGATAAAGATTAGTTTAAGAAGGACTTTGAAAACCAGGGAATTCTTTATTTGATTCTGAAAGCTAGGAAGAGTCAAAGAATGGGGATGAACAAGGTTGGAGAAGTAGATGTACAGATTACTTTGAAAACAGATTGGAGGTTGAATTGGGGAAGACTCTTTAGGCAAAAAGACCAACCATAACGCTGTTGAAATAGTTCAGATTTGAGGTGATGAGGGCCTACATAAAAATGTTTGAGGGAAATAGGGTGACTAGGAGGATGGTGGTGTGTCTGACAGTAAATTTAAGAAGAGGAGGGAATTTGGCCAGAAAAATGTTGAGTTCAGTTTTGGAGATGTTGAGTTTACAATGTCAAGGAGACATCTCATTTGAGATGTTCAATGGGGAGTTACAGACTTGAGTCTGAAAGTTAGGAGATAAGTTACATATGACTAAACAGATCTTAGAATCTGCAGCCTAGAGATGATATTTGAATCCATGGGAATTTATAAGATCACCAAGTGTGGAAGAAGAAAATTCAGGACAGGATCTTGGAAGACACTCATGGTTAGCAGGCTTGAATGAAGATCAACCAAAGGAGGCTGAGAAGATAGGTCTGTCATAAAGAATAAGAACAAAGAGAGGGTAAAGGATATCTATTATGGAGGAGAAGAGAGTGAATGACATCATTAAGCCTGCAGAAAGATCCAGAAGAATGGGGATTCTGAAAAGGCCATTTTAGATTTGACAGTTAAAACATTATTGATATTTTTGAAGAAAACTGTTTCTTTGGTTGGTAGTAAACTGTAGAGAATGAACAAAAGAGAGGGGGAAAGGAAATTAAGACATTGATGGTAAACAGCTATCTTTTTTTCTTTCTTTTCTTTTTTTTTTAAATAATAACTTTTTATTGACAAAACCTATGCCAGGGTAATTTTATTACAACGTTATCCCTTGCACTTGCTTCTGTTCCAATTTTTCCCCTCCCTCTCTCCCTCCACCCCCTCCCCTAGATGGCAAGCAGTCCTATATATGTTAAATGTGTTGCAGTATATCTTAGATACAATATATGTTTGCAGAACCGAACAGTTCTCTTGTTGCACAGGGAGAATTGGATTCAGAAGATATAAATAACCCAGGAAGAAAAACAAAAATGCAAATAGTTTACATTCATTTCCCAGTGTTCTTTCTTTGGGTGTAGCTGCTTCTGTCCATCATTGTTCAATTGAAATGGAGTTAGGTCTCTTTGTCAAAGAAATCCACTTCCATCAGAATACATCCTCATACAGTATTGTTGTTGAAGTGTATAATGATCTCCTGGTTCTGCTCATTTCACTTAGCATCAGTTCATGTAAGTCTCTCCAAACCTCTCTGTATTCATCCTGCTGGTCATTTCTTACAGAACAATAATATTCCATAACATTCATATACCACAATTTACCCAGCCATTCTCCAATTGATGGGCATTCATTCATTTTCCAGTTTCTAGCCACTACAAACAGGGCTGCTACAAACATTTTGGCACATACAGGTCCCTTTCCCTTCTTTAGTATTTCTTTGGGATATAAGCCCAGAAGTAACACTGCTGGATCAAAGGGTATGCACATTTTGATAACTTTTTGGGCATAATTCCAGATTGCTCTCCAGAATGGTTGGATTCGTTCACAACTCCACCAACAATGCATCAGTGTCCCAGTTTTCCCACATCCCCTCCAACATTCATCATTATTTTTCCTGTCATCTTAGCCAATCTGACAGGTATGTAGTGGTGTCTCAGAGTTGTCTTAATTTGCCTTTCTCTGATCAATAGTGATTTGGAATACTCTTTCATAGGAGTGGTAATAGTTTCAATTTCATCATCTGAAAATTGTCTGTTCATATCCTTTGACCATTTACCAATTGGAGAATGGCTTGATTTCTTATAAATTTGAGTCAATTCTCTATATATTTTGGAAATGAGGCCTTTATCAGAACCTTTAACTGTGAAGATGTTTTCCCACTTTGTTGCTTCCCTTCTAATCTTGTTTGCATTAGTTTTGGTAAACAGCTATCTTAAGGAGTTTAGTGACAAAATGGAGGAGAAATATGAGGTAATAGCCAATGGAAATTGATGGATCAAATGAGGGACTTTTGAGAATAAGGGAAACATAAGGTCATGTAAACAATAAGTAAGTAAGAAGAGACAGAGACAGCCTGGTAATGAGTGAATAATGATGACAGAATTATGTCCAACTCTTTGTGACTCAATTTTGGACTTTCTTGGCAAAGATATTGAATTGATTTGCTATTTCCTTCACTAGTTCATTTTACAAATGGGAAAACTAAGGCATACAAGCTTTAAGTGACTTACCTAGGATTATACAGCTAGAAAGTCTATGAGGTTAGATTTGAACTCACAAAAATGAGTCTTGCTGACTACAGATCTGGAACTCTATTTCCTGTGCCACAATTGCTAACATTTGCTGGATTATGGGGCAAGCAATGGGGTTCCAGAAAAATATCTACTTCTGCATCATTTGACATTAAAGCCTTCAAATATGTGAACAACAACAAAGTATGGCAAGTCCTCAAAGAGATGGGAATACCAAATCACTTTACTTGTCTCCTGAGGAATTTCTCTATGGTCCAAGAAATGATAGTTAGAGCCAAATATAAAACAAATGATTGGTTTAAGAATGGAAAAGTTGTATGACAAATCTCTATATTGTCACCTTGTTTAACTTACATGCAGAGTACATCATTGCAAAATGCTAGGCTGGATGAATCAAAAACTGACCCATGGCTAATCATAGCTATTTTTCTATGGTCTCGGGTTTTTTGTGAGTGAATAAATTGTATAGTTATTTCTAAAAGCTGTGCTTCTTACCCCTCCTTTGATGCTTAAAGAATAAAAGAGTCATAAAATTTGGTAGCAATGCCATTATTCAAATATTTCCATTTTAGTTTCAAGCTATATTCCTTATTGATATCCCTTAATGGATAAAGAGACTCCAAAATATATACCCTAGGAGACTCCCTTTCACTAAATGCTATTTCCCCAATGAACAGATTTGATGAGTGGCAAATAAACCCATTTATCAGAGTTGATAGCAAAACAGAAATTATGGAAAGTTTATATAGGAAAATATATACCAAACAATAAACAAAAAAAAATGAGTATTGGAAGAAAAATAACACAGCTCTATCAAGATAGCAAGGAAGAGAGAAAGAGAAAGAGAGAGAGAGTGTGTGTGTCTCAAATATCATTTGAAGGCATATGATCCAAAATCTTTAGTGTAGCTACAGAGAGGTGCATAATTGAGGTACCTGGTCCTCTAAAAAGGTCAGTTTTTTCCTAGAATCTTTCTTTCCCTTCAGGGACTTAAAACTAAAGTCAGAAGACTATGTTCTCAGTTTTCTCAAGTTCACAGCAAGCTGATTCCTCATATGGGTTTAGAACATTAAATAATCAATCTTCACCATGAGAATGGCCATACAAATGGCCATTAAATTATGGATTACAATGATCTCAAGTGATTCCCACAATAGCCTATTGAGATCGATATTATAATCATACCCATCTTTTTAAATGAGGAAATGTAGGCATTGTTACATTACATAAAAGACTAACTTCACACAATTAATAAATGTTTAAAGCAGAACTGGAACAAATACCTTCCTGATTCTAAGTCCAGTTACTTAATATCACTGAAGCTACATTGCCTAATTTATAATAATGGGAATAATAGCATCTATTTTAGTAGATTACAATGAGTTTTAAATGAAATAATGCAAACAAAATGCTTTATAAACTTTAAAGCAGTAGACAAATGTGAAATTATCATCATCATCATTATCAGCAGCAGCAGCAGCAGCACCAGCAGCATCCTTAACATCATCTTGTCCAATCCCTTCATTTTACAGATGTGGAAACTGAGTTCCAGAGAGGGAGTAGAGAAGGAGCAAGTGAGAACTGAAATTTGAGCCCAATCTTTTGATTCCAAAAGCAGTATTTGTTTTGTTTTTTTTTTCTACCTCATCTCTCTGCATTTCTGTCTCCGAAGTGCATATGGTTGCAGTGAACCTACTACAAATCTTTTCGAAAAACTCAGCAAATTTTCAGGTTTTTACTGCATGCATTTTTTTTTCAAAAACAGTACTTCCTTTTTTCAAACTATACTAGTATAGCCATTTCCTCATGAAGTCTCTGGTCCCCATCAAAAATCTAACCAACAAAACAATGAAAAAAGCAGCTCACTAGAGGGGAAATCCCAGGGAGAATAATTGGCCAAGGAGACCATCTGCTACTCTGAAATGCCATGTGCTCTGCCAACACATTCTCCTAATTAGTCACAAATTTAAAGGGTACAAAATGAGTTGGGGGAGTTGGAGAAAATTATGGCCCTGTTGATTTCCAAAAATTGGAACTGTTCTCAGATGTGTAATGGTAAAAGTGAAAATGACAGAACCAGAAAAAGCATATACATACTTCTTTGGGGAAAAAAAAATTAAATGAGAATGAATGTACCAAGAATTCTGATAAAAACCTGGAGGGAGTTATTGAGACTTGCATGTTCCTTGGCTTTTCTTCCTGTTGTTTTTTAAGTATAAAGATGACATTCTAAATTCTTCCAAGAGTCAGAGGATCAGTGGAGGAAGAGCAGTTCTCTTGTATAGTCTCTGCCTGAGATAGAGATGTTATCTATTTACGTCTTCTTTTTTCTTGTTAGATATTGAAATATAGCTGGTATCTTCCCCTTCCTGGACATCTCAATGGCATTATTGGAGATATGAATATGTCACTAATGGGAGAGGGAAAACAAGCCAAAATAAGATGGAGAGAGAGAGAGAGGAGGTGGGAGAGAGGAGGGAGGAAGAGGAAGAGAGAGGGAGAGGCAAGAGAGAAGGAGAGAGGGGGGAGGGAGGGAGAGAAGAGGGAAGGAGAGAAAGAGGGAGGAAGAGAGAAGAAGAAGGAGGAAAGGAGAGAGGGGGGGAGGAGAAGGAAGGAGGGAAGGAGAGGGAGAGGAAAAGAGAGAAGGAGAGAGAGGAAAAGGAGAGCACTTGAAAAAGTTGATATGGAATTAATCAGACTGTATTAAATGGAGATAAAATAAAAATAATCAAGCACTTTCTTTGTAAACAGCACTTTAGTTGGAAGTGAATGAATGAATGAAGATTGAGAGTCATGAGGTGTGAGTTCTTCCAGTGTTTTTATTTCTCTGATAGAGTCAAAGTGTATGGAACTGATGTTTATTTATTTTTTTCTTCTGAGAAATGAATTGTGTTGAGGAAATAGTTTGTGGGATTGAGAATTTCAAAAAGCTTCTCCAAAATGGCTTTCTCCAAGACTTTAATCTCTACATATAAGGAAAAAAAAACAATCAATATTATAGGTCTCCTAGGTAATTTTTATTCCTGATTTGTCTCTTCATAATGAGAGGACAGGGGTAAAGCACTGTGCTAAGTACTGGGAGTGTACACACAAAAATGAATTCATCCCTTTTTTCAGAGAACTTGCCTTCTACTGGGATAATACAAGATATACATAGAAAAGAAAATAATAAGTACCTTAAAACAATATAGAGGGAACAGAATTGAGAGTGGGGGGTCATTAAAGACCACTGGTAGAACGTGGTACATGAATAAAACTAACTAAAGCCAGAAAAAGACTTATGTCTTTCTAGACAAAGACATAAGAGATAGCCTATACAAGGGCAGGAAAATTAAAAATGTAATTATGTGTATGGAAGAAAGTAGCTAGACATGTTTGAATCATGTAGAGTGTTTGAAGAAGAATAATGTGAAATAGTATGAAATATGGTATGAATGGTGTGTGGGATATAGAAGACCCTTACCCAAAATGATTACTCAGAGATCACTCAAAATAGAAAGCAGAAAAGATGTTTATTAAACCTCTGGAGGATGAGCCATCCCATCACAAGATAAGGGAAAGAGAAAGCTTGTGATAGGAGGGCTAAAGAATTAGTAAAGATATTCAGCTTTTATAGGTTCTGTTACAAAGGATTACATCACAAATTGGGGAGCATTGAGAAACAGGTGCCCTCTTCCCTAAATGAATTTTAAACATTGGTGCCAAAAGCAGATTATAATAGAATGCTTTCAATTTCCCTGGTTCCAAGAAGAATCATGCATCAGACCTTCAAACTTCAGATTACTGAGCTGACGACATTTAATAATCTAAATATTGATAATATTGAACAAGTATAAACATCATCATCTCTGGTTAAGTAAATATATCTAAAGTTTAAGTAAATATTGGTTAGCACATACAGTACTTATGTAGGTCACAGAGACATAGAAATAATAATTTAAAAAAAGATAAAATTCAGAAAAAGAATTTAAACATTCCTGTAAGTTCTTCACCTTATCTCTCCATTCCTCATAATGGTAAAAGTAAACTGGAGTCAGATTGTAAGGGACTGTAAATGCCAAATAGTGGAGTTTGTATTGATCCTAAAAGTGTAAAGAGTGAAATTTGACATAATTAGGAAAACAAACGTTTGTGTTTCTAAGCATATTGATTTGTTAAGCAATGCATGCCAATTGCATAACACGTCAGAACTAGACCTGTTCAGCTTGGCACTGAACCCTGAATATAGAAGGAGACAGATTTTATTCATTAAAAGAAAATAGTTGATAGGATATAAACCAGAATACAAGATTAGATAATTTGATTTCTAATTGAGGAAAGATTACAGGCTTTCCAAGTTGGAAGGTGTTTTCTTTGAAACAGGAAAAGAGGTGTCTCACTTCCCAAGTGATTGTATAATTAAAAGAACAAGGAAACAGAAACTATTGACGAGTACAACATTGACCAGACCATAAGACAAATGGGTTCCTTGAAATAAATAATTGTAAAATAACTCCTTGCATTAGTATTGGATCTGATTAAGATTCTGTTCGACATAACCCAAGTTTTTAAATAAAGTTCCCTAAACAACAGGTAGCTGTAGTCCAGCTTCCAATCTACACAAGGCTAAGTTCAAACACTAAAATAAAGTGTTCTTATAGTTTCCACAATTGCATAAAGTTTTCTGATGAAATGGAAATTGGATTAGACAATAATTGAAGAGAAAGGGAATTTAGCTAGATCCAGAACTGACTCTGCACAAGATGAAGTCTGTGTGATCCACTGGCATTCACTCAATTTCCGCAAATCCCTCAAAAGCTTCTTGAGCAAGAGTGAGTGGTTACATGTTCTGATCCACATTTTCAGTACACCAGTTTGGTGGCTGTGTGGAGGATGGATTGGTGTAGGATGGGGATTAGATTTAGAGCAATCACTTGGGAATTATTAAATAATAGTCCTGGAACAAGTTAAGTAGTGAATCTGTGGGTTGAGAGAATGAAGTGAGTGAAGATACATTCTAGAGATACAACTGGATAAATTTAACAACTGATTACCCATCTCAGAAACCTGGGAGATTAGAAGGATGATGGTACTCTCAAAAGAAGTAGGAAAATAAAGAGCAATGGTAGGATTAGGAAGACAATGAGGGCTACTTTAGAAATTGTGAATTTGTGGTGTATAAGGTACATCCAACTGGAGATGGAGCTGGAAATTAGTGATATAGAAGTTTGCTTTGGAAGCCATCTATATAGAAATAATAATGGAACCTAGGGAAACTGAATGAGATATATAGAAAGAAAATGGAAGAGGGTTTAGTTAAGTGTAAAGAGTGAAATCTGAAATAACTAGAGAAACAAAAGTTTGTTTTTTCTGAGCATATTGATTTGTTAAGCAATGCATGCCAATTGCATAAAACATCAGAACCAGGCCTGGTGTAGGGTGTAGGACACCCTATGTAGGGTGTGGGACATTCAAAAGAACAACTGAGATTGAATAGCTAAATATATATGAGGAAAATTTCTACCAAACAATACCATTAAAACCTCCAGAGGAGAGAACATCTAGGTAGCAGTCAGCTATAAGGCATTAGGCAGTAGAGAGCTGCAGAAAGGGCAAGAAGATGATGACTTAAAAAATTAAAAGATTACGGTAACTTCTGAGAAAAAAAAAATCAAGTAGAGTGGTTGGGTAAGAAACCAGATTACAGGGAATAGAAAAGTGAGCCTGAGGCAAGGAAGTAAAGAAACAAGAATAAGAGCTTTTTTCCAGGCATTTGGCTGTGAAAAGAAAGAAAGATATATAAGATAACTTGAAGCAGTGGCAAGGCAGAAAGATTTTTAAGGATGAAAGAGAGCTGCCTTGTTTGTAAGTAGGAGGGAAGAAACTGGAGAATAAAGTCACGAGTGGGAGGCTTACTAGATAGCAGGCTCTCCTGCTAGATGCTCCAGAACTAACTCTCCAGGTCACATCCTTAACCCTGCCACCCTGCTCCCCAACAGCACTCAGTGAGGAGACATGAATTCATAATTCATAATAGATTCTGTCTACTTCAGCCCACCTGACTTAAAGGACATTCCTCTTGACAATCCAGATGGTGAATGGTTTACAGATGGGTCAAGCTTTCTTGAAAATGGGGAAAGAAAGGCAAATTATTCAGCGGTGACTCTCAATTACACACTAGAAGCTAAGCCACTGCCTCCTGGAACTTCTGCCAAGAAGGCTGAATTTATTGTCCGAAGCAGAGCTTTGAAACTGGGGAAGGGAATGAGAGTTAATATCTACACTGACTCCAAATGTGCTTTTCATATTTTGCATACTTGTGGGGCTATATGGAAAGAGAAGGGTCTTTTGACAGGAAAGAATTCTCCCATTAACATGGAGGAGAAATTCTACAGTTATTGCAAGCTGCCCATGAACCCAGAGAGGTTTCAGTCATATTTTGTAAAGGACAACAGAAGGGAGATTCACTTTAGGCCAAGGGGAATAGGTTTGCAGCTGCTAAAATTGCTGCCTATTTACCTCTGACCATGGCACCTTTAATTCCCCGCCTCTCTGATTCTTATATTCCTTCCTATAGTTCAAAGAAAAAAAGCCCTTGCAGAAGAAAGGGTGTACATCTTTTCTCCTTCTGGCTGGTTTCAAACATCCTCAAACCAACTCTTAGTCCCAGAGGCCAGTCAGTGGAAACTTATCTTTGGTTTTCATTAGACCACACACCTGAGAAGAAATGCTCTCCAATCCCTCGTGAAATATATTTTCACTGGTCACAAGTTGGGAGAAACAATCAGGCAGATTTGCCAGGTCTGCCCAGTTTGTGCTCAAGTAAATCCTGAGGGAGCTATTAGACCTCCCTCTCTCCTGTTCTCTGTTCAGAAAAAGAGCACATACCCAGGGGAAAACTGGCAAATAGACTTTATGCATATATCCCCTTGTAGAGGTTTAAAATTGCTTTGGTCTTTGTTGACATCTTTACTAATTGGGTAGAAGTTTTTCCCTGCAGGACTGAGAAGGCACTGAAGACATTAAGGCACTTGCTAAGCCTGTTTAACTCCTTGCAGAGAGGCAAATAGTCCAGCTTTTACTTCTCAGGTATTTCAGAGTACTCCTGTGAGCACTCCGGGAAAAGAAGGGTGAAGTTGTCTGCATCCTTCTTTCCCTCACTCTCACTCTCACTCTCCTACCTAACTTTTCCCATTCTAAGGATGAGAACTTGGCATTTTCTCTTCAACTTTTCTTGATTGTCCTTCTATGGCCCCTTCCAGAAGTTAACTCCTTAGCCTTTCAGCTAGGGAGCAAAGTGGGCAATGGGAGCATTTCAGGATTGTTGGGCTGGCCATTAGCATCCTTAAGGCAGCCCACAGATGGAAGCTATTGCATTTTTTGCAAAAGGCCCCATTCTCAAATGTCACCATCTCCACCCTGGATGATGCCCCGCTTTTAATCTGCTCCTGATATTTGTTTTCTCTAGGCTCCAACCTAGGAACTTTTAACTACTACTTCAGCTTGAAGATCATGGAACACTCCACATCTCCTGGCCTGAGCTGCTACAATCTTCAGATCTCACACTTCCCCTCCTGACCTAATACCCAGTGAAAGTAGGGACAGTACTATGACCCTTGTCAGCTTGAAACAGATACTGAAAATGAGACATTTATCCCATTACCCCGAATGAATTTGGGGGGATTGCTTGAGGGGAGGAAATGATGTAAACTGAGATTTTTTGGGAAAAAAAAGTGATGTAACTTTGGGAGGGGCTGGACTGTGCTCCCTTTAGGGAGACTCTCAAACCCCAGGAAAAGCATACCTGTCCCAGACAACAGCCTCCTCAAGTTAAGTGGTATCATTCAATTGGGGATCTTGGCCTGAGGCAGTCAATAGTTCTATTGAGTGGCTCAAACTGCTCCCTAGCCCCCAGGCCAAGATTTATCCAATATAATCAGGGGTCTATTAATTCACCTTTGCCAAATTCCTAATCAGGAGTTTTGCCTGCTATGAAGCTTCCTTCTTAGTGAATAATAAAAATCCCTTTTTGCCATACAGATTTTGAGGTTTTAAATTCTTTCACATAGGACCTGCACCTCCCTAGAGAGGATTTCCTACCCCCAATTCTCACACTTCATCATTTGGTTGCCTGATCTCCTTTGTACCTCATTAGTGTGAGTTATGAACAGATTTAAAAGGGAAAACAAACCTCAGGAGTTTGACATAACTTGGATTTCTAACTGGATACATAAAGATGGGGCTATCTGGGACCTCCACAGAAGGTGGGACTATAAGGTTGAATTGATCCTTATCAGTGCCCTTCCCTGCTTAGCTCAGAGAGTAATTATATCATTATTTCAGACTCTCTTGGCTGACCCCACCTAGTGACCTAAGACCTCATCAAAAGTGTAGCTCTTGACAGAAGAGGAATTTGAACTGAGAGCTTAAGAAGTTTGAGGGAGTTAACAAAATAGGTATCGGGATCTCTAAGCATGAGATCAGGGCTACAGTACTGAGGGAGATGGAAATAAAGAGTCACACTGCATGAAACAGGAATAAGAATGTCCCAGCAGCCAATAAATAAAAAGAAGCCAGAATCTGGAAAGAGTGATAGAGACAGATGGAACGAACCTCAGAAGAGAAGATGATTTAGAGAAATGGCAGCAGAAGGAGGTTCTGAAAGTGACAGTGAGGATTAAGTACAGTCTAAACATATCCCTGTTCTTTGCCCAATAAATCTGGGTGGAGTGGGGAAGGAGAAAGTACAAAGAAAGTATTGGATGACCAGGGATAGGGCCTCTTCAAGAGCCAAGTCACCATCAGCACAAGATGAAAGGCGTGTGAAAGAGAGCTTTTCCAGAATTTGTAACCAAAGATGAACTAGAGATCATTATTGATCATAAAATAGAAATTTTTGATTGTATCAAATTAAAAAGCCTTTCTACAAACAAAATTAATGCAAACAAGATTAAAAGGGAAGCAACAAACTGGGAACACATTTTCACAGTTAAAGGCTCTGAGAAAGGCCTCATTTCCAAAATATATAGAGAATTGACTCAAATTTATAAGAAATCAAGCCATTCTCCAATTGATAAATGGTCAAAGGATATGAACAGACAATTTTCAGATGATGAAATTGAAACTATTACTACTCATATGAAAGAGTGTTCCAAATCACTATTGATCAGAGAAATTCAAATTAAGACAACTCTGAGATATCACTACACACCTGGCAGATTGGCTAAGATGATAGGAAAAAATAATGATGAATGTTGGAGGGGATGTGGGAAAACTGGGACACTGATGCATTATTGGTGGAGTTGTGAATGAATTCAACCATTCTGGAGAGCAATCTGGAATTATGCCCCAAAAGTTATCAAACTGTGCATACCCTCTGATCCAGCAATGCTACTACTGGGCTTATACTCCAAAGAGATACTAAAGAAGGGAAAGGGACGTCTATGTGCTAAAATGTTTGTGGCAGCCTTGTTTGTAGTGGCTAGAAACTGGAAAATGAATGGATGCCCATCAATTGGAGAATGGTTGGGTAAATTGTGGTATATGAATTTTATGGAATATTATTGTTCTGTAAGAAATGACCAGCAGGATGAATACAGAGAGGCCTGGAGAGACTTACATGAACTGATGCTAAGTGAAATGAGCAGAACCAGGAGATCATTATATTTTTCAACAACGATACTGTATGAGGATGTATTATGATGGAAGTGGATTTCTTTGACAAAGAGAAGATCTAACTCAGTTTTTATTGATCAAGGATGGACAGAAGCAGCTACACCCAAAGAAAGAACACTGGGAAATGAATGTAAACTGTTTGCATTTTTGTTTTTCTTTCCAGGTTATTTTTACCTTCTGAATCCAACTCTTCCTGTACAACAACAGAACTATTTGGTTCTGTACATATATATTGTATCTAGGAAATACTGTGACATATTTAACATATATAGGACTGTTTGCCATCTGAGGGGGGGGGTGAAGGGAGGGAGGGGAAAAGTCGGAAGAGAAGTGAGCAAGGGATAATGTAAAAAATGCCTGGGTACCAGGCATGAGTTCTGTCAATAAAAAAAGTTATTATTATTTTAAAAAAGAAAAAGAAAAAGAAAAAAGAGAGCTCTTCCAGTAGAAACTCCTATGATCATAGAAAAGAATTAATATTGTCCCTCTGAGAGCAGAAGCCAGAGAGCAAGCAAAAGAATTATGTTAATTATGCAAAGTCATGGGAGCAGAAAAGAATACACAAATATTCCAAAATGCCTCACTAAGGGCTGAAGCCTCCAAAAAAAGGCTCTCTCAACTTATCATTTTGGACATACATAATGAATGTCAGTTACCAGAAAGTTCATAATCACTTACTAGTGAAATTTGTTTATTTTATAAATCACTCCTAACAGACATGAAAATCTTCCCACCCACCCCCATCCTTTCTTTTTTTTTTTTTTCAAATGCCTGGCAGGCTTCTTGTATTGAGTGATCTGCCTGGCAATGAGGAAAACCAGTCATGAAGCTTCTTTCAGTAAATTGCTTCAAGAATTATTCTAAGCTATTAGCTGTCTCTGAATTTAGAAGTTTATAAAGTTTCCAAACTGTAGCTGTACTTCAGAAATGGTATTTCCTTAATAGTATGGGGGTTGCTAGTTTAGAATAATCAGCAAGTGTTGGTTAAGCCTTTGCTGCTATTAGTGCCAGGCACTATTCTAAGAACTGGGGGACAGGAATTCAAAAGCAAAAAGAATCCTTACCCTTGATTCCCCTACATTCTAATAAAGAAATAGCCCATGGCAAGGAAAGATAACCAGGGTGGCCTGGTGATTGGAACTTTACTGAAACAATTTTTCTGGATATGTAATTATGAATCATAACCAACTAACCTCAGGGTAAAAGTTTTTTTCAGGGTAGCTAGGCAATGGGTAAGTAGGAAATGGACATATTGATATATAGTTATGTAGAGAATAAATCCAATATAATTAAATACAAAGTTGTTCTTCATCCTCCATTTTCAAAAAGGATCAATGACAACATGACATTGGGGTAAAATAATAATGATGTCTTGACTTTAATTGGATTCAAGTGAGATAGAGTTGCACAGTCTCACTGTATCTTCCAAGGTCATCAAATTCTAGTGGAAGAAAAAAAAAGGTAAGATGACAGGTTATAGTCTAAGATAGAGTTGATGTTCTTAGTATCTTCCATATCTGATTAAGCTCCAAGTACTTCACAAAGCCTGCTTCAACTTCTTTCCAAGTTATTGGAACAAAAAATTCTCATCCTCCCATTCCACCAAGGAAAATCTTTACATGCTTTAGGTAGACATCCCTTTCCTCATCAATGGGTCTGAAGCTTGTGTGTTTCCCTTCTATCTGATTTAGGTTTACTGGGTACATATGAGACAGCTTCTTGGAGCCACAGGTGGGAAGTGAGTGCTAAATGGACCCCAGAGGTAGATAAACAGAACTCATCAGGAAAAGGATTCAGCAAGTTCTCATGCTAAAGGTGCTACTTTTTCCTGAACACTTCATGTATCCCTGAATACAATGCAGTTAGGAAAAAAATGCTACCATATAGAAGGATCAGGAAAGACTTTATTCAAAGGGTGATACTTTAGCTGAATCTTGAAGGAAGTAGGAGGATTCTATGAGATGTTGGTGAGAAATGAGTGCTTTCTTGGCATGGGGAAATAGCCAATGCACAGGCATGTCAACAATAGATGGAGTACTGGTCAGAGTGTGGGAAAAGAAGTAATTTTAATGGGCTTAAAAACATAAATAGGGACCAGGTTATGATGGACTATAAAGCCAAAGAGAAGAGTTAATATTTTGTGCTCTATGACCACAGAAATTTAGAACAGAAAAGAACCTTCAAAGACCCTTGGCCTTTGCCTTTAAAGATCACTTTGTCCAAATCCTTCATTTAATAAGTGAGGAAAATGGGATCCAGAAAAAGAAAGTGATTTTGCCAAAATTCCTATAGTTGGCCAGTGACAGATCAAAGACTAATAGCCTCTTCTGATCTATGCCCAATATATTCTGGATTGTATAGAATGGCAAACAATGGAGCCAGTCTGAGACAAACTTCTGAAGAGCACCTTTTGTCTTCAGTGCTTTTCTACCTTCTTTTCCCCTTTTGTCACTTCCCCATTTAGTCCCTTTTAATCTCTCCATTCTCAACAATAGTATCCAAGGACTAGAGTAAAACAGAGGAAAAACATTAAGTCCAAAGTGACTATACTAATTTGATAAATTATAATTTTTATGGAACTATCCAATTGAATGAAATTTCCCTGGGTGATACAGTAGATAGAATATGCTATCTGTAGTCAGAAGACTTGTGTTCAAATATAGCCTTAGATACTTATTTATTTGTGGCACAGGTAATAAGTAGCAAAACTAGGATTTGATTCCAGACGCTTTTGCTCCAAATTCATCACAACAGTTGTTTCTGACTTGACGCTGCAAGTGTGAAGAAATGTGCCCTAACCACTATTGACAGTGTAGGTAAGGAGCCAGAAATTGAAGTCAGAGAAGCTGCTTGTAAATCTCCCTTTGGATGGGACAGAGGGAACATATTTTTTTCCTCACTAGGCTTCAGTTTCCCTATCTATAAAATGAAGGGATTAGACTAAATGATCTTCAAGGTCCCTTTGGAATCTAAACTCAATGACCTAAAAAACATCCATCCAAATTACCTTCCTTTCCTGAGCACCCATTTCCAATCTTTTTCAAGCACTATCAAGCTACCTGAATTATTTTATATCATCTTCAAACATTTCATTTTCAATCAATGAAAGATTTTTTAAAATCCAAGATAATTTACTTAAAGCCTTCTAATTCATTTCTTAAAAGAATGAATATGTTATTTTCTCTATTATAAATACCCAAATTAACTATAAAGGACATATGAAGAAAGACACTATTTGCAACAAGAGAAAGAACTGATAAGTGAAGGAATACATAGAACAATTTTACATAATATTTGCATCTATATGGATATATCTACATATATATGTATATTGTGAATATTGTGAAAATTGTGAATATTGTGAATATACAAATATATAGTTATACATATGTATCTCTATAGAAAGATATATATAGAAATATACATACACACAATATACATACTTATATACATATATTTATATGTATGTATATATGTGTATATGTATATATGTCTATGCATACACACACACGTGTGTGTGTGTGTGTGCCTATTTATGTCTAATGGTAACCATTTCTAGAGTAGCGGGGAGGAAGGAAAGAAAAAAAAAAAAGAAATTTACATGATAATTTATATATGTGTGTGTGTGTGCATAAGAAATCATAATTGTACACAATATATTTATAGTTTTATGTGCTGTTATATTTGTTATACGATATTATACAAGCTATGCTTGTTTTATTCCATAAATTAATTAATTAATTTTAAAGATATTGTCTAGGGCTTGTTCTACTTATTGTAATATATGGAGCATGTAGTAGAAGCTTTTTTTCCATTTAAAAAGGTAAATTCAAGGCAATTTCATTCATTTTATCATAAATTCTTTCTCAATATTTCTAATAACTTCTCTGAAGTTAGGAATGAAACTGTCTTTATGTACTCCGGTTTCTTTTTCCAGATTACACATAGACTTAAGTATTGTGCTAAAAGAGATCCTGAAGGACAAGAGGCTTGGTTTAAACATAAACTTGTATTTAGGTTATTTGTAGGAGAATGTATTAGAATGAATGATATTAAGGGCAGAGTCAAAAATAAAATAGCAAGATTTGCCTACCTGAGTATGCACTACAAAATGTGCCTGAAATAGTCAATGAATTCATTTGATGATCTGCAGAAAGAGAGACCTGAGACAAAGTTTTATTCTGTGAAAGAGCCTAATTCATCACTAAGTCATTGTATATGAGATTGCCACTGAAAGGAAAAAGCCAGGTAGGGCTGGTGGCTGAAAGTCACCTAAGATTTAGCCACTGAAATTGGGAGTGGGAGGGATAAGAAGAAGCCATCTGGCCACTATCTATTTTAACTAATTGCTCTTGCTAAGCAGATGCTAAGCCCAATTGTTTCTACCCACTAAAAGAATGCAAGTGATACCAACACCTTTTTTTTTTTTTTTAAGAAAGGAGTGTTAATATCTTTTGTTTTTACATTATCTTCATTCCCAAAATGCCCCTTACCTTTGCCCAAAGAACCATTCATTAGATCCAAGAAGTAAAAGAAACAGAGAGAGAGAGAGAGAGAGAAAGAGAGAGAGAGAGAGAGAGAGAGAGAGAGAGAGAGAGAGAGAGAGAGAGAGAGAGAGAGAGAGAGAGAGAGAGAGAGAGAGAGAAGCCATTCAGCAAAGTTAACCAATATATCAAATCACACCTGGGCTCTACCACAGGGCTCTTTTCTGAAGCTAATTTTGTTTTTTTAGTTACATAGCATGCAACTTTGACTTGTCTTGTAGAAATTGTTCTTTTCATTTATATTGTGGTGATGTGTATACTATTTTCCTGGTTCTGCTTATTTCTATCTGCAGCATTTTTTTTATCAGTCTTTCTATGTTCTTCTGAGTTTTTCATATTTTTTTTTTGTTTCTTATGGTTCAGTAATATCAAATAACATTTATATTTGAGATGCATAGGGTGTTCAGGAGATCCTGCACCTCTGGAATGAGAGCTTCCCAAGTTCTTTTTTAGTGTTCTTGTCTACCTTTGGAGTCCAATTTCACTCAAGTTTCACCTGTGGCTCCAAGAAGCTGCAGCAGGCACAGTATATACACCCTTGTAAAACCATCTCAGAAGAAGCTAAATCAGGTTGAAGATAACTAACAAGCAGTATTAGTTAGGAGATTGTTCACCCCAAATTTATGAAGACTTTTCTGGGTGATAAGGACAGGTGAGAAAATTTGTTTCAACAGCCACTAAGGCAGCTAGAGCAGGCACTGAGAAGCACTTAGAACTCAAATCTCAAAAATGTCAAGGTCACTGCATCCCAGGCCATTGCTAGTCATGCTGACTTTTGGCATGCCATTGAACTCTAATGATTAGAAGAAAAGGGGAGTGTGATGATTTTGTGCAACTCTGCCTCACTTAAATTCAATTTACAAACAAGTCAAGATATCACTTCTGTTGTCATTGTTTCTCTTTGAAAAAGAAGGATAAACAACAATATGGTATTTAATTGCTTCCTTCCCTTCCCAGTGCACTGCCCATTAATGGTCAATGCACTTTATTTCCAATTCCTCACAACTACAAAAGTGAGGAAATTTCCCTGGGTAAAGTGGGTTTAAATCTCAGCTCTCCCACTAACCAGCTGTGTGACTTCAAGAAGGTGGCTTCCCTTCCTTGAGTCTTAGTTCCCTTATCTACAAAATAAAGGGACTGCATTGGGATGATTCATAGAATTCCTTTAACATTTTTATTCAATTATTCTATTCTTTCTTCACATTGGCCATGCCTATAATCAACACAGCAATTCTGTCTTGACACAAGACAACTCCACTAGAAAATAATCAGTCTTTCTCTTAGCAGCCCAGCAGGGAACCCATAGGGTCCTAGACCAACAATTTGCCAGCATTCTTAATAAATCAGCATGCTGCAGTGAAGGGAGCATTGATTCTGGAGTTGGTGAAGCTGTAGTAAAATCTCATTCTGACACCAAATTTCTATGTGACCCTGGGCAAATGCCAACTACCAGGATCTTTGCTTCTCCATTTGTAAAAACAATGGGGCTGGGAGAGATTTAAGGTCCATGGCCTCTAAAATCCCTTCCAGCTCCGGACTGTAGTATCCTTTATTCTTACATTCTATGATCCATAACATGATGTGACAAGTGCATGAGAGGTGAAAAATAAAAGGCAATGTAAAGGCTGAAAAAAAAAAGTTATAACTGACAGAGGGAATTAGGGAAAGTTTGTGAAGGAGATGGTGTATGAGTTGGGCTTCAAAAGATAGGAAGAAATTAAATAAGGGAAGAGAGGGAGGATATTTCAGGTATATAGAATAATGTACAGAAAGTTTCAGAGGTAGAAGAATTAAGGACATGAACAGGGCATATCAAGTTGACCATTTCCCATGTAGCATAGATAAAATGAAAATGAAGAATGTGAGATAAGGTTGAAAATATAGATCAACTCCAGAGTGTGAAAGACCTTATATGCCAGGGAATGTTTGAGATTTAATTGGTAGGCAATGGGAAACCACTGATGATTTTTGATCAGAGGAGTATCATGATGAAACTTCTGAAATTTCAAATAACAAGAACATGGAAATTACATAGAGAATTTTTTTGAAAGGAAACTTGAAGATTAGAGTCTGAGACCTCATCTCCCCATTTTACAGAGGAGTAAATTATCAAGTTATCTAGGTATATGTCTTATCTGCCTTACAAGAAGGCACAGATCCCTATCTTATAGAAACTTTGAATCTTCACCAGTACCTTAAAGAAATGGGTACTATAGGAAGGAAGGAAGGAAGGAAGGAAGGAAGGAAGGAAGGAAGGAAGGAAGGAAGGAAGGAAGGAAGGAAGGAAGGAAGGAAGGAAGGAAGGAAGGAAAAAATGGAATGGAGGCAGGGAGGGAGGGAGGGAGGGAAGGGAAGGGAAGAAAAGGGAAGAGAAGGGAAGAGAGGAAGAGAGGGCTAGAAAAAAAGGAATTGTTGGCTAGAAGGCAGGAATGAGTGGAGTGGTAGATAGATGGATGGATATTTAAATCAATGGATGGATGGACTGATGGATGGATGGATTGGTGCCATTCTGCTCTCTGGTCCCCACGTGACTGAATCTCAAATTAAAAACTTAGTCCCAGATGCAAATTGAGTCATCTGTGCACACAATAAGGCCTTCTCATAACATCCCATCATAAATCCATGGGACTTTGGTCCAAAATTTTCTCAATACATTTAAAAACGAGTTCAAGAAGAAAACTAGGGAAAACTATAGAAAATAGGAAAGTCCCTTCAGTGATTCCAGGATATAAACTTGGTACTTTCTAGAGACTTATGGGAACTAAACAACCCACTGTGGTCTGAGACACTTAGATGAATTATTTCCAGATATATGTGTATAAAGATAGTTGTAATGGCTTTTTTGTAGTAGCAAAAAATTGGAAATTGAAGAGGTACACATCAATTGTAGAATGCTAAACAAGTTGTGGTATTATGATTGTGAAGGAATACTATTATGTTATAAAAAATGATGACCTATGGGTGATTTCAGAAAAATCTGTGAAGACCTTTATGAACTAGTGAAGTGTGCACGAGGAAAAAACACTCCATCAGCCAGCAGCATACCATCAAAGCTATTGCTCTTCAGCTACTTAAGGAGTATACTCCAATTCTGAGCAAAAACTCTGACAAGGTATAGTTTTGCCAAAGGACCATCAAACCTCTTGAAAAGTTCCAGGAAGGAGATATTCATCCTTTTCAAAGAAAGCTAATTGCAACTCTAATTGTGAAGTTCTTCCATACACATATTCAGTAAACACACACACACACACACACAAATCCAACCTTTTTCTGTCTTTCTTTTTTCTTCTCCCTTCACCCTCTGTCTTTCACACACATACACACACACACACACACACACACACACACACACACACACACACTTCTTCACAGTAGACTGTCCATTGATTAGTTATGTTCTGTAGAGCTAAGTAAAACATTTAACTTTTCTCCCTTATTATACTTTCTGTCACAACATCATAATCCCACATATTTGAAGGATTATCGCACAAAGGGAAGGAACACTAGTTTTATAGAGCTTGATAAAAGCTAGTTGGAAGTTACAGATAGATTTTAGCACGTTAATGAACTTTATAACAATGACACCTGTCCAATAATGAGACAAATAATATTGATTCAACCTAAGTTAATGAACATTTAATAAGTATCTAGTACATACTGGCAACTATACCAATACTGGATAAAAAAATGTCAGTGAAATCGAAGAAAGGATACCTATGTTAATAGGACTTTGGATTAAGACTTAAAAGTCTCTATAGATGGGTTAGGGAAAGACAGACATTTTAATACAATGTTGATAGAATTGTGCATTGGCCCAATCATACTAAAAAGCAAATTGAAATTAAACTACAATGGGGACTAAAATGTCCATATCCTTTGACCCAGAGATTTAGCCCTGGGAAAATATTTCAAGGAACAGAAAGATCCAAAATGCATAAAAATGAGAGAGAGAATTATATCTATGCATATTATATATATATATTTTTTATGTATGTAGATATAGATATATATCTGTGTTTGTGTCTATATATATAATAGAGGGCTTAAAGCAAATAGATGTTTTGTAATTGGGAAATAACTATAAGTTTTGCTGCAAAAACACAATAGGATATTATTGCATAATTTAAAGCAATGAACATAAAAAAATTCTGACTTTAGCAAATACATATTAAGTAAAATGAAAATAATGCAGAATGATTATGAATGAACAAAGCAAAAAACCTGAAATGGAATGCTGTGTAATGACGAAGCTTAACCCCAATGAAAAGAAAATAAAATGAGTCTCCCTCTGTTCATTTTGAAGTTATAGAACATAGTGTATGCTGAAAGATTCCATTGATATGTTGATTAGTTTTATTGAACTCCTCCCCCTCATTATTCTTTGTTAAAAGGAGTAGCTATCTATAGTAGGAAGGGAAAAGGAATATATTTGTAAGGGACATGATGTTAAAAAACAAAAATATATTAGTACAATAAAAAGTCCTATATGTCTACTATACCTAAAGTCTTACTTAAGTGTCTACCTATTTATGAAGTGAAGAATCTTACCTTCCATAAGCATTCTTGACTCTGAAAAGTATTTCTTTTTAAATATAAACTATCCACATTTTCTATTCAATCATCATGGAATTCCCCAAGATGAGTCATATGGCTATGAAATTATCAGACTCAGAACTAGGAATAACTTTTATGATCATCTAATCTAATCACTCATTTGATAAATCAGGAAACAGATTGAGAGAAACAATTTTCCAAAAGTCACACACAGTAAGAAGTGACAGAACCTGGATTTGAATTCAGGCATCCTGATTACAAATTCAGTGTTATATCGAATTGTTATGTCTATTCATTATATCAAATCATATTGAATCAGTGACCAATCATTTTTCATGCCACTCTGAACTGGTTAAAATAAAAGATCTTGACATGAATGAATAAATAAATGAGTGAACAAAAAAAAAAAAAGTGTTTCCTATATAGAAAACACTGGCCATGCAAATTAAAAAAATAAGATAATCCCTGCTCTCAAGTGGTTACATTTTAATGAGGGAGAGAAGAAGGAAGGTTTAGCTGTAAGTAGATGGAAATTTCTCAAATTCCTTAGGTATAGGAGCAAAGCAAATGAAAATGCATCTTCTTTAATGCCCTTTCTACTGATAAAATCATATGACTTCTATGGGAATTGTTTCATGGGATGGCTGCGGCAAGATTTGGTCTGTAAATAAAACCCATGGTCCAGAGAGGCTGTTGTCACTCCCACCGATTTATCTGCCCATTAACAGAAGTTGGTCAGCTGTTGGTGCCTGTCATGTGAGAAAGAGAATGTTACAGGATAAGATTGAAAATACTCAAGTAACGCTTAATTACAAGGAAGGGAAAAAATCATCAAGAAAGTGTTCAGGAAAACAAGATCCCATATCCAGTGAATGCTTCCTGATTTTGCAAAGATCCAAGATAAGGAGTTCTTTCCTTATTCTTGGGCTTGGGTGATGGAGTATAAAATGGAATCATGTGTAGCCAATTCCTAAGGAAACAATCTTATATAGGTCAGCTCTATCTTCCTCTCTCTATCATTGCAACATTTTCCTTTTTCAGCCCAGGTCTAAACAGTAAAGTCTCTCATCCAGCTTTAATAAAGTTATCTGGCTTGTGGCCACACAAAGCAGATGGCACTCCAGATTATAGCTGATTTTCTAGGGAAAAGCCATAGGGTGGAGACCTTTGCTTTGGGAGAAAGGAAAACAAAAAATGATAACAGAAGGAAGTGAGGCTGCTTTGCAACTCAAGAATTCATCTTTTATCAGGCAGAAATAATTCAGGGCTGCAGGAATCAAATTAAATCCTTAATATCATATTCAAATGATGCCTTTTTTGGTGGCATTATTACAAAAAATTCCATTGGTGACCTCTATTGGTGATGGTAACATATCAATAAATCATAGTCATCAAAATACAATCCTCCTGAGACTAACTGGGAAAGATTTTTCAGGCACAAAATCAAACAGGAATGTCATATCCAGTAGGAAGCCATGAGTGAGAATTAAGGACAGAGCAGTTTTGTAGTTCTATTTTTGTTGTTATTTACAAAAAGCAACAGGGTATTGGATAAGCCTCAGATTTCCAGAACCTTTTATAAGATTATAGTATTCAAAGATTGTATGTCAGAGAGAGTGGTGGGTTTAAAATCAAAAAGATTCATCTTTGTGAATTCAAATTTGGCCTCAGACACTTATGACCCTTAGGCAAGTTGTTTAATTCTGTTTGCCTCAGTTCCTCACCTATGAAATGAACTAGAAAAGGAAATAGCAAACCATTTCACAATCTTTGCCAAGAACATCTCAAATGAGGTCATGGAGCATTGGGCATGACTGAAACAAATTAGCACTAACAAAAAAACGTGAAGGGTCAGAGAATCAGAGTACCCTAGTTTTAAAGCTGGAAGATCATCTATTAGGACATTAGAACATAGACTATCACAGCTGGAAGGAGACTTCAAGTAATTTAAATGGATGTCATGAGACTAAAATGAGATAAGAACTTTGTAAAGATTAAATTGATATATAAATACGATTTATTATTATCATCATCAATCATCATCATTCTTTGCCTTCAGTAACCAAGCCTCTATTCAGATGTCTTTATTCTTTAAATCTACTGTAACTCTTGGCAACCTCAATCAATATAGGGATGTGCTAGTGAATGTTTAACAATACTCCCTTAAAATAGTATGTAAACACTTAAAATTTAATTAGCATTATTAACATTTTCTTACCTCTAGATAATCAACAAAACAATAAATCAACTCTAATTGATTACTGACTTCTGAAGTATAAATATCACCCTGAAAGTTCAAAATTTAGCTCTCAGAACAATTGTCAGAACTGACCTCTGCATGTCCCTGGATGTAGTTCAAACCTTCATTTTACAGATAGGGAAACTAAGGTCTCTCCAAATTATTTGTAGTCAATAAATCAAATCAACAAGCATTATTAAATGCCTACTATGTGCTAGTCATTGCTAAGCTCTCAAGGTACAAGGAAAGGCAAAAATCAATTTCTGTCTCCAAGAAACTTGAGGTTTAATGGAAGAGACAAAATGTAAACAACTATGTATAAGCAAGCTATATCCTGGATGTGTAATTGTAGATGTATATAGTCAAAGAACTCTCTATGCCCTGGTCATCTTCACGCCTCCACCAGAAGCTATGTCATAAAAATTGTATTACTTTCTTCTCTGGAACTTTCATCCTGAGGTCCACTATCTTAAATGGTGACCACCTTTTCTAACTCTAGCAACATTATAAAGTCCAGCCATGTTGCACTTCATTTCACTCCTAAATCTAAGGCCATTTTCTCTACAGTTCCACCAACCATATCACTACATGTATCTTCCTGCCCTAATTCTGCAACCATGCTCAAACTCTACTGTTTCTTATGGAAAGGATGTATCAAACTACTTCACTCTGTCCCTACTCATCATCCTTATAACTTTCTGTGTATATTGTTTGCATATTATTGTTTGCAAATTCTCCCTTCCATTAGACTATGGACTCCTTAAGAATGTACAGTGTAATGAATGAGTCTTTTTGCCTTCCCCTACATTCACAATACATAGCAAAATACCTTGAAAAACACTTGAATTCTGGACTAAATCAACTTTCTCTAGCAGATTCTAGGAATGTGATCTCTGGTTGCATCACTAAGGAAAGCAAGGCAATAAGCTAATTCTAAGAGAACATTCTAAATGCCCTTGATTCTCCTATTGTGGACTTGTAGGAAACCTACAGTGGGCATGGTCAGGATTGCATTCAAAACTGGACACATTTTGCCCCCCTCCAAATTTTTGGATGAGGTTTTAACTCTTGAACACTGTGGCCTGTAGGTTGCAGCCTGTCTTCATGTACATGTCTTCAAATTAGAGTAAGTCCAGTAATCATTATATCACTCTAAAGAAAGAGATTAAAAATAGCAGACTCAACTAGGGGTCAAAATTATGAAAAGGAAAAAAAAGGAACATTCAATTTAACTAAAGGCTAATCCTGAGAACACCCCATTATTTTTGGATCTTGGAAGAAATTCTAAAAATATCAATTGTCCAGGGGAACTGGAAAGAGGGATTCATTCCTTTGGAAAGAAAGCAGAGCAGGAAGGATGATATATTATAAAGAACACTGGCCCTAGGGTCAGGAGACACCTGGCTCTGATTCTTATTGGCTGGGTGATTTGAGGAAAACTACTTCATGTCTCTGATCTTTGATTTCATTCTCTGGAAAATGGGAATGATACTACTTGCATTAACTCTTTCATGAGAAAGTTAAGAGGAAAGTCTTATTTTTATTTTTTTATTATGAATTTGACAAATAAAAAAATGAACATTTCTATATATAAGACCCTTTCTATTTTTTTAAATTAATTAATTAATTCGGTTTTTTTTATAACTTTTTATTGACAGTCTTTCTATAAGAAGACCCAAAAAGGGGGTAGCTAATATGAAAGCATAAATCTCTATTATACTAGAGCCAGGTTATTTTTAAAGTATATATTAAATTTAATATTTTGATATTATCTCTGTCTTAGTAGTCCATGTCTCTTTAAGAACATCCCTCTTCACTGTCCTGCTGACATTTTAAAATGTTTTCTTAAATGTTCTTTCTAGGAAGATGCTTTGTCAATCAAAAAGGGTCATATAAATGAGAACTACTATTAAATAACTTTTCTTGTTTACAAAAAAAAAAAAAAAAAAAAAAGCCTTTCTATTTAGTTGACATGGAAAGAGCAAATGAATATTTAAATTTATTCATGGTGGACAAAGATAGATTTTCCTGATCTTGAGCTGTAATGTTAACCTTTGTTTAGCCCTTAAGTGATTCCTTTTCTTGCAGCAGCTAACAGAACACTCTCCACACTTTTAAACTCTCTTTTTTTTTCCCAAGTGGTAAATAAGCCAATCAATTAACTGACAAACATTTACAAGTGGTGTTGCTATTCAGTCATGTGACCTCATTTGGGGTTTTCTTGGCAAAGATACTGGAGTGGTTCACCATTTCCTTCTCCAGACCATTTTATGAGGCAAACATGTTACAGTGACTTGCCCAGAGTCACACAACTAATAAGTATTTGAGGCCAGATTTGAATTCAAGAAGATAAGCCTTCCTGACTCCAGGCCTAATGTCTATCCACTGTGCAATTTAGCTATCCTAAAGTACCTACTGCAATATTTGATACATACAAAAAGTGAAACAAGAGCCTGTCCTTAAGGAGCTTTTTTCTTCTGCAGAGAGAAGAGAATTCATAGGTAAATGAATAAAAATAATATTTTAAAAAATACTTACTGATAGGGTAATAGCACTAACAACTGGGTAAGGAATTATAAAGACCTTTTGAGAGATATAGAATTAAATATTTATTAGATATTTACTATATGTGCTAAATTCAAGGTACCCTCTCCCCACCCCACCTCCACCCCTGGGGGAAAAAAAAATAAGACTACTCTCAAGGAGATTACATTCTAATGGAAAGTGGAGAAATGAGGAGATGGAAAGAAAATTTGGAGAGAGGAAAGAAAATAGAGAGTGAAGTGAGTTTAGTGGAGATAGCTCATAAAATGGTGATTCATTAATCATTCACCAAGAGAGAGGACCTCTAGGAAGAGGCATGTGTACACCAGGAAGACTGCTACTGATGGCCATGGAGAAGTCTAAAGAGTGAGAAGTAGAGATAGGATAGCTGGACAAGTGTCTTGAAGGACATTGGAGAAGGCAGCTAGAGATTTTAAGAAATAAAAATGAAGAAGAGGTGCTGAGATGGCTCAAAGAGGCATGGCTTCTCTTCCATGTTCCATGTCAACTTCTAGCCTTGAATTTGTAGCAATTTGGCCTGCACTCACAGGGTTGATTTGATTAATATTTATAAATATTTTGACTATTTATATCTTGATATATCTCCTTGTGGTTTCTCTGTGAGATGAGGAGAGTGGGGTCTTAAAAATACAATTAATGGAGGCCTCACCTATTTTTGCATTTCTTTGTATGTTATATATTGACATAGAGCAGGTAGAAAAAGAGCTGAACAGTTGTTCATAAATTCTGATCTTTGTGACTCTTTCTGTTATCTTACTATATGCTTGTGTAATACCTCCCATGTTGATTAATTTATGTATACCTGTTTCAAGTAAGACCCTTCAGCCCAGAGGAAGCCTTCTAACAATATCTGGTTTGGTATTCTCACCTTTCTGAGAAGTCAGAGAGGGCATGACCACCTGTGTTCTAAAACAAAAAAAAAGGAGATGTAGAGGGCAGGACTTTGGAACTTGAAAGAAGTACACTTGAAATAAGATGTTAACTCAGTGGAATTGATGATACAGTGGTTATCTAGTTTACATGTACTTAGTACTTAGCATGGTGATGTGACAGTTCTATAGTTGATGTAATAGGGTATTTAAACTGAGGACAAAGTCAGCCACAGATATTTTATCTTTGACTATTCTAGGGGCTCTCTTGCTTCTTGCACTAAGGGGGAGACTGGCAGACTGCTGGAAGAAGCTGGGGCCAGTCAATCAGACTCTGAATCAGACTGCTGGAAGAGACTGTGGAACAGACTGGTTCTGACTGGGAGACTGAAGAAGACAATAAAGACTTTGCACTTTATTCCTGACTATTTTCATGGTGATTATTCTACTGAGACCAGGACTGGTCTCAAGGCCCTCCAGAAAGCTAGCCCAGACATTACAGTTAACAATTCATGACATATTACTCAAGGTCCCTCCTGTCTCATAAACTGTCACACATCGGTCTCCAAGATTTATCAAGTCAAATCCATAGCCAATCAGAAATTTCCATTAGCCCAACAACAGCTTATACTCAAAGACATTCTCTACCTTCTACAGCAACACATTTAATTTTAGAGCAGTTCTAAACATTAAAAAGTTTTCTTTCTATAAATCAAATTCTGCTTCCCTGGATGATTTTCCTCTAATCCCATGTCTCATTGCCCCAGGCTCTGCCTATTGCATCAGAGAGAACTTTTATTTCCTCTTCTCTAGAATAGATCTTCAGATACTTGGAGATCTCAATTATTGAGGCAGTAGGGAACAATGGAAAGAATGCTGGATTTGGTGTCAGAAGGTCTGGGTTCAAAAGCTGACTGCTGACTGCTATTCAAAACCTATTTGGCCTTAGGAAAATGATTTAAATTCTTTAGGCCTCACTTTATCTATAAATTGACAGGTTTGTACTAGGACACTTTAAATTCTAAAACTATGATCTTATTTCTCTGGATTAATCCTACTCAGTTCCCTATGGAATGAGACTTTTTATCTCTTAGGTTACAAGAACTGAGAACATATAAACCATCATGTTTCTGTATACTCCAAACAAAACTCAACAGAAGATAAATCTATTTGAAATAATTACAGAATGTATAAAACATATAAGAACCTGCCCATGGTCTATACACAAACTGTATGAATACAACTACAAAACACTCTTTAAAGAAAAAAAGACAAACCTATTCAAATAATTAGAATGAGACTCCTCACTAAGTCTATTAATCTCCCTTACTCCACTTAGTTTTCTCTATTGCAAGCTAAACATTATCAATTTCATCAACTAAATTTTCTACATTATCTGAAGTCACTTTAGCATTTCCCAGACCTATACATAAGACTCCAGATGAGAAGTGACCATGATGAGGATGACATGGCTATGACCTTCTTCATTGTAGAAAATATATTTCTTTTAATACAGTTTGAAATCAAATTTCTTTTTTTTTTTAGCTGTCATGTCACACTGCTAAAACTCTCACGACTTTTACTTCCCACACAGTATTTACAGAGAATTCATTCTATCTATGTTTGCCATGTCCTTTGGACATGTCATACTTGTCATAGGATCACAAGATTTAAAATGGTGAGGAACATTTGATAACTTCTAGTACTTACCTTAATGGAAAGGGAGCTTTATTGTAACTTTATTAAAACAAACTATAACTTTATTAATTGTAAACTTATGATAATGTGAACAGAGCATGAGCTAGAGCTCGAAACAGCCTTTCTTCAGAAAAAAAAGTACAAATTAATGTTTTAAATCTGAGGAAAGATCATTTGAATAATAAATCATTTTACTTACAATTTTATCATCATCATCATTATCAATATTTTACTATATTGTACTAAGGTCTTTTATCTTTATGTTAGGTTTGTCTCCTTCCTCAAATTGACTCTTCCATTGTGACAATAACAAAAGCCTACTCCATTGTGAATGAATCCAACCATTTTGGAGAGCAATCTGGAATTATACCCCAAAAGTTATCAAACTGTGCATACCCTTTGATCCAGCAGTGCTACTACTGGACTTATACTCCAAAGAGATACTAAAGAAGAGAAAGGGACCTGTATATGCCAAAATGTTTGTGGCAGCCCTGTTTGTAGTGGCTAGAAACTGGAAAATGAATGGATGCCCATCAATTGGAGAATGGCTGGGTAAATTGTGGTATATGAATGTTATGGAATATTATTGTTCTTTAAGAAATGACCAGCAGGATGAATACAGAGAGGCTTGGAGAGATTTACACAAACTGATGCTAAGTGAAATGAGCAGAACCAGGAGATCATTATGTACTTCAACAATGATACTGTATGAGGATGTATTCTGATGGAAGTGGATTTCTTTGACAAAGAGAAGATCTAACTCAGTTTCAATTGATAAATGATGGACAGAAGCAGCTATACCCAAAGAAATAACACTGGAAATGACTGTAAACTATTTGCATTTTTGTTTTTTCATCCCAAGTTATTTCTACCTTCTGAATTCAATTCTCCCTGTTCAATTCTGCACACATATATTGTATCTAGGATACACTGTGACATATTTAACATGTATGGGACTGTATGCCATACAGGGAAAGGGGTGGAGGGAGGGAGGGGAAAAATTGGAACAGAAGTGAGTGCAAGGGATAATGTAAAAAATGCCTAGGTACCAGGCATGGGTTCTGTCAATAAAATATATATATATATATATATATATATATATAAAATTTTTATTTATTAAATTTATTTTTTAAAAAAACCTACTCCAAAGAGCACATTTTACAATGTATACAGTGTTAATTCCTACTATTCCTCTGCTTCTCAGTTACATACTCAGATTCAAATACAACCAGAGTAATGCCAAAGAACAGGAACAAAGATTATCATTAAGAAATTGACAGCAAGGTGGAGCCAAGATGGCAGAAAGGAGGCATGCTGAGCTCCCTTCTACTCTCACTTACTAATTACCTAATTCAGCCTCAGAAATAGTGCTTGACTGGTAGAGTCCACAAATATTGGGAGTACAACAAATTACAAGCCAAATATAACTTGTAAGATCACCAGAAAAGCTTTGTCTTGATGGCGAAAGCAGGGTGGGGGGTGGAGGGGGCGGGGAGCAGGGAAGGGAGGAGGCCAGTGCAGGCAGGGAGTCAGAACACGGAGGCCAGCCCATGCTGAGCTAAGCAGGGGTGGAGGGGAGGGGGACAGTCTCCGTGGATGGAGAATTTTTAGGAATATTATTGTTCTGTAAGAAATGACCAGCAGTATGAATACAGAGAGGTTTAGAGAGACTTACATGAACTGATGCTAAGTGAAATGAGCAGAACCAGGAGATCATCATACACTTCGACAACGATATTGTATGAGGACATATTTTGATGGAAGTGGATTTCTTTGACAAAGAGACCTGAGTTTCAATTGATAAATGATGGACAAAAGCAGCTACACCCAAAGAAAGAACACTGGGAAACGAATGTGAACTATCTGCATTTTTGTCTTTCTTCCCGGGTTATTTATACCTTCTGAATCCAATTCTCCCTATGCAACAAGAGAACTGTTCGGTTCTGCAAACATATATTGTATCTAGGATATACTGCAACATATCCAACATATAAAGGACTGCTTGCCATCTAGGGGAGGGGGTGGAGGGAGGGAGGGAAAAAAAAATCGGAACAGAAACGAGTGTCAATATAAAGTAATTATTAAATAAAAATTAAAAAAAAAAAAAAAGAAATGAGCAGAACCAGGAGATCATTATATACCTCAACAATGATACTATTTGAGGATGTATTCTGATGGAAGTGGATCTCTTCGATAAAGAGAGCTAATTCAGTTTCAATTGATCAAGGATGGAAGAATCAGCTACACTCAAAGAAAGAACATTGGGAAATGAATATAAACTGCTTGCATTTCTGTTTTTCTTCTTGGGTTATTTATACCTTCTGAATCCAATTCTCTCTGTGCAACAAGAAAACTGTTCGGTTCTGCACACATATATTGTATCTAGGATATACTGTAACCTATTTAACATATAAAGGACTGCTTGCCATCTCGGGGAGGGGGTAGAGGGAGGGAAAAAATCGGAACAGAAGTGAGTGTAAAGGATAATGTTGTAAAAAATTACCCTGGCATGTATTCTGTCAATAAAAAGTTTTTTAAAAAAAGAGAAAAATTTTAGGGAGGACTCTACCAGAGGTTGTCTGCTCTGCTTTAGTTAAAAAGCAGCAGATCAGCAGAGAAGTTACACAAACACCAAAGGAAGAGTGTACCCCAAAACACCAGAGTTTAACAAGACCTGGCCACACCCACCCAGCTCCAGGACCCGCTCTACAGAATAGCAGTGCAGCTGCTATGCAACTGCAGCCCACAGCTCAGGGCTTTGCCCAGGGCAGTGACACTTCTGCTGCTCAACCATCCCAAGGCAGCCACTATTCTGCACAGCAGGGCTCCACCCAGGAAATCACACTTGCTCAGAAGCATGGTCACTCTTTGCAGCCTGTTTGAAGGACACCTGTTGTCTATCTGTCCTTGTTCTATAGAACCTCCTATAGAAAGCTGAGAACCTCCTTGCCTTGAAGGCAAACCCTAAGGGCTTTAAAAAAAAAAAAAAAAGAGTAAAAAATCCAAGGGAGCTCTAACTATAGATAGCTTCTATACAGAAAGAAAGCAGATTTCCAACTATGAGGAGATTAATAACAGACAATCTCCAGACAAAACCCCAAAGGGGGATATAACCTGATCCCCATTACACAAGACTCTCCTAGGAGAAATTAGAAAAGACCTTAAAAGAGAGCTAGAAGAAAAATGGGGAAAGGAAAGAGAAACTCTGCAAGAGAGTATGGACAAGGCATATAACTCATTAAAAGAAAGATTTGATAAAGTGGGAAAAGAAAACAACTTTCTGAAATGTGAAATGGAAAAGGTAAAGAACTCCCAGGAAAGTAGGATTTGTGAATTGGGGGAAAAATAACTCATTTAAAAAAAATTAGTGAAATGGAAAAAAATTTCATAGAGCAAAACTACTCATTTAAAAACTCAATTGGATATATACAAAAAGAAGTAAAAAAAAAAGTTAATGAAGAAAATAACTCATTAAAAATCAGAACTGAACAAATAGAAATGAAGGATTCATTGAGACATCAAGAATCAGTCAAGCAAAAACAAATAAATAAATAAATAATAGAAAAAATGTTAAATATCTACTTGGAAAAACAGCAGATCTGGAAAATAGATCTAGAAGAGATCTTGGACTTCCTGAAAATTATGATGAAAAAAAGAGCCTAGAAACTATTTTACAGGAAATCATCAAGGAGAATTGCCCAGATGTAATAAAATCAGAAGGTAAAATAGGCATTGAAAGAATTCATCAAATACTTTCTGAAAGAGAGCCCAAAATAAAAACTCCAAGGAATATTATGGCTAAATTTCAGAACTATCAGAGTAAGGGTAAAATATTACAAGCAGCCAGAAAAAAACAATTCAAATACCAAGGAGCCACAATAAGGATCACTCAGGATCTAACAGTATCCACATTAAAGGATCAAAGGGCCTGGAATGTGATATTCAATAAGGCAAAAGAACTAGGAATGCAGCCAAGAATAAACTACCCGGCTAAGTTGAGCATTTTCTTCCAGGGAAGAAGATGGACATTCAATGAATTAGGTGAAATCCATTTATTCCTAATGAAAAAACCAGAGCTAACCAAAAAAGTTGACCTCCAAATATAGAACTCAAGAGAAGCATAAAAGATAAAAAGAATTTTTGAGAACTGTATTTCTGTTATAGACATACATAAAGAGCACATGTATAATTTGATTTTGCTGTTATGATATTAAAAAAGGGAAGTAGAAATGGAAAGGGGATTGTATCAGAAAAAGGGAAAATTGGAGATAAAAAGAGGGAAATTGCATCCCATGAAGAAGCAAAAGAAACTTAAAATATCTGAGGGAATTAAGGAGGGGGAGGAACATCGTGTGAACTCTCCTATAAAGAGTAGGCAGATAGCAGATTGGATAAAAAGCCAGAATCCTACAATATGTTGTTTGCAGGAAACACATTTAAAGCAGGGTGATACATACAGAGTAAAAGTAAAAGGCTGGAGCAGAATCTATTATGCTTCAGGTGAAGTAAAACAAAAGCAGGGGTAGCCATCCTTATCTCAGATCAAGCCAAAGCAAAAATCGATCTAATTAAAAGAGATAAGGAAGGAAACTATATCTTGCTAAAAGGTAGCATAGACAATGAAGCAATGTCAATACTAAACATATATGTACCAAGTGGTATAGCTTCTAACTTCCTAAAGGAGAATTTAAGAGAATTGCAAGAAGAAATAGACAGCAAAACTATAATAGTGGGAGATCTCAATCTTGCACTCTCAGAATTAGATAAATCAAACCACAAAACAAATAAAAAAGAAGTTAAAGAGATAAATAGAATATTAGAAAAGTTAGGTATGATAGATCTTTGGAGAAAACTGAATGGAGACAAAAATGAGTATACTTTCTTCTCAGCAGTTTGTGGAACCTATACAAAAACTGACCATATATCAGGACATAAAGACCTCAAAATTAAGTGCAGAAAGGCAGAAATAGTAAATGCATTCTTTTCAGATGATGATGCAATAAAACTACATTCAACAAAAAGCTAGGGATAAATAGACCAAAAAATAATTGGAAACTAAATGAGCTCATCCTACAGAATGAATAGGTGAAACATCAAATCATAGACATAATTAATAACTTCACCCAAGAGAATGACAACAATGAGACAACATAGCAAAATTTGTGGGATACAGCCAAAAGGGTTATAAGGGGAAATTTTATATCTCTAGAGATTTACTTGAATAAAATAGAGAAAGAGAAGATCAATTGTAGCATCTCTTAACGCTACCCTAACCTTGTAGGTCCCCTCTGAGCTTCTCTTAATGCCCGTTGGTCAATGGCACAGCTAGGTCACACTTACCTGTCTTGGGGCACCAACCTAAAAAACATAGACTACCAGGAGGTAGGGGTGAAGCAAAAAAGAACTTTATTCTTAGAAAGCATATAGTTATACCCCCTGGATCCAAGGGAAGGGGGAGATCCTCTAAGAACCTGGCATAATGGGATTGGGAGAGGAGGGAAGGAGGCAAGCTAGGCTTTGAGAGCACTAAGGAGGGAGATGTGGTATCTGGGGTCAGACACCGCCTCTTGGGGCTATGCCCCACCTCCATGTAGAACTCGCCTGTGCCTTAGTATCTCTCAACCCTCAAGTCCTCTCACATACCTTGAACTGCATTTCTTGCTTCTAGAGGCTTTTTAGCCCTTAAAATCAATGAATTGGGCTCGCAACTTAAAAAGCTAAAAAAAGAGAAAATTAAAACCCCCCAATCAAATATTAACCTTGAAATTCTAAAATTAAAAGAAGAAATTAATAAAATTGAAAGTAAAAAAAAAACTGATGAATTTATAAATAAAACTAAGAGTTGGTTTTATGAAAAATAGATAAACTTTGGTAAATTTGATTAGAAAAAGGAAAAAATCAAATTGTTAGTCTTAAAAATGAAAAGGGAGAACTTTCCACCAATAAAGAGAAAATTAGAGCCATAATTAGGAGTTACTTTACCCAACTTTATGCCAATAAATTTGATAACCAAAGTGAAATGGATGACTACCTTCAAAAATATAGGCTTCCCAGATTAACAGAGGAGGAAGTAAATTGCTTAAATAGTCCCATTTCAGAAAAAGAAATAGGACAAGCTATTAATCAACTCCCTAAGAAAAAAACCCCAGGACCAGATGGATTTACATGTAATTCTACCAAACATGTAAAGAACAATTAACTCCAATGTTATATAAACTATTTGAAAAAGTAGGGAATGAAGGACTCCTACCAAATTCCTTTTCTGACACAGATATGATACTGACACCTAAACCAAGTAGGTTGAAAACAGAGAAAGAAAATTATAGACCAATCTCCCTAATGAATATTGATGCAAAAATCTTAAATAAATTATTAGCAAAAAGATTACAGAAAATCATCCTGAGGATAATGCACCATGACCAAGTAGGATTTATACCAGGAATGCAAGGCTGGTTCAATATTAGGAAAACTATTAGCATAATTAACTATATCAATAACCAAAATAGCAAAAACTGTATGATCATCTCAATAAATGCAGAAAAAGCATTTGATAAAATCCAACATCCATTCTTATTAAAAACACTTGAGAGTATAGGAATAAATGGGCTTTTCCTTAAAATAGTCAGTAACATCTATTTAAAACTATCAGTAAGCATCATATGTAACGGGGATAAATTGGAACCATTCCCAATAAGATGAGGAGTGAAACAAGGTTGCCCACTATCACCAGTACTATTCAAAATTGTATTAGAAATGCTGGATTCGGCAATAAGAGTTTCAAAAGAGATTAAAGGAATTAGCGTAGGTAATGAGGAAACCAAATGATCATTCTTTGCAGATGATATATGATGATATACTTGGATAACTCCAGAGATTCTACTAAAAAACTATTGGAAATAATAACTTTAGCAAAGTTGCAAGATATAAAATAAACCCACATAAATCATCAGCATTCTTATAAATCACTAACAAAATCCAACAGTTAGATACAAAGAGAAATTCCATTTAAAGTAACTGCTGATAATGTAAAATATTTGGGAATCTATCTGCCAAGGAAAAGTCAGGAACTACATGAGCAAAACTACAAAATATTTTCCACAAAAATAAAGTCAGATCTAACCACTTGGAAAAATATTAAGTGCTCTTCAATAGGTCAAGCAATAAGCAAATACAATAAAGATGACAATACTACCTAAACTAATATATTTATTTAGTGCTATACCAATCAGACTCCCAAAAAAATATTTTAATGACCTAGAAAAAATAACAATAAAATTCATATGGAAGAACAAAAGGTCAAAACTTTCAAGGGAAATAATGAAAAAAAAATCAAATCAAGGTGGCCTAGCTGTACCATATCTAAAACTATATTATAAAGCAGTGGTCACCAAAATCATTTGGTATTGGCTAAGAAATAGACTAGTTGATCAGTGGAATGGGTTAGGTTCACAGAACAAAATAGCCAATAACTTTAATAATCTAGTGTTTGACATAAACAAAGACCCCAGCTTTTGGGATAAGAATTCACCATTTGACAAAAATTGCTGGGAAAATTGGAAATTAGTTTGGCAAAAACTAGGCATTGATCCACACTTAACACCATACACCAAAATAAGGCTAAAATGGGTTCATGATTTAGGCATAAAAGAATGAGATTATAAATAAATTAGAAGAACAAACGATAGTTTACCTCTCAGACCTGTGGAGGAGGAAAGAATGTGTGACCAAAGAAGAACTAGAGATTATTATTGGTCACAAAATAGAAAATTTTGATTATATCAAATTAAAAAGCTTTTTGTACAAATAAAACTAATGCAGACAAGATTAGGAGGGAAGCAATAAACTGGGAAAAACATGTTTACAGTCAAAGGTTCTGATAAAAGCTCATTTCCAAAATATATAGAGAATTGACTCTAATTTATAAAAAATCAAGCCATTCTCCAATTGATAAACGGTCAAAGACAATTCTCAAAGAAATTGAAACTATTTCTAGTCTTATGAAAAGATGCTCCAAATCATCATTAATCAGAGAAATGCAAATTAAGACAACTCTGAGATACCATTACATACCTGTCAGATTGGCTAGAATGACAGGAAAAGATACTGCTAAAATGTTGGAGGGAATGTGGGAAAACTGGGATACTGATGCTTTGTTGGTGGAACTGTGAATGCATCTAACCATTCTGGAGAGCAATTTGGAATTATGCTCAAAAAGTTATCAAATTGTACATACTCTTTGATCCAGTAGTGTTACTACTGGGCTTACATCCCAAAGAAATCTTAAAGAAGGAAACGGGACATGCATGTGCACGAATATTTGTGGCAGCCCTTTTTGTAGTGGCTAGAAACTGGAAATTGAATGGATGCCCATCAACTAGAGAGTGGTTAAATACGTTGTGGTATGAGAATGTTATGGAATATTATTGTTCTATAAGAAATGATTCGCAGGATGATTTCAGAAAGGTCTGGAGAGATTTACATGGACTGATGCTGAGTGAAATGAGCAAGACCAGGAGATCATTATATACTTCAACAACAATACTATATGATGATCGATTTTGTTGGACATGGCTCTCTTCAACAATGAGATGAACCAAATCAATTCCATTTGTTCAATAATGAAGAGAACCAGCTACACCCAGCGAAAGAACTATGGGAAATGAATATGAACCACAATATAGCATTTCTATTCCCTCTGTTTTTGTCCACTTGCATTTTTGATTTCCTTCTCAGGTTATGTTTACCTTATTTCTAAGTCCAATTTTTCTTGTGCAGCAAAATAACTGTATGGATACGTATACATATATTGTATTTAACATATACTTTAACATATTTAACATATGCTGAAAATTACCCATGCATATATCTTGTAAATAAGAAGGTATAATAAACAAAAAAAAAAAAAAAAGAAAAAGAAAAGAAATTGACAGCAAGTGGATGTCCACTGGGCTCTACTGGTACCTCTTTATGCCAAGACAAAATGAGAACTGCCTCCAACCTAATGGACGAACCCTCCCATTGAGGATGTACAAGAAGTCATGGACAAGAGTTCCATAGGATGAAAGCATACATGATTTATGATCTCCCACCTGAATGAACTTATGCATCAGTGAAATAATCAATCCATTTTAGTATTGGTCACATTCAGTATGTATGTGAGTTATTAGGTGTAATGTTTGTTTTATTCTTAATTTTATTCTATATCATTTCATACAAATCTTCCTAGATTTCTCTGAATTCCTTATGTTCCTTAGTTCTTATTGCAAATGAGTATTTATGTATATCTGGATTCACACACACACACACACACACACACACACACACAGATATAGCATGGTTTTATTTAGCCATTCTTCCAAATGATGGACACCCTTTTTGTTCTTTATTAACCCAAATATGGCTAACATTACTATTTTGAATACTTTCTGGGCTAATTTCTATGCAGCATATATTCAGTAACAGGAAGGGAATAAGCATTTATTATGTGCTTAATATATGCTAGTTACTGTGTTAAATGCTTTACAATCATGTCAATTGATCCTCACAACAACTCTGGGAGGTAAATGATATTATTACCCCTATTTTTATCTGAAGCAGAAAGCTGTTAAGTGATTTGCTTAGAGTCACACATTCAGTAAATGTCTGAGACCAGCTTTGAACTCAGGTTTTCCTGAATCTTAGTCCAGTGCTCTATCCATTGCACTACATGCCACAATCAGTATTTCCATTTCTATGACTTTCTCTCTACAAGATTTTGTTTTTTTATGTTGGGGAAAAAAAACTGTTGAATTATATGATCTCTGAAGGTCCTTCCAACTTGGGAGTCTATAATTCCTAAATTTCTTCTGGTTCTACTATTCTGTATCTCTATGAGAATATGTTGTCATGTTGAAGGAATATTAGAAAGATTTCCCTATTTCATGCAAGCATCATGTAAGAGAGTAATAAACAATAAGGACAGAAGGGTAGATTAGAATCAAATCACAGAGGGCTCTGAATATCAGGATTTGTAGTTTGAACATCATCCCTAGAAAATGAAGAATTACCCTTATTGCTTTCCAAGTATGGTCTTAAAACATACCAGCTTGTCTCTTAATTATAAAATTACATATTTCATTATTGTTAGGGAAAATTTGATTTGACAAGAATCTTGCTGGTCATTATTTAGAACACCAGATATAAACAACTCTGAGGTACCACATCACATGACTCAATTGACTAAGATGACAGAAAAAGAAAATGACAGATGCTGGGGGAATATGAGAAAATAAGTTAACGAATGCATTGTTGGTGGAGCTGTAAACTAGTCTAACTATTTTGGGGAATGATTTGGAACTATTACCTCAAATCAATTAAATTTTATATATGCTTTTAAGGAAGGAAGGAAAGAAGGAAGGGAGGAAGGGAGGAAAGAAGTAAGAAAGGGAGGAATGGAGGAAGGAAGGGAGGGAGGAAAAGAGGGAGGAAGGAAGGAAGGGAAGGAGGGAGGGAGGGAGGGAGGAAAAAGGAGGGAAGGAGAGAGGGAGAGACGAAGGAAGGAAGGGGGAAGGGAGGAAAGGAAAAAGAAAGGGAGGAAGGGAGAGGAAAAGGGAAGGAAGGAAGAAGAGCCATATTTACAAAAACATTTATATCAGCTCTTTTGTGATGGGAATGAATTGGAAACGAAGAGGATGTCATCAACTGGAGAATAACAGAACAAATAATAAAATATAAATATGATGGACTATATTTGAGTATAAAAATGATGAAGGGGGTGTTTTCAGAACTCTGAGAAGACTTATATGAAAGTGAGTGAGTAAAATGAAGTGAGCAAAACCAGGTGAACAATTTATACAATAACAACAGCAATGATGTAAAGATAATAATTTGTGAATGATTTAGTAATTCTGTCCAATATAGTGTCCCATTATAATGAAAAATGCTATCCACCTCCAGATAGAGAATTAATGGACTCATGGTGTGGATTAAAATTTTTTTTCTTTTTGGCAAGACTACAATTATAGGAGGTTTTGCTTTCTTGCTTTCTTGATAAGTGGGGGAGTAGGTAAGAGGAAGGAGAGAACATGGAATTAATAAAACTTAATTTAACTAAAAAAAATTAAATAAAATAAAGAAATAGAGACACACTCCCTCCTCCCCTCACAAAATAACATCATACCTATCTATAAAGCATGAATACATAAAGATTCTTTCATTTGCTTCTTGGTGTTCTGAAAAAGACATTATATTTGGTGTATTGGGGAGAAGAATGTGCATTAATACCATGATTGTGTCAAAATGAACAAAATACAGGCAGAGGGGAAAAAATGAAGGAGTTAAGATTCATAAACCCATCTCTATTATCTTGAAATGAAGAGAATATTTTTGAGAGTGCTCAAACTTTGCTTGGGGAAGAAACATAATCAATCTGTAGAGATTATTCAGATTATTTAGAGAAATGTCAATTACAAGAACAAGGGGGCATGTTGAAGCCACTAACAGGACCAAGAATTAAAGAAATTCAAGGAGAGTTCTTTTTATTGCTTTTTTTTTTCACAGATGCAGTAGTTAATATACAGAATACATTATCAAGGGCATTCAAAAAGCTGTTCTGAGTAATTTTAAACTGAAATTAAATAAGTCAAATATGTAAAAGGGAAAATTTTTCCTTGCAGAGCTAAATGTAACCCTTTGTATGCTGACAAAGGGACCAGGTTTGAAGGCCAATGTCTCTTATTTGGGCCTTAATTTCTCTCTATGTAAGTGTTTACTCTTTTTATGCAGTCTGCTTAAACTCTAAGAGTATTCTGCCACTTTTTGCACCAAAAAGCAGAAGTGTCTGCTCTCTCTCTCTCTCTCTCTCTCTCTCTCTCTCTCTCTCTCTCTCACTCTGTGTGTGTGTGTGGTTGTGGGGAGGGTCAGAATTTTTGGATAATAGGATTTACAGTTGGGGCAGCCAGGTGATACAGTGTATAGAGTGCTGGGCCTGGAGTCAGGAAGATTCGTTTTATTGAATTCAAATCCCTCCTGAGACACGTATTAGCTGTGTGACACTGGACAAGTCACTTAATCCTGTTTTTTTCAGTTTCCTGATCTGTAAAATGAGCTGGAGAAGATAATGGCAAACCACTCCAGCATCTCTGCCAAGAAAATCCCAAATGGGGTCATGGAGAATCTAATACAAGGGATTTACAGCTAGAAAAGAGTTAGAAAGGACTCTAGTGTGCTAGAGCTGGAAGGAACCTTGAAATATAAAACACAGACATTAATCAGCAAGGGAAGATATGTGTCATCACCACCTCCATGTCAGCATTCCACAATGGAAACACACTTGCCCCATGCTAATATCTGTCTTCTGGAAAATAATTGAAAATTAAGTAAGATTTTTCATTTGAGGTCCTTTGCAAAGTACAAGCACTTGTGAATGTGAATTATGTTCTGTAGAGATACTATGGGGTAATAAAAAAAAAAGAGAGAGAGGGATCATAGCTCTAGCACTCAAATACACCTTAGCAGCCATTCAGTCCAACCAATTTTTTCCTTTTAAAGATAAGGAAACTGAAGCACAGAGTGGTTAACTGACTAGACTAGTACCACCACACTACTCATAACTATCTGGGATAGGATTTGAATCCTATTCTTCCTGATTCAAGGCCCAACATTCTATCTACTACTCCATGCTTCCTGTGGATTCAAATCTACATATTCTGACTCCTCTTTTTACTGTGCCAATCCATCAATTAATAAGCATTTATTAAGTGTACACTATATGTCAGCTAGATGGCTCAGTGAATAAAGCACTGGAAATGGATTCAGGACAATTTCAGTTCAATTCCAGCCTCAGACACTTAGAAGTGGTGTGATCCTGGACAAGTCATTTAACCTCTGCTTGCCTTAATACACTAGAGCAGAAAATGGCACACAACTCCAGTATCTTTCCTAAGAAATCTCCATGGAAAATATTGACATGCTACATTCCACAAAATTATGAAGAGTTAAGATATAATTGAACAAGAAAATGGCAATAATGTGCCAAGCATTGTACAAATAGCCAGACTACACAACAAAACATACTCTACCCTTCAAGAGTTTCTTCTCTAATGGTGGAATTAGAGTTAAATAAATAAATAAACAAGCAAATGAATGAATGAATAGATCAATTAATCAATAAAGAGATGAACGATTAAATAGATAAGTCTACAGAAAACTAAGGACATATACATATATTAATAATTGATGTTTATATTATACTTTAAGGTTTGAACAGTCCCTCATAAACAGCAATATCTGTGATGGAGATACACCATTCTGGGATGTCCTGGGTCAGTGTCTCCCATGTCATGCAACAATTCCAAAATTTTTAGTAGAGACCATGAGAGTATCCTTGTTTCAATTCTTCTGACTATCATGTATAAATAAATGTAGGAGTAGAGGGAGAGAGAGAATAAGCATGTACTTGGCATTTAGTATGTATCAGGAACTACATTGTACTTTTCAAACATTAACCCATTTTATCTTCATAACAACCTTGCAAGGTAGGTGCTATTATTATCCCCATTGTACAGAAGAAGAAATTGAGACAGAGTGATTTGCCAAAGGTCACACAGCCAATAAGTATATGAGGCCAGATTTGAACTCAGGTCTTCCTGAGTTCAGTACTATATATATTGTGCCATCAGCTGCCTCAACTAGGTAGGAATTGGACTTGTGATTTCATCAGTATAGAGAATGCTACCAATGCAAATCAGCACCTTCTCTACAATTTATAATCTTAAGTTTCCTAGATCATTGAAAAGGCTAAGAATCACACCATCAGTAGGTGTCTAGTGTGGAAGTTGAACCAAACTAATGTATAATGATAAGATTTGAAAGATGTGTGTGTGTATATACATACATACACAGGTACATATACCTGTGTATGTACAGTGTGTGTATATACATTTCATATATATGTTTATGTGTGTATACATGTATATTACACACACACACACACACACACACACACATACATAGTATCTGTCTATCTATCTATATATGAACTAAGTTTTGAAAGGCTTTAAATGTCAAATTTGGGAGTTTATATTATATCCTGGGGACAAAAGGATGCCACTGGAATTTATTGAGTTAAGAGGTCACTCCTGTAATTCAAAAGACAATTGAGGACTGTCATTCATTTCAGAGCCAAAGGTGACATCCTCTGATCTTTGTTTGAGGATAATCATAGAGGAAAATCTTAAACAGCACAGTGTCCTAGACCTAGAGTTAGGAATATCTCAGTTAACTAATTTGTAAGATAAAAATAATGTCCACCTCCTAGAGTTGTAAAAAGGATAAAATGAGATAATTTTTGTAAAAGTGCTTTGAAAATATTAAAGTTCTATATAATGTTAAGTGTTATTGTTATTAAAAATATAGTTTTTCTTAGAACTTAACAGGACTTCGATATTGTTCTTAGTAGATCAAGACATTCTAGATTTTCAGTTCTATTGTCCCTTTCATCTTTAACATGCTACAATTCTAGGATCATCTAGGATTCACAATGTTGATATTTAATTGTGAGACCTAAAAAGGCATTAAATATCATTATTATAAGTGTCTTTTAGGGTTCAAAATACATTTCTTCAGTTAATACTGATAAACTAATAAAGAAAGGAGAGGGGTTTCAAAGAGAAGTATAATTAATTTTAGCCAAAGTAAAGTGGAGTAGTAAGTACTTAGTAGTAAGTATTTATCTAGGACACTTAAATTAAATAAATTAAACCCACAGACCTTCAAGAGAGTACACTGGGGGATGATATTTCCTAAAGAAAAGTTTTGAATTTGACTGAAGTGAATCATAATTCCTTGCCCCCTCAAATGAGAAAAAAAAAGTTATCTCTAATTTCCATCCAATAAAATTTTCTTATATTTTCAGGTTGTTTTAAACATTTATTTTCTAAAACTCTTAAGGAAAGAAGTCACAATCATCCTAAAACTTTCTACAAGACTTTCTATATTTTGTCCCCACATTCAAGCTGTCAATAAATTCTTTTGTTTTTCACAATGTATTTTCTTCTCTCTTTTAGCAAATAAATCTCTAGTTCCACTTACATCTCACATGCTGTTCCTTCTCCTCTCATCCAAATTCTCTAAGCAAAACATGACTGATCAGAAAAAGGTTCTTTTTCCATGGTTTTGGCTACATCCCTCTCCTCCTCCTTTCCATCTCCTTAGTGTTATTCATAGTTCATCAGTGACTTGCTTTCAAATTCAATGTCATCTTTAATATCTTTAATACCCTCCCACTTCATATTTTCTCCTCATTTGGATTCTACCTTAAAAGTTACACTTTCTGATTATCTTCCTAATCTGAAATCAGTCAATGTATCAGTGAAGGGGGAGAGAAGGAAGAAGAAGGAAAGGGAGGAAAAGAGGAAAAGTTAGTAGGGGGAGGGGGAAGGAAGGAAGAAAGGAAGGAGAGAGGGAGGGAGGAATGAAAGGAAAAATAAGCATTTATTAAGTACCTATTATGTGTCAGGAACTGTGCTAAGCACTTTTAAAATATTTTCTCATTTTAAGAAAAAACAGTGGAATCTTACATAGACAACCTCAGTCTGAATCCCCCAGCTTTACTACATATTTACCTGTGTGTTCTTTTAGAGGTTCATTTTTGCAGATAGCATTACAGTAACTGCAGATTTTGTCAAGAGACACTGGTATGACATTCTGTTTAGCTGACGAGGTGATAGCTAGGTAGCTCAGTGGATAAATTGCTGAACCTGGAATTAAGAAGATTCATCTTCCTGAGTCCAAATTTGACATAGCATGCTTCCTAGCTGTGTGACCCTGAACAAGTCAATTAATCCTGTTTAATCTTAGTTTCCTCTTATGTAAAATGAAGTGGGGAAAAACCATGTATTTGCAAGAAAATCCCAAGGAAGATCATGAAGGGTCAGCCTTGATTGAAAAATAACTCAATAACTGCACTTGGAATCAGTGAGGAAAAGAGTTAAAACCTCATATTAGACAATTACTTGTGTTAATTACAATGTCTGACACATAGGCAAATATTTATTTTTTGTTTGTTTCCTCATTTTCTCATCTATAAAATGAGATTTGGATTTTTTTGGGGGGGCTGCTAAGGTCCCTTCTAAATGGAAATCTATATTCTATGATCCTTCCAGCTCTAAACCTATGATATTTTGTGTTTACAAAATATATGTTTATATGTTTTGCTTTAATTGGCATTAGAATTGCTTCTCTCAACTCCTTTAATTATCACACTCTGCTACCATTTCTATTTTTGTTCACTGTTTCCTGTTTAATTCCTCTTAGTGGTCTAGCAAATTTTTTTTTCATTTTTACTTTGAAGTGTTTAAATTGATTATGGAATAATGATATTTGGCACTCTGGACACTTCTTCCTTTAATTTTTTTTTGGCTCTTTACATCCTTATCTTGAAGTTATAAATTCTCATCTACTGATCCAGCAGAGAAAAAGGAGAGTTTCAGCATAGGGACTGAATTTTCCATCTTCAAGGAACAGAGACTTTGCCCCTAGCTGTGAGATTTCAAACACAAATCTTCCATCTGCATGGTTCCTGCTGACATGCCAGTCTTTCCTTTACCATCTCAAAACTTTCTTCAAGTTTCCTTCCTGTGATAAGCACTCAGTTAACACTCAGGTCCTATTTTCTTCAGCTCTAAATGCTGATTTTCAGAGGGCAGTTATGGCTTCAGGATCTAGTCAGATTACATTTACTTCCTCCACTATTGTATCAGCAAAAAGGCCAAGTCTGTTGCACTGATTTTAATCTCTGCTGAGGGCTCCTAGGTATGGCTGCCTACCTCCAGCCCTACAAGGCTCTTGACAAGGTTTCAACTGAAAAAAGCTAGAATTAACCTCCAAGGAACAAGGGAATCATTTCTCCACAGACTTATTAGGATGGAAACCAATTTAATGATGATTCAAATCAACCTCATTAATGTGCAGCTAAGAACACTGAGGTACAAAAAATATGATTTGTCCAACATCTCAAAATAATAAAGTTAAGAGGTTTCAAACACCAGGTTCCTGATTTCCAACCTTGTCATCTTTCCACCACATCACACTGCTTATTTAAGTGTGTTCACTCTACTTAGTGAAACACCAATCAGTTTCTCCATTACCTCACAGTGGAAGACTAGTGTCACAACAGAAAAAGAGATCTGTCAGGTAATCGATGGATCTTTGTTTTCCCATAAAATAGATTTGCTCCTTGGTGAGATGTTTCTTAACTCTATGACCTTCAGTGATCTTCATTTTCTTATCTGTAAAACAGGCTTTTTTTTTTTAACAATGTAAATCACCTCTCAGATTGGCCAAGATGAAGGACCTACATGTGCAAAAATGTTTGTAGCAACCTTTTTTGTAGTGTCAAGGAGATAGAAACTGAGCGGATGTCTATCAGTTGGAGAATGGTTGAATAAGTTATGGAATATTATTGTTTCATAAGAAATGGTCAGTAGGAAGATTTCAGAAAGGCCTGAAGAGACTTTCATGAACTGTTGATAAGTGAAGTGAGTAGAACCAAGAGAACATTGTACATAGAAACAAGAAGATTATACAACAATCAATTCTAATGGATGTGGCTCTTTTCAACAATGAGGCGATTCAAGCCAATTCCAATATACCTGTGATCCAGAAAGAGATTTGTCGGGACTGAATGTGGATAACAACATAATATTTTCACTGTTTTTGTTGTTGTTTGTTTGTTTTTTTTTCTTTCTCATTTTCCCTTCCTTTTTTCTTGTGCAGCATGATAAATATAGAAATATGTATAAAAGAATTGTGCATGTTTAACATGTATTGATTACTTGCTGTCCAGGGGAAGGGATGGGGAAAAGGGAAGGAAAAAAAATTTGGAACGCAAGATTTTGAAAGGGTGAATGTTGCAAACTATCTGCATATATTTTGAAAACAAAAAGCTATTAATTTAAAATGTTATAGATAACTTTTAAACTTTAAAATTTTGTGACCTTTTGATGTCAAAGTTATTGAGCAGATAAATTTTTATCACTCTAAACTTCTGATGGTCCTATAGAGACAGAATTGAAAAAGGTATGTGGGTATACTGCTCTTTCAGAAAGATTTGAATCCAAGAACTGCTCTCCTATTATTATATATATTTATATATTATATATGATTATATAATATGTAATATATTATATATTTAATATGTAATTTAAATGTCATTTATATTTAAGGAATCTTCCTTCTATAATTATTGGTACAGAATCACAGATTATTCAAATTAAAAAGAGATCATGGAAGCTACACAGCTCTAGACTGAGATGCCTCTCTTAAATTATCACATAAGTAGTCATATAGCCTCTACTTGCAGATTGTTAAGAGATGGTGGGGAAAGTAGCTCATTAATTTTTTGGACAATTCTAACAAGAGTTAGAAATTTTCCTTCCATTAAGTCCTCTGGGGCCAAACGGAATAAGTCAATCCCTCTTTTCCTTGATATTTTTTTTTATTTACTTAGAGATAGCTATCCTATCTATCTCCACATTGTTTTCTTTTCTGTAAGCTTGGCATTACCAGGTCATCAAACTTATCATTATTTGACATGTTCTCTAAGCCTCCCATGATTCTGTTCTCCATATTCTGGACATATCCTACTTAAATCATCTCTTTTTTTTCCTAAAATGTGGCACCCAGGACCAATCATGGCAGTCCAGATATTTCTTGATCAGGGTAGAATTCTGAAGAAATATTATCTTCCTTATTGTGGACACTGTTTCTGTCAATGTGGTTTAGAATAACATTAACATTTTCAGCTGTCATATCACATGGTTGACTCATATTGAGTCTGCAAATCCAATCGGTACAAAATATCTATACCTAGAGTCAGAGCTGTATTACAACCAGTTCAGACTGGTAGAGCTGATTCATAAATGTCTGGAATAACCACAAAATATGACTTGATTTATTGTTTTGTTGATTGTCTAGACTTAAGAAAGTGATGATGAAAACATTAACAATGGAGAGTTAGAAAGTGATTTTCATTTTCAGAAAGCTGGTTGTTAAATATTTACCAGCATACTACTAACTGGAATCTTATTCTCTGATAGTTGAGTGAGTAAGTGAGGCTAATATTCACTAACAAAACAACAACAAAAAAGATCATTGGATTTTGAGCTGGAAGGAATCCTAAACATCAGATAGTTCACCTCCTCCATTTTGCAAATGAGGTACCAGGAAAGGTTAAATAATTTGATTAAGAGCTCAGAGATGGGAGCAAAGGTAGAAAATCGGGCTTCATTTTTTTTAAGTTTTCTAAGTTTCTCTGTGATTCTTTTTAGATGTTGCTGCTTTCTTTTGTAACAAACTTATCTCTGCCTGTCAGCAGGCTGCCACCTTGATATCTGTGACAAGCTTGGCTGTGCTACTCAAGCAAAAGGCATGTGGAAGTTGGAAGAAGCAAATCATTCCACTGCTGATTTAATTTTCCCCACAATTTGCAATAACTAAGAGCTCGGGAAAAGCTTTGCAAAGGGGATCATTTCATTATAGAGTTCTCAGCCTCTCATACAAAGCAGTCCCAACTCTGTTCTTCTGTCTTATAATTTGCTAATCAGTTAACTTCTGAAGATATTCCACATGCATGCTTGATAGAGGTTTTCATTGAGTCCCCACACACATAGTGAGATCAGATCATAAAATTATAAGATTTAGAGCTTGAAAGATACAGGCCAGCAGATAGAAACAATATTAAATTAACCAAATCTAATACTCTTTTGACAAGAAAACTGAGGCCCAGAAGTCACTGGAGAAATAAGTACAGACCATATAACAAAGGTCATATAGTCTAGTTTCTTCATTTTACAGATAAAGAAACTGGGATTCACAAAGGGCAAGTGAAGGGTATTTGAATTTAGAATCTATTATAAAAATTTTGAACACTTTCTACTGTGTCATGTGGATATGAAGTGACTTTCCCAAGACAACCAGGGAAGGAAAGAGTAATCCCAGGTTTTCTGACTAAAAATCTAGTGCTCTTGCTATTTTGCCATACTTGCACCAAATAAATCACTCCAGAAAAGAAGCTTAGGTTAAAGTTCAAGAGACTCAAGTTCTAGTCTTTCACTATTTCACTAAATTATTTGAGTAAGTCACTTTTAGTTTCTGATATTCTATTTCATCTGTCAAATTTGATGATAACACTTGTTACACATATGACACAAAACTTTTATGAAGATCATATGAGAAGAAGAGAATTTATACTATCTTTATCTAGTACCTAAAAGTTTACAAAATTCTTTCCTCACAATAATCCTATGAGGAAACTAATTTAATTACTATTATCTTGAGTTTATTTTTTTGTTGTTGTTGTTTAATTATTTTCAAATATATCTGACTCTGCATGACCCAATTTAGGATTTTCTTGGCAAAGATACTGAAAAGATTTACCATTTTCTTCTCCAGCTTATTTTCCCAATAAAGAAACTAAAGCAAATGAAATTGAATTATTTGCCCAGAATCATTCAGCAAATAAACATCAGAGGCAAGTTTTGAACTCATGAAGATGAGTCTTCCAGACTGTCACACTAGCACTCTAATCACTGCTTCATCTACTTGCTTTATCAGAGTTTACAAATGAGAAAACTGAAACTAACAGAGATTCGGTGATTTGTCAAAGGCTTAAAATTTGCCAAGTGGCAAAGCTGAAAGTTGAACCAGGCCTTCCTTTTCCAAGTATAGACCTTTTACCACAGCATCATACCAGACTCCTGGTAAGAAATATGATTTGGATAGTCAAAGGTGCAGGATTAATGTGAGGGACTTTTCTTACAGGTCAGAATTATATCAAAAGGTGTCTCCACAGCTCTGAAAAGGGTGAGGTTGCAAAAATATATTTGTCTTTTCCTTTTGGGGTGTTATTCTCCCATAATGATAGAATACAGAATCTAAGACTAGCAGCCACAGATTGTCCTCCTCTTATGACATGGCTGCCTTTTAGGCAAGTAGAACTGGGAGGCGAAGGAAGATTGTAATTTGGAATCTGTTCCATAGAACTTTAGTAAAATACTTTCATTTTTCTGTTCTTATAAATCCCCTGTTGTAAGATGAAAAAGTTCAATAACATTTCATTCTATTTATTTCAAGTACGAAATATACATTATATATTTGCTATATGCCAGGCTTTGTGCTGAGCCTGGAGATATAAAGGCAATATGGAACAGTCTTTGCCTAGGATACTTACTAGCTGTGGGACCCTGGGCAAGTCAGTTAACTCCAATTAGCTAAAAAAAAAAAAAAAAAAAAAAAAAGTTTGACCTCAGAAGTTTGCATTCTGTTTTTGTTTTGGTGGGGGAAGGTGGGGAGGAAGCAGAGCAGCATGGGGCATAAGACAACTTTTATGGATATAATAAAGATTAAATGTATACAAAGTAATTTCCCAGTGGTGTAGGGTTGCAGAGAAAACACAAGTATAACATGAAGGGAAGTTTCTGCTAACAGTGGAAGATGTATTCCAAAGGACACAAAGGAAATCTAAGAAAGAAAGCAATAAAAATGGCATCGGGATTAAACTGAATAATTTTGAAGGCTGCTATTAGTTCTAAACTCCATAATCTCACCCTAACAAGTTACAAAAACATTTAGATACCCCTTTACCCAAATCCCAAAACAAGATGCAAAATAGCTCTCTTTTTCCATTAGGGACAAAAGTAGCAGATCTAGAATTTTGACTGAAATCAATCTTATTCTAAGATTAAAGAGTACTCTTTAAAAAAAAATTTAATTTAAAAATTGGCTGAAGACAATTATAGCAAATACATCTGAGGTGTTGGAAAGAAAACTGGACAAGCTTCCTCGATGTCAAAAAGCACTAGACTGGGAGACAAACCCTTTCAGTTTGAATCCTAGTTCTGTCACTTCTACTTGATAGACATTAGGTAAATCTCTTTAGAACCATCATATTTCCTCATTTGTAACTCCTTTAATAAAGGGATTACATAAGATGATTCCTGAGGTCCTTTCTAGCTAGCCAGTCCTATCCTAGAGATCTCCTCCTCACACTTCTTGCATTCTTTATTAAACTAAGAGATTGAGATCATTAAAGTCCCTTCCAACAACAGTGTTCCAGAATTCTTCCTCAGTAGCATTTTTCCTTCCCATAGTTCCACTTTTCTTTTAATAACATCTTTGCCATGCTTGCTCATCAATGCTTCACCCTGTCACATCCCTTTGTTATGTCAGAATTAAAGATACGGAGAAAATGGCAGTTGCCTCCAGACCTGCCAGGACCCTTCTTCTGGCTGGCTTTTCCTTCCCAAATAGGTTAAGAGCTGAGGGATGCTGGGGCACTGACAGAGCAGAGGTTAGTTCCCACACAGAGAGGAGCAGTGAGCCAGCAGCCAGCAGTAAAGAAATAGAGCAATCCATTTTATAGGCTGCTTAATGGAAAAGCAAATGGAAACTGAGCTTCTAATCAATCATTTCCCTTCAAAATGCCGGAGAAGGGACATTGAAAAGAAGGGGGAGGGAATGCCTTTAGAGAGAGTCAGTGGCAAGGTTTTTGAAGGGGACAAGGGCACTAAATAAATAAATAACCTCATTCTCTCCTCACCAAGAAAACTGGGTAAAGACTTTCTGAAGTTCCTTTCATAACTTTCTTGATGAGAATAGAATAGGATAAGTAGAGAGTAAAAACAAAGTTTGAATTCTGCTTCTGACACTAATTCAGCAGTGTTGGGTTTCTGTCTCATAGCCTCACTTTCCTCAATAATAAATATGAAAGATTGATGTATTATTTTAATTCTAAGACACTTTCCCATCCTAACATCTTATGATTGTGAATATTACTAATCTAGTTTAACAGAAGGATTACTTTACTTGAGTCATTAAGACCCAGGAACACATCCTGACTAGTTATACAGTCTTGAGCAAATTATATCACTTCTCTGAACCCTATTTTCTCAACAGGAATAATGGAACCTGTAATACCTATTTCTAGGATGGCCCTGTGTCAATCTCTTTGCAACCTTTAAAGCTCAATTCAGTTGTTCCTTCCACATCATGGAGATTAGGAGTGTAGCTCCCCTAGGATCTAGAAAAGCCACATAAGTTGTTTGGCCCTCCCTACACACCAGAAAATAAGTCTGAATTATAATGGTATTGAAAGATGAAATATGTTGACATTTGCACTTCCTTATATGTTTTTATGCACTTCTTAGTTTCTAAACTTTTTCCATGTTGTCTGCTATCTTTTACATGTCTGTGACTTCCACAAAACTCCCCCCAAATTTCCATTTAATTTCTTATGCCAAACCACAATATAAAGAAACCATGATGGGAAAAGTCACAATGTAGAAGGGATAACTATATAAACATCAGTTGCTAGTTGGTTGAGTGGTTATTGTCCTTTCTTCTCGAAGAGGACCAAAATGACATTACTATGTTAAAGTTGAATTACAATGTATCTGACTGATGTTGATCAGACTATTATGAGCTCAGAATGCTCTGCCACAGATCAGACACAAATAGTCCCTATAAACATTTGAGGTGACTTCTCTAACTATGCACATCTCACATTTATTCTGAGCTAATTCAGTTCTGCTTTGCTCATAAATGCTGGGCAGTCCTGTGCTGATGTTTCCCATATCATACAATCTAAAGTTCTTAAGAGAGACCTTGAGAGTGTTTTGAGAAAGTGTCCATGAAAATTACTTGAAATACAACACCAGCAATTGTGTCCCCATTTCTGAAAGTGAGAAGTATCATTGCCTGAGATACATAAGGAAAAAGAAAGTTCATTATCCACTGTGATGGAGAATTGGCCTGGCAGGAGCCTCGTGGCTACTTCACTAGTTTTAGGTAGATTTGTTGTTTGTAGAGGATTGGAGGCCTTCAGGATTGAGGAACAATGGGACTTCATTCTCTAGACTTCTCTAGAAGTCAATCTGGAATAGATAGATGTGTTTTTCTATATTTAGTCTGATGTGGTGACCAACTAGAAGGAATCTGGGGAATAGTTTTGGGGACTAATATTCTTCTCTTCACTAGACAACTTGGATTGTTGGAAAATTCCTTTGGAGTAAGGAGTCAGTTATCTAGTAAGAGCCTTTCAGGTGTACTTCAGATTCTATTTCTGATGTGCTACTCAGTTAACATTTATTAATCAAATATTATGAAACAATTCTTGCCTTAAGGAGTTTTTGTTCTAATGGAGGAATAAGTATAAACAAAATAAATTAAAAAACACAAAAATATTTTGCTTTGTTTTGGTGGAAGGTGAGGAATATGTAGGATATGAACAGTTGGGAGAATTAGTAAATATTTCATGTAAATGGTAGAATTTGAATAAAATTTGGAAGGAAACAAGCTATTTTTTCAACAAATATTTATTTGAAGAGAGCATACCACCCCAGGTATGAAGAACAATAAATATAATGGCCTAAATATGAGAAATATAGCTTCATGTATAAAAAATACCAAAAAGGATAGTCTGACTGGACTCTAGAGTGAAAGGAAATAGAATTATAGAAAACATTTGGAGAGGTAGGTTTAGAAAAAATTGTGAACTGCTATAAATGCATCTTAATTGGCTAATATTGTACCTAAGGTAAGAATATCAAATTTTAACTCATTTGAATGGCATGACATGATTGGTGGAAGGGAAATAAATTTTATATCTATTTTTGTGCCCCTAAGGTTTGCATACCTGGGATAAATTCCTCACTTACCTTACCCTTGTTATAATTCTAAGCAGTGATTGTTCTGAGAGGCTATCCTAGCTCACTAAGAATATATTTCAGAGAATAAGCTATAAGATATTGTTCTGACTGGATCATCCTATTAAAGAGACTGACTGGAAGAAGAAAACATTGGTTGAGCATTCTCTGAGATTCACCAGGGAATACTTTTTAGTCTTCCTAGGGTTTTGCATTACCCTTGAGCAACGCAGAAGAAGAACTAGCAATCATTATTGATCACAAAATAAGTAATTTTGATTATATTAAGTTAAAAAGTTTTTATACAAACAAAACTAATGCAAACAAGATTAGAAGGGAAGCAATAAACTGGGGAAACATTTTTATATTCAAAGGTTCTGATAAAGGCCTCATTTCTAAAATATATAAAGAATTGGCTCAACTTTATGAGAATTCAAGGCATTCTCTAATTCGTAAATGGTCAAAAGATATGAACAGACAATTTTCAGATGAAGAAATTGAAACCATTTCTAGTCATATGAAAAGGTTCTCCAAGACTTACATGAACTGATGCTAAGTGAAATATGCAGAACCAGGAGATCATTATATACACTTCAACAATGATACTGTATGAGGATGTATTCTGATGGAAGTGGATTTCTTCAACAAAGACATCTCAGTTTCAATTGATCAATGATGGACAGAAGCAGCTACACCCAAAGAAAGAACATTGGGAAATGAATGGGAAATTGCATTTTTGTTTTTCTTTCTGAGTTATTTTTACCTTCTGAATCCAATTCTTCCTGTGCAACAAGAGAACTGTTCGGTTCTGCACACATATATTGTATCTAGGATATACTGTGACATATTTATCATGTATAGGGCTGCTTGCCATCTGGGGGAGGAGGTGGAGGAAGGGAGGGGGAAAGCCAGAACAGAAGTGAATACAAGGGATAATGTAAAAATTACCCAGGCATGGGTTCCGTCAATAAAAAGTTATAACTATGAAAAAAAAGAAAATGTGCTCCAAATCACTACTGATCAGAGGAATGCAGATTAAGACCACTCTGAGATATCACTACATACCTCTCAGATTGGCAAAGATGACAGGAAAAGATAATGAAGAATGTTGGAGGGGATGTGGGAAAACTGGAACTGCTGCATTGTTGGGGGAACTGTGAATGGATCCAACCATTCTGGAAAGCAGTTTGGAACTATGCTCACAAAGTTATCAAACTGTGCATACCCTTTTCTACTTGGCTTATATTCCAAAGAGATCTTAAAGGAGGGAAAGGGACTCACATGTGCAAAAATGTTTGTGGCAGCCCTTTTTGTAGTGGCAAGAAACTGGAAACTGAATGGATACCCATCAATTGGAGATTGGCTGAATAAATTATGGTATATTTATGTTATGGAATATTATTGTTCTATAGGAAACAACCAGCAGGATGATTTCAGAGATGCATGGAGAGATTTACATGAACTGATGCTAATTGAAATAAGCAAAACCAGGAGATAATTATATACAGCAACGAGATTATACAATGATCAATTCTGATGGACATAGCTCTCTTCAACAATGGGATGATTCAAACCAGTTCCAATTGTTCAGTGATGAAGAGATCCATCTACATCCAAAGAGAGGACCGTGGGAACTGAGTGTGTACCACAACATAACATTCTCACTCTTTCTGTTGTTGTTTGCTTGCATTTTGTTTTCTTTCCCAGTTTTTTTTTCCTTCTTGATCCAATTTTTCTTGTGCAGCAAGATAACTGTACAAATATATATATATATATATATATTGGATTCAACATGTATGTTAACATATTTAACATGTATAGGACTATGTGCCATTTAGGGGAGGGGATGGAGGGAAGGCGGGGACAATTTGGAATAGAAGGCTTTGCATGGGTCAATGTTGAAAAATTACCCATGCATATGTTTTGTAAATAAAAAGCTTTAATAAAAAATTTAAAAAAAAAAGTAGGTTGGGCCCAGCTGTGAAGGAAATATTTTCAAATCAGAGAAACCTATATTTGATCTGAATGATGATTGTGATTTTGTTGGTCTTCATTGTGACATGTTTAAGACCTGTGCTTTAAGAAAACCTCTTTGACAGCTGTGGAGAGAGTTAGAGAAGGGGAACATTTGAGACAGGGAGATAAATAATAATAGGAAAGAATGCCCAGCAAACTAAGAATATACTTCTTGAAGTGGGAATTTACCAATGACAGCAAACTATAATCTAGTCTAGAGAAAGCTGCCTTAGATAGTTAAAAAAAAAAACAGCATTGAATTAGCAATTTAGAAAATTTTGTGTCACAAGTCATTCATAGCTTTAGAAGATGTAATGGAATAAGCACTGCATCTGGAATCAGAAAAGGTTGGGATTCTAATCCCACCTCTCTCATTTACTCTCTCAACCTCAGTTGCCTTATCCATAAAATGGGGATAATAATAGCACCTACCTTACAGGGTCATTATAAAGATCAAATAACATAATATGCATAAAACATCTGGCAAACATTAAAGTGTTATATAAGGGTCAACTGTCATAAATAATATGATCTCCATTTGCCTTAGTATTCTTTATGGTGGGGGGGAACAACAATGATGCCTGACCTATTTCCTGGGATTTTTGAAAGGATCAAATGAGAACACTGGAAAGAGAAGGGTTTTGGACACATCAAAAAGCTTAAACATGGGAAGGGATTAGTAACTATTTTAGAATGCCTCACTTATAGAGTGATGTTCAAATGCACAGGCTGTCTACCTTAGACACTAGTTCTGACCAAAGAGTTAGTGATAACGAAATGTAATTGACTCAAATAGTCAAGACTGTTAGAACTTAAAGGCAGTTGAAACACTAAACATTAGCGGTAGAAGGGACATTAAAGGATGGCCCACAGAAGAGCAAAGCTTGAAAGAATCTTCCAGTCACTATATCACAGCATCATAGACTCTGATCTAAAAGGAACCTAGGAAATCACATAATCCAGTGTCTTATGCAAATGACGGAACTAAGATTCAAACCACAAAAGGAATTTGCAGAAAGTAATAAGATAGGAAGTGGTAGACAATGGAATATAAGTTCTTATAATTGGGGAGGATCTCAAAATGTGGAACAGAAAACAACAGACTTGAAAGAGATCTTTAATTATATTCTTTGTGTATGTTAGCTACTGTGCTGGATATAGGGAATATAGAGATAATAACAAAATAATTTCTGACTTTAAAAAAATTATATCCTAATGAGAGAGATAATATATTTGACTGCAACCACATACATAGACACACAATGCACATGTGTATATTTATATGTTCATACAGGTTTATATATATACAAATTGATGTATGCATATCCACATGCACATGTACATATATATATTTATATACTATTTTATATTATACATATTATGTACATATATAAATATAAAGAAATAAAAAGAAATACAAAAAATTCTAGATAGTAGAGAAATAATTGAGAAATTCAGGAAATATCTTATATAGGAAATGAAACCCTGAGATGTGTCTTGAAGGAAGGTTGGAATTTGACATAAGAATAGAGGCAAGGAAGGAGAATTTTCCACGTATGGTGGACAGTGTGCAAAAAATGAAAGTAGAAGTTAGAATATCATGTGCTGGGCACTGCAAGTAGGACATTTTAGCTGAAGCTTTATTGTAAATGACTTTACCAAATGAGAGAGTGTATATATTATCCTGAGGATAATAGGGACACAATGAAGCTTTGTGAATGATGTTATAAGATAGTTGACCTGCATTTTTAGTAAGATTATTTTGACAACTATATGGAAGATTATGATGCGAAAGATTGTATTGTATTCCTATTGCTCAGGAAAAAAGAATAAGGTTGGATATACAGATCTGAAAGCAATCTGCACACAGATAATTAAAGGCATGGGAGCTAATGAGTTAATAAGGGGGGAGGGAGTGTAGAATGAAGAGAAAAGAGAACCTAGCATAGAAGCTTGGGGAACATCTAAGTTTAATTGGGGTGACAAGGATATGGATGATGGGCCAGGAAAAAAAGAGACTGAGAAATAGCATCCTGAGAAGTAGGAAGAGATTTAGGATAGCTCAGTGTTACAAAAGCCAAAAGAGAAAAGAGTATGCAGGAGAAAAGGTACTTGATAGTACCAAAAAGCTTCCAGAAGATCAAACAGATTGAGGATTAAAAAAAGAACAATGGATATAATCTAAATAGTGAGTTCCCTGAGCAATACGGTCTTCTAGTATCTAGCTTTTTAACTATGACCTCATATGCTGCTTAGAGCCTCATATGGAGCTCCATAACTGAATGTGGGGGGTTGTAAAATTATTATTTATTATCAATAAATGGTTATTTGTATACCTATTTTATATACCTTGAGTCATATAAAAATTTATTGGGTCAAAAAGAGTCACAAGTGAAAAAATTTTGAAGAGCCCTATTCTAGTGGACAGCAAGCCAGTTTTGGGAATAAATGACATTATTTCAACTTATGTCTTTGACAAGCTGGCTGGGTTACCCTGATCAAATCATTTATCCACTTAGTGATCCAAGTAATGCTCTACATGAATTTCCTGACTCTGAATGTATGCAAGCTAGGTATATAGCAGATAAGGTTTAAATGACGTGGAGGAATTAGAATAGAAAAATACAAGATTTTGATCTAGAGAAAGCCCTTGGAGATGGAGCAGTCCAACCTCTTTATTTTGACCAGAGTCTTATGGGAAGTACAACCAGAGTCTTATGGGAAAATAGATCAAAATATCATAAATCTAATGCTGGAAAGGACCTCAGAAGTCAACTAACCCTGGTTTTATATCTGAAGAAACTGAGGCATAAGGAAATTAAGTGACTTGCCTGAAAATTATCTAAGTCATAAGAGGAATGATCATTTTCAAAGGAAATTAAATAGAATCTCAGAGAAAAAGACAAAACGCAAAACATGCAAGCTGAAGATTATGTTTAAGAAGCTTTAAATATGCTCAGTGGTTTGCGATCCACTTTACCAGCTGCTGCATCCAAATTTGCATATATTAAGCAACAATAGGATCTTGTCTAGGAGCTGAATCAACTTCTCTAGACATGGGCCTTTGACAGCTGATTACAAGAAAAAAAAAGCAGTAAACTAAACTCCATTATATTTTGCAGCAAAATTTTCAATTAGAATGACACTTGTGGCCTTGGTCTTGCTGAGAAAATAAATACAATTGAAAAAAGATTATCTAATGGGGCTCTGTGTTAATGCAGTTCATACTGTGACAGTGAAAAGCAACACCATTCTTTCTAAGTCAATTTTCCTATATTCGGGAGCCACCCAGGAGGCTCTGACTGGTAGAGAGACTCAGTAACATTCCAGTATCTCACATTAACCCTTTGCAAATGGTTCAGCTGAAAACATCAACCAAATATGTAGTGCACCTTTTCCCTTCTGTTTTTTGCAAAGATCTCTAGACTTGGAGCTTTTCCTCTCTACCTCTTACTTCCCCATCCTCCCTCTCACTGAACAGCAGAGAGCTGGAGGCTGTCACAAATGCCATCTGGTTTGGGAAGGAGGGATTTCTTTAGAAGACTGCTGCTTGCCCTTAGGAAGATTCACGGGTTTTAATGGACTAATGGCTCTGTGTGAGTCCACAGAATTATGTAGCATCCAAAATGCTGATATAGCCTCATTATGAATATGAATCAGTGTCCAAGATAGAGGATAAAAGGCTCATTCTCACCTTTGCTGTTAAGACCACTTCTAACATGCTATTTTCAAATGAACATAGATTAATGCTAAAAAAGGAAGTCAAGATGATGAAATGAGGAGGTAACTTGATTTTATAGTCAAAGAAATTGAAACTCAGATAGGTTAAGAACCATGACCAGTGTTGGACATAAAATAAGATATAAAGTCAGAATCTAAGTGAAAGCCTTGACTTCAAATCTGGGGCTCTTTCTTTAGAACTGTTTTGTTGTTTTATTCTGAAGGCTTTATTTTAATTTTAGTTAATTGTCAGTCCTTTCAATCATGTTCAGCAATTTGTGGGCCCATTTGGGGCTTTCTTGGCAAACATACTGGAGTGGTTTTTCATTTTCTTCTCCAGCTTGTTTTATAAATGAGGAAACTGAGGAAAACAAGAGGTTAATACAGATAGTAAGTGTTTGAGGCCAGATGTGAGCTCACAAAGATGAGTCTTCCTCACTCTAAACCAGTGCTCTATTTACTGAACCACATAGCAGCCCTACCAACAAAGTATCACTGACTGCAACCTCTAAATCTGACTCGCACCCTACTGCTAATTCAAACTTCTTGTGTGACTTTGGTGAAGTCTTCTTTGGCCTCAGTTTCCTCATATGTAAAGTGAGGGATTTGGAATAGGAGGCTTCTGAGATCATTTCCAGGTCTAGATGGGTGATCCTGAATTCTCTGGGCACAAGAGAACTAATCCCCAGAAGCTTGGAAGATACTTCCTTTTTATCTCTGTCTTACACTCCTTTTCTGCATTAAAGATGCATCTTGGATTAAGATTTATGCCAGGAATGCAGGACTGGAACAAATTAAGAAAACTATTAGCAAAATTGACTATATCAATAACCAAATTAAGATTAATCCTAAAATATCTCAATAGATGCAGAAAAAGCATTTGATAAAATTCAATACCCTTTCCTATTAAAAACAATAGAGAGCAAAGGAATTAATGGAGTTTTTCTTAAAATGATTAGTAACATCTATTTAAAACCATCAGCAAGCTGCATATGTAATGAAGATAAATTAGAATCATTCCCAATAAGATCAGGGGTGAAACAAGGTTGCCCACAGTCACTGTTACTATTCAAAATTGTATTAGAAATGTTAGAAATTAAAGGAATTATCACTTTTTTGCAGATGATATAATGGTATACTTAGATCCTAGAGAATCAATTAAAAACCTACTAGAAGGAATTAACAACTTTAGCAAAGTTGCTGGATACAAAATAAATTCACATAAATTATCAGCACCTGTGTGAGTCAACAATAATGTAGCACCCAAAAAGCTGATATAGCCTCTATGTGTTTCAAATCCAGCAGTAAAAGATACAAAGATAATAAGATACAAGCAAAATTCCAATTAAAGTAAGTGCAGATAATGTAAAATATTTAGGAACCCACCTGCCAAGACAAAGTCAGGAACTATATGAATACTTATAAAACACTTTTCTCACAAATAAAGCCAGATCTAAACAATTAGAAGAATATCAAATGCTCATGGGTAGGCTGGGCTAATATAATAAAAATGACAATTCTGCCTAAATTAATCTACTTATTCAATGCCATACCAATCAAACTACCAAAAAGTCACTTTACAGGGCTAGAAAAAAATAATAACAAAGTTCAACTGGAAGAACAAAAGGTCAAGAATTTCAAGTAATTAATGAAAAAACTACAAATTAAAGTGACCTAGCTTTACCAGACCTAAAATTATATTATAAAACAGTGGTCATCAAAGCCATTTGGTACTGGCTAAAAAATAGAATAGTTATCAGTGGAATAGGTTAAGTCCACAAGACACAATAGTTAATGACTATAGTAATCAAATATTTGAAAAATTCTCAAAACTCCAGCTTCTGAGATTAAAAACTCATTATTTGAAAAAATTTTCTGGAAAAATTGGAAAATAGTATGGCAAAAACTAGGTATTCATCAATCACCAACACCCTCTACTAAGATAAGTTTGAAATGGGTTCATAATTTAGACATAAAGAATAATACTAAGCAAATTAGAAGAATAAAGGATAGTCTACCTCTCAAATCTGTGGAGAAGAAAGGAATTTATGGCAAAAGAAGAACTAGAGTACATTATGAAATGCAAAATGGATAATTTTGATTATATTACTTAAAAGGTTTTTATACAAGCAAAGCCAATACAGACAAGAATAGAAAGGAAGAAGAAATGTGAGGGAAATGTTTCATCCAAGGATTCTGATAAAGGCTTCATTTTTTAATATATAGAGAATTGGCTCAAATTTATAAAAATATAGGCTATTCTGTAATTGATAAATGGGCAAAGGATATGAACAGGCAATTTTCAGATGAAGAAATGAAACCATTTCTATTCATATGAAAAGGTGCTCTGAATTACTATTGATCAGAGAAATGTAAATTAAGAAAGCCCTGAGATACCACTAGATAACTCAGATTGACTAAGACAACAGGAAAAGATAATAATAAATGGTGGAGGGAATGTGGCAAAACTGGAATATTAATACATTATTGTAAAGTTTTGAATTGATCCAACCATTTTGGAGAGCAGTTTGGAACTGTGCCCAAAGGGCTCTCAAACTGTGCATATCCTTTGGTTCAGCAATCTCCATTGGTTCTGTATCCTAAAGTGATCATGAAAAAGGGAAAAGGATCCACATGTACAAAAAATGTCTGTGGTTGTCCTTTTTTGTAGTTGTAAAGAACTGAAAAGGGAGTGGATACCCATCACTTGGAGAATAGCTGAATAAGTTATGATATATGAATGTTATGGAATATTATTGTTCTATAAGAAATGATTAGCAGGATGACTTCACAGAGGCTTGGGGAGACTTGCATGAGCTATGCTAAGTGAAATGAGTAGAACCAAGAGAACATTGTACACAGCAACAGCAAGATTATATAATGATCAATTCTGAGGTATGTGGCTCTTTTCAATGAAATGATTCAGGCCAATTCCAATAAACTTGGGATGAACAGAGCCACTACATCCAGAAAGAGTACTGTAGGGACTGAATGTAGATCACAACATAGTATTTTCACCTTTTTGTTGTGGTTTGCTTGCTTGTATTTTTTATTTATAATTTTTTATCTGATTTTTTTGTGCAGCATGAAGAATGTGGAAATATGTATAGAGGAATTGTACAATTTTAACATATATTGGATTACTTGCTGTCTATGGGAGGTAGTGGGGGGAAGGATGGGAAAAATGTGAAACATAAGATTTTGCAAGGATGAATATTAAAAACTATCTTTTCATATATTTTGAAAATAAAAGGCTATTATTTTTTTAATTAAAAAATGCAACTCAGGCACCATCTTCTGCATGGAGTCATTTCTGATTTTCCTGACTACTAGTGCCCAGCCACTCAAACTACTTTGTATTTATTTCCTTTACATCTGTTCTATGTCCTTATCACTTTCCTCATTAGACTATAAGTTCCTTTTGAGCAGGGTTTCTTTCACTTATAGTTAGGTTACCAACCCCTGCCGTGTTACCTGATAAACAGGTGTTTGTTTTTGTTTTGTTTTGTTTTGTTTTTTGATTGATCAATCCAACAGCAATCTTGAGTGGATCCAATGTACTTCCTGAGTCTCAGAATATCAAACGTATTGAAGAGCTTTTGTATTCTGGGTCTTTCATGAGCACTTGCTGCTCTTTGGGATATCTGAGTGCCTTTCATTTCCTGCCTTCCTAGGGTGAGAGCTCCAAATATGAAAGCAAGCTGAGCTTGGCCAATCCTATACTTGGTTCACACAACAGCAATAACAACAACAGCAGTAGCAGCAACACAACTCATACTTTTATAATATTTTAAAGTTCACAAAGAAATTTTCTCAGGACAACCCTAAGTAGCAGAGAGAAAGATAAAATTATTGTTCAGAGTCAGATAGCTAGTATTTCTCTGAGGTAGAATTTGCTTCATCTATCATTGTGATTCTTCTCCTATACTTCCCTCCCATCCATGTGATGACTGCGTATTTAAAATCAGCCAGAGTCAGGAATTCAGGTTAAGGGAAAAATCTTCAATCTTTATTGAAGTGAAGAGGTGAAAAAGGATTGCGATAGCAATATGGGCAAGAAGGATTGCCATAGCAATATGGGCAGCTGCAACAGGAAGCCAGCTAGCAGAGGGAGATCTGAGCTGAAGGACCGTCACAATGGCAATGCGTACAGCTGTGACAAGATGCCAGCCAGCAGTCTCTCCTTCCCCTTCGTTTTCCACTCCCTTGCCTCCACCCACCAAAATCGTCATTTCCTATACAACACATCAGGACTTGCACAAAGAGTGGGTGGGGCCATTCTTTCTCCAAGCTTATATATTAATAGAGTATGGTCCAATTACTATTTAGCCTCACGTACTTGGGACCTCAGTACATCAACTCTAGCCTCAGCCCATTACACATCCACTCAAAATTCTATCTACCTGTGTTTCCATTAGGCCATGTCCTTTGCTGCCCCAGATCTACTCATACTTCCCCTCTGTTGGAATCTTTACAAACTGCTAACTCATTAGAGTTGATCTGATCTTACAAGAAGATGTTTTGGGCCAGAACCTGAAACAAGATACTAAGTAGAACTAATTAGTACAATGCTTGTGTTTACACCTTTACTCATCAGAGTTCACAAGTATGCCAGATTCACAAAGTAAACTTTGTAACTTTGTGAATTCACACCTCCCTTGAAGATCTTTGGGCCAGAGAGCACTATGAGAGAAAACCCATAATCCCATTCTCTCAGAAGAGTCAGATATAAGGCCAGTGAAGAGAGATCTATTCCAGAATATATTCCACTTGGCTGGCTGGTGGCGGAAGAGAGTTCAGCTGGATTGGAGAGGAACACTCTGGTGCAGACAGAGAGCACTTTGGGAGATTTCAGCGGAATTACGCCAGAAGTCCTCTCTCTGAGGCAAGAAAGAATTATTTTCCACTTGGCTGGCTGGTGACAGAAGAAGAGTTTTCAGAGGAAGAAGCTACTGAGTCGAGAGTTCAGCAGACAACCAGATTCATCTTCATCTCACACCACTGTAGTTGGTGGCTGGGCTCCTGCACTCCCCCCACTGAGACCAAGCTGGTCTGAAAGATTCACAGAAAGCTAGCAGAACCCCAAGTGAAGGAGACAAGAGATTCATTCCATCTTTGTGCTGGCTGGAAGCTGAAGAAAGCAGAGGCAGAAGCAAAGGACAAAACTGCAAGAGCTCTTGGAACCAAGTAGAGAGATAGACCTCTAAGCTAACTGAGCTATATTGGAGATAATAAAATATCTGTACTTTTATTACCTGGCTGCATTTGGAGTAATTATTGATCCAAACTGATACTAAAGCTGCCTCCAAGAAAACCTCCCCCAGAGAGAACTATTCTACTTATTTTAAAAGAAGATCACCACACCCCTCATCCTACATTTCTCCATCTCACATCTTTTTCATCATCACAAGGTCATAAAATATGCATTTCTCTAGGATACACTGAATTCTTTTCCACTCTTATAGTATTGGCTGCTCCTCTCATATTCCTATAAACACCAGCCTAAAAGAAGGAGTTAGCCTGCTCTAACTTCCAAAGTCTTTTTTACCCTTGTCTTCTGATGATATTTTTTTTTACCTACCCTCCATTTAATCATTTCATTTGATTCATTTATACGAACTTGAACAGATCCATTTTTCTTTGCTTTTTAAATTTTGCTTCATATTATTTTCAATTTATGAAATAAAACAAGCATTTCCATAACATGATATAATTTTAAAAGACTATGATTGCATATGAAACTACAAATTTATTATGTACAACTTGCTATTCTTTTTAAATTTATAAAGTTATCATGTAAATTTCTTTTCTTCTTTTTTTTCTTCCCTCTCCCCTCCTAGAGATGGCTAATATTAAACACAAATATGAGTATGCATATATGTGTGTTTATGTGTGTATATGTGTGTGTGTGTGTGTGTACACACACACACACACACACACACACACACACACACACATATAGACATATAAAATCATTCTAGATGCACTTCTATTTGTCAGTTCTTTCTTTAGGTACAGATAGAGTTTTCCTGTGATGACTGTGTATTTTAAAATCAGCTGGAATCAGGGATTCAGGTTAAGGGAAAATCCTTGATCTTTATTCTTTGTGGAGGTGAAGGGGGATGGCGATAGGAAGACATGAACCTGACCAGCAGTCTCTGCCTCTCTCTCTCTACCTACCAAAATCCTCTCTATGTCGATTCCTATACAACACATCAAAACTTGCACAGAGAGTGGGCGGGGACATTCTTTCTCCAAACATAAATTAATAGAGTATCATCCAATTGCTATTTAGCCTCAGGTGCTTGGGACCTCAGTGCATCAACTCGAGCTTCAGCCCATTACATTTTCCTTCATATGTCCTTTGACAACAATATCACTACCAGACCTCTATTTTCCCCTATAATATACTGGCTTCCAAGGTACTTTCCTTTCTTTTTAAATTTTTTTTTTTGCTTTTTATTTTAAAAATACATGCACAGATAGTTCTCAATATTCACCCCAGCAAAGCTCCATGTTCCAACTTTTTTTCTTCCTTCTCCTCATCCCTTCTCTCAGATAGCAAGCAATAGAATATATGTTAAACATGTGCAATTCTCCTATACATGTTTCCATAATTATCATTCTGCACAAGAAAAATCAGATCAAAAAGAAAACATGAAAAAGAAAACAAAAATCAAGCAAACAGCAACAAAAAAGGTGAAAATATTATGTTGTGATCTACACTCAGTTCCACAATCCTTTCTCTGGGTGCATATGGCTTGCTCCATCTATTGATGGAGACTAAAAAACTAAAAAAGTTTTTTATACAAACAAAACCAATGCAGACAAGAATAGAAAGGAAGAAAAAACATGGGGAGAAATGTTACATCCAAGGGTTCTGATAAAGGCTTCATTTCTAAAACATGAACAAGTATATTGAAATTGTTTTGAATCAACACATGGTTGAAAAGAGCTATGTTCTTCAGAATTGATCATTATATAATCTTCTTGTTGCTGTGTACAATATTCTCTTGATTCTACTCATTTCACTTATCATTAATTCATGTAAGTTTCTCCAGACCTCTCTGAAACTATCCTGTTCATTGTTTCTTATAGAGCAATAATATTCCATAACATTAATATACCATAACTTAATCAGTCATTTCCAACTGATGAGCATTCACTCAGTTTTTATCTTCTTGTCACTACAAAACATTTCTGTACGTGTGGGTTCTTTTTCCTTTTTCATGATTTCTTTGGGATACAGGTACTCTCCTTTCTTTCTCAAGGAACTCTTCTTACTTCACAATCTTCCTTTCCACCCTGATTCATACATTCATATTTGGGGATTTCACTATATTATATTATATATATATCTATATAATGCTATATTCCATAGATCTATACAAAGACATAATCATAGGCATATAGAAAATATAAATAAATATGCTAATGAAACCTCAAATAAACCAAGCTTAATCAGTTCATAAAACTCCTCAACTTCAGTGACCTATATATTCATTCCACTTTAGCCATTCCCAGAGATCATCCTCTCACCCTCATTCACCACTGTACCACTTTTATTCTCTTGAATTCTGAAATTTCCTCCTGTCAAAATCTTCTATCATTCCTTCTCATCTAATAAAACATAAAGTACTTGAGGGGAGGGATGATGTAGTTTTTTTGTTTGTTTTTGTTTTTGTTTGTGTGTGTGTGTGTGTGTGTGTGTGTGTGTATGTGTGTGTGTGTGTGTGTGTGTATGTCCCCAATAACTAGAGAAATGACTGGCTCATAGTAAGTAACTACATAAACATTTAATGAATTTCATCAATTATTGAATGATTCCATGGAAGGGCAGCCAAGATGTCCCTAAAGAGTTGAATAAAGGATCTGGGTTTGTAAATCATCAAAAGGAGATGTTGAGGGAATTTGATTATTAGTAATTACTAGTATTTCTGTAGAGCTCTCAGGTTTTCCAAAGCATCCTACAATATCATCTCATTTTATCTTTACAACAACTTTGTGTGGTGTTGTTATACATAGAGGTTAAGTGGCTTGTTTGAGGGAAGATTCAAACACAGGTCCTCCTAACTCTAGTCCAGAGCTCTGGAGTAGCTAGGTGGTGCCATAGTGCATAGGGCTCTGAGCCTGGAGTCAGGAAGACTCATCTTCCTGATTTCAAATTTGGCCTCAGACACTTCCTATCTGTGTGACCCCGGACCAGTCAGTTAACTCCTTTTGTCTCCATTTCCTTATCTGTAAAATGATTTGGAGAAGGAAATGGCAAAGCATTTCAATATCTTGGGCAAGAAAACCATGAAATGACTCAACAACAACCAGATCATCAACAAAAATGAGAGCATCCATTGTACCACCTAGATGCTTATGGCTTCAAATGGTTTACAGGCTTTCATGAGGAAATGGAATTGGATTTGATCTATGTAATATGTATATGTAATTGATTGGGGGTTTTTAATTTGGTCTTTTTCTAATTTTTTAAGTTGCAGGCTGAATTCATTGATCTTCTCTTTTTCTGTTTTATTCAAGTAAGCCTCTAAGGATATAAAATTTCCCCTTATTACTGCTTTGGCTGCATCCCATAAATTTTGATATGATGTCTCACCGTTGTCATTATCTTGAGTGAAATTATTAATTGTGTCTATAATTTGCTGTTTCACCCAATCATTCTTTAAGATGAGATTATTTCGTTTCCAATTACTTTTTGGTCTATTTACACCTAACTTTGTTGAATGTAGTTTTTATTGCATTGTGGTCTGAAAAGAAAGCATTTACTATTTCTGCCTTCCTGCATTTAATTTTGAGGTCTTTATATCCTAATATATGGTCAATTTTTGTGTAGGTTCCATGAACTGCTGAGAAGAAAGTATACTCCTTTTTGTCACCATTCAGTTTCTCCAGAGATCTATCATACCTAATTTTTCTAATATTCTATTTACCTCTTTAATTTCTTTCTTATTTGTTTTGTGATTTGATTTATCTAAATCTGAGAGTGCAAGATTGAGGTCTCCCACTATTAAAGTTTTGCTGTCTATTTCTTCTCGCAACTCTCTTAGCTTCTCTTTAAGGAAGTTAGATGCTATACCACTTGGTGCATATATGTTTAATACTGATATTGCTTCATTGTCTATAGTACCCTTAAGCAAGATATAGTTTCCTGCCTTATCTCTTTTAATTAGATCAATCTTTGCTTTTGCTTGATCTGAGATAAGGATGGCCACCCCTGCTTTTTTGACTTCACCTGAAGCACCTGAACTCTTTATGGGAGAGTTCATCCCATTCACATTTGCAGTTAAAATAACCAATTCTGCATTTCCTGCCATCCTAATATCCCCAGATTATATTTTTCTTTTTCTTGCCCTCCTTCCCTTCTTCCCTTTTGGTCCCACTAACGTCGCGCAGCTCTCCCTCTTTAGTATCCCTCCCTCCTCCCTTTGAATCCCTTTCCCTTTCTTGTACCCTTCCCTTATTACTCTTTTTCCTTCTCCCTTTTCCTCTCCCACTTTTTAATGAAGTGAGAGAAGAATCTGTGTAAAACAAATATGTCAATTGTTTCCTCTTTGAGCCAACTCTGATGAGAGTAGGATTCACACAATGTTCCTCCCCCTCTCTAAGTTCCCTCATATATGATAGGTTTCCTTTGCCTCATTGTCGCATTTAATTTCCCTCTTTTTATCTCCCTTCTTCCCTTTTTCTGACCCTATCCCCTTTCCATTTCTACTTCCCTTTTTTATGTTATATCAGTAAAATCAAATTATACATATGGTTTTTATGTATATTCACAATAGAAATACAGTTCTCAATAGTTCCTTTTACCTTTTTCTACTTCTCTTGATTCCTATTGTTGAAGATCAAATTTTTTGTTTAAGTCTGGTTTTTTCCTTAGAAACAGATGGAATTCCTCTATTTCATTAAATGTCCATCTTCTTCCATGGAAAAAAATACTCAGCTTAGCTGGATAATTTATTCTTGGCTGCATTCCAAGTTCTTTTGCCTTTCGGAATATCTGATTCCAGGCTCTTCGATCCTTTAATGTTGAGGCAGCCAGATCTTGCGTGACCCTTATTGTTGCATCTCAGTATTTGAACTGTTTTTTCCTGGCTGCTTGTAAATTTTTTTTTTTAGTCTGGAAATTCTGAAGTTTGGCCACAATATTCCTTGGAGTCTTTATTTTAGGGTCTTTTTCAGAAGGTGTTCAATGAATTCTTTCAACACCTATTTTCCCTTCCGGTTCTATTACTTCTGAGCAGTAAGCTCAATGATTTTAGAAAAGATTTTGTTCATCTGAAAATACTAAGAATTTCTTGAACTACCCCAGATTCTATCTGTGATGGGCAAATTAATCATTCTTTAGTGCAAATTTTCAAACCTGCTGCTAAATAGCCTAGCTTCTCAAAGGCAGTTAGAATATATAGGGTTATAAAATATATATTTGTTTGTCTATGAAGCATAATTTTCTGCCAAGACAGGCAGTCTTGTGCCCTCAGTGTGAATATCATTGCACCTGCATATGAACCTCACCTGCCCTGAAATACCATGCTGTCTCTGTTATTGATTAACCCTATTTTCTTGCACAGTAGAAACCCCAGGAGCCTGCCACAACTCATAGTTGTGGTCCAGGGAGAAAGAAATGAAATTTCCAGTTAATTCCAAATATATTTGAAAGCTTGCGGTTACTAGATTTAACAAACTAGATTTAAATTCTGTAATTATTGGGTAATTGTTGGAATCCTTACTAACTGCTAACTAATTAGAGTTGATCTAATCTTACAAGAAGATGTTTTGGGCAGAACCTGAAACAAAGTACTAAGTAGAACTAATTAATACAAGGCTTGTGTTCACACCTTTACTCATTGGAGTTCAATGAATTCACACCTCCCTTGAAGCTCTTTGGGCCAGAGAGCACTATGGGAAAAAACCCACAATCCCTCTCTTGAAGGAGCATAAATAGAGCTTCAATGGGCCAGTCAAAGAAGTTCTTCAGAGTGAAGAAGCTACAAGTCGAGATTTCACCAGATGACATGAAGAGTGGAGCTGGCTGGAGGCTGAAGAAAGCAGAGGCAGAGGCTGAAGGACCAGACCTTTGGATTTGGCGACATTCGGAGAGAGCTCTTGGAACTAAGCAGAGAGATAGGCCTCTAAGCTAACCGGGCTATATTGGAGATAATAAAAGATCTGAACTTTTATCACCTGGCTGCGTTTTGAGAAGAAAAAGCTCACCACATTTTGGCGCCTGAACAGGGACCGATTCAGATCCATCTGAACTAGATCACAACAGGTAATGAATGAAAGTCTGTAATTGAGGTCAGGAAGCAATATCAATTAAAAAAAAAAAAACTTTGTAATCCACACCTTAGCATTTTCCATTTTAAAGATTCAGTGCAAGAGACCATAATTATGATTGTCTTCTCTAATGATACCTATCAAGCTTTACAACGAATCTTTTTTTTTTCAACACCAGTCTGATAGAAAATGTAAATATTGTTATCCTCATTTTACAAAGAAAGAAACTGAGTCTTTAAAAGGTAAAAGTATACTTAACATACCTTGTAGTAGTAATAGTAGTAATAGTAGGAGTAAGAGTAAGAGTAAGAGTAGGAGTAAGAGTTATTATTGTTGGAGTAGGTGTAGAAGTAGTAGTAGCAGTATGAGAGTATGAATATCTACAATAGATAAAGTGCCAGGCCTATAATCAGTGAAACCTGAGTTCAAATTTAGTCTCAGACTCTTACTATTAGATATAATGACACTAGGCAAGCCACTCAGGTTCTGATTTGGATTTCCCCCCCCCCTGTAAAATGAGGAAAATAAAAGCATCTACTTCTCAGGGTAAATGTGAAGATCAAATAAGATAAAAACTGTAATATACTTAGCACAGTGCCTGGCACATGGTAAATACTAAACAAATGGTTTTTATTCCAGGGTTCTTATCATGATCAAATGAGGTAATAATTATAAAATATAATGTCTGGTATATAGGAAGCATTATGTATTTAGTGGTGGTGGTGGTAGTTGGTAGTAGTTGGTAGTAGTAATAGTAGTAGTAGTAGTAGTAGTAGTGATGGTGGTGGTGATGCTGGTGATTTTGGTGGTAGTAATGGTGATAGTAGTTATTACATTATATAGTACTTAAAGTTTTAGTTGACTATCTTCAGTCACTTTTGAGATAATAATAGCTCATATTTCTATGTCATAGTGAGATTCAGAAAGCACTTTATAAAAACTAGTATTTGGTCATTTACAATAATTGTGTAGGGTCGAGACTACTGCTGCTATGAAAAAACTCTGTTTTATATCTGAGAAAATAAAGTGAGCAGTTATGTGACTTGTCCAAATCCATAAAGGTAGTAAGTGTTCAAAGTAGGACTCAGAGTCAAGAATCCTAATTCTGATTCTGATATTTTTTTTATTATATTGCACTATCATCAGAAGCCAAAAGCACCATGCAAGACCCTCTCTTTTAGCTTCCATATGCACACAAATGTTGGTAAGCCAAAACAATAGCTTTTCTCAATTGACCTGATCTGACAGATTTTCTTTTTCCCTCTCTGGGAAGTCATATTCTGCTATTTTCTGGCTTCCCAGAAATCCCATCCCTCATTCAACTATATTATAGATCAGATTTCTTCGTGAATTCTTCATAAAAACATAACTATTCCATAGTTCATTCTAATGGAAGAGACCACATGCAATATATATACATACATATATGTGTGTATGTGTGTATATGTCTCTCTCTCTCTCTCTCTCTCTCTCTCTCTCTCTCTATATATATATATATATATATATATATATATATATATATATATATATATATATATATATATATATAAAGCAAGCTATATACAAGTTATTAGGAAATAATTAACAAAGTAAAGGCACTAAAATTAAGAGGAAATTGGAAATAATTCCTGTAAGACATGGGATTTTAGTAGGGACTTAAAGGAAGCCAAGGATATAATTAGGCAGTTGAAAAAGAAGAGCATTGCAGGCAGGGGGGACCCCTGTCAAAGAAAAATGCCTAGAGCCAAGAACTGAAGAGTCTTATTTATGAAATAGCAAGGAGGTCAGTATCATTGGATAGAATAATCCAATGTGATTGGGAATAAGATGTAAAAAGACTAAGAACAAAACTCCCTTCTTCCCTTTTTCTGACCCTATCCCCTTTCCATTTCTACTTCCCTTTTTTATGTTATATCAGTAAAATCAAATCATACATATGGTTTTTATGTATATTCACAACAGAAATACAGTTCTCAAGAGTTCCTTTTACCTTTTTCTACTTCTCTTGATTCCTGTTGTTGAAGATCAAATTTTTTGTTTAAGTCTGGTTTTTTCCTTAGAAACAGATGGAATTCCTCTATTTCATTAAATGTCCATCTTCTTCCATGGAAAAAAATACTCAGCTTAGCTGGATAGTTTATTCTTGGCTGCATTCCAAGTTCTTTTGCCTTTCGGAATATCTGATTCCAGGCTCTTCGATCCTTTAATGTTGAGGCAGCCAGATCTTGCGTGACCCTTATTGTTGCATCTCAGTATTTGAACTGTTTTTTCCTGGCTGCTTGTAAAATTTTTTTTTTAGTCTGGAAATTCTGAAGTTTGGCCACAATATTCCTTGGAGTCTTTATTTTAGGGTCTTTTTCAGAAGGTGTTCAATGAATTCTTTCAACACCTATTTTCCCTTCCGGTTCTATTATTTCTGAGCAGTAAGCTCAATGATTTTAGAAAAGATTTTGTTCATCTGAAAATACTAAGAATTTCTTGAACTACCCCAGATTCTATCTGTGATGGGCAAATTAATCATTCTTTAGTGCAAATTTTCAAACCTGCTGCTAAATAGCCTAGCTTCTCAAAGGCAGTTAGAATATATAGGGTTATAGAATATATATTTGTTTGTCTATGAAGCATAATTTTCTGCCAAGACAGGCAGTCTTGTGCCCTCAGTGTGAATATCATTGCACCTGCATATGAACCTCACCTGCCCTGAAATACCATGCTGTCTCTGTTATTGATTAACCCTAGTTAATCTTGCACAGTAGAAACCCCAGGAGCCTGCCACAACTCATAGTTGTGGTCCAGGGAGAAAGAAATGAAATTTCCAGTTAATTCCAAATATATTTGAAAGCTTGCGGTTATTAGATTTAACAAACTAGATTTAAATTCTGTAATTATTGGGTAATTGTTGGAATCCTTACTAACTGCTAACTAATTAGAGTTGATCTAATCTTACAAGAAGATGTTTTGGGCACAACCTGAAACAAAGTACTAAGTAGAACTAATTAATACAAGGCTTGTGTTCACACCTTTACTCATTGGAGTTCAATGAGTTCACACCTCCCTTGAAGCTCTTTGGGCCAGAGAGCACTATGGGAAAAAACCCACAATCTCTCTCTTGAAGGAGCATAAATAGAGCTTCAATGGGCCAGTCAAAGAAGTTCTTCAGAGTGAAGAAGCTACAAATCGAGATTTCACCGATGACATGAAGAGTGGAGCTGGCTGGAGGCTGAAGAAAGCAGAGGCAGAGGCTGAAGGACCAGACCTTTGGATTTGGCGACATTCGGAGAGAGCTCTTGGAACTAAGCAGAGAGATAGGCCTCTAAGCTAACCGGGCTATATTGGAGATAATAAAAGATCTGAACTTTTATCACCTGGCTGCATTTTGAGAAGAAAAAGCTCACCACATTTTGGCGCCTGAACAGGGACCGATTCAGATCCATCTGAACTAGATCACAACAGGTAATGAATGAAAGTCTGTAATTGAGGTCAGGAAGCAATATCAATTAAAAAAAAAAACAAAACTTTGTAATCCATACCTTAGCATTTTCCATTTTAAAGATTCAGTGCAAGAGACCATAATTATGATTGTCTTCTCTAATGATACCTATCAAGCTTTACAACAAATCTTTTTTTTTCAACACCAGTCTGATAGAAAATGTAAATATTGTTATCCTCATTTTACAAAGAAAGAAACTGAGTCTTTAAAAGGTAAAAGTATACTTAACATACCTTGTAGTAGTAATAGTAGTAATAGTAGGAGTAAGAGTAAGAGTAGGAGTAGGAGTAAGAGTTATTATTGTTGTAGTAGGTGTAGAAGTAGTAGTAGCAGTATGAGAGTATGAATATCTACAATAGATAAAGTGCCAGGCCTATAATCAGTGAAACCTGAGTTCAAATTTAGTCTCAGACTCTTACTATTAGATATAATGACACTAGGCAAGCCACTCAGGTTCTGATTTGGATTTCCCCCCCTGTAAAATGAGGAAAATAAAAGCATCTACTTCTCAGGGTAAATGTGAAGATCAAATAAGATAAAAACTGTAATATACTTAGCACAGTGCCTGGCACATGGTAAATACTAAACAAATGGTTTTTATTCTAGGGTTCTTATCATGATCAAATGAGGTAATAATTATAAAATATAATGTCTGGTATATAGGAAGCATTATGTATTTAGTGGTGGTGGTGGTAGTTGGTAGTAGTTGGTAGTGGTAATAGTAGTAGTAGTAGTAGTAGTAGTAGTGATGGTGGTGGTGATGCTGGTGATTTTGGTGGTAGTAATGGTGATAGTAGTTATTACATTATATAGTACTTAAAGTTTTAGTTGACTATCTTCAATCACTTTTGAGATAATAATAGCTCATATTTCTATGTCATAGTGAGATTCAGAAAGCACTTTATAAAAACTAGTATTTGGTCATTTACAATAATTGTGTAGGGTCAAGACTACTGCTGCTATGAAAAAACTCTGTTTTATATCTGAGAAAATAAAGTGAGCAGTTATGTGACTTGTCCAAATCCATAAAGGTAATAAGTGTTCAAAGTAGGACTCAGAGTCAAGAATCCTAATTCTGATTCTGATATTTTTTTTATTATATTGCACTATCATCAGAAGCCAAAAGCACCATGCAAGACCCTCTCTTTTAGCTTCCATATGCACACAAATGTTGGTAAGCCAAAACAATAGCTTTTCTCAATTGACCTGGTCTGACAGATTTTCTTTTTCCCTCTCTGGGAAGTCATATTCTGCTATTTTCTGGCTTCCCAGAAATCCCATCCCTCATTCAACTATATTATAGATCAGACTTCTTCGTGAATTCTTCATAAAAACATAACTATTCCATAGTTCATTCTAATGGAAGAGACAACATGCAATATATATACATACATATATGTGTGTATGTGTGTATATGTCTATATATATATATATATATATATATATATACATATATATATATATATATATATATATATATATAAAGCAAGCTATATACAAGTTAATAGGAAATAATTAACAAAGTAAAGGCACTAAAATTAAGAGGAAATTGGAAATAATTCCTGTAAGACATGGGATTTTAGTAGGGACTTAAAGGAAGCCAAGGAAATAATTAGGCAGTTGAAAAAGAAGAGCATTGCAGGCAGGGGGGACCCCTGTCAAAGAAAAATGCCTAGAGCCAAGAACTGAAGAGTCTTATTTATGAAATAGCAAGGAGGTCAGTATCATTGGATAGAAGTAAATGTGATTGGGAATAAGATGTAAAAAGACTAAGAACAAAATAGGTAATGTGGAAACCAAATTATCATTCTTTGCAGATGATATGATGGTATACTTAGAGAATCCTAGAGAATCAAGTAAAAACTATAAGAAATAACCCACAACTCCAGCAAAGTTGCAGGATGCAAAATAAATCCACAAAAATCATCAACATTTTTATACATAACTAACAAAATCCAATACCAAGAGATACAAAGAGAAATTGCATTCAAAATAACTGTTGATAATATAAAATATTTGGGAATCCATCTGCCAAGAGAAAGTTAGGAACTATATGAACAAAACTACAAAAAACTTTCCACACAAATAAAGTCAGATCTAAGCAACTGGAAAAATATCAAGTCTTCTTGGATAGGTGGAATAAATAATAAATAAATAAAAATGACAATACTCCCTAAACTAATCTATTTATTTAGTGTTATACCAATCAAACTCCCAAGAAACTATTTTACTGACCTAGAAAAAAATAACAAGAAAATTCATCTGGAAGAACAAAAAGTCAAGAATTTCAAAGGAATTAATGAAGAGAAAAGCAAATGAAGGTGGCCTGGCTGTACCAGCTCTAAAACTATATTAGAAAGCAAAACCATTTGGTATTAGCTAAGAAATAGAGATGATCAGTGGAACAGGTTAGGTTCACAAAACAAAATAGTCAATGACTATAGCAATCTAGTATTTGACAAAGGCTCCAGCTTTTGGGATAAGAATTCACTATTTGACAAAAACTATTGAAACTAGTGTGCCAGAAACTAGGCATAGACTCACACCTAACACCATATACCAAGATAAAGTCAAAATGGGTTCATGATCTAGACATAAAGAATGATATTATAAACAAATTAGAAGAACATAGGATAGTTTACCTCTTAGATCTGTGGAGGAAGACCAAAGAAGAACTAGAAATCATTATTGATCACAAAATAAATCATTTTGATTATATTAACTTAAAAAGGTTTTGTACAAACAAAACTAATGCAGACAAGAAGCAACAAACTGGGAAAACACTTTTACATCCAAAGGATCTGATAAAGACCTCATTTCTAAAATTTATAGAGAATTGACTCAAATTTATAATAGTTCAAGCAATTCCCCAATTGATAAATTGTCAAAGGATTTCAGATGAAGAAATTGAACCTATTTCTAGTCATATGAAAAGGTACTCCAAATACAAGAGAAATGAAATACCACTGAGATACCACTACATACCTCTCAGATTGGCTAAAATGACAGGAAAAGATAATGAAGAATGTTGGAGGGGATGTGAGAAAACTGGGATATTGATACATTGTTGGTGGAACTGTGAATAGATCCAACCATTCTAGAGATCAGTTTGGAACTATGCTCAGAAAGTTTTCACACTATGCATACCCTTTGATCCAGCAGTGTTTCTACTGGGATTATATCCCAATGACATTTTAAAGGAGGGAAAGGGACACACATGTGCAAAAATGTTTGTGGCATCCCTTTTTGTACTGGCAAGAAACTGGAAACTTAGTGGATGCACATCTATTGGAGAATGACTTAATAAATTATGGTATATGAATACCATACTATGGTTCTGTAAGAAATGACAAGCATGATGATTTCAGAGAGGCCTACTAAAGACAACAGGGAGCCACTAGAATTTATTGATTGAGGGGGTTGGTATCATCAGATCTGCACTTTAAGAAAAATACTTGCTGAATAGAGGATATATTGGAGTAGGGAGAGTCTTGAGGCTATTTCAGCAGTTCAAGCATGAAGTAATGAGGATTTGCACTAGAGTAATAGTTGTATCAGAAAAGAGAAATAAGACATATTCAAGAAATGTTGCAAAGATCAACTGGTCTTGGCAACAAATTAGACAAAGTGGGTACAGTGCAGTGAGAAGTAATTACCAGGTTGTCAGCCTGTGGAGCTAAGAGAGGATAGGGTTGCCCTTTATAGGAATAAGGAAAATAAGAGATGAGAGGGTTTAAGAAGAAAGGTAATGGATTTAGATTGGTTCCTGTTGAATTTAAGATGTCTATGCATCTTGAGATGTCTGAAAGGCAGCTGAAGATTTGAGATTGAAGATGATCCAAGAGTATGGAAAAGGAAAAGTACAATTGAGTCATCATCAAAGTGTCAGTTACATCTCTGAGAGCTGATGTGAAATGAAGTAGAAGAGAAGAGGGCTCAGGATGAAACCCAGATGGATATTTTTGGTTAGAAGATATTATCTAAAGGAAGATCCAGCTAAGGTAACATGGAGGGAGCACTCTGAGAATTAAAAAGAGAACTAGGAAAAAAAAAAGTTTTGTCCCAAAAACCTATAGAGAAGCAAGAATTGAGGAAGAAAAAGAGGCCAACAGTATTATAAGCTAAAAATAAGTCAAGGAGAGTGAGGATTGAGAAAAGGTCATTGGATTTGACAGCTAAAAAATCATTAGTAACTTTGAAAAGAACAGTTTTGGTAAAATGATACAGTATATAATCAGACCTGGCTAATTCCTAATATCTTCGTAGTTAATGTGCTACCCTTCACAGTAAATGGAATGACACACTACTCTAATAAGAAACAATGTGAATGCTGAAATTTCAGTTATCATCCCACATTAGAAGAATATGAGAAATTGTTGAGCCTAATGTCAGTCTAACCTGGGTGGGTGGTCACCTAGCACAGGGTATGACAACAAAGATGCACCAGGAATTGGGAGAGTGACAGTGAACTTCTTGTCTTAATCTCCTTTGTGACCTTAGGTAAGTCATGGCATCAATTTTGGCTTTTATTTTCCAATCTAAAAAATGAAGAAGTTGAATTATGTGATTGTTGAAAAGAGCCATGTCCATCAGAATTGATCATCATATAATCTTGTTGTTGCTGTGAATAATGATCTCCTGGTTCTGCTTATTTCACTTAGCATCAGTTCATATAGGTCTCTCCAGGCCTCTCTGAAATCATCCTGCTGGTCATTTCTTACAGAACAATAATATTCCATAACATTTATATATCATAAATTATTCAGCCATTTGCCAATTGATGGGCATCCTTTCAGTTTCTCATTTCTTATTACTATAAAAAGGGCTGCCACAAACATTTTTGCACATGTGGATCCTTTTATCTCTTTTAAGATCCCTTTGGGTTATAAGCCTAGTAGAAACACTGCCGGACCAAAGGGTATGCACAGTCTGATAACTTTTTGAACATAATTCTAAATTGCTCTCCAGAATGTTTGGGTCTATTCACAGTTCTACCAACAATATATTAGTGTCCCAGTTTTCCCACATCCCCTCCAACATTTATCATTATATTTTCCTGTCATTTTAGCTAATCTGAGAGGTGTGGAATGGAATCTCAGAGTTGTATCCTAGACCTTGTTAACTAGTTCAGAAGACTCCAAAGTGAGGTGAGGGGGGGAGGCTGCAGTCTTGGTAGGGCAAGGAAACTGTGACTTGATCCAAGAAAGTGTGATCATTCAATCAGAAGCTGGAAAGAAGGGTCACATATAATTTCTACTCTACCCTACCTCCAAAATGGGTAATTGTAGGTTTGTCTCTTAACACAATTACTTAACTCCTTCAATACCCTACCAATACACCCCTTTTCACCACTGGCTTGCCTATGAATGCCTTGGTCAGGGACCCTCAGAAGAAGAAGACCTCATACAGTTACCTACAGAATATTGCACAATCTACACAGGCAAAATCCCTACCCTATGCTAGCATCCCCATCCCTGTCCTCCAATCTCCACAGCAGTTTTTTCTGTGTTCAAGGATAGTGGCCTATAAATAAACAAGTCCCTCCTAATCCTTTTCATTTTTCTATGATTTGCTGTTTTATCCATTCATTGTTTAGGATTAGATTATTTAGAGGCAGCTAGATGGCACAATGGATAGAGAACCAGCCCTGAAGTCAGGAGGACCTGAATTCAAATTTGGCTTCAGACACTTAATATTTCCTAGCTGTGTGATGCTGGGCAAGTCACTTCACCCCAACTGCCTCAGTAATAAAACAAACAAATAAAATGATTAGATTATTTCATTTCCAATTAATTTTTTGGTCTGCTTTTCTCCAGTCCACTTTTATTGCATCATGATCTGGAAAAGATGCATTTACTATTTCTGCCTTTCTGCATTTGATTTTGAGGTTTTTATGTCAGTTTTTGTATAGGTTCCATGTATCTCTAAGAGTGTACTTCTTTCCTTTCCCATTCAGTTTTCTCCAAAGGTCTAACATACCTAACTTTTCTAAAATTCTATTTATCTCCTTGGCTTCTTTCTTCTTTATTTTGTAGTTGTATTTATCTCTTTAGCTTCCTTCTTATTATTTTGTGGTTTGATTTGCCTAGTTCTGATAGAACAAGATTGAGATCTCCCACTAGAATAGTTTTGTTGTTTATTTCTTCTTACAACTCTCAACTTCTGGTCTAAGAATTTAGATGCTATACAACTTGATGCATATATATTTAATATTGATATTGCTTCATCATATATGATATTTTTAGCAATATGTAGTTACCTTCCTTATCTCTTTTAATTAGATCTATTTTGGCTTTTGCTTTATCTGAGACAAGTATTGTTATCCCTGCTTATTTTTTCATCAGCTGAAGCATAATAGATTCTACTCTAGCCTTTTATCTTTACTCTGAATGTAGTTCTGCTTCAAATGTGTTTCTTGTAAACAACATATTGTAGGAGTCTGGCTTTTATTACAATCTGCTATCCACTTCCATTTCATGGCAGAGTTCATCCCATTCCCATTCATTGTTAAAATTACTGTCTCAGCATTCCCCATGATCCATTTTTTTTTCCATTATACTTTCCTCTTTTCTTTCCCCCTTTCTCTCCTCATCAATATTTTCCTTCTGACCACCACTTCCTTCAATCTTTCATTCACTTTTTCAACCCCTCCCTGTTTTTTATCCCTTTCCTCTTCTTCTTCTGTTCTCCCTTCTATTAGCCTCTCCTTTCTTTTTCCCTTTCTCCTCCTACCAGTTATAGGGTGAGAAAAGTTTCTATATCAAACTAAATGTATATGATATTCCTCCTTTGAGCCAAATCCAATGAGATTAAGATTCAAACACTGCTCATCCCCCTCCTTTCGCTTAAATAGGTCTTTTTTGTCACTTTATATGAAGTAATTTATACCATTTTACCTTCCCTTTCTTTTCCACCCCTAGTTTCTTTTTTATATCATTATAATAAAGTCAAATTATACCGAAGCCCTTTAAGTATAACCCTAACAAAGACACAGTTCTCAAGAGTTACACATATCATTTTTCCATGTAGGGAATGTTAACATTTTAAAGTTTACAAAATGGTTTTTTTCTTCCCTTTTTAACTTCTTGGGGTTCTCTTCAGATCTATGTTTGAAAATCAGATTTTCTGTTTAGCTCTGATCTTTTCAACAAAAATAATTGAAAATTCCCAATTTCATTGAATAGCCATCATTTCCTCTGAAAAATATTGCTTAGATTTGTTAGGTAGTTGATTATTGGCTGCAATCCAAGCTCCTTGGCCCTCTGAAATGTCATATTCCAGGTCTTTTGATCCTTTAAATTGGAAGCTGTTAGGTCCTGATTCATCCTAAGTGGGGATCCTCAATATTTGAACTTTTTCTGGCTGCTTGCAGTATTTTCTCTTTGATGTAATGATTCTGAAATTCAGCTACAATATTCCTTTGAACTTATATTTTCAGATCTCTTTCAGGAAGTGATCAATGGATTCTTTCAATGTCTATTTTACCCTCTGGATCTAGGATATCAGGGTAGTTTTCCATGATGATTTCCAGAAAGATGCTGTCTAGCCTCTTTTTTTTATTGTAGTTTTCTGGTAAAGAAATAGATTGTTTCCCCTGGATCTATTGTCTAGGTCACTTGTTTTCCAATGATACATTTTACATTTTCCACTATTTTTTTCTTTTTTTTTCTTTTTTGGTTATGTTTGTTCTTATTCTTGATGCCTCATTTTTAATTGGCCAAATTTAATTGGCCAAAAATTTTTATTTTTAATTTGTTTAATTTAAATTTTTAATTTTTTAAATTAATTGTTTTGTTCATTAGATTTTTTTTCATTTCATCAATTCTGTTTTTCAAGGAGTTGTTTTCTTTTTCCATTTTGCCAAATCTATTTTTAAGAAGTAGTTTTCTTCCATGTATTTTTTCCATTTCACCAAATATATTTTTAAGTTTTCTTCAGAAATTTCTGTATTCCTTTTTTTTAATTCTCATTTCCTTTCCCCATTTTTCTTTTAAATCTTTTTTAAGATCCTTTTTTGAACTTTTCTAAGAGAGCCTTTTGAGTTGGAGATCAACTCATATCACTTTTTGAGGCTCCATCTAGAGGCATTTTGCCTTTAATGTCCTCAGGGTTTGAAATCTGTTCTTTTCTGTCTCCATAATAACTATCTATTGTCAGAGCTCTTTTTGCTTTTTGGCTTTTTTCAAAAGATTGAGATCTACTCCTAGGAAAAAAGGTAGACTGTCCAAAGCTTCCTCTACAGGGTGACAAGGGCTTTATACTGGCCTGGGGTTAGTAGCATCAGCTTCCTTCCCAAGCTGGGGATATGGCCAAGTCTCACTTGTTATGTTGAAATTGGGGCTCAATATTTACCTTTTTGTAGTTGCTTTGAGGGTCTCACAGCTAGTTTGGTGTTCCACTGAACAAGAACAAAGTAGCCAATGCTGCTGTTTTTTGGTTGAGTCTTCCACTATATTCACCACTTATAGAGCTTCTTTGCCCTGGGCCTCCCTGTGCTGCACCTGTGTTGAGCCATGTTTCTTCCTGCCTGATTGAAACAGACCTTTCTTGAAGTTCATCCAAGTTATCTTCTGCTAGAAATTTGTTACAGTTCAAATATTTGTGTGTTCTGTTACTCCAAAATCCTTTCAGAGGCTTGATCTGGTATTGATTCTGAGGGAAGCCAGGAAGAGCTAAGGCAAAGACTTGTCTATTCTCCACAATCTTAATGTTGCTCCTTATTTTCAATTTTCAGTGTTGGAGACAATTCGAACACAATTCAGTGTTCAGTTCAGCTAAGTTGGAGCAAGTATAGTAAGTTTACAATTGTATTTTAAATTTCACAGTTTCCCTCACAGGCACCATCAATCTTCCTGTCTATGAGATTCTCAATCTTTTCATTATCTCAGATTACACACTTAACTGAAATTTCTCACTTCAAAGACACCAATGATGTCTTAATTACTAAATCTGGTACTATTTTCTTAGTCCTCATTCTTCATAACTTCTCTGAAGCTTTTGATGCCCTTGACCACCCTTTCTTCTTATGGTTGTTGTGACATTTCCCTTCCTTGGTACTTCTCTTACCTGTTTGACAACTACTCAGTCTTTTTTGCATTCCCACCTTTTTTTGCTAGGTCATTATTGATATAAATTTTCCTTATATATGTCTACCTCAAGAATCTCCCCAGGTCTTCTTTTGCTTTTCTCTAATATCCTTTATTTGGTAAATTCATCAGTTTCCATAGGTTTAATTATCTCTATACATATGGCTTCCAGATTTGTATATCTGTTTTCTAGTACCTCTTCTGAGATCTAGTCTTATAAGACTACATTTTAGTCATCTCAGAGTTTCATTGGCATTTCAAATGTAACATAAACTCAAGCTCATCACAATTCTACCCTATTACTGCTGAGGACACCACCATCATACCTCAGGTATGCAAACTTAGTGTTATCTTTGACTTCTTACTCTCATTCATGCTACATATCCAGATCACTACAAAAGTTTGTCATTTTTCCACATCTTTAGTACTTAAAGGCATCATCCCAGTCTGTCTTCATCACCACTTTTTTTGCCATTGAAATAGCCTGATAGCCTTTGCCTTACGTCTTTCTTTTCTCCAGTCTATCCTCTAAGCAGTTTCCAAAGTAGACAGAATAGTCAACTATAGCAATCTAGTGTTTGACAAACCAAAGACCCTAACTTCTGGGATAAGAATTCATTATTTGATAAAAAAAAAAAAAAAGCAATTCCCAAAGTGATTTCCTGACACATAGGTGTAACAATACCATTCACTTAATAATGTCGACTTCTGGCCAGGATGGCAGAGAGGAGGCATGCACCTGTGTAAGCTCCGTGTTTTTTTCTCTCAGAATCCATTTCATTACAAGCCTCTGAATTAATGCTTGACTGAAAAAAAAAAAAAAAACACAAATAGTTACCAAGAGAAGACATCCTTGAAATTCACCAAGAAAGGTCTGTTTTTGCTTGAGGGCGGGGACGGTTTTAGATCGGGCACAGGCTGAGGGGAGGCAGCGGCAGCGGGAGCACGGGAGCAGCTCACAGCCGAGCAGAGAAGAGCGGAGTGGGGTGTGATCTCAGCCGTCTCTGCAAGGGGAGCTTTGCTACAGGATTGGATACTTTGCCCTGGCAGCAAGTCAGTAGCCCAGAAGAGAAGCTGAAAACACTGGGGGTAAAGAATACAACCCTGAACAGCTGGAGTCTCTCAGGACCTGGCCACCCCTCCCCAACAGTGTCTCAGCACTCTCTCGGAGTCTCAGAGTGCAGGCACAACACAGTCCTGCTAGTGCCTTGCTGCTGCCCCTGCACTCTGTAGAGGAAGCTCAGTAACACCACCCAGCCCCTCCCCCCAAAAAAGCAGACTCCATTTAGGGTTTTTTTTCTTTTTTTTCTTTTTGCTAGTTTGTCGTTGATTCTTCTCTGACAAAATGAGCAAAAAATTGAAAAGGACCTTAACCCTGGACAACTTCTATACGAATAAAGAGCAGACTCTAAACCCTGAGGAGACTAAAAACAGACTGTCTCCAGATGAATCCCCAAAGGAGGAGATCATCTGTTCCTCAGCACAGATGAATCTCATAGAAGAAATTAAAAAGGCTCTCACAAGGGAGCTAGAAGAAAAATGGGAAAAGGAGAGAGAGGCTTGGCAAGAGTCTGGAGAAGTCATCCCACGCATGTAAAGACAGAGTGGATAAAGAAATAAAATCCTTGAAAAATAAGATTAGTGAACTGGAAACAGAAAATAGTTCTCTAAAAAACAAAATTGACGAAATGGAAAAAAATTCCATAAAACAAAAGAACTCAATTGGACAATTAGAAAAAGATATTTAAAAAGTGAGTGAAGAAAATACTTCATTGAAAATCAGAATTGAACAAATGGAATTGAATGACTCGAGGAGACAAGAAGAATCAGTCAAGCAAATCCAAAAAAATCAAGCAATAGAAAAGAAGGTGAAATACCTTCTGGGAAAAACAACAAATTTGGAAAACAGATCCAGGAGAGACAATCTGAGAATCATTGGACTCCCAAAAAAGTATGATGAAAAAAAGAGCCTGGACATTATTTTCCAGGAAATTATCAAAGAGAACTGCCCAGAAGTCATAGAAACAGAGGGTAAAATAGACATTGAAAGAATTCATCGATCACCTACTGAAAGGGATCCTAAAATCCTAAAATAGTGGCTAAATGCCAGAACCCTCAGATGAAGGAAAAAATACTGCAAGCAGCAAGAAAAACCTAATTCAAGTATCGAGGAGCCACAATAAGGATCACCCAGGATCTAGCAGCATCCACATTAAAGGATCGAAGGGCCTGGAATATGATATTCTGAAAGGCTAAGGAACTTGGTATGCAACCAAAAATAACTTACCCAGCTAGAATGAGCTAGAGAAGAAGATGGACATTCAACGAAGTAAGCAAATTTCACCTATTTTTGATGAAAAAGCCAGAATTTAACAAAAAGTTTAATCTACAAATATAGAACTCAAGAGAAATCTAAAAAGGTAAAGATTAATCTTGGGAACTGTATTTCTGCTATAAAGATGTATTAAGAATACATGTATACCTTGTTCTAGAAATTGATGTGGAAAGGACATTGTACCAGAAACAGGGTAAAGTGGGGGTAGTACATCTCATGAAGAAGCATAGGAAACCTATTATATCTGAGAGAAAGAATGGAGGGGGATGAATATAGTAGGTATCTTACTGCCTTCAGAATTGGCTTTAAGTGAAAAATCTTAAGACATACTCAATCTATGGTGAAACTTCTCCCACCTCATTGAAAAGTGAGAAGGGAAAAGTGAAAAGGGAAGGAATAAGCTAAGTGGAAGGTAATATGGAAACTGGGAGGGAAAAGGGTAAGATAGGGGGAGGAACTCTAAGGCAGGAGGAGAGATACTAAAATGGGAGGGCTGTGAGAAGCAAGTGGTGCTCACAAGTTTAATACTAGGAAGGCAGGTAAAGGGGAAAGAAGGGAGAAAAGCATAAACAGGGGTTAACAAGATGGCAAGTAATACAGAATTGGTCATTTTAACTATAAATGTGAACGGGGTAAACTCCCCCATAAAGAGGAAGCAGTTAGCAGAATGGATTAAAAGCCAGAATCCTACAGCATGTTGTCTACAGGAAACACACCTGAAACATGGAGATACATGCAGGTTAAAGGTAAAAGGTTGGAGCAAAATCTACTATGCTTCAGGTGAAGTCAAAAAAGCAAGGGTAGCCATCCTGATCTCAGATCAAGCTAAAGCAAAAATTGATCTAATTAAAAGAGATAAGGAAGGGCACTATATCTTGCTAAAGGGTAGCATGGATAATGAAGCAATATCAATATTAAACATATATGCACCAAGTGGTGTAGCATCTAAATTCTTAAAAGAGAAATTAAGAGAGCTGCAAGAAGAAATAGACAGCAAAACTATAATAGTGGGGGAGCTCAACCTTGCACTCTCAGAATTAGATAAATCAAACCACAAAATAAATAAAAAAGAAGTCAAAGAGGTAAATAGAATACTAGAAAAATTAGATATGATAGATCTCTGGAGAAAATGTAATGGAGACAGAAAGGAGTACACTTTCTTTTGAGCAGTTCATGGAACCTATACAAAAATTGATCATATATTAGGACATAAAAACCTCAAACTCAAATAGTTACCAAGAGAAGACATCCTTGAAATTCACCAAGAAAGGTCTGTTTTTGCTCGAGGGAGGGGACGGTTTTAGATCGGGCACAGGCTGAGGGGAGGCAGCGGCAGCGAGAGCACAGGAGCAGCTCACAGCCGAGCAGAGAAGAGCGGAGTGGGGTGTGATCTCAGCCGTCTCTGCAGGGGGAGCTTTGCTACAGGATTGGATACTTTGCCCTGGCAGCAAGTCAGTAGCCCAGAAGAGAAGCTGAAAACACTGGGGGTAAAGAATACAACCCTGAACAGCTGGAGTCTCTCAGGACCTGGCCACCCCTCCCCAACAGTGTCTCAGCACTCTCTCGGAGTCTCAGAGTGCAGGCACAACACAGTCCTGCTAGTGCCTTGCTGCTGCCCCTGCACTCTGTAGAGGAACTCAGTAACACCACCCAGCCCCTCCCCTCAAAAAAGCAGACTCCATTTAGGGTTTTTTTCTTTTTTTTCTTTTTGCTAGTTTGTCATTGATTCTTCTCTGACAAAATGAGCAAAAAATTGAAAAGGACCTTAACCCTGGACAACTTCTATACGAATAAAGAGCAGACTCTAAACCCTGAGGAGACTAAAAACAGACTGTCTCCAGATGAATCCCCAAAGGAGGAGATCATCTGTTCCTCAGCACAGATGAATCTCATAGAAGAAATTTAAAAGGCTCTCACAAGGGAGCTAGAAGAAAAATGGGAAAAGGAGAGAGAGGCTTGGCAAGAGTCTGGAGAAGTCATCCCACGCATGTAAAGACAGAATGGATAAAGAAATAAAATCCTTGAAAAATAGGATTAGTGAACTGGAAACAGAAAATAGCTCTCTAAAAAACAAAATTGGCAAAATTGAAAAAAATTCCATAAAACAAAAGAACTCAATTGGACAATTAGAAAAAGATATTTAAAAAGTGAGTGAAGAAAATACTTCATTGAAAATCAGAATTGAACAAATGGAATTGAATGACTCGAGGAGACAAGAAGAATCAGTCAAGCAAATCCAAAAAAATCAAGCAATAGAAAAGAAGGTGAAATACCTTCTGGGAAAAACAACAAACCTGGAAAACAGATCCAGGAGAGACAATCTGAGAATCATTGGACTCCCAAAAAAGTATGATGAAAAAAAGAGCCTGGACATTATTTTCCAGGAAATTATCAAAGAGAACTGCCCAGAAGTCATAGAAACAGAGGGTAAAATAGACATTGAAAGAATTCATCAATCACCTACTGAAAGGGATCCTAAAATCCTAAAATAGTGGCTAAATGCCAGAACCCTCAGATGAAGGAAAAAATACTGCAAGCAGCTAGAAAAACCCAATTCAAGTATCGAAGAGCCACAATAAGGATCACCCAGGATCTAGCAGCATCCACATTAAAGGATCGAAGGGCCTGGAATATGATATTCCGAAAGGCTAAGGAACTTGGTATGCAACCAAAAATAACTTACCCAGCTAGAATGAGCTAGAGAAGAAGATGGACATTCAACGAAGTAAGCGAATTTCACCTATTTTTGATGAAAAAGCCAGAACTTAACAAAAAGTTTAATCTACAAATATAGAACTCAAGAGAAATCTAAAAAGGTAAAGATTAATCTTGGGAACTGTATTTCTGCTATAAAGATGTATTAAGAATACATGTATACCTTGTTCTAGAAATTGATGTGGAAAGGACATTGTACCAGAAAAAGGGTAAAGTGGGGGTAGTACATCTCATGAAGAAGCATAGGAAACCTATTATATCTGAGAGAAAGAATGGAGGGGGATGAATATAGTGGGTATCTTACTGCCTTCAGAATTGGCTTTAAGTGAAAAATCTTAAGACATACTCAATCTATGGTGAAACTTCTCCCACCTCATTGAAAAGTGAGAAGGGAAAAGTGAAAAGGGAAGGAATAAGCTAAGTGGAAGGTAATATGGAAACTGGGAGGGAAAAGGGTAAGATAGGGGGAGGAACTCTAAGGCAGGAGGAGAGATACTAAAATGGGAGGGCTGTGAAGCAAGTGGTGCTCACAAGTTTAATACTAGGAAGGGAGGTAAAGGGGAAAGAAGGGAGAAAAGCATAAACAGGGGTTAACAAGATGGCAAGTAATACAGAATTGGTCATTTTAACTATAAATGTGAACGGGGTAAACTCCCCCATAAAGAGGAAGCAGTTAGCAGAATGGATTAAAAGCCAGAATCCTACAGCATGTTGTCTACAGGAAACACACCTGAAACATGGAGATACATGCAAGTTAAAGGTAAAAGATTGGAGCAAAATCTACTATGCTTCAGGTGAAGTCAAAAAAGCAAGGGTAGCCATCCTGATCTCAGATCAAGCTAAAGCAAAAATTGATCTAATTAAAAGAGATAAGGAAGGGCACTATATCTTGCTAAAGGGTAGCGTGGATAATGAAGCAATATCAATATTAAACATATATGCACCAAGTGGTGTAGCATCTAAATTCTTAAAAGAGAAATTAAGAGAGCTGCAAGAAGAAATAGACAGCAAAACTATAATAGTGGGGGAGCTCAACCTTGCACTCTCAGAATTAGATAAATCAAACCACAAAATAAATAAGAAAGAAGTCAAAGAGGTAAATAGAATACTAGAAAAATTAGATATGATAGATCTCTGGAGAAAATGTAATGGAGACAGAAAGGAGTACACTTTCTTTTCAGCAGTTCATGGAACCTATACAAAAATTGATCATATATTAGGACATAAAAACCTCAAACTCAAATGCAGTAAGGCAGAAATAATAAACGCATCCTTTTCAGACCACGATGCAATGAAAATTACATTCAACAAAAAGCCAGGGGAAAGTAGAACAAAAAATAATTGGAAACTAAATAATCTCATACTAAAGAATGATTGGGTAAAACAGCAAATCATAGACATAATTAATAACTTCACCCAAGAAAAGGATAATAATGAGACATCATACCAAAATGTATGGGATGCAGCCAAAGCAGTAATAAGGGGAAATTTCATATCTCTAGAGGCCTATTTGCATAAATTAGAGAAAGAGAAGGTCAATGAATTGGGCTTGCAACTAAAAATGCTAGAAAAGGAACAAATTAAAAACCCCCAGCCAAACATTAACTTGAAATTTTAAAAATAAAAGGAGAATCAATAAAATTGAAAGTAAAAAAAACTATTGAATTAATTAATAAAACTAAGAGTTGGTTCTATAAAAAAAAAACAACAAAATAGACAAACCTTTAGTAAATCTGATTTAAAAAAAGGAAAGAGGAAAATCAAATTGTTAGTCTTAAAAATGAAAAGGGAGAACCCGCCACTAACGAAGAGGAAATTAGAGCAATAATTAGGATTTACTTTACCCAAATTTATGCCAATAAATTTGACAACTTAAACGAAATAGAAGAATACCTCCAAAAATATAACTTGCCCAAACTAACAGAGGAAGAAGTAAATATCCTAAACAGTCCCATCTCAGAAAAAGAAATAGAACAAACTATCAATCAACTCCCTAAGAAAAAATCCCCAGGACCAGATGGATTTACATGTGAATTCTACCAAACATTTAAAGAACAATTAACTCCAATGTTATATAAACTATTTGAAAAAATAGGGATTGAAGGAGTCCTACCAAACTCCTTTTATGACACAGACATGGTACTGATACCTAAACCAGGTAGGCTGAAAACAGAGAAAGAAAATTATAGACCAATCTCCCTAATGAATATTGATGCTAAAATCTTAAATAAAATATTAGCAAAAAGATTACAGAAAATTGTCACCAGGATAATACACTATGACCAAGTAGGATTTATACCAGGAATGCAGGGCTGGTTCAATATTAGGAAAACTATTAGCATAATTGACTATATCAATAACCAAACAAACAAAAACCATATGATCATCTCAATAGATGCAGAAAAAGCATTTGATAAAATCCAACATCCATTCCTAATAAAAACACTTGAGAGCATAGGAATAAATGGACTTTTCCTTAAAATAGTCAGGAGCATATACTTAAAACCATCAGTAAGCATCATATGCAATGGGGAAAAACTGGAACCTTTCCCAGTAAGATCTGGAGTGAAGCAAGGTTGCCCACTATCACCATTATTATTCAATATTGTATTAGATACACTAGCCTCTGCAATAAGAGTCGAGAAAGAGATTAAAGGAATTAGAGTAGGTAATGAGGAAACCAAACTATCACTCTTTGCAGATGATATGATGGTATACCTAGAGAATCCCAGAGATTCTACTAAAAAGCTATTAGAAATAATTCATAATTTTGCAGAGTAGCAGGATACAAAATAAATCCCCATAAATCCTCAGCATTTTTATACATCATCAACAAAATCCAACAGCAAGAGATACAAAGAGAAATTCTATTCAAAATAACTGTTGCTAGCATAAAATAAAATATTTTGGAATCTATCTATTAAAGGAAAGTCAGGAATTATATGAGCAAAATTACAAAAAAGTTTCCACACAAATAAAGTCAGACTTAAATAATTGGAAAAATATTAAGTGCTCTTGGATAGGCCAAGCGAATATAATAAAGATGACAATACTCCCTAAACTAATCTATTTATTTAGTGCTATACCAATCAGACTTCCAAGAAAATATTTTAATGATCTAGAAAAAAATAACAACAAAATCCATATGGAACAATAAAAAGTTGAGAATCTCAAAGGAATTAATGAAAAAAAAATCAAATGAAGGTGGCCTAGCTGTACCTGATCTAAAATTATATTATAAAGCAGCAGTCACCAAAACCATCTGGTATTGGCTAAGAAATAGATTAGGTGATCAGTGGAAAAGGTTAGGTTCACAAGACAGAAGAGTCAACTATAGCAATCTAGTGTTTGACAAACCCAAAGATCCTAACTTTTGGGATAAGAATTCATTATTTGATAAAAACTGCTGGGATAACTGGAAATTAGTATGGCAGAAATTAGGCATGGACCCACACTTAACACCATATACCAAGATAAGATCAAAATGGGTCCATGACCTAGGCATAAAGAACGAGATTATAAATAAATTAGCAGAACATAGGATACTTTATCTCTCAGACTTGTGGAGGAGAAAGAAATTTGTGACCAAAGATGAACTAGAAACCATTACTGATCACAAAATAGAAAATTTTGATTATATCAAATTAAAAAGCCTTTGTACAAACAAAACTAATGCAAACAATATTAGAAGAGAAGCAACAAACTGGGAAAACATCTTCACAGTTAAAGGTTCTGATAAAGGCCTCATTTCCAAAATATATAGAGAACTGATTCAAATTTATAAGAAATCAAGCCACTCTCCAATTGATAAATGGTCAAAGGATATGAACAGACAATTTTCAGATGATGAAATTGAAACTATTACCACTCATATGAAAGAGTGTTCCAAATCACTATTGATCAGAGAAATGCAAATTAAGACAACTCTGAGATACCACTACACACCTGTCAAATTGGCTAAGATGACAGGAAAAAATAATGATGAATGTTGGAGGGGATACAGGAAAACTGGGGTGCTGATACATTGTTGGTGGAGTTGTGAACAAATCCAACCATTCTGGAGAGCAATCTGGAATTATGTCCAAAAAGTTATCAAACTGTGCATACCCTTTGATCCAGCAGTGCTACTACTGGGCTTATACCCCAAAGAGATACTAAAGAAGGGAAAGGGCTCTGTATGTGCCAAAATGTTTGTGGCAGCCCTGTTTGTAGTGGCTAGAAACTGGAAATTGAATGGATGCCCATCAATTGGAGAATGGCTGGGTAAATTGTGGTATATGAATGTTATGGAATATTATTGTTCTGTAAGAAATGACCAGCAGGATGAATAAATAAAATATAAAAAATAAAAAAGTAAATGTCAATGATTTTCTGTTGACTTGAAGATCAAGCTCTTTTCTCCTCTTCTCTCTCCTTCTCTCCTCTTCTCTCTTCCCTCCTTTTCTCTCTCTTCTCTTCTTTTCTCTTCTCTCCTTTTCTTTTCCCCTCACCTTTGTTCTCTTCTCTATCTCATTGTACACATATACACACATCTCATTCTTTTTTCTCCTTTTGCATAAATTTCCTAATTTGCACAATTAGGGCAAGTGCACAAAAAAATGGGTTACAAATTAAAAAACAGTCCTTACATATTTGGAGGTGAGAGGGACTGATACAGAGGCAGGTACGAGTCAAAATATATGGTTCTCCCAAAATGCCAGGAACTTGAGGGATGTCATTATTTCAATGGCATGTTCACTGGATTCTCAGACACATAATATTATCAATTAAAATCAAAAGGAACATCAGAATTTATCATGGTTGAGTGTAATTAGAAGACATGTTTAAAATTTTTGTCCAGTTGTGTGTGTGTGACTTTGGGGAATTTGCTTAACTTGTCTATGATAATTTTCTTATCAGCAAAATTAAGAATCAGAACTCATTGACCCCTTCTGGCTTTTCCCAAATTCTACAGTAACTTAAAAAGAGATCAAAAATGTATTTTGATGCTTTTTACTTCCTTATTTCAAGAAACCATGTCAAGTAAATGGTCAAAGGATATGAATAGATAATTTTCAAATGAAGAAACTAAAACTATTTCTAATCATATGAAAAGATGCTCTAAATCATTATTGATCAGAGAAATGCAAATTAAGACAACTCTGAGGCATCATTACATACACTGAAATTGGCTAAGATGACAGGAAAATATAATGACAAATGTGGAGGAGATGTGAAAAAACTGGGACACTAATACATTGTTGGTCGCATTGTGAACTGATCCCACCATTCTGGAGAGTGATTTGGAATTATGCCCAAAGGGCTATCAAAATGCACATATCCTTTGAACCAACAGTGTTTCTCCTGGGCTTATATCTCAAAAAGATTTTAACGGAGGAAAAGGTACTTACATGTGCAAAAATGTTTGTGGCAGCCCTTTTTGAAATAGCAAGAAACTAGAAATGGAGTGGATGCCCATCAGTTGGAGAATGGCTGAATAAAGTGTGGTATATGAATGTTATGAAATATTATTGTCTGTAAGAAACAAACAGCAGGATGATTTCAGAGAGCCCTGGTGAGACTTACATGAACTGATGCAAAATGAAATGAGCAGAACCAGGAGATCATTATACATGCAACAGCAAGATTACACGATGATCAATTCTGATGTACATGGCTCTTTAACATTGGCATGATTCAGGTCAGTTCCACTGGTGTTGTGATGAAGAGAGCCATCAACACCTAGAGAGAAGATTGTGGGAATGCATTGAGATTGCAAGATAGCATTTTCACTCTTTTCATTGTTGTTTGCTTGCATTTTATTTTCTTTCTCATTTTTCCTTTTTTTTTTTTATTTTCTTGTGCAGCAAGATAATTGTATAAATATGTATGCATATGTTGGATTTAATATGTATTTTACCATATTTAACATATATTGGATTACTTGCCATCTAGGGCAGGGAGTGAGGAGAAGGCAGTGAGAAATTGTCTGTGCATATGGTTTTTAAAATAAAAAGCTTTAATAAAAAAAGAAAACATCTCAGAGTTAAAAAACCTCCTCCCCATCAATTCAATTCACAGTCCCTCTACTCTACTCTATAAATAGATGAATTCATCATGTTCTATAAGGGGGAAAAATTATTGCACAGAGATCAACTTTGTGTTAATGCAATCAGGAAGCCATGACAATAGAATGTAGAGCAGGAAGGCAACAACTGATGTGAACAGCCTCCATTTGGATTATTTGTCTTTCTGAGATTGTCTCTACACAGCCTATAAAAGCAGAATAGTTCAGGCTTTTGAGTAGACACTTTCGAGCTGACTCTCTTATACTCTACAACTGATTGTACTGATAGAGAAGAAACCAAGGGGGCTAGAGAGATACTTGAAACCTCTGAACTCAGAACAGAAGTCTGCAGAATCTGTTACCTTCTCTGTGAAATTATCATTCATGTTTGTTTGTATTTGTGTGTATGTGTCACTGGAGAAAATGTCATGATTACAAGTTTCTAGGGGACTTAAATTTCAATTCTCATTCAACATATTTGAGCACTGATAGTATTATGTCATAAGGTCAATATAAGATCTTTGACAAAAACTATCTGAGTCTTTTCCAGTCCTCTTATTTGTAACTGTGGCTAAGGGCACAGAATGTCCCCATTCGGGGTAATGAAACACTATTGTCCTTGCATGAGTAGGCAATGCACAGACTGCATTGGTTCTGAAGCTATGGGCAGGCTACCATGAATCCCATACTTCCACCTTGGTAGTAACTGGCAGTCTATATTCCACAAGAAACAAATTCAAGGATCCAGGATTACTTCTATGCTTTTCTGATGCATTGAAACAAAATTTTAGTGAAACATTAATACTTTTAAGTTATAGCAATAGTAATAATAGCTTGTATTTCTAAGCATAAATTCTAAGCATTTCTAAGCAAAATTTTTAAAGAGGTTAAAAAAATTTATACATGGAGTCACTGTTCCTGAATCCTCCTGACCACATGAGTGGGTCTGACCACCAAGAGGATTTGTAGATTTTGTGATAACAATGCAATCTGCTTACTGAACAGGGAGAATTAATGACTTGGTAGAATTTTAAAAAGAGAGTTACTCCAACATTGTGTTCCTCTATTCTTCCCATTTTTAAAATTAGATCATAACTGTTTTCAGTAGGTTCCTAAAGAATTCCCTAAAGGGAAAGTACAAGTCACCTTGGCCACCATGAAGCCATGAAAACAAGCAACTACTCCAACACATCTTTGGAAAGGTTAACTATTTACAAGAGGATGAATCCAATACCAGACTTGGCTTGTCAAAATCCACTTGCTCTAAAGGGAATAGTGCAGCCTGGAGGTGAATTATGGAATACCATTCAATAATTCTATAAATTGCTTCCTGTTCCTATAGTTAATAATCAACTTCTAAGGAGATTGACATAGTAATTTTAAGTTACTAATTCTTTAAATTTCATGAAAGCACACTCTGACTCTCCTTTAACATTATTTTTGTATAAAGAAAATTGTGTTTGTCATACTTGATTTATATTAGTTAAATACCTTTTGACTCTTGACTTTGAGTATATCCAAGATATGAGACAAAAGCTAAGCATTTTGTAATTTTCTCCCAGAGAAATGGAACTGGGAATCTGATACCCCTTGTAAGTAGTCAGATTCTCCTAGAATTGAATTGTCTAAACTACATATATGAGACAGGAGCAGAGAGGCCCCTTAAGGAGGATGGAATTGGGAAAGTGTCTCAGCCCTTTACTCAAAAATTGTTTTCTCTCTCTCTCTCACACACACTTTCCCTCTTTGAGATAGAAAGTAATTTGATTTAGATTATACATGTTTAATTATGAAAATATATTACCATATTAGTCATATTATGAAAGAAGACACAGGCTCAAAAGGTTAAAAAACACACACACACAAACATAGAATGTGAAAAATTAGAATGTTTGATATACTTCAGAATCTTATTAGTTCTTTCTTTGTAGTCAGATAACATTTTTTCATCAGGAGCACTTTGGTGTTATCTTGGATCCTTGTATTACTGAGAACATCTAAGTCACTCACAGTTTATCATCATACAATATTGCTGTTGCTGTGTACAGTGGTACTGCTCAATTTATTTTGCATCAGTTCATATAAATCTTTCAAAGTTTCCTAAAATCAGTCTGCTCATTTTTTTAAATTTTTAATTTATTGAATTAAATAAGCATTTCTATAGCACTAAAATAAAAAATTATTAAACACGAAACTGCAAATCTATTACATACAGTGGGTTATTCCCTTTAAATATACAATAAAGTTTTCATGTAATTTTTTCCTCTTTTTTTATTCTTATTTTTTAAATTTATTTTGTATATATTATATATGTAAATATAAATTTATATTTAATTTATTTTTATTTATTTTATTATTTTGTACCATTAGATACAAAGTTAAGTGTATATGTTTGTATGTTATATGCAAAATCATTCTATACATACTTTTATTAATCAGTCTTTCTCTGGATGCAGATGGTGTCTTTCTTCATATGTCCTTTGTGATTAATCTGGATATTTCTAATAGCCAAAATTATTTTCCCAAAGTTGTTCTTAAAACAAAACTGCTTTTACTGCACACAGTATTCTCTCAGTTCTGCTCAGTTAGTTCTTCATTATTTTATGAATATCTAGGCATGTCTTTGTTTTCCCTTTTTTATTATTTTATTTTTCTGATTTTACATATACTTTAATTTTTAAATACACATTTCTTTATGTTGGGAGAAGAAAATCATAACAAAAGGACAAAACCATGAGAGAAAAAATAGAAGAAAAAGGGGGAAAAGTGAAAATAATGTATATTGATTGACATTGTCTCTATAGTTTTCTCTTTCTGAATGCAGATCACATTTTCTATCCAGTTTATTGGAATTTGCTTGAATCATTGAACCAATGAGAAGAATCAAGTCTTTCATACTTGATCATTGCACAATCTGTGTTACTGTGGACAATGTATTCTTGGTTCTATTTGTTTCTTTCATCATTAGTTTGGGTAAATCTTCCCAGGCCTTTTTAAAATCAGCTTGTTCATTATTTTTATAAAACAAAAATATTCCATTACTTTTATATACCATAACTTATTCGGTCAGCCATTTCCCCAACTGATGGACATCTACTAATTTTTCAGTTCTGTGCCATCATAAAAAGAGCTGCTACAAGCTTTTTTTGCACAGGTGGGTCCTTTTCCCTCCTTTAGTATTTCCTTGGGACACAGACCTAGTAGTAGCATTACTGAACCAAAGTCCTTTGTCCATAGTTCCCAATTGCTCTACAAAATGGTTCAATAATTTCACAATACACCAACAATGAATTAGTGTTTCAGTTTTCCCACATCTCTTCTAACATTTATCATTATCCTTTTCTGCCATCTTAACCAATTTGAGAATTGTGAGTTGATACCACAGGGTTGTTTTAATTTGCATTTCTCTATTCAATAGTTATTTAGAAAATTTTTTCATATAATTATAGATGGCTTTAATTTCATCATCTGAAAATTGTCTATTCAAATCATTTGACCATTTACCAAATGGATAATGACTTGTATTCTTATAAATTTGACACCATTATTTATATATTTTAAAAATGAGGCCTTTATCAGAAACACTGGCTAGATTTTATTTTACTAGCTTTGTAATTCCCTTTTAATCTTAATTCTATTAGTTTTGTTTGTGCAAAGACTTTTTAAATTTAATATAATTAAAGTTATCCATTTTGTATTTCATAATCTTCTCTAGTTCTTCTTTGGTCATAAATTCCTCCATACACCAAAGTTTCGATAGATAAAGTATCCTTTGATGTTCTAATTCGCTAACGATATCACCCTTTATACCTAATCATAGTCCCATTTTTGACCTTGTTTTGGAATAGGGTGTGAGATGTAGGTCTATGCTGACTTTCTGACCTATTATTTTCCAGTTTTCCCAGCAATTTTTGTGAAATAATGAGTTCTTATCCCAGTAGTGGGATTGGAGGGTTATCAAGTACCAGAATTATAGTAACTGATTATTGTGTTATATGCATGTGTTATTGATATAGCCAATTTTGTTAATAGTTTTCCTAATATTGAACCAGCCTTGCATTCCTGATATAAATCCTACTTGGTCATGGTGTATTATCCTGGGGATGATTTTCTGTAATATTAATTCTTAATATTTCATATTAATGTAATGTAATAATTAATGTAATGTAATATTTCATTTAAGATTTTTGCATCAATGTTCATTAGGGAGATTGTTCTATGATTTTCTTTCACTGTTTTTATACTACCTGACTTAGGTATCAGTACCATGTCTGTGTCCTAAAAGAAATTTGATTAGACTCCTTCAATCCCTATATTTTCAAATAGTTTATATAGCATTGGAATTAATTGTTCTTTAAATGTTTAGTAGAATTCACATGTAAATCCATCTGGTCCTGGGTATTTTTCTTAGGGCATTAATAGCTTGTTCTATTTCTTTTTCTAAAATTGGACTGTTTAACCAATTTACTTCTTTCTCTATTAATCTGGGCAAGGCATATATTTCATTTAAGTTATCAAATTTATTGGCATAAAGTTGAGCAAAGTAACTCCTAATTATTGCTCTAATTTCCTCTTCATTAATGGAAAGTTCTCCCTTTTCATTTTTAAGACTAACAATTTGATTTTCCTCTTTCCTTTTTCTAATCAAATTTACCAAGGGTTTATCTATTTTGTTGGGTTTTTCATAGAACTAACTCTTAGTTTTAATTATTAATTCAATAGATTTTTTTTTTGTATTTTCAGTTTTATTAATCTCTCCTTTTATTTTTAGAATTTCAAGTTTTTAATTATTAATTCAATAGGTTTTTTTTGTACTTTCAGTTTTATTAATCTCTCCTTTTATTTTTAGAATTTCAAGTTTAGTATTTGACTGGAGATTTTTAATTTGGTCTTTTTCTAGCTTTTTTAGTTGCAAGCCTAATTCACTGATTTTCTCTTTCTCTATTTTATGCAAGTAGGCCTCTAGAGATATAAAATTTCTCCTTATTACCACTTTGGCTGCATCCCACACATTTTGGTATGACATTTCATTGTTGTTATTCTCTTGGGTGAAATTATTTTTTTTTAGTTATTATAACTTTTTATTGATAAAGCCCATGCTGGGTAATTTTTTACAACATTATCCCTTGCACTCATTTCTGTTCCGACTTTTCCCCTCCCTCCCTCCACCCCCTCCCAAAGATGGCAAGCAGTCCTATACAAGTTAAATATGTCACAGTATATCCTAGATACAGTATATGTGTGCAGAACTAAACAGTTCTCTTGTTGCACAGGATTAATTGGATTCAGAAGGCATCTTATAAGAAAATTACTTTCAAGATTCAGAAAGGCAACTTTTCTATAATTATAACCCCAGAGAGTTACCTGGATTACTGAAAGTGATTTTCATGATACTCTCAGCAAGTATCCATTAGAACCCAGGTTTTTCTGACTCTATGATCAGCCCTTTATTAATAGGTTCCTGTTTACTTTCTTTTTGAAATAAAATTACAGTAAAATATAGGAAATCTATGTGATTATTATATTCATAGTCTCATTCTTGCAGATTGTTGGAAGACAGAAGAATGAGATGATAATTGTCTTAATAATAATAATTAAATATAATTATATAATAAATAAAATAAAAATAATTTTTTTTAAAAAATCCTCAAGCATTACAAGGAATGAAGTAGATGATGGTCATGGTACCTTTGCAGTATGCCTGAAGAATATCGTATTAGGTTTTGAGCATCACACTTCAAAAAGACTATTGATTATATGATCTAGAAAGGTAACTCAGAGACTAACCATTCCAACTTCCTTATTTTTTTATAGAAGAAAAAAATTCAGACTCAGGTATGTCAGATTTAGTCAGGGTGGTAATCATGAGAGGTAGGATTTGAAACTATGCTATATAAATATTCTTTTTTTTTCCTAGACTAGTTGACATACATCTAGAGAATGTCAATCAAACTGATAAGAGAATTAAATGAAATACAAAAACAGATTCTATACAAGGTTTTTTGAAGAAATTGGTAATGTTTAGAAAAGAGAAGATTAAAGAGTCACATGATCACTGGAAGAGAGATTGGATTTATTTGCATTTATCCCAGAAGGTATATAGAGGAGCAATGGGGGAAAGTTGCTGGGAGTCAACTTGAGACACAATGAAAGGAAAAGTTTCCTAAAAATCAGAACTATCCTAAAACGTAATGAAGTGAGTTCACTATTACAGGAGGTGAAAGACTTACTACCTGTCAGAAACATTGTAAAGAAAAAATATAATATAGGGGATAAAATTCTGTACATGGCATCAAGTAAACCTTAAATCAAATGCTACCTCAGTTATGTACTGTCTATATAGTCATCAGAAAGTTGTTTAATTTATATTGAGATTTATTTTTTTTATTTATAAAATGAAGGGGGTGGGTCTATGCACTCTCCAGTAATTTTCTATTCTAAATCTAAACTCCTATGTTACAGGTAGACAGAAGTAGAAGATAGATAGGTAGGTAGATAGATAGATAGATAGATAGATGGATAGATAGATAGATAGATGGATAGATAGATGATAGATAAAGATAGATCATAAATAAAATGCTTTTGCAAATCTTAAAGCACTATATAAATATTAGCTATAGGAGATTCAGATGTAGCTGCACTGGGTGATCTCTTAGATCCTCCTCTATCTCTGAGACTGAATTTTTGTTTCTTTTCATATCTTTTGTCTCTTTCAGTGTTCTCTCTGTACCATTACCCTGTCCCCCCAGGGGATGAAATCTTTTTTGTCTACTTCAACATAAATTCTACAGAGTTGTTCTTTGCTTTGTTCTTGTCCTTCATATGTCTTTTTACTCCTCCAGGCCAAATTTCATCCTTTTTTTTTTTTTTAAAGAATTCTGCAGACAATTTTCAATAATATATAGCTGAGGATAAACCATTATCCTGGAACAAAAAGCTCTTCACCTGACTGACCTCCCAACTTAGATTGACACCCTATAGTCAGGTAGCACCTAAAAATGCCACAGATATTAACTTCTGTATTCTGACACCATCCCAAACATGCAAAAACAGTTTGTCTCGGCTGCTATAGAAATGGGATGAATTTTGGCTAAGATTTTGTATTTTCTAGCTTACAAACTTTTCTTGCTGATATTTGATTAAAACACACTTATTTGATAGGTATGTGACTTCTTTTTTTTCAGGAATTCAAAGGACAGCAATATGGGATAGTAGAAAGAACACTGAACAAGGAATTAGGAAACCCAATAGTAACTCTGCTTCTTATATGATGGACAAATTATCTTGGGCAAGAAACTTTATGTCTCTGGGCCCCAGTATCTTCCTCCATCAAATGATGAGTAAGTAGGAGTCAGTAATCTGTAAATTACTTTTGAACTTTAAGGTTCTTTGGGAAAAATAGAACACAGGGATGCTTGGATTAATTCACAGTTTCTTTGGATCATATAGAGTCATCCCCACCCAGAAGACTTCTGGACCTCCAAACTAGGTTTTTTTTTCCCCATGAAATTCTCTTTGAAATGATCTTCTCTGGCTAGGTAATTCCCTTAAATGGAGATCCCCAGCTCATTCTTGATTGGCCCAAGCTTCCAGGTTTCACAGTGAATATTCTCTTTTCTAAACATTTCCAATTTCTTCAAAAAACACTAAACTACTATTATCTGTTATGAAAATCTTCTATTCCTTGAATTTGCCTTTGACTCACTGAATTCCTGGATCAACATCTGTAGATAATCAGAGATTTTTGTCAAAGACCTGAAAATTGCTAAAAATGCTATTAGGGATATTATATCATCCAGAACAAGCATAGTCAGATGAGAATATGTCTGAACATGTGAAAGCAATGCTTAGCAAATGCGTAATAAGGACTAGATGTTCCATGAAGTCTTTTATATTTATTGGATCTCTAAAGTTGTAATTTAATCCCTGAAGGAAATTCCCTCTACTGATGAATGTAGATTTGCAATTGTTCTGCAGGTTTAGTATTGCCTAGGGGCACTCAGTGTTTAAATGATATGCCTAGGTTTTCCCAGCCAATAACCTTCTTCAGCTTTGAAAGTGAGTCTTCTTGACTCCAAGCATACTGTGCTGCCTTCTCAATGGTGATCATGGGAACCAGAAGTAATTTAGTATATTGGTTGAACCCCCTTCTACGGAGAATTTACAAAAAGATATGCACAGAAGATGAGGTAGCATGGGAGATTAGGGTTGTTGCCTGTCCTTGGAGAGGGAGTTATCATAACATAGATATCAAGTTAAATCAGAAAGCATTCATTAAATGCCTACTATATGACAATGACTGTGCTAAGCACCAGGAATACAAATAAAGCCAAAAAAAGTCCCTGCTCTCAAGGAGTTCACAATCTAATAATCATAGATTTCTTTGAGTATCAAAGAATTGGTTATGACAGTCACATTAGAAGCCTTAGAAAAATACTACTTTTTTTAAAAAATCACTTTTCTAATTAATTCCATGAAAATGAATCTACTTCCAAAGAGCAGATTGAAAAGAAAATTAGCCCAGTGATCTATAGGTAAGTGTAAGACTGAACAACACCCAACACCTTTCCATAGCTTCCTTAATATCTTTCAACATGTGACCCATGTTGACTCTGACAGAACCTGGAGGACAGTGAAGGATTGGCGTTCAACCATGTGCCACCCTTGGCTCCCTCAGTTAGATCAGAGACTTGAGTTCAATTGCTGCTTTACTAATGCCCTACCATTTACCAACTGTATAAACTCACACTTGAGCATTTATTCTAACTCAGAAATGCTTTTGACCTAAGTTATTAAATAAGTGTGGCAGCAAGGAAAAGACAATGTCAAAAACCCAAAAGGTAAATTTTTCACAACAAACTTAGTACCTGTAATTCTGCTCTGAATTTTCTAAAATCATTGCAAAGCCATTCCCAATATAGATCATTGCCCTTTCTATATCTGTTCTAGATTAAAAGCAGGAAAGATCAAAGCCAGCCTGGAGTTGCCCCTGTCCATTCTGAATGAGCTGTTTCCATGTAGGAGAAGATTTTGTGGACACATTCCATACAGTGTAATCAAGGGACATAAGCAAAGTTAGAGCAGAGAAAAATTCAGTGAATCATTGCTGCTTCTTATGAAGTTGGCCTAGAGAAATGTCAGCCAACCAATAATCCTTATAACAAATACCTAAAAATTATTTCTTACTCCCTTCCCCACTTCCCAAGCATGAAGGAGAAAGAATGAGTCATTTATTCCTGAGGTCAAATAGCCTCCAGGGTAAATAAGCTACAATGAGGAGATATGGATATTTAACTAAAATAATATTAATATAAAGAACATTAAAAGACTTAGCTGATTAATTATCAGAGAATCTAACAAGAATTTGATAAGTGAATGTTTTGAATGAATGAACATCTCTATAAAAAGCATTTATTAAAGACTTAGAATGTGCACATTCTAATATGGACACACATTAAAAAGTATAACAAGTCTTAGTTTCAAAGCATTCACATTCTCCTGGAAAGGAATATATATAGCAAAGTTTAGCTGCAAGTCAGATGGAAAGGCTCAGTAGTATTTGGGAACATTAGCAAAGTACATGATAATGAATCTTCTTTATTAAAGAAACACTAAGATGTAGCAAATGGAATCCTGATTTTGGAACCTGAAAGACCTGGATTCAAGTATTCCTATTGGAGAATGTTTTCTGTATGATCCTGGCCAAGTCACCTCATCTCTCAATGTTCTAAGCAAACCTCTGGCTCCACATACATAAATTATAGAGAAGGTGTCAACCTCAATTGGAGTTTTGTCATCTATAATTTCCAATGTTGAACAATAGGACAACCATTTACCAATAGTATTCAATAGATGTGATTGCTTAAGAGGCAAGTAGTGCAGCAACTATAGATGCAGATAAAGTTCACATCTCTACAAGAGTTGCTTTCTTGGAAGCAGGAATGGGAAGAAAATGAGAGAAAATGGGAAAGAAATGGGAATAAAACCACGTATACAGTTAGAAGAAGGGTGATAAAGGTTAAAAAATAATAATAACCATTGGTAAAACATAATAAAATAAGGCAGATGAATTGTTTAATTTCTAAATTACTTCTAGATTTAAGTCTGTAACCTTGGACCTGATTACTCATTTATTCACTTACCAAGGCTAATTATGTGATATACATAAGGATCCATGATTTCATCCATGTATATCTTTATTCCTCCATCAACAAAATGGCCATCTTTCTATGCCTGAGTAAATAGTTCAATGAGCAATTAATGAAAAAACATCCATCACTAAGAGCCAACCTCCTTATGAGTACCTTTAAACATGGGTATACTGGACTTCATATAAGAGACATAATGTTTTTCATTGGTCCTCAACTCAAAGCACAATCATTTAGATTTCATAACTGACTGCCAAACCCTTCAAGAATTCAGGGTAACCTCCACACTAGGATGAGAAATCATATAGAAACTTAATGGAAGTATGTAATATAATCTTTATTTTTTTTCTACTTTTCTTACATGAAGTGATGCAATGTGAAATTAATAGAACCCAAAGGATACTGTGACCAACAACAGCAACATTGTGCAATGATCAACTATGAATAAACTTAGCTTTTCTGAACAATGAAATGGTCTAAGACAATTCCAAAAAACTCATGATGGAAAATAGTATCCAGAAAAAGAATAAATGAAGTCTGAATGCAGACTGAAGCATCCTATTTTTATCTTCTTTATTTTTTTCTTTTGGTCTGTTTTTTTTTTTTTTTGGTAATATGTAAGTACATTTTACATGATTGCATATTTATATCAAATTGCTTATCACTGGAATTCAAAAAAAATTTAATGCATGTTAAAAATTGTCTCTACATGTAATTGGAAAAATAAAATTTTGTTTAAAATAAATTATTTTGCACCTTATTTCTCAATTAATATTCCTATCTTGGTAATATAACTAGAAAAACTTTAATAAGTTTTTTTAGTATAGCTTTTTATGGACAGAACATATGCCTGGGTAATTTTTTACAACATTATCTCTTGCACTCACTTCCATTCCAACTTTTCCCTTCCCAACCTCAACTCCCTTCCCTAGATGGCAGGCAGTCTTATACATGTTAAATATTTTAATTTGCATTTCTCTGATCAATAGTGATTTGGAATATCCTTTCATATGAATAGAAATAGTTTCGATTTCATCATCAGAAAATTGTCTTTTCATATCTTTTGACCATTTATCAATTGGAGAATGGGTTGATATCTTATAAATTAGAGTCAGTTCTCTATATATTTTGGGAATGAGGCCTTTATCAGAACATTTGACTATAAATATGTTTTCCCAGCTTATTGCTTCCCTCCTATTCTTGTCAGTGTTAGTTTTATTTGTACAAAAGCTTTTTAATTTGATATAATCAACATTTTCTATTATGTGATCAGTAATGATCTCTGGTTCTTCTTTGGTCACAAATTCCTTCCTCCTCCACAAATCTGAGAGATAAACTATCCTATGTCCCTCTAATTTATTTATAATCTTGTTTTTTTATGCCTAAATCATGGACCCATCTTGATCTTATCTTGCTGTATGATATTGAGTGTGGGTCCATGCCTAATATCTGCCATACTAATTTCCAGTTTTCCCAGAAGTTTTTGTCAAATAGTGAATTCTTATCCCCAAAGTTGGGATCTTTGGGTTTGTCAAACACTAGATTGCTATAGTTATTGACTATTTTGTCCTGTGAACCTAACCTATTCCACTGATAAACTAATCTATTCCTTAGCCAATACCAAATAGTTTTGGTGACCACTGCTTTATAATATAGTTTTGAATCAGGTATAGCTAGGTCACCTTCATTTGATTTTTTTTTCATTAATACCCTTGAAATTCTTGACCTTTTGTTCTTCCATATGAATTTTGTTGTTATTTTTTCTAGGTCATTAAAATAGTTTCTTGGGAGTCTGGTATAGCATTAAATGAATAGATTAGTTTAAGGGGTATTGTCATCTTTATTATCTTCACTTGGCCTATCCAAAAGCACTTAATATTTTTCCAATTGTTTAAATCTGACTTTATTTGTATGGAAAGTATTTTGTAATTTTGCTCATATAATTTCCAACTTTCCTTTGGTAGATAGATTCCCAAATATTTTATGCTATTGACAGTTATTTTGAATGGAATTTCTCTTTGTATCTCTTGCTGTTGGACTTTGTTGGTGATGTATAAAAATGCTGAGGATTTATGGGGATTTATTTTGTATCCTGCAACTTCGCTAAAGTTGTGAATTATTTCTAATAGCTTTTTAGTAGACTCTCTGAGGTTCTCTAAATATACCATCATATCATCTGCAGAGCGTGATAATTTGGTTTCCTCATTACCTACTCTAATTCCTTTAATCTCTTTCTCAACTTATATTGCTGAGGCTAGCATTTCCAATACAATATTGAATAATAATGGTGATAGTGGGCAACCTTGTTTCACTCCTGATGTTACTGGGAATGGTTCCAGTTTATCCCCATTACATGTGATGCTAATTGATGGTTTTAAATAGATGCTACTGATCATTTTAAGGAAAAGTGCATTTATTCCTATACTCTCAAGTGTTTTTAATAGGAATGGATATTGGATTTTATCAAATGCTTTTTCTGCATCTATTGAGATGATCATATGGTTTTTGCTAATTTGGTTATTGATATAGTCAATTATGCTAATAGTTTTCCTAATATTGAATCAGCCATGCATTCCTGATATAAATCCTACTTAGTCATAGTGTATTACCCTGGGCATGATTTTCTATAATCTTTTTGCTAATATTTATTTAAGATTTTAGCATCTATATTCATTAGGGAGATTGGTCTATAATTTTCTTTGTATGAGTGAATATGTATAATTTTCTTTCTCTGTTTTCAAGCTACTTGGTTTAGATACCAGTACCAAATCTGTGTCATAAAAGGAATTTGGTAGGATTCCTTCAATCCCTATTTTTTCAAATAGTTTATATAGCATTGGAGTTAATTGTTCTTTAAATGTTTGGTAAACAAATGAGTGAATGTGACATAAAAAACAGAAGAGAGCCCAATTTAGAGCCTTGGAGGTAAGGCCTTAGATGCAATAAGGTTACAGAGATAGAGATTCACGAAAGGAGTCTGAGAAACAACCAGACTGGTAGGAGAACCAAGAGAGAGGAATGTTACAAAAACTAAAAAAGGATAGGATGTCCAAGAAAAGAGGCAATCAGGAGTATCAAATCCCACATAAAGTATAAGAATGAGGAGGACTGAGAAAAAGTCATTAGAACTGACAAGACATAATTGATAATTTTGGAGAAAGCAATTTCATTTGAATGATAAAGTCAGAAGCTTGACTAATCATTTATCTGTATGCATGCTTTTTTTCTCCTGACAGAACATAAACTCCTTGAGGGTAGGAATTTTTTTGTATTAGTATTCCCAGTGCCTAAGACTAATCCCAGACATAGTAGGTATTTAATATGTACTTGAATTGAATTGAATTTCAAGATTTCAGCCCAGGTCTTCTGTCTCCAAATGCATTTCTTTCACCATAATACCGAGTATGGAAAGGGGATTGTGAAATATCTCCAATTCATATAGTTATGTTTTCAAGTTTGAAAGAGTTTGTCCAATACTCTTCTATCTTGTTTATTTTGTGGATAGATTTGTATGATTTTGAGAGGAAAAGATTGAGATTCTTCACTAGAATAGTTTTGCTATCTATTTCTTCCTGTAAGTGGCTTAAAATCTTCTCTAGGTAACTGCCTGCTTTACCAATTGGCGTATACAAATTTAGTATCATTATTGCTTCATTATTTATGATACCCTTTATCAAGATGTACTTTCCCTCCTTATTTTTTTTAATAAGATCTATTTTTACTTCTTTTGCTTTATCTGAAATTAGAATTGTTTTTCCTGCTTTTATTTATTTCAGCAAAAGCATTTCTGTTCCAGCCTTTTAGGTTTACTTTATATGTGTCTCTCTGTGTCAAATCTGTTTCTTGTAAACAACATATTATAGGATTCTGGATTTTACTCCACTCTGCTATTTGCTTCCATTTTATAGGAGAGTTCATTCCATTCGTATTAACAGTTATGATGACCAGCTTTGTATTTCACTCTATCCTATTTTCTCCCTTGTATATACTTTTGTTCTCTCTTTTCACACACTACCTTATCTCCTATCATCCCCCCATTCTCTTATTAGTGTTTTTAAACCCACTCCACTCACTATATTATCATATATCAACCCTTCCCTCCTTCTCTTATCTTTCCTCTAGTGTATTTGCCCTCTCTTCTATCCTATTCCTACCTTTTATTTTCCTCTTTCTCCTCCTACTTCATTATAGGAATAGATAAATCTCTATACCCAATTAAATGATTAAATTATTCCTTCTTAAGGCCAAAACAGATGAGATCAAGCTTCAGACAAAGCTCATCCCCATCCCTTTTTCCCTTCATTGTAATAGATCATGTGCACCTCTTCATGTGAACTAATTGTCCCATTATACTTTCCTTTTCCTCTTTCCCCAGTACAGACTTTCCCCACACCTTAATGTCTTTTTCTTTGATATTATCACATCAGGAACCATTCACAGTCACACCCTTAGTCCACAGATCCTCTATCTGTCTCAATAACAGATGTAGTTCTCAAGAGTTATAGATATTATTTTTCTATCTCAGAATGTAAACAGTTTAACCTTTTCCCCCCAGTTTACCTTTCTATAAGTAAAGTGCTGTGTTTGTAGATTAAATTTTCTGTTTAGTCTTGTTAGGGACATTCTTCTCTCCAAGAATAGCAACTTAACCTTATATACCACATAGCCTTTCAGCTTGGGCAGGGTGGAACTCAGGAAGTACAAGAGGCACAGCCCTGAGGCATAAGGTTGTGTCACTTAGGAGTATAAGAAACCTGAAGAGATTCCTTGAGATGGTGAGGGGCATGTCCTCTTACTAGATCTCTTTGGTATAGCGCCATCTCCACACACCTCCTTCCTGGTGATCCACCAATGACATTATGCTGAGTGGCTTGACACAGGCTATTCCAGAAGAGAAGAGAGATAAATAGACCATTCTGAGTTAAATCGCTCTCTTGCTTCCTGTTTTACTTGCTGAGATGGTATCTAAATAAAGACAGATTGCTTGCATCTCCCAAATGGCTCGTCTCTGTGTTTATCCGGGTGGGCTCCAAAGACTGTTAAGTATGACTCTGGCAGCCTGCTCTATTTAAGAGAAGAGTGCTGGGACAGAATGGCACAAATTCCAGTTGTTTTTTTTTTTTTTTCTATAGAAATAATTGAAAGTCTCTAACTTCTTTTAAGCTCTATCTTCTCTCCTGAAAGATGATGCTGGGAATTAACTACGCAGATCCTTTGCCCTCACAAACATGGTATTCCAGGACTCCAACTCTTTCTTGTAGAATCTGACAGATCCTGGGTAATCTTGACTGTTGCTGTTTGATATTTAAATTGTTTTTGTCTGACAGCTTGCAGTATTTTTTTCCTTCAGATTATACTTTTGGAATTTCATAACAATGTTCCTTGGGGTTTTCTTTGTAGGATATCTTTCCAGAGGTGATATATGGATTCTTTCATTGAATATTTCTCTCTATTTCTAGACTATTTCTAGATTTTGGGCAGTTTTCCTAAATGACCTCTTGTAGAATGTTATTCAGACTGTTTTTTGTTGTTATTGTTGTTCATGGCCTTCAAATAGACCAATAATTTTTAAATTATCTCTTCTGGATCTATTTTCCAGGTTGACTGCTTTGCCAGTGAAGTATTTAACATTGTATTTGATTCTGGAGGTAATAGAGAGCCACTAGAATTTATTTTGTGTGTGTGAAATAGTCAGACCCATATTTTTGATAAAAAAAAAAAAAAAAAAAAAAAAAACATTGGTGGAATTGTATGAAGAATGAATTGAAGTGGAGAGAATTTTGAGTCACGAAAACCAACTAAGAGGCTATTTCAATAGCCCAGGCAATAGCTGAGGTGGATCTGAACTATGGTGGTGATTCTATGAGAAGAGAAAAGGGGATGGTATGCAAAAGATGTGGAAATAAAAATGGCTAGGATTAGTCAACTGACTGGAAATGTGGAATGAGAGTGAAGAATCACAGATAATACTGAAGCTATGAAATGGAATGACTAAGAATATGGTGGAGATCTCAATAATCTGGGAGATGAATGGTTTGAGGAGAAAAGTTGAATTCTTTTTTGAGTATAAAGAACTCAAGATGCCTATGAGACATCAGTTTCAAATTTCCTGTGCACCACTTTATGTGGGTATGTAAATACACATAGAGAGATTATGTATAAATAAATGTATATGTCTATGTAACTGAATCATTACATTAAAATCAGTTAGATTCCAATCTGCTTTGGGCTATTTTCAGTAGTGTTGTTGTAGATCACATGCAGTAAACAGGGTATATGTTTGACAGTTAATGTACACAATGAGATTTGATGCTTAGGAGTATTGGTGCTTAGGAGAGAGACTAAAATTGGATGTGTAAAGCTCAGGGACAGCTGCCCAGAGATAAAAATTGAATCCCTAAAAGCTGATTAAATCCCCATTAAGAGAGTATAGAAAAAAGGATAAAAGGGACAAGCAAGGCACATTGAAATACATTCATAAGAAGGAGTAATGCTGATCTGAGAAGAAGCATTTAGATAGCTAGGATGAGAATAAAGGAAGAACAGTATCATAAAATATTTAAGGAATATAGAGTGTCCAGAATAGGGTTCTTGAGTGATCAATAATGGTGAGAATTGAAAAAAAAATGTCTTTGGAAAAAGAAATTTCATTTGAATAATAAGATGAGATATCAGCTTGCAGAATATTTAGAACAGAATGAGGAGAGACATATTAGAAATATCAAATATAAACAGCTTTTTATGGATTTGGGGACAAGGATTAGAGAAGTAATAAAGGATAGGGCTATAGAATCTAAGTGAGGACAGTTTGTTAGAGAGATGGGAAGGAATAGGATTAAAGTTGCATGATATGGGCATCTCTTCATCAGAAATTAGATTAAAGGACAAATAGCAAAGGATGATCTTAAAGGTTACAAGATGACAAGAGAAGAAAAGAGAACATGATGTTGATTGTTTTGGTGATAGATAAGACAAGTTATATGGCTAATGAAATGGTTGGAGATAGGCAGGGTGGAGGAGGAAAAAGATAATGGGAAGCTTGATGAGATAATGAGTCAGAATTCTAAATCAGGTTCTTTTGAGTTCAAATTTAACATCACACACACACACACACACACACACACACACACACACATGCACACATTATTGGCATGATGCGTTAACCAAGTAGCTTCTTTAAAATAAAAAAATTGAAACATTCATGTTTATAGTTACATAGTTTGATGCTATTTAGTTCCATTTGCTTGACCTAATCCATCTTTTGATAGAATTCAATGAAAATTCAAATAACTTTTAGATTATATTTATTCAAATTCAGAAATTCACAAAGACTCTCTACTATTATAATTTCAGCCAGGAGAAGAATCCATCCCAAAGAAATCATGAATTCTTAAAGTACTGATATATTGGTCTCTATAGTAAATCACAGATCAAAGAAATTCCTTATGATAGTCTTACATATCCACTACTTACTTACTGCATGCCCAATATGTCTTTTCCTTATAACAAGGCAGAGGATTATTATTCCCATTTTGCAGATGACAAAGAAGACACTCACAGAAAATTATTTTGCCATAGTACCATGACTGACAAATATAGCTGAACTCAATTCAGGACCTCTGGCTTCTAGTCAAAGGTCAAATTTAAAGAATGCTTGTGCCCAGGATAATACCTAAGAATTTTTTTTTTAAATATATCTCAAATAAATTGTCATTTCTTGAGTCATGGTATTCTTTAAGTCATGATTTTTATGAGTCAGAGAAATTTTATGTACAAGGAGTCAAAGAATTACTTTCCTTTTTGGCATATTCTATTTGTATACATTATATATACATTTCAAACACTAGTCTTCCTTGATCCATAGGTTCACATATATTTACTGAATAAATGAAAAATTATTTCTTCTCCATCCCCCCCCCCACCATCACCTTTTTTCTTGCAGATAGCATGCATAACCAGGCTGGATTATGTCTTATTTTTTTTTTCTCATCTCATTGCCAGGACATAAGCATATGTCCTCTTCTGTGGAGAAAACAGATAAGAAGCCTCCTTGTTCTTCTGTCCAAGTCATTCTTTTGTTACTGCAGCCCAAAGTGAATGAAGACTATCTATGTGGCTCAGGGTCACTGAAATATAAATGCATTGCTTTCAAATGTTTCTAAGCTTTGAGGTTTTCTACTCTGTTTATGTATTCACTGAAGGAATGTGCCCAGTGCTTGTTCTGGAAACAACCTGTCCATATTTTCCCAGTACCACTGAGAATACCAACATTCTTCTAATCATCCAGACTCAAAATTTTATTATCATTTTGACTTATCACTTTCAGTCACTTCAACAACAGCCAAGTCTTGTCAATCCTATTTCCACAGAATATTATCTTCATTCCACTGACTTGACCACAAGTCTAGTGCAAATCCTCTTCACCTCTTGCCTGGACTATTGCAATAAGCTTTTCTCAAGTTCCTCTGCTTTAAAATTTTCATCATACTAATCCATGCTCCAAACTATCACCAAAGTATTTTTTTTCTTCTGTACATGTCCAATGATGTCATGCTCTTTCCCAATAAATTCCAGTAGCTCCCTAAATTAAATTCTTATGTTATTTAAAATCTTTACAACCTAAATATACCTAACTTTCTGTTCTTTTAACACATTATTCTCATCCACTCTCTCTATGGTCAAACTATAGTGACTTATTTCTCTTCTCCATGTTCTTTCCCTATTCCTTTGCATTAACTATATATCATGGCATTAATGCATTCCACATTAAGCTCCATCTGTTGTAATCAATAGCTTACATTCTAAATTTATCTTAAGGACCACTTCTACATGAATTTTTTTTTCCCTGATCCTCACAATTCTTGATATCTTTTCCAAATTACCTAGTATTCCTTTGGTTTATATTCTATAGATGTGTGTATATATATAGTTTTCTCTATTAGAATGTAAATTCTTTAATGACTGAAATTAATATTGTTTATAAAAGATTTTCATTTCATTTAATTAAAGTGTCCATTTTATCTTTTGCAATTGCCACAATCCCTTTTGTTGGTTCATAATTCATCTTCTACCTATAACAATGATTCTTCTTAGGCAATTTTATAGTATGATTTTAATGAATTTTAGAATATACTTCTAGATATTGGCCTAAGCTTAATTTCTACTAGATTTTTCTTAGCAGTTTTTGTAAATATATAGTTCTTTCTTATACAATTTATGTTTTTGTTTTTATTAGACAAGTTGTTGAATTCTATTATTTGTAATTTTCTTTTGTCTATTGTATTAATTTACTTTTCTTTTTTTTTACCCAATATGAAGTGTTTTCAATGACTTTAAAATACAGTTTAAGGTTTGAAAATGTTGTTTTCCCCTAATTCCTAATTTGTTTCTCATTATTTTCTTGGGTATTTTAGATATTTTGTTTCTCCATATGAACTTTCTCTTTTTTGATTTTGTATAATTCTGTAAACTATCTCTTTGGTACTTTACTTATTATAGCATTAAAATTTAAATTTATTATTGGCATGATTCTATCAGGAGCACTAAATATTATTTTACCAAAGTTTGTCTTTTTTTAAGGAGCAATCCTTAATTGAATCTTTACAAACATTGATTGTGCTTTGCAAGGTTCACTCAAATATTTCATACATTTTGAAATTATTTTTTATAACTTCATTTTTTATTATCACTTCTTATATTTTATTATTATATAGAAAGTTGGAGTTTTTGCATTGATTTTATAGCCTGCAGCTTGGCTGAAACTATTGTCTCAGTTTCTTTTCTATTCCCTAATGTTCTAAATGAAACATTATGTTACTAGTGAATTTTAACTATTGTTGAAAGAGGCAGTTTGGGATTTACTGAGATTCAATTTGGGAGTCTGAGTAAAGAGCAACACCATAGCTTGCTAGAACTTAAAACCTATAAAAACTATGTTTCTCAGGATTATTTATAAAAACTAATGTCTACAAGATTCTTTTTTATTAAGATACCCTTCTACTTTCCATTTAGTGTAGGGAAACAGAGGCTCCTTATCATTTTTGTACTTCAATTCCCAAACTTCATTTAGGTGAGTTGTTACTATAAATATAACTTGAATGCTATGCCATAATCTTTTAAATCACCTTCCTCCAAAAAGCCCAAGATATTCAATTTCAGACATTAATTTTCATCTCCCCTGTGAGCTAGCTATATAATTTTATTTTAGAAATGAGAAACTAAAGAATAGAACATAGGAGTATCTTATCCAACATTAGCCAGTTAATTATTGACAGGTCTAGGACTCCTGACTTCTGATTCAACAGACTAATCATCTCCTCTTGCTCCCTGCTTACAGTGTACAGAAGCTGAGTGTCTTTAGACTCAGTTTCCTAAGGAACTCTCAATTCAAATGTAAAACTATTCTATTTAAATCTTAACCTCCAATTCAACTGCCAAGTCTTCCATGCAAGCAAAGGAAGTGGAAAAAAAATAGACCCAATGCCCTATCAAATGAGGGCCTGAGTCCCTTGAGACATTTTCTGCATTCCTTCCAACCTTATACAACTCAGAAATTCTACATTTAAGAAGTCAAGAGGCATATTTTGCCTTAATTAAGAGAGAGACTTGGTAGAAAGGAAGTGATCCTGAGATAATGGAAGCTAAAGTGTTTTTTTTTTTTTAATTGTAATGTGAATTTAAAGTAATTCCAATGTAGGAAACAAAAGTAAACTATTTTAAGGAGACAGTATGGTACCATGAAAAGATTTCTGATTCTTTTCCCCAATGAATTGTGAATGCTTTGAGGATAGGAATTGTCTTTGGCCTCTTTTTGCAATACCAGAACTTAGCACAGTGTCCAGTTCCTGGTGGGTACTTAATAAATGCTTCTGGACTGACTGTCTGAGGTCAGGGGTCTGAGTTCATATCGTTTTTCTGATGGTTATCATCTAGGTAACCTCGGGCAAATCATTTGATTTCTGTAGGGATCTGTAAAATGAAGAGATAACACTAAATAAATTCTAAGATCCCTTCTGTTCCTAGCTCTATGATCCTTTGAAGAGGAAACCAAGGCCCAGAGGAAGCTAAAACTGAATTAGGAATTCTTAGTAGAAACTTTCCCAAAGAAGATTAGTTTCTTGAGGTTAAGTATCTTTTCTTTTTTGTCTACATCAAGTACAATGTTTGGAATATAGTAGGTGCTGTATGTTTCTGAAATTGCATATCTGTTGAATTCAGGATTTGTTTTTTTGAGATAATGATGAAAAACTCTGTCTAGCCAGTTTCACTATGTTGTTCTCTATAGTTAACTAATTATTCAACAGATATGCAATTTTGAGTTTTGTTTTAAGATCCTTTCTAGCTCCATCATTCTATTCTCTAACTTTTTTTCTAGTTCTAATATCCAAATTCCATGTTGTAAAGACCCACTCAACTCTAAGGTTAACATATTCTATTGAAAGGATAGCAAATCTGAACTCTTTTCCCTGAACTTTTATCATAACTTATTGTTAATGTAACACATAGTATAGAATAAAAGAGGGTTTTTTTTTAAATTATTGAGATTAAGGTCTGTGTCTCATATCATTTTCTGAATTCCCTTTACTACCTGACCTAGGACTAACATCCATAAATATTGATTGATTACTAGATAAGGAGAATAAAGAACATAGAATTTTTTTATGGTGTCCCAATAATGGTACTAAACAAGATCCTAAGAATTCAAATAAATAACCCTCAATAAAATCATCCTCTGTGAGGAAATTGAAAGCAGTGCAGGGAAATAAAAGCTAATAGAAAGGAAATTAAAATTTGTTATTCATAAAGTTACCTGGGGGCAGGGAAGAAGAGGTTCTTAAGAGTTGCCCTGCCAAAGTCTTAAAAACCATTTCTACACATTTCTAATATTGAACCAGCCCTGCATTCCTGGTATAAATCCTACTTGGTCATAGTGTATTATCCTGGTGATGATTTTCTGTAATCTTTTTGCTAATATTTTATTTAAGATTGTAGCATCAATATTCATTAGGGAGATTGGTCTATAATTTTCTTTCTCTGTTTTCAGCCTACCTGGTTTAGGTATCAGTACCATGTCTGTGTCATAAAAGGAGTTTGGTAGGACTCCTTCAATCCCTATTTTTTCAAATAGTTTATATAACATTGGAGTTAATTGTTCTTTAAATGTTTGGTAGAATTCACATGTAAATCCATCTGGTCCTGGGGATTTTTTCTTAGGGAGTTGATTGATAGTTTGTTCTATTTCTTTTTCTGAGATGGGACTGTTTAGGATATTTATTTCTTCCTCTGTTAGTTTGGGTAAGCTGTATTTTTGGAGGTATTTTTCTATTTCATTTAAGTTGTCGAATTTATTGGCATAAAGTTGGGCAAAGTAACTCCTAATTATTGCTCTAATTTCCTCTTCATTAGTGGTGAGTTCTCCCTTTTCATTTTTAAGACTAACAATTTGATTTTCCTCTTTCCTTTTTTTAATCAGATTTACTAAGGGTTTGTCTATTTTGTTGGTTTTTTCATAGAACCAACTCTTAGTTTTATTAATCAATTCAATAGTTTTTTTACTTTCAATTTTATTGATCTCACCTTTTATTTTTAGAATTTCAAGTTTAGTGTTTGACTGGGGGTTTTTAATTTGTTCCTTTTCTAGCATTTTTAATTGCAAACCCAATTCATTGACCTTCTCTTTCTCTATTTTATACAAATAGGCCTCTAGAGATATGAAATTTCCCCTTATTACCGCTTTGGCTGCATCCCATACATTTTGGTATGATGTCTCATTATTATCCTTTTCTTGGGTGAAGTTATTAATTATGTCTGTGATTTGCTGTTTCACCCAATCATTCTTTAGTATGAGATTATTTAGTTTCCAATTATTTTTTGGTCTACTTCCCCCTGGTTTTTTGTTGAATGTAATTTTCATTGCATCGTGGTCTGAAAAGGATGCATTTACTATTTCTGCCTTATTACATTTGAGTTTGAGGTTTTTATGTCCTAATATATGGTCAATTTTTGTATAGGTTCCATGAACTGCTGAAAAGAAAGTGTATTCCTTTCTGTCTCCATTACATTTTCTCCAGAGATCTATCATATCTAACTTTTCTAGTATTCTATTTACCTCTTTGACTTCTTTCTTATTTATTTTGTGGTTTGATTTATCTAATTCTGAGAGTGCAAGGTTAAGATCTCCCACTATTATAGTTTTACTGTCTATTTCTTCTTGCAGCTCTCTTAATTTCTCTTTTAAGAATTTAGATGCTACCCCACTTGGTGCATATATGTTTAATATAGATAGTGCTTCATTATCCATGCTACCCTTTAGCAAGATATAGTGTCCTTCCTTATCTCTTTTAATTAGATCAATTTTTGCTTTAGCTTGATCTGAGATCAGGATGGCTACCCCTGCTTTTTTGACTTCACCTGAAGCATAGTAGATTTTGCTCCAACCTTTTACCTTTAACCTGCATGTATCTCCCCACTTCAGGTGTGTTTCCTGTAAACAACATATTGTAGGATTCTGGCTTTTAATCCATTCTGCTAACCACTTCCTCTTTATGGGGGAGTTTACCCCATTCACGTTTATGGTTAGAATGACCAATTCTGTATTACTTGCCATCTTGTTAACCCCAGTTTATGCTTTTCTCCCTTCTTTCCCCTTTCCCCCCTTCCCAGTATTAAGCTTGTGAGCACCACTTGCTTCTCACAGCCCTCCCTTTTTAGTATCCCTCCCCCCGCCTTAGAGTTCCTCCCCCTATCTTACCCCTTTCCCTCCCAGTTCCCGTATTCCCTTCCGCTTAGCTTATTCTTTCCCTTTTCACTTTTCCCTTCTCACTTTTCAATGAGATGGGAGAAGTTTCACCATAGATTGAATATGTCTTAAGATTTTTCACTTAAAGCCAATTCTGAAGGCAGTAAGATACCCACTATATTCATCCCCCTCCATTCTTTCTCTCAGATATAATAGGTTTCCTATGCCTCTTCATGAGATGTACTACCCCCACTTTACCCTTTTTCTGGTACAATGTCTTTTCCACATCAATTTCTAGAACAAGGTATACATGTATTCTTTATACATCTATATAGTCAAAATATAGTTCCCAAGAGTAATCTTTACCTTTTTAGATTTCTCTTGAGTTCTATATTTGTAAATCAAACTTTTTGTTAAGTTCTGGTTTTTTCATCAGAAATAGATGAAATCCGCTTACTTCGTTGAATGTCCATCTTCTTCCCTGGAAAAAGATGCTCATTCTCGCTGGGTAAGTTATTTTTGGTTGCATACCAAGTTCCTTAGCCTTTCGGAATATCATATTCCAGGCCCTTCGATCTTTTAATGTGGATGCTGCCAGATCCTGGGTGATCCTTATTATGGCTCCTTGATACTTGAATTGGGTTTTTCTAGCCGCTTGCAATATTTTTTCCTTCATCTGAGGGTTCTGGCATTTGGCCACTATATTCCTTGGTGTTTTGATTTTAGGATCCCTTTCAGTGGGTGATCGATGAATCCTTTCAATGTTTATTTTTTCCTCTGTTCCTATGACTTCTGGGCAGTTCTCTTTGATAATTTCCTGGAAAATAGTGTCCAGGCTCTTTTTTTCATCATGTTTTTCTGGAAGTCCAATGATTCTCAGATTGTCTCTCCTGGATCTGTTTTCCAGGTCTGTTGTCTTCCCCAGAAGGTATTTCACATTTTTCTCCATTGTTTGATTTGCTTGACTGATTCTTCTTGTCTCCTCGAGTCATTCAATTCCACTTGTTCAATTCTGATTTTCAGTGAAGTATTCTCTTCACTCACTTTTTAAAAATCTTTTTCTAATTGTCCAATTGAGTTCTTTTGTTCTGTGGAATTTTTTTCCATTTTGCCAATTTTGTTTTTTAGAGAGCTGTTTTCTGTTTCCAGTTCACTAATCCTATTTTTCAAGGATTTTACTTCTTTATCCACTCTCTCTTTAACTTTCTCCAGGCTCTTTTGCCAAGCCTCCCTCTCCTTTTCCCAAGCTTCCCTCTCCTTTTGCCAAGCCTCACTCTGCTTTCCCCATTTTTCTTCTAGCTCCCTTGTGAGAGCCTTTTTAATCACTTCTATGAGGTTCATCTGTGCTGAGGAACAAATGATCTCCTCCTTTGGGGATTCACCTGGGGACTGTCTGTTTTTAGTCTCCTCAGGATTTAGAGTCTGCTCTCTATCTGTATAGAAGCTGTCAAGGGTTAAAGTCCTCTTCAGCTTCTTGCTCATTCTGTCTAATAATCAAAGACAAACTACCAAAGAAAAACAGAAAAAAACTGGAGTCTTTCTTTGGGGGGGGGCTGGGTGTGTTATCGAGCTTCCTCTACAGACTGCAGGGGGCAGCAGTGAGGCACTAGCAGGACTGTGTGCGCCTGCGCTCTGAGATCCCAAAGCGTGCTGAGTCACTGGGGGGGGGGGGGGGAAGGGGGGGCGGCCAGGTCCAGAGAGACTCCAGCTGTTTGGGGTTGTATTCTTCAGCCCCGGTGTTTTTAGCTTCTCTGCTGGGCTGCTGACTTGCTGCCGGAGCAAAGTATCCAAACCTGTAGCGAAGCTCTCCCCGCAGAGACGGCTGCGATCACTCCCCACCCCCTCTCCAATCTGCTCCCGTGCTCTCACTGCCGCTGCCCTTAGCCTGCGCCCGATCTAAAACCGTCCCAGCCCTCCAGTAAAGACAGATCTTTCTTGGCGGATCTCAAGGATGGCTTCTCTTGGTAACTATATGTGGGTTTTTTTCAGTCAAGCATTGATTCAGAGGCTTGTAATGAAGTGGATAGTGAGAGAAAGCGTGGAGCTTATGCAGCTGTGAGCCTCCTCTCCACCATCTTAACCGGAAGTGCATTTCTACACATTTCCAATAAGATCAGGGTTGAAACAAGGATGCCCATTATCACTACTATTATTCAATATTGTACTAGAATTTAGAAATAAGAAAAGAAAAAGAAATTAAAGGAATTAGAATAGGCAAGGAAGAGATAAAACTATCATTTTTTTTGCAGATGATATGATGATATATTTAGAGAATCAGAAAATCAACCAAAAACTACTTGATACAATTAACAGCTTTAGCAAAGTTGCAAGATATAAAATAAACCCACACAAATCATCAACATTTCTATATGTTACTGACAAATCTCAGCATCAAGACATAGAAAGAGAAATTCCATTAAAATAGCTGTAGATAAAATGAAATGTTTGGATGTTTAATTACCAAAACAAACCCAGGAACTATATGAACACAATTGTAAAAGACTTCTCACACATATAAAGTCAAATCTTAACAATTGAAAAAATAGCAGTTGCTCATGAGTAGGCCAAGCTAATATAATAAAAATGACAGTTGTACGTAAATTGGTCTACTTATTCAGTGCCATATCAATCAAACTGGTAAAAAATATTTTATAGAGCTTTAAAAAATTAATAACAAAATTATGAACAAGATCAACAGAGAACAAAAGGTCAAGAACATCAAGCGAATTCATGGAAAAAATAGTTTAGCAATACCAGATCTAAAACTATATTATAAAGCAGGAGTCATCAGAACCATTTGGCTAAAAAATAGAATGATAGATCAATAGAAGAGATTACATACACATGACACAATAATCAATGACGATAGTACGTTTAATATTTGATAAATTCCCATAAGATCTCACTATTTCATACAAATCACTGGGAAAACTGGGAAATAACACATTAGAAACTCAGCATAGACCTACATTTCAAACCCCATACCCAAAGAAGATAAAAATGGATACATGATTTGGAAGGTAACATAAACAAATTAGGAGAGCAAGGGATAATTTATCTATCAAATCTTTGGAGAAAGGAGGAATTTATGACCAAAGAAGTAGAGAACATTATGAAATGCAAATGGACAATTCTGATTATATTAAATTAAAAAGGGGTTGCACAAACAAAACCAACGGAAACAAGATTAAAAGGGAATACAAAGCTAGGGGAAAAATTTTATAACTAGCATTTCTGATAAAGACCTGATTTCTAATATATATATATATACATATATATATATACATATATATATGTATATATATATGTATGTATATATATATATATATATATATATATATATATACAAATTTATAAGAATGTAAGTCATTCTCCTATTGATAAATGGTCAAAGAATATGCGCAGAAAATTTTCAGACGGTAAAAGTTAAGCCATCTGTAGTCTTATAAAAATGCTCTACTATTGATCCAAAAATGCAAATTAAAACAACTCTGAGGTACTACTTCCCAACTCTCAGATTATTTCAGATGATAGGAAAAGATAATAATAAATGTAGGAGACAATGTGGGAAAACTGGGACACTAATGCATTGTTGGTGGAGTTGTGGAATGGTCCAACCATTTGGAAGAGCAGTTTGGAATTTGGTAGCCAAAAAGGCTACCAAACTGTACATACCCTTTGACCCAGCAATGCCACCACTGGGCCTATATCCCAAGGAAATCAAGAAAAAGGACACACGTGTGCAAAAAATGAAAGACTTTGTTCTTCTCAAGTGGTTCAGTGATCCAAGGCAATTGCAATAAATTTTGAATAGAAAATGCCATCTGTGGGGGGCGGAGCCAAGATAGCGGAGAAGGCACAACTTTCTAAGCTCCTCTCTTACACTCACTATCAATATTATATTCAGCCTCAAAAAACAGGGCTTGACCTGTTCAACTCATAAAGATTAGAAGTACAATTTATCAGCCAAAGATTATCCGGAATCTCACCAGAAAAGGTTTGTTCTGAGGGGCTTGGGAGAAGATCAGCACAGGCAGGGAGAGAACTAGAGACAGACCAAGTGGAACCCCAACCAGAAGTGAGAGCACAGATCACAGCACAAGCCCGAAGCTCCAACTCACAGTACAAGGCTTTTCCTTGCAGCAGTTGTGAACCTGCACGGCAAGGGGGCACAGCCCAAGGCAGCCTCTAATCTGCACAGTGGAGGGCTCAGCTTGGGACAATAGCAAGACGATTTGCTTCTGGGCAGAGACTTCCTGTCGGAGCTATTCACTGGTCAGCTGCTACACAGCCCACAAGGGGCTCTGGCCTGGGGCAGTGACACTTTCACAGCTTAGTCTCTACCCTTAGGGCAGTCACTAAACCACAAATAGGTTCTTCACTGGACTAAATCACCCATGCTAAATCATCTCCGGTTGGGGGAGGGGGAAACTTTCACTCAGAACACTTCAGAAGCCGGTTTATATCTCTCCTTGCTCTGCAGAGGAAGCTGGGAACCCCCTTGCCCTGAAGGCATATCCTAAAGGCTTTAAAAAAATGACTAAAAACATTAAAAAGATGATCAATAGCTTCTATACAGAAAAATAACAGGTCTGCAACCCCAAAGAGACTAATAGCAAACAATCACCAGACAGTATCCCAAGGGGAGTGTTACCTGTCCCCTTTTACATAACACTCTCATAGAAGAAACCATTAAAAGTCTCAAAAGAGAGGTAGAAGAAAAATGGGGAAAGGAAAGAGAAACTTTGAAATATGAATTGGAAAAGGTAAAAAAAATATCTGGAATGTAAGATTTGTGAACAAGAAAGTAAGATTTGTGGATTGGAAAAGACAAAGAACTCACAAGAAAATAGGATCTGTGAATTGGAAAAAGAAAATAATTCACTTAAAAAAAAATTAGTGAAATGGAAAAAAAATTCCATAGAGCAAAACAATTCATTTAAAAACTCAATCGGACATGTACAGAAAGAAGTAAAAAAAAAGCTAATGAAGAAAATAATTCATTAAAAATCAGAACTGAACAAATAGAAACATTGAGATTCATTGAGAATAGATTCATTGAGATAGCAAGACTCTGTCAAGCAAAACCAAAAAAAAAAAAAAAAAAGATAAATTGGAAAAAACCCTGAAATATCTACTTGGAAAAATGACAGACCTGGAAAATAGATCTAAGAGAGATAATCTGAGGACTATTGGACTTTCCAAAAATTATGATGAAAAAAAGAGCCTACATACTATTTTACAAGATATCATCAAAGAGAACTGGCCAGAGGTAATAGAATCAGAAGATAAAATAGGCATAGAAAAATTCATCTAATACTTCTAAAAAAGACCCTAAAATAAAAACTCCAAGCAATATTGTGGCCAAATTTCAGAACTATCAGATTAAGGAAAAAATATTACAAGCAACCAGAAAAAAACAATTTAAATACCGAGGTGCCACAATAAGGATCACCCAAGATCTGGCTGCCTCCACATTAAAGGATCAAAGGTCCAGGAATCTGCTATTCCAAAAGGCAAAAGAATTTGGAATGCAGTCAAGAATAAACTACCTAGCTAAGCTGAGCATTTTCTTCCAGGGAAAAAGGTGGACATTTAATGAAACAGATGAATTCCATTTGTTTCTAAGGAAAATAAAACAGAACTAAACAAAAAATTTGATCTCCAAGCATAGGACTCAAGAGATGCAGAAAAGGTAAAAGGAACTCTTGAGAATTGTATTTCTGTTATGGATACACAAAAAGACTACATGTATAATTTGATTTTACTGATATAACATTTTTAAAAAGGGAAGTAGAAATGGAAAAGGGATAATGTCAGAAAAGGGGGAAAAGGAGGATAAAAAGAGGGAAACTACATCCCACAAAGAGGCAAAGGAAACTTATCATATCTGAGGGAACCCAGAGAGGGAGAGGAACATTGTGTGAACCTTACTCTCATCAGAGTTGGCTCAAAGAGAAAATAATTGACATACTTGTTTTACAGAAAATCCTCTCTGACCTCATTAAAAAGAGGGAGAGGAAAAGGGAAAAGAAAAAGAATAATAAGGGAAGGGTATAAGAAAGGGAGAAAGATTCAAAGTGGGGAGAGAGGGATCCTAAAGAGGGTGAGCAGCATGATACAAGTGAGGCATATAAGTTTAAAACTGGGAAAGAGGGTTGGGGCAGGGGGCAAGTAAAAGTAAAACATAATCTGGCGATAACAAGATGGCAGGAAATACAGAATTAGTCATGTTAACCATAAATGTGAATGGGATGAACTCTCCCATAAAGAAGAGGCAGATAGCAGACTGGATCAAAAGTCAGAACTCTACAATATGTTGTTTATAGGAAACACATTTAAAGCAGGAAGATACATATAGAGTAAAGGTAAAAGGCTGGAGGAGAATCTATTATGCTTCAAGTGAAGTCAAAAAAACAGGGGTAGCCATCCTTATCTCAGATCAAGCAAATGCAAAAACTGATCTAATCAAAAGAGATAAGGAAGGAAACTATATCTTGCTAAAGGCTAATAGCATAGACAACGAAGCAATATCAATACTAAACATATATGCACCAAGTGGTATAGCATCTAACTTTCTAAAGGAGAAGTTAAGAGAGTTGCAAGAAGAAATAGACAGCAAAACTGTAATAGTGGGAGATCTCAGTCTTGCACTCTCAGAATTAGACAAATCAAACCACAAAACAAAAAAGAAAGAAATTAAAGAGGTAAATAGAATATTAGGAAAAAGTAGGTATGATAGATCTTTGGAGAAAACTGAATGGGGACAGAAAGGAGTACAATTTCTTCTCAGCAGTTCATGGAATCTATTCAAAAATTGACTGTATATTAGGACATAAAGACCTCAAAATTAAATTAAAAGGCAAAAATAGTAAATGTTTTCTTTTCAGATCACAATGCAATAAAAAGTACATTCAACAAAAAGTTAGGTGTAAATAGACCAAAAAGTAATTGGAAATTAAATAATCTCATTTTATAGAAGGATTGGGTGAAACAGCAAATTATAGACACAATTAATAATTTCACTCAAGATAATGATAATGATGAGACATCATACCAAAATTTGTGGGATGCAGCCAAAGCAGTAATAAGAGGAAATTTTATATCCTTACAGGCTTACTTGAATAAAATAGAGAAAGAGAAGATCAATGAATTGGGCTTGCAACTAAAAAAGCTAGCAAAAGACCAAATTAAAAACCCCCAATCAAATACTAAATTTGAAATTCTAAAATTAAAAGGAGAAATTAACAATATTGAAAGTAAAAAAAAAAAAAACTATTGAACTAATAAATAAAACTAAGAGTTGGTTCTATGAAAAAACCAATAAAACAGATAAGCCTTTGGTAAATCTGATTAGAAAAAGAAGGGAGGAAAATCAAATTAGTAGTCTTAAAAATGAAAAGGGAGAACTTTCCACCAATGAAGAGGAAATTAGAGAAATAATAAGGAGTTACTTTGCCCAACTTTATGCCAATAAATTTGATAACCTAAGTGAAATGGAAATAATATTATCCAAAAATATAGGCTTCCCAGATTAATAGAGGAAGTAAATTACTTGAATAGTCCCATTTCAGAAAAAGAAATAGAATAAGCTATTAATCAATTCCCTAGGAAAAAATCCTCAGGACTAGATGGATTTACATGTGAATTCTACCAAACATTTAAAGAAAAATTGGCCCCAATGCTATATAAATTATTTGATAAAATAGGGAATGAAGGAGTCCTACCAAATTCCTTTTATGACACAGACATGTTATGAGTTCAAATGTTGGAGTTCCTGTTCTTCTCAAGGCAAAGCCGGTTTAGAGGCTTGGAGCCCTTCGGATGTCTCCAAATCCAAAGGTTCTGTCCTTCAGCCTCTGCCTCTGCTTTCTTCTGCCTCCAACCAAGACAGAGATGGAAGGTCTCTCTTATCTCCTTCTGGGGAGCCCAGCCACCAACTTGCCGTGGAGAGAGGGCTTCTGGCGTAGCTCCACTGAAATCCGTCAAAGTGTTCTCTGCACCAGAGTCATTCCTCTCGAGTCCAGCGCGATCAGCCAGCCAAGAGGAAAAAATGTATTCTGCCATAGATCCCTCATCGCTGGCCTTTTATCTGCCTCTTCTGAGAGAATGGGATTATGGGTTTTCTCCCATAGTGCTTTCTGGCCCAATGAGCTTTAAGGGAGGTGTGGACTCCCTTGAAGTTAGAAAGTGTACTTTGTGAAGCTAGCATACTTGTGGACTCCAATGAGTAAAGGTGTGAACACAAGCCTTGTCTTAATTAGTTCTACTTAGTACCTTGTTTCAGGTTCTGGCCAAAACATCTTCTTGTAAGATTAGATCAACTCTAATTAGTTAGCAGTTAGTAAGGATTCCAATACAGACATGGTACTGATATCTAAACCAGGTAGGTTGAAAACAGAGAAAGACAATTATAGACCAATCTCCCTAAGGAATATTGATGTTAAAATCTTAAATAAGATATTAGCAAAAAGACTACAGAAAATCATCCCCAGTATAATACACTATGATCAAGTAGGATTTATACCAGGAATGCAGGGCTGGTTCAATATTAGGAAAACTATCAATATAATTGCCCATATTAATAACCAAATTAACAAAAACCATATGATCATTTCAATAGATGCAGAAAAAGCATTTGATAAAACCCCACATCCATTCCTATTAAAAACACTTGAAAGTATAGGAATAAATGCACTTTTCTTTAAAATAATCAGCAGAATCTATTAAAAACCATCAGTAAGCATCATATGTAATGGGGAAAAACTTCAACCATTTTCAATAAGATCAGGAGTGAAACAAAGTTGCCCACTATCACCATTACTATTCAATATTGTATTAGAAATGCTAGCTTTAGCAATAAAAGTTGAGAAAGAGATTAAAGGAATTAGAGTAGGCAATGAGAAAACCAAATTATCACTCTCTGCTGATGAGATGATGGTATACTTAGAGAACCCCAGAGATTCTACTAAAAAGTTATTAGAAATAATCCACAACTTTAGCAAAGTTGCAGGATACAAAAAAAAGCCACATAAATGATCAGCATTCTTATGTATTACTAACAAAATCCAACAGTCAAAGTTACAAAGAGAAATTCCATTTAAAGTAACTACTGATAGTATAAAATTCTTAGGAATCTATCTGCCAAGGGAAAATCAGAAACTTTATGAGCAAAACTACAAAACACTTTTCATACAAATTAAGTCTGATCTAACCAATTGGAAAAATATTAAATGCTCTTGGATAGGGTGAGCAAATATAATAAATATGACAATACTACCTAAACTAATCTATTTGTTTAGTGCTATACCACTCAGACTCCCAAAAGCTATTTTAATGACCTAGAAAAATTAACAACAAAGTTCATATGGAAAAACAAAAAGTCAAGAATTTCAAGGGAATTAATGAAAAAAAAAATCAAATGAAGGTGGCCTAGCTATACCAGATCTAAAATTATATTATAAAGCAGCAGTTACCAAAACCATTTGGTATTGGCTAAGAAATAGATTAGTTGATCAGTGGAATAGGTTAGGTTCAAAGGCCAAAACAGGCAATAACTTTAGCAATCTAGTGTTTGACGAACCCAGAGACCCCAGCTTTGGGGATAAGAACTTACTGTTTGAAAAAAATTGCAGGGAAAATTGGAAACTAGTATGGCAGAAACTAGGCATCGACACACACTTACAACCGTACACCAAGATAAGGTCAAAATGGGTTCATGACCTAGGCATAAAGAATGATATATAAATAAATTAGAGGAATTTAGGATAGTTTACCTCTTGGACCTGTGGAAGAGGAAGGGATTTATGACAAAAGAAGAATTAGAGATCATTACCTATCACAAAATAGAAAATTTTGATTACATCAAATTGAAAAATTTTTGTACAAACAAAATTAATGCAGACAAGATTAGAAGGGAAGCAATAAACTGGGAAAATATTTTTACAGCCAAAGGTTCTGATAAAGAACTTATTTCCAAAATATATAGAGAATTTACTCTAATTTATAGGAAATCAAGCCATTCTCCAGTTGATAAATGGTCAAAGGATATGAACAGACAATTCTCAGGTGAAGAAATAGAAACTATTTCTAGCAATATGAAAAGATGCTCCAAGTCATTATTAATCAGAGACATACAAATTAAGACAACTCTGAGATAACACTACACACCTGTCAGACTGGATAGAATGACAGGGAAAGATAATGTGGAATGTTGGAGGGGATGTGGGAAAACTGGGACATTAATACATTGTTGGTGGAATTGTTATTACATCCAACCATTCTGGAGAGCAATTTGAAACTATGCTCAAAAAGTTATCAAACTGTGCATACCCTTTGATCCAGCAGTGTTATTACTGGGCTTATATCTCAAAGAGATCATAAAGAAGGGAAAGGGATCTGTATGTGCACGAATGTTTGTGGCAGCCCTCTTTGTAGTGGCCAGAAACTGGAAACTGCATAGATGCCCATCAATTGGAGAATGGCTGAATAAATTATGGTATACGAATATTATGGAATGTTATTGTTCGGTAAGAAATGACCAACAGGATGATTTCAGAAAGGCCTGGAGAGACTTACATGAACTGATGCTGAGTGAAATGAGCAGGACCAGAAGATCATTATATACTTCAACAACAATACTTTATGATGATCAATTCTGATGGATCTGGCCATCTTCAGCAATGAAATGAACCAAATCAGTTCCAATGGAGCAGTAATGAGCTGAAACAGCTACACCCAGTGAAAGAACTCTGGGAGATGCCTAAGAACCATTACATTGAATTCCAAATCACTATATTTTTGCCTGCCTGCATTTTGGATTTCCTTCACAGGCTAATTGTACAATATTTTCAGAGTCTGATTCTTTTTGTACAGCAAAATAATGGTTTGATCATGTATACTTATTGTGTATCTAATTTATACTTTAATATATTTAACATCTATTGGTCCTCCTGCCATCTAGGGGAGGTTGTGGGGGGAAGGAGGGGAAAAATTGGAACAAAAAGTTTGGCAATTGTCAATGCTGTAAAATTGCCCATACATATAACTTGTAAATAAAAAGCTATGCAGAAAAAAGAAAGAAAGAAAGAAAGAAAGAAAGAAAGAAAGAAAGAAAGAAAGAAAGAAAGAAGAAAGAAAGAAAAAGAAAGAAAGAAAAAGAAAAGAAAAGAAAGAAAGAAAATGCCATCTGTGTCCAGAAAAAGATTTATGAGATTGAATGTAAATCAACACATATTATGTTCATGGTTTTTTTTCCTATTTTTTTTCCTCTTCTGTGGTTTTTCCCTTTTGACATGATTTTTCTTTCCCAACATGATTCATAAAGAAATGTGTATTTTAAAAGTTAATATACATGTGTAACCAGAAAAATCAAACAATTCACAAATAAAATAAAATAAAAATAAATTAAGAAAAATATCTCTATATTCCTTATACCCAAAAGATCCCAAGCTGGCTCCCAAACTAATCTATTTGGAACAAAGTTAACACGATCTGTCTCAACACCATTCCATTGTCTTTTTATTCATAATGGTCCAGGTCCGTGTTGGGGAGGAAGGCCATTTTAATTCTACCATATTATGATATTATTTGAATCATCTTTGAAGGTAAGATTACTAGATATTTATAGTTCTTTTTTTTCATTTGCTAATAACAATAGTAAAACATATAAGGTTTTACTATTTAATTTGATACTCAGATTCTGTGAGCTATTTATTATCTATTCTTCCATTTCATAGATGAGGGAAATGACATTAATAGAATTGACAAGAAAGTTAAGAGACTTGTTTAGGGTCATTCAACCAATGCATCTGAGTCAGCATTTGAACTCACATTATCTTGATTCAATATACAGTGTTTAAACTACTATATCACCTAACAACTAGATATAGTTTAATTTAATAGATGCAGCTAAATACCCTAGATAGAATGTTATCTATCTCAGGAAGTCTCATTTTCTTGAGTTGAAATCTGGCCTACACTTGCTAGTTGGGTGAACCTGGGCAAGATACTTAATCCAGATTGTTTCAGTTCCTTATTCATAAAATAAGGAAAAGAAATAGAAAATTAATGAAATAATAATTAAAAAAAAGAAAAGAAACAAAGAAAAGAAAATAATGAAGGACAAAGAAAAGCACTCCAGTATCTTTGCCAAGAAAACCATACAATACAAAGAGTCAGATATGTTTGAAATGACTGAACAACAACAGTTTAATAGACATGGCCTGTAGTTATAAAGGTCAGTGTCATTTATATTAATTTCCTTCATCTAGTAATTTCCATTCTGACTTTTTGTGACATTAGAAATGTGAAGCAATCAACTTTGATGTGCTGGGAGTACCTTCTAAGCCCAACCAAGTCAATCAAGAAAATACTCACTAACTTGAAATCCTTGTATGGCTACTGTACACAAAGTACTCTGTACTAGACCAAAGGAGGCCAAATTTTTTGAGGTCCTCAATCAACACAAAATACAATCCTAAAATGAAGGAAATCTATGGTTTAAAAATCTGAAACCACTTGATAACAGACTACATATATCACATGATGTATTAGCTTATGAAATAACATTAAATAAGCTAAATGCTTATCACTCCATCTTACTACACACACAAACACACACTAATACATATCCCACAGGAGACCAAAAACATTATTGGTCCTATACAGCTACTCAAAGGAACAAGAGGACAGCAGGGGTGGAACAGAGAGACAATAACAGAGAGTATTTTATAAGCAAAAGAACATTTGTACCAAAGAGAAAGGAAACTAAAAACCTATGTGAGGCTGATTCTCTTCCCACAGAGTTTACTTGAGTCAGGGAACTGGTTGTGGCCACAAGTCCAATAGCTGCCTGATGAGGAGGAGGCCCAGTTTCAGGGATCTGTATAGAAGAAAAGATGCATAGAAAAGGTCCACAGTAGTGCAACAGTTAGGGACAAAAAATGAAGGGGGAAGCTAAAGATAGGCTAGTGAGAATATAAGAAAAATAATGAAAGACAAAAAAATTCAAGAGAAAAAAAATCACAGTATAAGGCTAAGTCAAAAGCAAGTTGATAATGGTCTTAGAAAAGTCAGTGAATAAAATTTTTAAGAAAAAAAGAAAAAGAAAGAAGCAGAAGCAGAAGGAAAGAAGTGGAAGAATAAGAACAAAATCAAGAACAAGAAGAGAATTTATAAGGTCATATAATACTTATTATAATATGAAGGAAAATGAACCCAAAACTCACAAGAAAAAGAATTTGTGTGGGGATTTTTTTGGGGGAGGATAAGAGGGAAATGGATTTCCCCTAATGATCATTGCAAGAAATTCCATGACTGTTCAAGTAGAAATGACATTTTTAAAAGTTAGAAGAGGATAAATATTAGATCAGACATCAAGGGTTGGAAAGCATATTTAATAATGTAAAATAACATGGTGGATGAAATAGAACACACAGCAGAGAATTTCTCCAAAGGAGCAAAACCTCTGAAAAAAGAAAATGGTAAGTTTGAAACTCAAAAAAAAAAAAATCCTGAAAGGGAATAAAAATTTGACAGAAGAGAAACAAACCAAAAAACCTTATTAATTTTATACAAACTATAAAATAAATGACATTGAAGACAAAATTAAAAAAGGCAACTTAAGTGTAAGAGACAACAGGTACAGGGACAGATTTAAAAACCTATCAATGAAATAAACAAAAGAAGTTTAAAATTAATGAAATAATAATAAAGAAAAGAAAAGAAGGAAGGAAAAAGAAAAACACTTTACCAAGAAAACCCCACAACATCAACAGTCAGATATTGCAAGGAATAATATTTTGCAAACCCAACAACTTCCCAGAACGATCATGTTTCATCCAATCCAAAGCTTGCCTCTGGTGGGCAGAAGGAAGAGTGGAAGGTGGCAGGGAATAGGAAATAATGAACAAACTTGAAATTTAAATATATTTGGTGATTAAATTCTAGAATTTAGATTTAAATAATTTTCAAAGCAGCCAAGAGAAACTCTTTAACTTAAAAAGGAGGATTCAATTTAAATAATATTACTCCATAGTCAGAACTCAAATTGAAATTTTAAATATGTCATAAAAAGTTGGACCTACTAATCAATGAAAAGATTCCTTCTTCAACAAAAAATAGTTTGTTAAAAAAAAGAAGTGAGCAAAATATTTTATTTCCAAAAACTCCAAATGAAAGAAAACCAAGGAAAAACAAGTGAGATTACCAACAAAATTCTAAGCAATGCAATCATTTCTCTTGGGCTTTGAAGTTATTTCTAAAAATAAAAAATAAAAAGTTACTGGGTGCAAGTGTATAAGAAACAACAAAATGGGTTATTTAAGGACAAAGACCTCGTAATAAAGTAAAGTACTATAAGAACACTAGAAAAGAAATACAAAGAGAGAAATGGGGAAAGTGGAGATATTACCCTGTCAACCTAAAGATAATCAGAAAAAGGCAAATAATACTTTAGCATCAAAATAAGTGTGGGAGAATAAGATAAGAGCCATCTAAGAAAGGGACTCATATGGAAATAAGAGAACTAAAAGGCAAATATGGCCTCAGGAAGGGAAATGAAAGAATGTCATTAATACATTTTACGAAGGGGGTTTCAAGGGACATATATTCTGATGATGAAAGGCCTGAAAATAGATTTGATTTGGGATAAATGGACACAGGCCCTGAAGAAGAAAAATATCAATATAATTATTATGATTGTATTTATATTATAACATATATTATATTATATTATATTTATATATAATATGAAATAATATAATAATAATTTTACTTCCCAGATCTATATTCGACTCCAGGAGAGAAAATGTATGGATATCTAATGGTTGCCCACATTCAAAGGTGGCAAGGGATGAAAATGGGCTATAAATCTAGAAATAGAATACATTGACATTAGGCATGATAACTTATCATGGAAAGGGCTAGAACTAGAATGCAGAATGAGGCATGACTCAGAATGCAGAGTGACTCCAAGAATGTATCACTACTTCTTTTTATGAGTCAATATTGCTAGGCAAAACAAAACACATTGTAAACAAAAATTAAATTAAAAAACAATAAGACAAGAAGATGAGTTGGAAATTACAAGTACAGGAATGGAAACTGGATTAAGGAATGGATACCAATGTGGTACTCTAGAACTCAAATTGAAACAAAGATCATTAAAATATACATAATGATCCCTGTAGGCTTATTTAAGTATTGACTTAATTGTAAATGTTATTATTATCAATATTTTATTATATTTTTATTATTTTGTTAATATTTCACATTTCAACTTAGTTCAAGTCATATTCAGGAGTGTCGTCCACTGCATGTAGAAGATAATTTTTAAAAATGACATGGTATTTCTTGCTCTGTGCCTCTGACATGGTGTTCAAGCACTATGTGAAGATCAGCCACGTGGCTTACATTTACTTCGACTGCATGCTGGCAAGCTGGTGACTATTGTGGACATCATCAACCAGAACCAGGCATGGTTGATGGTTCATGCAGTGGTATAAGGAGGCAGGCCATCCCATTCAGATGTATGCAGCTTACAGATTTTGTTCTCAAGTTCACACACTGTTGGGGGTTGGGGCTCAAAGCAGATACCAAAGACACAGGCTTGCTAGCTAAGATCACCATATAAGGATAAAACTGGTAACAGACACCCTGATTGGTGCTGACAAAACCAAAAGTTTTTATTTACAATGTACTTCCTGGAGTCCCTCTCTCTGCCTGATGTAGCTGTGTAAGAATAAACTTCGCTTCTTTTTTGGCAACTCGGCTCAGTGTTTAGTTCTTCCTCGGAAGCCGGTGATGACCGAAGACCCAGAAAATGGGTAAGTAGAGGGCAGATACTCCTCTCGAGAAAACAAGTCACGTTACAACATACAATGTTCATTAGAAGTATGTCCAGGCTGTTTGGGAGAAAGAAAAGATCAATACAAAATGGAAAGCCACAAGATAGCCAAGAAGATCGAAGTCAGAGAAAGGAAAGCTAAAATGACAGATTCTTACCTTCTCAAAGTCATGAAGGCCGAGAAAATGAGAAACAAATAGTCAAGCATGAAGTGAAAAAGCTCCAGAAGGACTCTACTCAGAAGGGGTCCCATAAAAAGGGAGCTGCCCAGAAGGCACTGGTCTCCAAGGTCTCCACCAAAAATATCCCCACAAAGAAGGGTGAGGGCCAGAAGGCAACCCCTGCCAGATGGCCCAGAAGGGTCAGAAAGCTCCCAGCCAAGAATGGGCCCACTCAGAAGAGGCCCATCCAGAAAGGGCCCACTCAGAAAGGAGTGTATTATTTGTATATCCAATTTGTCCATTATGCATATTTTAATGATCTTTGTTTCAATTTGAATTCCCCCAAGGCCAAAAAATAAGAAGCCACCAGAAATTAAATAAAGGTTTTGCTAAAAATAAATAAATAAATAAATGAAATAACATACAATACAAAACCTGAATGGGAGGATAGAATTCAGAATAAAACAAAAAGGGATTGAACTAAAAAAGAAAGCCAAGTAAATGAAAATATCTTACACAACAAAACCAAAATGTGCAAGTGATTCATTTCACTAAAATTCTTTTTTTTTTAATTTTTATTTAATAATTACTTTGTATTGACAGAATCCATGCCAGGGTAATTTTTTTTACAACATTATCCCTTGCACTCGTTTCTGTTCCGATTTTTCCCCTCCCTCCCTCCACCCCCTCCCCTAGATGGCAAGCAGTCCTATATATGTTGGATATGTTGCAGTATATCCTAGATACAATATATGTTTGCAGAACCAAACAGTTCTCTTGTTGCACAGGGAGAATTGGATTCAGAAGGTATAAATAACCCGGGAAGAAAAACAAAAATGCAGATAGTTCACATTTGTTTCCCAGTGTTCTTTCTTTGGGTGTAGCTGCTTCTGTCTGTCATTTATCAATTGAAACTCAGGTAGGTCTCTTTGTCAAAGAAATCCACTTCCATCAAAATATGTCCTCATATAATATCGTTGTACAAGTGTATAATGATCTCCTGGTTCTGCTCATTTCACTTAGCATCAGCTCATGTAAGTCTCGCCAGTCCTCTCTGTATTCATCCTGCTGGTCATTTCTTATGGAACAATAATATTCCATAACATTCATATACCACAATTTACCCAGCCATTCTCCAATTGATGGGCATCCATTCATTTTCCAGTTTCTAGCCACTACAAACAGGGCTGCTACAAACATTTTGGCACATACAGGTCCCTTTTCCTTCTTTAGTATTTCTTTGGGATATAAGCCCAATAGAAACACTGCTGGATCAAAGGGTATGCACAATTTGATAACTTTTTGGGCATAATTCCATATTGCTCTCCAGAATGGTTGGATTCGTTCACAACTCCACCAACAATGCATCAGTGTCCCAGTTTTTCCGCATCCCCTCCAACATTCATCATTATTTTTTCCTGTCATCTTAGCCAATCTGACAGGTGTGTAGTGGTATCTCAGAGTTGTTTTAATGTGCATTTCTCTGATCAATAGTGATTTGGAACACTCTTTCATATGAGTGGTAATAGTTTCAATTTCATCCTCTGAAAATTGTCTGTTCATATCCTTTGACCATTTATCAATTGGAGAATGGCTTGATTTCTTATAAATTTGAGTCAGTTCTCTATATATTTTGGAAATGAGGCCTTTATCAGAACCTTTAACTGTGAAGATGTTTTCCCAGTTTGTTGCTTCCCTTCTAATCTTGTTTGCATTAGTTTTATTTGTACAAAGGCTTTTTAATTTGATGTAATCAAAATTTTCTATTTTGTGATCAGTAATGGCCTCTAGTTCATCTTTGGTCACAAATTTCTTTCTCCTCCACAAGTCTGAGAGATAAACTATCCTATGTTCCTCTAATTTATTTATAATCTCATTCTTTATGCCTAGGTCATAGACCCATTTTGATCTTATCTTGGTATATGGTGTTAAGTGTGGGTCCATGCCTAATTTCTGCCATACTAATTTCCAATTATCCCAGCAGTTTTTATCAAATAATGAATTCTTATCCGAGAAGTTAGGGGCTTTGGGTTTGTCAAACACTAGATTGCTATAGTTGACTATTCTGTCTTGTGAACCTAACCTTTTCCACTGATCCACTAATCTATTTCTTAGCCAATACCAAATGGTTTTGGTGACTGCTGTTTTATAATATAATTTTAGATCAGGTACAGCTAGGCCATCTTCATTTGATTTTTTTTTTCATTAATTCCCTTGAGATTCTTGACTTTTTATTGTTCCATATGAATTTTGTTGTTATTTTTTCTAGATCATTAGAATATTTTCTTGGAAGTCTGATTGATATAGCACTAAATAAACAGATTAGTTTAGGGAGTATTGTCATCTTTATTAAGTTCACTCCACTGATCCAAGAACACTTAATATTTTTCCAATTATTTAAGTCAGACTTTATTTGTGTGGAGACTTTTTTATAATTTTGTTCATATAATTCCTGATTTTCCTTTGGTAGATAGATTCCCAAATATTTTATGGTATCAACAGTTACTCTGAATAGAATTTCTCTTTGTATCTCTTGCTGTTGGATTTTGTTGATGATGTATAAAAATGCTGAGGATTTATGGGGATTTATTTTGTATACTGCTACTCTGCTAAAATTATGAATTATTTCTAATAGCTTTTTAGTAGAATCTCTGGGATTCTCTAGGTATACCATCATATCATCTGCAAAGAGTGATAGTTTGGTTTCCTCATTACCTACTCTAATTCCTTTAATCTCTTTCTCGACTCTTATTGCAGAGGCTAGTGTATCTAATACAATATTGAATAATAATGGTGATAGTGGGCAACCTTGCTTCACTCCAGATCTTACTGGGAAAGGTTCCAGTTTTTCCCCATTGCATATGATGCTTACTGATGGTTTTAAGTATATGCTCCTGACTATTTTAAGGAAAAGTCCATTTATTCCTATGCTCTCAAGTGTTTTTATTAGGAATGGATGTTGGATTTTATCAAATGCTTTTTCTGCATCTATTGAGATGATCATATGGTTTTTGTTTGTTTGGTTATTGATATAGTCAATTATGCTAATAGTTTTCCTGATATTGAACCAGCCCTGCATTCCTGGTATAAATCCTACTTGGTCATAGTGTATTATCCTGGTGACGATTTTCTGTAATCTTTTTGCTAATATTTTATTTAAGATTTTAGCATCAATATTCATTAGGGAGATTGGTCTATAATTTTCTTTCTCTGTTTTCAGCCTACCTGGTTTAGGTATCAGTACCATGTCTGTGTCATAAAAGGAGTTTGGTAGGACTCCTTCAATCCCTATTTTTTCAAATAGTTTATTTAGCATTGGAGTTAATTGTTCTTTAAATGTTTGGTAGAATTCACATGTAAATCCATCTGGTCCTGGGGATTTTTTCTTAGGGAGTTGATTGATAGTTTGTTCTATTTCTTTTTCTGAGATGGGACTGTTTAGGATATTTACTTCTTCCTCTGTTAGTTTGGGCAAGCTATATTTTTGGAGGTATTTTTCTATTTCATTTAAGTTGTCGAATTTATTGGCATAAAGTTGGGCAAAGTAACTCCTAGTTATTGCTCTAATTTCCTCTTCGTTAGTGGCGGGTTCTCCCTTTTCATTTTTAAGACTAACAATTTGATTTTCCTCTTTCCTTTTTTTAATCAGATTTACTAAAGGTTTGTCTATTTTGTTGGTTTTTTCATAGGACCAACTTAGTTTTATTAATTAATTCAATAGTTGTTTTTTTTTTTTTACTTTCAATTTTATTGATCTCTCCTTTTATTTTTAGAATTTCAAGTTTAGTGTTTGACTGGGGGTTTTTAATTTGTTCCTTTTCTAGCATTTTTAGTTGCAAGCCCAATTCATTGACCTTCTCTTTCTCTATTTTATACGAATAGGCCTCTAGAAATAGGAAATTTCCCCTTATTACCGCTTTGGCTGCATCTCATACATTTTGGTATGATGTCTCATTATTATCCTTTTCTTGGGTGAAGTTATTAATTATGTCTATGATTTGCTGTTTCACCCAATCATTCTTTAGTATGAGATTATTTAGTTTCCAATTATTTTTTGGTCTACTTCCTCCTGGCTTTTTGTTGAATGTAATTTTCATTGCACCGTGGTCTGAAAAGGATGCATTTACTATTTCTGCCTTACTGCATTTGAGTTTGAGGTTTTTATGTCCTAATATATGGTCAATTTTTGTATAGCTTCCATGAACTACTGAAAAGAAAGTGTATTCCTTTCTGTCTCCATTACATTTTCTCCAGAGATCTATCATATCTAACTTTTCTAGTATTCTATTTACCTCTTTGACTTCTTTCTTATTTATTTTGTGGTTTGATTTATCTAATTCTGAAAGTGCAAGGTTAAGATCTCCCACTATTATAGTTTTACTGTCTATTTCTTCTTGCAGCTCTCTTAATTTCTCTTTTAAGAATTTAGATGCTACACCACTTGGTGCATATATGTTTAATATAGATAGTGCTTCATTATCCATGCTACCCTTTAGCAAGATATAGTGCCCTTCCTTATCTCTTTTAATTAGATCAATTTTTGCTTTAGCTTGATCTGAGATCAGGATGGATACCCCTGCTTTTTTTACTTCACCTGATGCATAGTAGATTTTGCTCCAACCTTTTATCTTTAACCTGCATGTATCTCCCCACTTCAGGTGTGTTTCCTGTCAACAACATATTGTAGGATTCTGGCTTTTAATCCATTCTGCTAACTGCTTCCTCTTTATGGGGGAGTTTACCCCATTCACATTTATGGTTAGAATGACCAATTCTGTATTACTTGCCATCTTGTTAACCCTGGTTTATGCTTTTCTCCCTTCTTTCCCCTTTACCCTCCTTCCCAATATTAAGCTTGTGAGCACCACTTGCTTCTCACAGCCCTCCCTTTTTAGTATCCCTCCCCCTGCCTTAGAGTTCCTTCCCCTATCTTACCCCTTTCCCTCCCAGTTTCCATATTCCCTTCTGCTTAACTTATTCCTTCCCTTTTCACTTTTCCCTTCTCACTTTTCAATGAGGTGGGAGAAGTTTACCATAGATTGAATATGTCTAAAATTTTTCTCTTAAAGCCAATTCTGAAGATACCCACTATATTCATCCCCCTCCATTCTTTCTCTCAGATATAATAGGTTTCCTATGCTTCTTCATGAGATGTACTACCCCCACTTTACCCTTTTTCTGGTACAATGTCCTTTCCACATCAGTTTATAGAACAAGGTATACATGTATTCTTTATACATCTTTATAGCCGAAATATAGTTCCCAAGATTAATCTTTACCTTTTTAGATTTCTCTTGAGTTCTATATTTGTAGATCAAATTTTTTGTTAAGTTCTGGCTTTTTCATCAAAAATAGGTCAAATTCGCTTACTTTGTTGAATGTCAATCTTCTTCCCTGGAAAAAGATGCTCATGCTAGCTGGGTAAGTTATTTTTGGTTGCATACCGAGTTCCTTAGCCTTTCGGAATATCATATTCCAGGCCCTTCGATCTTTTAGTGTGGATGCTGCCAGATCCTGGGTGATCCTTCTTGTGGCTCCTTGATACTTGAATTGGGTTTTTCTAGCCGCTTGCAATATTTTTTCCTTTGTCTGAGGATTCTGGCATTTGGCCAGTATATTCCTTGGTGTTTTGATTTTAGGATCCCTTTCAGTGGGTGATGATGAATTCTTTCAATGTTTATTTTTTCCTCTGTTTCAATGACTTCTGGGCAGTTCTCTTTGATAATTTCCTGGAAAATAATGTCCAGGCTCTTTTTTTCATCATGCTTTTCTGGGAGTCCAATGATTCTCATATTGTCTCTCCTGGATCTGTTTTCCAGGTCTGTTGTCTTCCCCAGAAGGTATTTCACATTCTTTTCCATTGTTTGATTTTTTTGGATTTGCTTGACTGATTCTTCTTGTCTCCTCAAGTCATTCAATTCCAATTTTTCGATTCTGATTTTCAGTGAAGTATTTTCTTCACTCACTCTTTTAAAATCTTTTTCTAATTGTCCCATTGAGTTCTTTTGTTCTGTGGAATTTTTTTCCATTTCGCCAATTTTGTTTTTTAGAGAGCTATTTTCTGTTTCCAGTTCACCAATTCTATTTTTCAAGGATTTTATTTCTTTATCCACTCTCTCTTTAACTGACTTCTCCAGGCTCTTTTGCCATTTTTCTTCTAGTTCCCTTGTGAGAGCCTTTTTAATTTCCTCCATGAGATTCATCTGTGCTAAGGAACAGATGATCTCCTCCTTTGGGGATTCACCTGGAGACTGTCTTTTTTTAGTCTCCTCAGGATTTAGAGTCTGCTCTCTATCCGTGTAGAAGCTGTCAAGGGTTAACGTCCTCTTCAGTTTCTTGCTCATTCTGTCTAATAATCAAAGACAAACTAGCAAAGAAAAGAAGAAAAAACTGGAGTCTTTCTTTGGGGGAGGGGCTGGGTGGTGTTACCGAGCTTCCTCTACAGACTGCGGGGGGGTGGGGGGGACAGCAGCGAGGCACTAGCCCGACTGTGCTGCGCCTGCACTCTGAAATCCCAGAGCGTGCTGAGTCACTGGGGGTGGGGGGGGGGGAGGAGGGGTGCAGGTCCCGAGAGACTCCAGCTGTTTGGGGTTGTATTCTTCACCCCCGATGTTTTTAGCTTCTCTGCTGGGCTGCTGACTTGCTGCCAGGGCAAAGTATCCAGTCCTGTAGCGAAGCTCTCCCCGCAGAGACGGCTATGATCACTGCCCACCCCCTCTCCAGTCTGCTCCTGTGCTCTCACTGCCGCTGCCCGCCGCCTTTGCCAGATCTAAAACCATCCCAGCCCTCCAGTAGAAACAGACCTTTCTTGGCAAATCTCAAGGATGGCTTCTCTTGGTAACTATTTGTGGGGTTTTTTTTCAGTCAAGCATTAATTCAGAGTCTTGTAATGAAATGGATAGTGAGAGAAAGCACGGAGCTGCACAGCTGTGTGCCTCCTCTCTGCCATCTTAACTGGAAGTCCATTTCACTAAAATTCAATTCAATATTTAAGCAGTCTATACTATATATGAGACACTATGCTATGTGCTGTAGAAACAAAATATAGAAATGAAAACAGTCACTTCACTTGAGTACAAATTCTGAGAAAAAGACAGTATATACACAAATAAGTTTACATAAAGTAAATCTAAATCATTTGCGGGGATAGGGAGGAGAGGTAGCCATAGACAGGATCAGGAAAGGTTTTTTATGAGAAGTTCAACTTATGCTGGATTTCGAATGGAGCTAAAAATTCCCAGGGATAGGGAATATAGGAAGACTTGAAACTTAGTGCTGCCCCTTATTCCAGTGATAAGTGGCAGGGGAAACTACTTGGGAAAGATTCAAAGACAGGAAACATAATGTCGTGTATTAGGAAGAATCAGTTGGTCATTTTGGCTAAAATTTACGTAAAGTGCTTGAGGGAGAGTCGTGAAATAAGTCCAGAAAAATAGGTTTGAGGTAGATTCTTAAAGTCTTCAAATGGCAAACAGAAGAGTTTATATTTATCCTAGAGGCAATGTTGTTATTGTTGTTTGTTCTATGTTTTTGAAGAGAACCAATGACAACACAGGGTAATGGTTTAATTTAAACATATGTAACTTTAATTGAAGCAGAATTGTAAAGTCATCAGTCTCACTCTTGCTTCCAGAGTCATTAATGTCCAGTGGCAAGAATAAAGATGAGTGACAATGGTCTGATATACAGGGGATGACCTTGGCATCTTTAATATCTGATCAAGCTCTAAGCACTACATGTTTGCTTCAGCTATTTTTGTAGTCATTTGAACAAATTATTCTTATCATCTTAAGGATTTTTCTTGAGGAGTGAAATGACATGGGAAGTACTAAATATTAAAATCAATTTGTCAACTGTGTACAAAATAGAATGTATATAAGAAAGATTAAAATCAGAGAGATCAATTAGGAGGTTTTGTCAAAGTTCAGATGGGTGGTTGTTATATGGAAGAACATAAGAAACAGATAAATGGGAAATGTGTTGAAGAGATAAACTTGACAATTAACTGGTTAAGGATAGGAATGGGAAAAGAAAGAGTTAAGAATAATTTTGAGGCTTTAACTAAAAGAATGGGAATCTCAATAGAAATCAAGGAATCAGGGAAAGAGATGTTTCATTTCGTTCTTCAGAATGGAACTGCCATGTTGTTAAAGTAAAAGAAAATCACCACTTTAGGAAAGCGGAAGAGTACAGTGCAAACAACAATAGATTGAGAGTCAGAAAACTTGTTCACAATTGATCATCATACATAGCAACATCAATAATATATGGTGATCAATTCTAATAAATGTGACTCTTTCCAATTATGAGATGACTGATGCCAGTTCCAATGATCTTGTGATGAAGAGAGCCAGAGAGAGGACTGTGGGAACTGAATGTGAATCACAACATAACATTCTGGCTCTTTGTTGTTGTTTGCTTGCATTTTGTTTTCTTACTCATTTACTTTCCTTTTTGATCTGATTTTTCTTGTGCAGCAAGAGAATTGTATAAATATGTTTACATACATTGGATTTAACATATATTTTAACATGTATAGCATATATCGGATTGCTAGCCATCTAGAAGAGAGGGTAGAGGGAAGGAGGGGAAAATCTGAAACACAAGGCTATGCAAGGATCAATATTGAAAAATTATCCATGTGAAAGTTTTGAAAATAAAAAGCTTGAAAAAAAAAGAAAGAAAGAAAGCATGGTTCATATCTAATCTCTGCACTTATTACCCATATGGCATTAGGTAAGTCATTTAACCACTCTAGATCTTGGTTTCCCATTCTATAAATAAAGGATTTGGACTATGTAGTCTTGATACTATGAAAACTGAACTGGTTAACACAATGAAAAAAGATTGTTATTGAGAAGGAAAGGACATTCGATAGAAGTCACAAGGCACCTAATGGATATAGGTTCATAGCAAAAATCAGATGCCACATACATAAAACAGAGTTTGGCAGTTACCCAATATATTTTAAGCTTCCTCTTACCACTTCAGAGAGCAAACATCATCAACCAACTCCATATTCTTTTTATCCTTTACTTTGTTACTTCATTTTAAAATCCTCATATCCAATGTGGATTTTAATGAGGACTTTGAAGTTACAGATTTTAGCTTAGAAGCAATGTTAGGGCTCGTTTCATTCAATCTTTATTTTAAAGAAAAGAAAACTGAAATCTAAAGAGGTGAAGGAACTTGCCCAAAGTTATATAAGTTATAAGTGATTTGCCAGAAATTTATTTCAGATTTTCAAGGGGGAGAGGGGAAGGGAAGGAATTTAGCATTCTTGGCATTGAACTAAATTTTCAAACTAACTCAATTCCTATTTCTGTCATAGCACATCTGAAAATGAATGCAACATCTCACATACACAACTTCTCTAAATAAATATAGAAAGAGGGATGTATTTACTTATATGTGTGTGTGTACGTGTATATATACATATATACATATATATGTACACAAAATTATATATATATATACACACACACATGCATAAAAAAGGATTTATTATCTTTCCTTTCTATCCTTTATACCATTGATTAAAAAAGATAAATTTCTTAAAACATACATAATTTTTAAAAAAAGCAAAAACAAATTTCTTCAATGACTATATACAAAAATTATGTCTCCTTCTGTAACCTAAATCCATCACCTCTGTGAAACAGCATATTTCATCATTAGTCCTCAGAAATCATGCATGTATCTTGAATTGATCAGTAATTTCTTTCAAAATTATTTATTTTATAGTGATTATGTCACTGTATAAGTTGTTCTCTTGCTTCTGTACATTTTCTTTTTCTTCTGTTTATGAAGTCCTGGAAATTGGGTTTTTTTTGTGTTTATAACATTAATTTACAACATAAAATTATAAAATATATAAAATATATGTATATATATAGTCTATAAATATATAGACTAGACTCAAAGGGAGAGAGAGAGAAAAAAATATCTTTCCTTGGGATAAAGATGCCAGAATTAGCTTCCAAGTTACCTTACCAAGATCAGAAATCAATACACTCACTCATCCAGAGTGACTTCAGTTAAAGATCTTATTTTGAGCCATTCTGAAAGAATTACTACTCTGAATTCCAGCAATTCAAACAATTCAGCCTGAGCTTTTCCAAACCAGCAACACAGAAGCTGAATCCTTATCTCTCACAAGTTTGCTAACTTTTAACATAGAACACAGAATACAAAGCAGGTATATACACAGAAATCACACAGACATATATGGAAATCTATTTTACATACAGAATTAAGTGAGACATGCTCAATTACCAGGGGAGTATCCTCCCCATACAAAGCAATAATATTTAATCATTTTCTTCATACTTTTTGCCCTTATATTTTCTTTTTTTTTTCCTCTGAATGCTGATACCCACTGTTCAACGCATGCCAGGGTAATTTTTTACAGCATTATCCATTGCATTCACTTCTGTTCCGATTTTTCCCCTCCCTCTCTCCACCCCTTCCCCGAGATGGCAAGTAGTCCTTTACATGTTGAATGGGTTGCAGTATATCCCAGATACAATATATGTGTGCAGAACTGAATAGTTTTCTTGTTGCACAGGGAGAATTGAATTCAGAAGGTATAAATAACCCAGGAAGAAAAACAAAAATGCTCAAGCAGTTTATATTCATTTCCCAGTGTTCTTTCTCTGGGTGTAGCTGCTTCTGTCCATCTTTGATCAATTAAAGCTCTCTTTATCGAAGAGATCCACTTCCACCAGAATACATCCTCAAACAGTATCGTTATTGAGGTATATAATGATCTCCTGGTTCTGCTCATTTCACTCAGCATCAGTTCATGTAAGTCTCGTCAGTCCTCTCTGTATTCATCCTGCTGGTCATTCCTTACAGAACAATAATATTCCATAACATTCATATACCACAATTTACTCAACCATTCTCCAATTGATGGACATCCTTTCATTTTCCAGCTTCTAGCCACTACAAACAGGGCTGCCACAAACATTTTGGCACATACAGGTCCCTTTCCCTTCTTTAGTATCTCTTTGGGGTATAAGCCAGTAGAAACACTGCTGGATCAAAGGGTATGTACAGTTTGATAACTTTTTGAGCATAGTTCCAAATTGCTCTCCAGAATGGCTGGATGTGTTCACAATTCCACCAACAATGTATCAGTGTCCCTGTTTTCCCACATCCCCTCCAACATTCCACATTATCTTTCCCTGTCATTCTAGCCAATCTGACAGGTGTGTAGTGGTATCTCAGAGTTGTCTTAATTTGCATTTCTCTGATTAATAATGATTTGGAGCATATTTTCATATGTCTATAAATAGTTTCAATCTCTTCGTCTGAGAATTGTCTGTTCATATCCTTTGACCATTTATCAATTGGAGAATGGTTTGATTTCTTATACATTAGAATCAATTCTCTATATATTTTGGAAATGAGGCCTTTATTAGAACCTTTGATTGTAAAAATGTTTTCCCAGTTTATTGTTTCCCTTCTAATCTCGTTTGTATTTGTTTTGTTTGTACAAAAACTTTTCAATTTGATATAATCAAAATTTTCTATGTTGTGGTCAATAGTGATCTCCAGTTCTTCTTTGGTCATAAATTCCTCCCTCTTCCACAGGTCTGCGAGGTAAACTATCCTATGCTCTTCCAATTTATTTATCATCTCATTCTTTATGCCTAGGTCATGAACCCATTTTGACCTTATCTTGGTGTACGGTGTTAAGTGTGGGTCAATGCCTAGTTTCTGCCATACTGATTTCCAATTTTCCCAGCAATTTTTGTCAAATAATGCATTCTTATCCCAGAAACTTGTGTCTTTGGGTTTGTCAAACACTATATTATTAAAGTTATTTTGCCCTTATATTTTCCCAAGAAACTATCTACCAGTGTCAATATTTTCTTTTTCATGGAGGGAGACTTAAATTGAGCCCTTCCCATTTTGAATATTTGATAAGATGTTTCAGGATCAAGTGTGCTTAGATCCCAGTCTCTTACATCCAATTTGGTAGGGTCAACCCCAACCCTCAGTCACCCAAATCTGACCCTTTAGAAATCTAGTACCCTCAGATACCAAAGTCCAGGTTTGCCTTTTGAGTCCTGTGCACAGAAACTGCCTAACTGACATCCAATCATTACCAGTTGGAATTTGCCACAGATTTACTGACTTTAGTTTTGCCCAAGTCTCTCCCATTTAGATCACTTGAGAGCAGGGAAAGATTCTTATAAGGTGCCAAGTCAGTAGAATTGATGATATAATGATTCTCCAATATACATTTAGTACTTACTATAATTCCACAAGATTCACACCTTTAAGAGAGCATATATAAGGAGGAGCTCTGAGGGCCAAAGGACGGAAGCTCACTAGAAGCTCTCAGAGCCTCAGCCAGGACTCAGTCAAGGAGATCCATAAGCCAGAGAAGGCTGCTTAAGCTCTCAGAACCAAAATACGGAAGGCTTCCAGAAAACTAGCTGAGCCCAAGTAAAGGAGATAAGATTCTGAAGGAGACAATAAAGGATTTGTACCTTTAACTCCTGGCTGCATTGGGGTGATTACACTGAACTTAAATTAACGCTGCTCCCAGAAGCCCCCCAAGAAACCTGCTTTGGGAGAACATCATATTTTAGAGAAGAATATTACAGTTCTGGATATTCCCACCCTGCCTAAAGCAAGGCAGGGTGCAGTCCTGCTAATAGTGGAGACCCTGCTCTCTCATGTGGTCGTGTGATCCCAGACAAGCCCTCATAAACTGTGTGGGGCAAAGACCACTGGCTCAAATAAATCAAGTAGATTTCTCAAGGTAAAAGCAAAAAGGAATTTTATTATAATCTCATGAGAAAGAATGTCTCTCTCCCAACAAGCAGTCAGTCAAGGAGAGGGAAGGTACAGTAAACAGACAAGGATTATATACAGATCTGGAGTAACATGCACTATAAACTAGACCTTTGCCCTGATTAGTCAGGACAAATGGCCTCACATTCAAAGTCATAAATGAGGGAAAACTTCTAACCCAACCACATCTTTAGGATTTCTAAATTACCTTATCTGGGAGTTTTAATACCAAGGTAGCCCTAACTTAGTCTCACAAGAAAAGGGCTACATTATCCCATTCTTTGTAAACTACATGATCTCTGGAGAAAGAAACCTGGGCCGGGGCAAAGCCAATTTTTAAAACATTTTTTCCATTTTATTCAGTAATCTTAAAATTATTTAAAATGCTATCATATAGGAAAGGAATTAGAATTATTTTGCTTGGATCCCAAGGGATGAACTAGAAGCAATGCAGGAAACTTTCCAAACAGTTAGAGCTATTCAAAAGTAGTGGTGAAATTGTGATCCAATCATTCTGGAGTGCAATTTAGAACTATGCCCAAAGAGTTGTCAAACTGTGCATACCCTTTGATGCAACAATGTTTATATCCCAAAGAGAACTTAAAGGAGGGAAAGGGATCCACATGTGTAAAAATGTTTATGGCAGCCTGTTATATTAATGTTATATGATTTTTAAGAGAAGTTCGAATCCGCTTTTATAAATGACGCTCTCAGGCTCAGTTAAAGTAAAGGTAAAATTTAATTATACAATGAACGGGATAGAATGCTTGCAATAACAACACATACAGCAAATAATACACAAGAGGCAAAGAATAATAAGGATTATGATTAGAATAGCAGAGAAAGAGAGGGAATACATTACTCAGTATCGATCGAGGGAGCTTCAACTCTAATTGGAAGGCCCCGATACTTCAGCCTGTGAGTCTCGATTGGGAAAGTCCTAGGCAGTTCGTCATCTCCATAGGTGAGGCTTCAAAGTAGAGAATGCTTTGCCCACTCTTTATAGGGGTCCAAACAAAGAAGGCTTTGGGCCAAATGAAGACCTCATCTAAGACAAGGACGCACCAACTAGGGCTCCAGGTGGTTATAATCAAATGTTGCATTGATAAGGGGGCCAGTCCTTATCAACAGCAACAATTCCAAGGAATGGCGAGTTCCTGGAATCATATAATTGGAGCTAAAACACAGGTGGTACATGCCTGTCTTATAGATTAAAAAGGAAAGAGTTGAAATATATGTTCTTATGGGTCAAGGAACGGTCAGGTTTTCATAGGAGAAGAAGTTAAAATATATGCTCTTGGAGTGAGAGAGTAGTCAAGTCCTCACAGGGGGAGTCATGTCCTTCCTCGATTGGGTTCTCATGGTTTACATGGCAATTAGGTTCATATGGGGAAAGTCACGTCCTTACAATGATTTGAAATGAACTTACTACTAATAAGGAGATTTCTTATTCACAGCCCTTTCTGTAGTAGTAAGAAATTGGAAATTGAGTGGATTCCCATCATTTGGAGAATGACTGAATAAGTTGTGGTATATGGATTTTATGGAATATTATTGTTTTATAACAAATAATCAGCAAGATGATTTTAAAGACACCCGGAGAGATTTAAGTGAAATGAGCAGAACCAGGAGATCATTGAATCTGGCAATGGCAAGATTATATGAAGATCAATTCTGATGGATATGGCTCTTTTTAACAATGAGATGATTCAGGCCAATTCCAATGATCTTGTGATGATGAGAGCCATCTATACCCAGAGAAAGGACTATAGGAAATGAGTGTGAATCACCACATAACATTTTCACTTCTTTTGTTATAGTTTGCGTGAATTTTTTTTTCTCATTTTTTTTCCTTTTGATCTTGTTGAGGTGTGAGAATTAAAGGTTGAGAGATCCCCCTGGTTGATGTTGTAGACTTTTTCTGAAAGAATTTACAAACCCAAAGTTTGTGGCAAAAGTGGTTTTTAATACTCTAAGAAAACAGCTGTCTTAGTGGGCAAAATCCTGTTAGGATATTTTTGCTAAAATGGGTTTACACTGAGAAAGACCCAGTGGGCTAAATCAAGAAGGACATTAGCCAAGATTCAGGATTCAGAGGTTAGGGACTGGGGAGATTAAGGACTAATTTTCAATTCAATAGAGGGCAGTGATTATGCCCCAGGGCAAGATCTCCAATTGAATTGTAGGTGGAGATCCTATCTGGGAGTTTCCCTCATAAGTGGGCGGGGCCCCTCCTAGAGGCCAGGTTTGAGACTCAGAACTACTCTTCCCCCAAAGATTCCTTTCTGACCCTTCTCCCCAAAAAAGATTAAAGGATACACAGTATTAGGGCCTTTCCAATGCTTTCGCCAAAGATTAAAAAGGACACAGTTTGCATCAATCTGATTCTTCTTGTGTAGCAAAACAATTGTATAAATATATATTACTATGTTGGATTTACATAGACTTTACCATGGTTAACATATATATATATTGGATTACTTGCCATTTTGAAAAGAGTGTGGGGGAAGAGGAAGAAATTAGAACAGAAGGTTTTGCAAGGGTCAGTGGTGAAAAATTAGCCCTGCATACATTTTGAAAATAAAAAGATTCAATAAAAATTTTAAAAAGAAAATATCAATAAGAAAAACCTGAATCTTGGTATAGTGACTATTCATCCTGGATGGGATTTATACCAAGAATGTAGAACTGGTTCAATATTGGGAAACTATTAGCATAATTGACCATATCATAAAAAAAGGGAAAAAAAAGATCTTTGTTTCATTTGGATATAACCAAATGAAGTTTTCTCTGAGATTATAAATCTATAAATTGTTAAAGCTAGAAGTAACTTTTTAGATAAAATAGTTCATATTTTAAAATTTGTAAATGAAAAAACTGAAGCTTTGAAAAGTAAAGTGACTCTTCCAAGGTTGCCTAGTTACTCTGAGGAGAGCTGGTTTTTAATCAATTTTTATGATCAGTAGTCTTCAGTTTTTTTTTAATTCTGAACCACTATCTTTTCTTTAAAAAAATTATTTTAGCAAATATTCCCTGGTTTCCATCAAATGTCAATTCCACTACAAATCTCTTCTCATAAAAAATAATCTTTGTTTCTATTTTGTATAGATTGTAAACTCTTCATTGTTTTTGGATCCCCAGTATCTAGCATAATGCCAACACACCACAGGTATTTAATAAATGTTTGTTGAAAGCTAAGGAAGATGAATTCAATGGAATAATATTGTTCTATTAGAAATGATGGAGATAATAACTTCAAAAAATCTTCAAAGATTTATATGAACTATTGCAAAGTGAAGTAAGAAGAAAAGAACTATTTACATAGTAACAACAATTTTGTAAAGATATTCAGCTGTAAAAACTTAACTATGATGAATACAATGGCCAATTACAATTCCAAAGGAATCCTAATGGAATACGTTTTTCCATCTTCATATAGAGAATTGAAGGACTCAGAGGGCAGATTGAAGTAAATTTGCTTCGATTTTTTACCACAGTTGGGAGAGAAAGAAAGCTAGGCAATGATTAACATAGAAATCTGTTATACATGGTTTTACATATTTGGAATGGGTTTTATTTTTCTTGTCTTTTCACTGTGTAGGGAAGAAATGAGGGAAGGATAGAATTTGAAGGAAAATAAAATAAATTTGAATTTTAAAAAATGAAAAAGTTTTGATCTGGGCAAAATGCTTGTTGATTCATTATTATTGCCCAACAATCGGATTCTGTTCTGTAGCCTTTTTTCTGGAGAAAAATTATTTAACCTTTCTCTGTTCAAACCACAAACAATATCTTGTTCACTTCTTGCAATGAGGTAGAAAGGAACCAGGCCTTCTGCTGAAAAAAAATAAACTCACTCCAAATATGTAAAATCATGTAATTGGTCATTGGATTCATCATAGTTAAGTTTTTACAGTTAAATATCTTTACAAAATTGTTGTTACTATGTAAATAGTTCTTTTCTTCTTACTTCACTTTGCAACAATTCATATAAATCTTTGCAGATTTTTTGAAGTTATTGTCTCCATCATTTCTTATAGCACAATATAGTTGAGAAATTAGAGAGAACTTATCCTTCAATGATTTACTAGGAAATAGCAAATAGAGCTACTTGCAAAGACTTTAAGAGGAATGTTCAATAGATTATATGATCCTAATTTTCTCATTGCCTTTGGTAATTCATTTGCTTTATAGACACAATATAAAATATTTAAGAAGTGAAAAGGCCAAAACAGATGGACTTAGAACCCAAGAAAAAGTAACACCATTGGCCATGTCACAAGAGCCCCTTCTTTCATAGCTGTTACTATCTGGTGAATCTGAGGAAATCACTTCTTCTCTCTGAGTCTTAGTCTCCTGGTATGTAAAATTTAGGAGGAGGTTTTCCTAAATGGTATCTAAAGAAATCTTCTCATCCAAAAACCTATTATCCTAAGGATAGAATTGGTACCTCAGCTCCTTGGAATCTTCTGAAAAACACAATAGATTTTATTATGTGTATTTTATTTTGAGCCCAACTAATAAAAGTCTCTTTTGAACTATCTGATCCCATAACATAGTTAGTAATTATAAATAGGAAGAAAAGACATGCAATATTTAAAAATACCTTTGTATATAGTGTAGGCACCAAGGGAATCAAGGATGATCATCTTTGTTCTGGGTAGCTTCCTTACTTCACAATTAGTCATTTTCTCAGATTGAAGGTTTTCCATCCATCTTTCAGAGTTTTATATATAATTGCTTCCCGAATCTTTCTATCAAGGTCAATGGGTAGGGTATTTCTGAGAGAACATTTTGTCTCTTGGGTCTTCCAGCAGCTTAATTAACTAGGTTGTTGAACCATAGTATTCAGCATGCAGAACTCCAGTTCATGAAGGAAAATAGCATTAGATTTCTCAGTGCTATGCCCAAAGCATAAACAAACTTCCCAATTTTTAGCCACTGAATATTGTAAAAAAGACTTCTGACAATTGGTAAATGCATTCTGACTCTGGTTAGATCAGCCTTGGATTAAGTTGGTGCTTATTACTGTTGGAATTCTCTTTTTTTGCAGGGCTCTCATGAAGGAAAATATAGGATTTGAACTAGAAAGGATCTTTAAAAAAAAAGATTATGGAATTTAGAGCTAAAAATGAACTTGAAAAGATTTGAAACTAAAAAAATGATTCAATATGACTCAGTAGTATAATGTGACAACCAAAAATGCCAATGAGAGAAAGTATAGAGGGTTTTGTGGTTTGTTTGGGGTTTTTTTGTTTGTTTGTTTGTTTGTTTTTTCCTGGGAATGAGGAGTTGATAGTCCCTCTGTTCCTGGAATATAACATTCCATATATGGAATGTTATATTCACTTCCAGCTGCCATAATTTAAGAAGGTATTGATGAGCTGAAGGGAATCCAGGGATAGGCAACAAGGATTGTGAAGGGCCTTGGATACTTGCTATATGAAGACAAATGGAAGAAGCTAGAGATGTTTAACCTCGAGAAGAGAAAGCTTGAAGCAGGACAGTTTGGTACAATATGGAAAGCACTGGTTCTAGGGTCAGAGAATCTAGATTTAAATCCCACCATCAAAATCTATTAACCTCTATGATTATAAGCAAGTTTTTAAACTTCCTAGACCTTAATTTCCTCATATAAAAAAAATTAGATTAGATAGTTTCTAATGTTCTTCCCAACTCTAGATCTGGTTTCTTAGTTCCAACTTTTTTGTGTATTTGGAGAACTATCACATGAAAGAATTGTTCATATTGGCTCCAGAGGACAGAGCCAACAACAATAGGTAGAAGTTGCAAAGAAAAGAACTAAGACTTAATATTAGGGGAAATCTAACATTTGGAGCTGTACAAATATGTTGCCTCTGCAGATGACGATTCCCTTCTTTAGAGACTTTTAAGCAAAAAATGAGTTGTAATGTTCTTTGTTCAATTTTCTTGAGGTCTCTGAGAGCAGCCTTAGTTTCAGTTCAGTAATCACCACAAGAGTAGACAGGGGTTAAAGTCTAAAGTCCAAATTCTTTATTGTCTCCTTGCCTAGAGCCCAGGGCCAGCTTTCTTGAGGTCCTCCTGAATGTGTCTTGGTTTCTGTGGGGGAGGCTCTAGAAACTTGGGAGCCCTGAAGCTAAAAGATCCCTAAAAACCTAATCCACAAGTCAAAACATGAGACGGAGTAAGTAAGTTCCTTCCATACTAAATCAAAGTTCTAATAAACAAGTGAATAAAAATATATCAGGCAGCTTCTCTGTTCAAGGCTCTCACTCTAGTCTGAGTCTAGTCTAAGCTTGCCTAGTCTTAATCACTGAATGGGCCCAGTCTCTGTCTTGAAGTCTATCTCAGTCCAAGAGCTTATGCTCCTGCCTCCAGTTCCCTTGGTTTTCTCTGCTTCTGAGAGCTTTTCTCCTGTGGTTGTCAGTCCCTGCTTATATGCTCCACACTGAGTATAAACCTATCATTATATTATGAGGAAATCATTATTTGTTGTATGATTAAATCAATCACACTGAACCATGCTAAACTAGATAACCACCATCTTTATTAATTCCACTGACTTAACATCTTGTAAGAATCCTTGTTTCAAAGTTCTGGCCTCTAAGATCCCTTTCAAATTTCAAATGTCATAATTCTATGATCTATTCCATTTTCCTCATTTTACAGATCTAATACAATTTATAAATTAAAAAAATACATTTATTAGATACCAACTTATGCACTGGGGATACTAGAAAGGAAAAGTGAACTCTAGTCCATACCCTTCTGGATCTTAAAATGTACTAGGAAAAACAAACATAAACAGACAAGCCTAAAAATAATTATTTAAGGTTGTGAAAACTAAGGAGGTAATAAATTGAGGAAGCCAGAAAATCAACTCAGAAGCAAAAACTGAAATCCATTTTCATCTAGTCCTATATATAGGAGACACAACCAACTTCCATTTTTCCAATAAAAGTACAGTCTAAAAAGACATGAAATTCTGTGAAAGACCTTCATTATTTGTCATCCACATCCAAGTGGAAATCAATAAAGAACTGGAAGATAAAAAGAGGGGAATGGAAGAAGCCAGCAAATCGATTTTAAGCACTAAGGCTGCCTTCCTGTCCCTTTTCAACAATGTCTTATTATTCGCACTTGGGCTGCATATGGAATTGCTCATTGTAGTAATAATGCCTATTACTAGTTTAAAAAAAGTCTTCTAAAATTGGAAACTGAGGTGTTAATGACTTGCTTAACTTTAAAGTAGTACAACCAGAATTTGAACCTAAACCCATGTTCTTCCCAATTATCTGATCTCTGAGATTATTCTATAAATAGGCTTTGTCCAAATGGAATCTGAGTATCCTCAGGAATCATTATTGTTTGTCCTTTGTTCTCGAAGAAAACCATGACATCAAGGATGTGATGCTATTCCGAGCATGTGAATTGGATTTAAGTGAAGGAGGGCTGTGCACCTGCCTCACTTTCCCCTCCAGATCCATCTGAGTCCAGTGGCAAGATATAGATCAACATGATTGCAGATGGCCCTGCATGAAATGGGAAACCTTAGTCTTTTTAAGTTAAGGTCTTCAACAGGTCTCAGTTTGACTGAGGCCATACCCATTCAGTGATTAAGACTAGGCTATAACTGAGACAGAGCCTTGAACAGAGAAGCTGCCTGATATATATTTATTGACTTGTTTATAGAACTTTGATTTAGTATGGAAGGGACTTACTTACTCTGTCTCATGTTTTGACTTATGGATAAAGTCCTTAGGGATCTTTTAGCTTCAGTGCTCCCAAGTTTCTAAAGCCTTATTACATTGAGTAACTTAGTTTTTTTCAAGTGCAGGCCTAGTTGGAAATGCTAAGGTTTTGAATACTATTGTAATATCACACAGATGATGTAGAAGGCTTTCTATAGATCAATAGCATTATATAGGATCAAGAAAAGCTACTATAAATGTTAGATGACACATGTAATTGGTACCTGCATTATATTTTACATATATACATATTTGCACTGGATCACCGTGTAAATGTGTTGTATCTGGGATTACTTTGATGTATGGCTTAGGCTGGATTGCCACTGAAATCCCTTTCTATTCTCAAAGTCTGATTCTTTGAACATCTTGGTTATCATCCAGCCTGTTCTCCCATCCCACTGCTTTGTCTTGCTCTAAAAAAAGTTGTAAATCAATACTGCCATTTCCTCTGGGAAAGGAATGTCATTCAACTACATAATGAATCAACTTACTATCAGAGATCCCTAGATTAAAAACTCTGTTTCTAGGTCACTACTGCACCACATATGCTGTTACCTACTAGTATAATGTGCTCTCCTTTAGGGAAGGCCTTGTCTTCCTCAGTAGCTAGATGGTACAGAGCATAAAGCACTGGACTTGAAGTCAGGAAGATCTATTTTGGAATCCCGCCTTAGTGACCTTGGTCAAGTCATTTAATTATTGTCTGTTTCAGTTTCCTCATCTGTAAAATGGGGATAACAATAATAATCTCACTCTGAAGGTATCAGTGAAGATTAAATGTGATACTACACATAAAGCATGTTGCGAGCCTTAGAGAACTATGTAAATTCTAGTTTTTTTTTTATTATTTTTATATTTCTTATACTTTTGTCATTGTATCCTAGTTCCTGGCTACAGTAGGTAATTTAAAATGCAGTTTCATTCATTTATTCAAGAGAAGCAATATATCCAGCACTATTTATTTGATAGATCTGCTCTACTCTGCATTGTGGATGTCATATTTTAGGAAGGACACTGATAAGTTGGAAAAAATCAAAAGACTGAGTTGGCCCAGATGATGGCTACAATTCCTTTGAGTATTAAATCCTATGATTTTCTACTTAACCACAACCTTACACCTAGGAAGAGTCAAGGACAAGATTTTAAACCCAGACTTCTTCTCTAATGCCATTTATCATTTAAGGTGTCAGCTTTTTCCTCCCACCCTTATCACTGAAACTTTAAACCCAAACAAATTATGAAATAAGGATTTTAGGGTGTCTATTGACATGCTATTTCCAGACATATCAATGACTGCTCAAGCTTTGTATTTTCTTTTCATCTCAGCTTTCCTGATACATCAAAATTCTTCAAATTGAGCTAGGCAATAGGCCCACAGAAAATACAGTGATGGCAGGTCAATGTTTTTGGAGCTCATTTCCCTAGAGAATCTAATGAAACAGAACATGACAACTTTATTGTTCATTTAAAAAGAATAACTAATTGTATATAGTAGATCTGAAGTTCTGTGTGCAATCTTTTTTTTTTATTTTATTTTTTTTAGTAACATTTTATTGACAGTACATATGCAAGGGTAATTTTTTTTAACACATTATCCCTTTCACTCACTTCTGTTCCACTTCCCTCCCTCTACCCCCTCCCCTAGATGGCAGGCAGTCTTATACATGTTAAATATGTTATAGTATATCCTTGATACAATATATGTGCGCAGAACCGAATAGTTGTATGGGAAGAATGGGATTTGGAAGGTAAAAATAACCTGGGAAGAAAAACAAAAATGCAAACAGTTCACACTCATTTGCCAGTGTTCCTTCTCTGAGTGTAGCTGCTTCTGTTCATCGTTGATCGATTGGAACTGAGTTAGATCTTCTCTTTGTCGAAGAAATCCACTTCCATCAGAATATATCCTCATACAATATTGTTGTTGAAGTGTATAATGATCTCCTGGTTCTGCTCATTTCACTCAGCATCAGTTCATGTGTCTTCCCAAGTCTCTCTGTATTCATCCTGCTGGTCATTTCTTACAGAACAATAATATTCCATAACATTCATATACCGCAATTTACCCAACCATTCTCCATTTGATGGGCATCCATTCATTTTCCAATTTCTAGCCACCACAAAAAGGGCTGCCACAAACATTTTAGCACATACAGGTCCCTTTCCCTTCTTTAGTATCTCTTTGGGATATAAGCCCAGTAGTAATACTGCTGGATCAAAGGGTATACACAGATTGATAACTTTGGGGGAATAATTCCAGATTGCTCTCCAAAATGGTTTCATTTGTTCACAACTCCACCAACAATGCATCAGTGTCTCAGTTTTCCCATATCTCCTCCAACATTCATCACTATTTTTTCCTGTCATCTTACCCATTCTGACAGGTACGTAGTGGTATCTCAGAGTTGCCTTAATTTGCATTTCTCTGATCAATAGTTATTTGGAACACTCTTTCATATGAGTGGAAATACTTTCCATTTCATCTTCTGAAAATTGTTGGTTCATATCCTTTGACCATTTATCAATTGGAGAATGGCTTGATTTCTTATACATTTGAGTCAATTCTCTATATATTTTGGAAATGAGGTCTTTATCAGAACCTTTAACTGTAAAAAAATGTTTTCCCAGTTTGTTACTTCCTTTCTAATCTTGTTTGCATTAGTTTTCTTTGTACAAAGGCTTTTTAATTTGATATAATCAAAATTTTCTATTTTGTGATTTCGTCTTTGGTCACAAATTCCTTCTTCCTCCACAAGTCTGAGAGGTAAACTATCCTATGTCCCTCTAAATTTTTTTTTTATAATCTTGTTTTTTATGCCTAAATCACGGGCCTATTTTGATCTTATCTTGGTATACAGTGTTAAGTGTGGGTCCATGCCTAATTTCTGCCATACTAATTACCAGTTTTACCAGCAGTTTTGTTAAATAGTGAATTCTTATCCCCAAAATTGGAATCTTTGGGTTTGTCAAATACTAGATTGCTATAGTAATTGATTATTTTGTCCTGTGCACCTAGCCTATTCTGATCAACTAATCTATTTCTTAGCCAGTACCAAATGGTTTTGGTGACCACTGCTTTGTAATATAGTTTTAGATCAGGTACAGCTAGGCCACCTTCGTTTAATTTTGTTTTCATTAATTCCCTTGAAATTCTTGACCTTTTGTTGTTATTTTTTGAATATGAATTTTGTTGTCATTTTTTCTAGGTCATTAAAATAGTTTCTTGGGAATCTGATTAGTATAGCACTAAATAAATAGATTAGTTTAGGTAGTATTGTCATCTTTATTATATTCGCTCAGCCTATCCAAAAGCACTTAATATTTTTCTAATTATTTAAATCTGACTTTATTTCTGTGGAAAGTGTTTTGTAATTTTACTCATATAATTCCCAACTTTCCTTTGGTAGATAGATTCCCAAATATTTTATGCTATCAACTGTAATTTTGAATTTGAATATTTCTCTTTCTATCTCTTGCTGTTGGATTTTGTTGGTGATGTATAAAAATGCTGAGGATTTATGTGGATTTATTTTGTATACTGCAACTTTGCTAAAGTTGTGGATTATTTCTAATAGCTTTTTAATAGAATCTCTGGGGTTCTCTAAGTATACCATCATATCATCTGCAAAGAGTGATAAGTTGGTTTCCTCATTACCTACTCTAATTCCTTTAATCTCTTTCTCAACTCTTATTGCTGAGGCTAGCATTTCTAAGACAATATTGAATAATAATGGTGATAGTGGGCAACCTTGCTTCAATCCTGATCTTACTGGGAAAGGTTCCAGTTTATCCCCATTACATATGATGCTTACTGATGGTTTTAAATATATGCTCCTGACCATTTTGGGGAAAAGTCCTATCCTCTCAAGTATTTTTATTAGGAATGGATGTTGGATTTTATCAAATGCTTTTTATGCATCTATTGAGATGATCATATGGTTTTTGTTTATTTGGTTATTGATATAGTCAATTATGCTAATAGTTTTCCTAATATTGAACCAGCCCTGCATTCCTGGTATAAATCCTACTTGGTCATAATGTGTTATCGTGGGAATGATTTTCTGTAATCTTTTTGCTAATATTTTATTTAAGATTTTAGCATCAATATTCATTAGGGAGATTGGTCTATAATTTTCTCTCTCTGTTTCTAACCTACCTGGTTTAGGTATCAGTACCATGTCTGTGTCATAAAAGGAATTTGATAGGACTCCTTCAATACCTATTTTTTCAAATAGTTTATATAGCATTGGAGTTAATTGTTCTTTAAATGTTTAGTAGAATTCACATGTAAATCCATCTGGTCCTGGGGATTTTTTCTGAGGGAGTTGGTTAATAACTTGTTCTATTTCTTTTTCTAAAATGGGACTGTTTAGTCTATTTACTTCTTCCTCTGTTAATCTGGGCAAGCTATATTTTTGAAGGTATTCTTCCATTTCATTTAAGTTGTCGAATTTATTGTCACAAAGTTGGGCAAAGTAACTCCTAATTATTGCTCTAATTTCCTCTTTATTAGTGTTGAGTTCTCCCTTTTCATTTTTAAGACTAACAATTTGATTTTCCTCTTTCCTTTTTTTAATCAGATTTGCTAAGGGTTCATTTTGTTGTGTTTTTCATAGAACCAACTCTTAGTTTTATTAATTAATTCATTAGTTTGTTTTTTTTTTTAACTTTCAATTTTATTTCCTTCCACTTAGCTTACTCTTTCCCTTTTCACTTTTACCCTCCCACTTTTCAAAGAGGTGGGAGAAGTTTCACCATAATCAAATATGTCTAATATTTTTCTCTTTAAGCCAATTCTGACAGCAGTAAGATACATGCTATGTTCATCCCCCCTCCATTCTTTCTCTCAGATATAATAGGTTTCCTTTGCCTCTTCATGAGATGTAGTACCCCCACTTTACCCTTTTTCTGATACAATTTCCTTTCCACCTCTAATTTCTAGAACAAAGTATACATGTGTTCTTTACATAGCTTTATAGAAGAAATATAGTTCCCAAGATTTCTTTTTACCTTTTTAGGTTTCTCTTGAGTTCTATATTTGTTGATGAAACTTTTTGTTTAGTTCCAGTTTTTTTTCATCAAAAATAGATGAAATTCACTTATTTCACCAAATGTCCATCTTCTTCCCTGGAAAAAGATGCTCATTTTGGCTGGGTAAGTTATTTTTGGCTGCATACCAAGTTCCTTAGCCTTTCAGAATATCAGATTCCAGGCCCTTCAATCCTATAATGTGGATGCTGCTAGATTCCAAGTAATCCTTATTGTGGCTCCTCTATATTTGAATTTTTTCTAGCAGCTTGCAGTACTTTTTCCTTTGTCTGATAGTTCTGGAATTTGGCCACTATATTTCTTGGAGTTTTGATTTTAGGCTCTCTTTCAGTAGGTGATCGATGAATTCTTGCAATGTTTATTTTACTCTCTGTTTCTTTTTTTTTTTTTTCTTTACAAGATTCTTTCTTTCTTTCTTTCTTTTTATCATCTTACCTTTTTATTTACAAGATATATGCAAGGGGATATTTTCAGCATTGACAATTGCAAAACCTTTTGTTCCAACTTTTCCCCTTCTATTCCCCCAGATAGCAGGTTGACTATATATATATATATATATATATATATATATATATACACACACACACACAAACAGTTATTTTGCTGTACAAAAAGAATCAGTGTACAATTGTGTACAATTAGCCTGTGAAGGAAATCAGAAATGCAGGTGGACATAAATAGAGGAATTGGGAATTCTATGTAGTGGTTCATAGTCATCTCCCAGAATTCTTTCAGTAGTGTAGCTACTGAGTGTAACTGGTTCAGTTCATTACTGCTCTATTGAAACTATGGTTCATCTCATTGTTGAAGAGGGCCACGTCCATCAGAATTGATCATCATATAGTATTGTTGAAGTATATAATGATCTTCTGGTCCTGCTCATTTCACTCAGCATCAGTTCCTGTAAGTCTCTCCAGGCCTTTCTGAAATGATCCTGCTGGTCATTTCTTACAGAACAATAATATTCCATAATATTCATATACCACAATTTATTCAGCCATTCTCCAATTGGTGGGCATCCACTCAGTTTTCAGTTTCTGGCCACTACAAAGAGGGCTGCCAAAAACATTCTTGCACATACAGGTCCCTTTCCCTTCTTTAAAATCTCTCTGGGATATAAGCCCAGTAGTAACACTGCTTTACCCTCTGTTTCTATAACATCTGGGCAGTTCTCTTTGATAATTTCCTGGGAAATAGTGTCCAGGCTCTTTTTTTCATCATATTTTTCATGAAGTCCAATAATTCTCAGATTATCTCTCTTATATCTATTTTTCAGGTCTGTTGTTTTCCCAAAAAGGCATTTGACATATTTTCCATTGTTTCATTTTTTTTTTTTTTTTGGTTTTGTTTGACTGATTCTTGGTGTTTCCTCAAGTCATAAATTTCCATTTGTTTGATTCTGATTTTTAATGAGTTATTTTCTTCACTCACTTTTTTATATCTTTTTCTAATTGTCCAATTAAGTTTTTAAGTGAGTTGTTTTGTTCTATGGAATTTTTTTTTCCATTTCACCAATTTTATTTTTAAAGAGCTATTTTCTTTTTCCAACTCACTAATTCTGTTTTTCAAGGATTTGATTTCTTTATCCATTCTATCTTTAAATGAGTGGGATGACTTATCCAGACTTTCTTGCCAACCTTCCCTTTAGTTTTCCCATTTTTCTTCTAGCTCTCTTGTGAGAGCTTTTTTAATTTCTTCTATGAGAATCTTGTGTGTTGAGGACCAGATCATATTCTGCTTTGGGGATTCATCTAGAAACAATCTGTTTTTAGTCTCCTAAGGGTTTAAAGTGTACTCTTTATCCATATAGAAGCTATCAATAGAGTCTATTTTAATTTTTTGCTCATTTTGTCAAAGTAGAATTAAAGAAAACAAACTATCAAGAAAAACAAATGCAATCTGTTTTTTATTTTGTTTTGTTTTGTTTTATTTGTTGGTGGGGGGGGGGGGGGAGGTTCTGGATGGTATTACCGAGCTTCCTCTACAGACTGCAGGGGACAGCAATAGCTGAGCTGCATCTTCGCTCTGAGATTCTGAGACTCTGAGAGTGTGCTGAGACACCCCAGGTGGGTGTGGCCAGGTCCCGAGAAACCCTAGCTTTTTGGAGTTATAGTCTTTACCCCCTGTGTTTTTAGCTTCTCTGCTTGCCTACTGGCTTGCTGCCAAGGCAAAGCAGCTAACACTGTAGTAAAGCTCTCCCCACAGAAATGGCTGAGATCATACCCCATTCCCTCCAGTCTACTGAGCTGCCGCTGCCTGCCTCAAGTTTAAACCTGATCTAACCGTCCCCACCCATGAGCAAAAACAGACCTTTTCTGGTGAAATGCAAGGATATCTTCTCTTAGTAATTATTTGTGTGTGTTTTTTTTTTCAGTCAAGTACTAATTCCAAGGCTTGTCATAAAATAAATTATTCTAACAGAAAAGACAGAGCTTAAGTAGATGTGTGTCCTCTCCACCATCCTGGCTGGAAGTCCAAGCATAAATTGTGTGCAATCTTTTTAAAAATATTCTATTGTTATAGAAATGCTTATTTTATTTCATAAATTTAAAATAAAGAAAAAAAAATTTCAAGACTACATCCATAAAATGCAATTTAAATAAGTATAATACCAATATCTGACATCAATATAATATTTTAAGGTTTGCAAAGGAGTCTTTTTTTGTTTTGTGGGCCTTTAAATAAAGAAACTTCATAGCCTTGGGTGAGGGGGATGCTGCTGCATCTGGCCCATGGGCAGTAGTTTGAGGACCCCTGCATATAAGATCCACTTAGCCCAGTACAGTTTCTGGCACATAATAGGTGCATAATAAATATTTACTGAATTTAATTTAATCAAGTTGAATACATAAAAAAAAATCTCATTCAATCTTCATAATATTCCTGTAAAATAGATATTAAAGGCATTATATCTTTAAATGGATGTGCAAGCTGCCACAGAAAGGCAAAAAGAAAATATTAGAATATTGCAGTTTTAAAGCTGAAAGTTTATTGGAGATAATTTAATCTAAATCTCTTAATTTATAGATGATGAGACTTTAGCCTAATGGTAAAAGAATTACTCAGTGACACATAATGAGTTAAACACAGAGGTACTCTGTGAACTTATACCTTTTTTATTAAAAACAGCAGGAACTTGAGCCAAATGTCATGTAATAATGAGAAGTTTGATGGCCTAATCTTTGTATTTAAAAAAAAAAGACACTATCTGAATCCAACCTAATTAAATAACTTTAATTCATATTTGTTTTCTTCACAATCCTTGTATTCCAACCACCTGGATCATTTTCCTTTCCCATTCCTACTCCACTTTCTTTTTATCACTGAGGTCTTGTTCCCATAATCTCTATGCTTAGAATAGACTCCACCCTCCGCCCATCCTTAAGGACCAACTCAGATACCATCTCCTCATGAAACTTTTAAAATAATTTTAATCTCCTCCTCAATTTTTTTCAGTTTTGCTTGGCTTTTCTTTTCTTTCCCACACAATCTTGTATCATATTTGTTTCATGGGATCATGGATTTAAGAGCTAGAAAGGAATTTGGAATTCATATAATTCAACTCCTCATGGTACAAATGAAAAAAGTGATACATAGAACAGTTAAGTGACTTGTCACTAAAATCACAGCTACTGACAGGTCTTTCTGATTCTACCTCCAGCATCCTACCCACTATGCCACTGGGTTACCTTTTTCATTAGAATATAAGCTCTTTGAAGGCAGATACTCAGCCTATTTCTGTGTCGCCTGCTCCTAATACAAGATTGTTCCCACAATAGAAATTAGATAAATATCTGTGGAGTTGAATTGAATTATCAAAGGAGTTCCCTCTCTTTGGAAGAATGCCTTCTTCTACATCCCAGCTGCTAATTTCTAAGCATATTTTTTCTCTCTTATTTTGGAAACAATATTTTATTTTTTTTCCAATTACAGGTAAAGATAATTTCCAACAGTGATTCTTTTATAAAATTTTGAGTGCCGAGATTTTTTCTCCCTCCTATCCTTCTCCCAAAGATGATGAGAAATCTAATATAGGCTATACATGTGCAATTGTAAACATGTTTCTATATTAGTCATGTTATAAAAGAAGAATCATAATTAAAGGAAAAAGTCACACAAAAAGTGAAAATGGTATATAAAGAATATATTTCTAAAAAGACACCCACTATCTTTTCAAACCAATTATATCTGCTTCCCATCTGCCAGTCTCTAATTGGATGCCAGGTCAGGAATATCTGGGATGTCCATCTTTTATTATAATTACCAGATTAACCAGATTAACCAGAAAAAAGAGCACATTGAGTATTTTCCAGCTCTTTGTGTTTTTATCCTCCACCATCTCAGTTTTACCCTCCTTCTCTTTACCTCCCACCCATTATGTCCTTTGCTTGCTACCTCATATATAGTAGATACTCTGAAGCCAAGTGGCAATTCCATTTTCTAATTTGAGCAAAATGTCTCTCCCACATTATTATCATGAGGGCCATTCTCTCAAGGCAGATGTCCCCTGTGGGCAGCTTTTCTCCTTCTGCTTCACAGACAGCAGCTAATATTCTTGCTTGTCCTTCAGCACCAAGAGAACATGCTCCTATATAAGTGAGAGAGATTCTTTTTCCTGTTATTATTCAGTTGGGAAATGATTACATTTGAATTGTATGAACTGAGCATTAAACCTTTATCCAATTCCATTCTGTGTCTTTGGGCACAGTCTACTGTGAGTTTCATTTGGTGGAGACATGGCTGTGCTAGTGATAGAGAGTTTAAGAGACAGTATGGTGCAATGAAACCCAGAAGCATAACAGCTTGTGAAGGAATGGAAAGAATGTCAGATTCCTGAAATCTGAATACTTGGGTGCAAACTTCAGTTCTACTACTTAATAACTGTGAAATCATGGGCAGTCAAAAAAACAAGCATTTATTCAACACCTTACTAGTCACTGTGCAAGGAAAGGTACACTAACAGTCTAGATTTAACTTTCCTTATTTATAAAAATTGGAGGTTATATCAGATGATTTTAAATTACTTTTGAGCCCCCCATCCTATGAACTTTTCATTCTGAGGAAAATTCTATTTCAAACCCTCTATTCTAATTAGGCCAGTTCACTTCCTGATCTTACAGAAAGCTTTAACCTCTATTATTTCTTGGCTTTGGTTTCCCCTCCATCTTCTCTAGCTGAAAAACTTTGGACCACTAGGCCAAACCTTGGCTCAAGAAAAACCTTCTTCAAAAAAATTTCCCTGAGCATTACATCCTATATTATATAATCCCTCCAAATTACTCCAATATTGTTCTCTATGTAATTCAGTAAAGTAATTTTCTCTCCACCTTTGTCAGGATGTGTGTGTCCTCTATTTTCTTATAAAATCATATGTTTTTGAAGTGGAAAAAACCTTAGAGACCATCTAATTCCCAGTTTCTTAAACTGTGATTTACAACCCCATATGAAGTATCACAACTGAATGGGAATATCACGAAATTATGATTTACTATCAGGAACTTTGGTATACTTATTTTATATGCACATATCCCAGGAAAATGCTAATATAAATATAACTTTCTCAGGCACAAAGGGGTCACAAGTGGAAAAATTTAAGAAGCCCTGATCTTATTTTAAAGAGGAAAGATTTTTTTAATGAAATAAAAGAAATTAAGCATTTTAAAACCTATTGATAGAAAGCATCTTTTTCAAGATAATAAAGGAAATAAAAGACTGAGGCCAGAATTCAGATCCAGATAGAGTATCTCTAAATCTATTATTTTTTTCCACTCTACCACTCAGCTTTTCTTAGGTATTTTCCAGAGATACAGATCCAAAGCAGCTAATAGGATCATAAATTTAGACTTGGAAGGAAATTTCAATCCCACCATTTTACAGATGAAGAACCTGAGACCCAAAAAGTTTAAATCACAAAATCACAGATCATACAGATAATAAGCAGATAGTTTAAAAATAGCAGATGGTTTGTGGACATGACTAGATAGTATAGCAGTCTCACCATATTTAATTTAAATTCTACAGAACAGAATTAGTCAGAAACCAAACTTTTGGGAATTATTTCATTTCATGAATAAAAGTAAATTTGTGTGTCTCTCATTTTCTTTCCATTGATTACATATCCATCCCTCCTTTCACATTTTCTCAATTGTTATCTCAGTCTCTTACCTATTCTTAAATTTTTTATTTTCCTTCAATTTCTGTTCAGAGATCCTAGTTTTAGGAAAGAGAAATGTATAGATTCATTGTGCCCTAAAGGAAAAAAAAATCTCCCTTGATTCAGATGAAAATTATTTTAAAACTTCTTTCCTTTCATTCTAATGGTCCATCCTCTTTGGATGTGTGTATATGTGTATGTCTGACAGAAAAGAATTGACTATTAAAAGCAATTCTCACTCTTAAATTCACTTTCCTTGTCTAAAAAAGATACATAGTTGGTAAATGGGACTATTTCAATCACCATAAAATTTGTCAATGAGCAATGTTTCTTTTTTTTCTAATGTTATAAATTTCAATCAATATTATTATGTCTCAATGAAAATGCCAATATTTTAAATCCGTCACGAGAAGGAAAAATAAATAAGTGATGAAAATATTCTCTTGACCTCATGAGCATTTGGAGCAAAGAAAAAAAAAAAACTAATGCTATCTTGGGGTTCATTGAGAAGCATTGCTTCCAGACATAAGAAGTAATGAGCTTTCTGTATTCTGTCCTGGTCAGACTAGAATGTGAGCATTGTGTTCAATTCTTGGAGATGTTTTAAACAGAACTTTGATAAGCTTAAGAATATCCATAAGAACACTGAAGAAAGTCAACTAGAACAGCATCAAGTTCATGCCATATGAGGGTCTGCTAAAAAAAAAAAATTAGAGGAGTGTTTAGTCTAGAAAAAAAAAAAAAGAGAGAGAGCAACATTGTATGTGGGGGTAAAGGTAGGTGGCAGAAAGATTGTTTTTTGTTTCATGGTTTCAGTCATGTCCAACTCGGCAACCATACTGGAGTGATTTGCCCTTTCCTTCTTCAGATCATATTATAGATAAGGCAACAGAGGCAAACAGAGTTAAGTGACTTGCCCAGATCACAAGGAAAGAAGTGCCTGAGGCTAGATTTGAATTCATGAAGGCTTCTCTTTCTTGAGTTTCCTTATGTATAAAATGAAATGATTGGACCTCACAGCCTTTTAGCTTCCTTCCAACCCCAAATCTCTGATCCTACGACCTCTATTTGGGAATAGAAGGTAGGTATTCCCTTCTGAAACAGACTTTGTTTTTTTCCTTTGTAGGTATAAGTGTAATGACCGCGTATTTAAAATCAGCCGGAGTCAGGAATTCAGGTTAAGGGAAAAATCTTCAATCTTTATTGAAGTGAAGAGGTGAATAAGGATTGTGATAGCAATATGGGCTAGAAAGATTGCAATAGCAATATGGACAGCTGTGACAGGAAGCCAGCTAACAGCTGAAAAACTGTTGCAATCGCAATGCAAGCAGTCTCTCCTTCCCCTTCCTTTTCCACTCCCCTGCCTCCACTCACCAAAATCGTCATTTCCTATACAACACATCAGGACTTGCACTAAGAGTGGGTGGGGGCCATTCTTTCTCCAAGTTTATATATTAATAGAGCATGGTCCAATTACTATTTAGCCTCATGTGCTTGGGACCTCAGTGCATCAACTTGAGCCTCAGCCCATTACATATAAGTGTCAGAAAATTTTCCTGATTTAAATCTAAATTTGCCACTTCGAAACTTCCACTAGTTGCTCTTTGAGCTGCTTTCTGGAGCAAGCAGAATTAAATCAAATCTCTCATTCCCATCCCCCAAACAGCCAGCTGGATTGTACAGTGGATAGAGTAATGGGACTGCAATCAAGAAGACTCATCTTCCTGAGACCAGATTTGAGTTAAATGACTTGACCAGCTTTATATAGTTAGTGAAAGTTTGAGATGGGATTTGGAGCTGTGACTTCCTGTTCACCATACCATCTTGTCTCTGTACCTTTGTATTTTAGAGAAGCTTCTTGTTCAGATATGTTAATTGGCCAGGATGAGCCCTTCTCTAACTTAGAGAGCTGTGAGAGCTTGAAAATAAAACAGCTCAAATTAGCAATTCTGTAAGGGCACAATGCCTGAAAGAAACAAAAAGTTGAGTAGGTGCAAATTTTAATATGAACACTGCTTAAGTTTTCAGAATGTGACAGAAAGAAGAGAAGATAATTATCATTTTAATGAGTGACATAGTTAATTCTCCCACCTCATAAGACACAGAAAATTCTGGTACATCTGGTGTCATTCCTACCTATGTCTTAAGCTCTTAAGGTTGTACTTCCTAGTTCCATCAGATGACACTCCATGGCCATTCCTCACTGGCATGATCATACTCTCCTGGCTCTTCTGAACACAATCACTCCTCCTTCCAGCAACATTCTCTCTCTCTCTCTCTCTCTCTCTTTTTTTTTTTTTTTTTTTTTTTTTTTTTTTTTTTTTTAGCTGAAGCATTTGGAGTTAAGTGGCTTGCCTAGGATCACACAACTAGGAAATGTTAAGGATCTAAGATCAAATTTGAACTCAGGTCCTCCTGAATTCAAGGCTGGTGCTCTATCCACTGCATCACCTAGTTGCCCCTTTCCTGCAACTTTCTGCCTGTGTATCTATATATTACCATTCCTTATGCTATTTTCTACAGCTATGAGTAGATGATATTCATTCTCTCTCCTTTATCTCTCAGTGGGAATGTTTCATATTTTTGTTTCTTAGTCAAAGACTTCCTTACATAGATTTTTCTCATAATTATGATGAATTTTCCAGAATTCTATTGCCTTAACTAGAGACACTAGACCTCCTGAGTTCCAAATTTAATGCTATGGTCAAAGATTATCCTTTGAGCTACAACTTCTGTTGAATTGTGACCTAAAAAGGATCCAACAATATGTCAATAATACATTGCCATTTTATTTGATGCAGGTCTATATGCTCAATATCCTCTCTTCTCCATTCTCCTCACCACACCACACCTCGCTCTAGAATCCATGCCAATATTTTTTACAGACCTAGAGACTGGTCAGAGACAACAATTTTCCCCCCTTTTACTCCAAATGCATCTCAGCCCAGTCTTCCCTCATATCAACTAAGGCCACTATGATTTATTAGAGAGAGTTCTTAAATTAAAGTTAATGAGATCTAAATTTATATCCTCCTTTACTTACTATGTGATCCTTGGAAATTTATATAATCCATATCTATTTCTCTCTGCAAAATGATAATGCCTTCCCTACAATGCTATTGTAGAGATCAAATGAAATAATAAATGTCAAATACTCTGTAAATTTAAAACACTTTCTTCATATCTTGGGTAGGAGAATGGGCAAAGAAGTAGCTAAGCACTTTTGCCACAAACTGAGAAGAAAAATTTGGTATTGCTATGGAGCATCAGAGCTAGAGGAATCTTAGAAATGATCTAGTGGATTAATCTTCATTCTCCAGATGAGGAAACTATGTCCGGATAAAGGGAAATTACTTTCTTAAGGTCACATGACTAATAAGTGGCAAAGTGGAATTTAAATCCAGTTTTTACCTCACTCCCATCCCCGCTGATCCTCAAACTTTTAATCCGAGATTTCTTCTCCGTTGTTCTGTGACCTCTAGCAAGATGAAGGTATTACTCCTACAAATTGATCTGCTCTGCATTGTTTCCTAAGCAAAATGAAAGAATAAAGACCAATCTGACAATTTTGAAAGGAAGATTTTAATTTTGGCTAAAATGCAACTGTGATTCTCTTTCCTTTGATAAGTAACATTCACAAAGACAGAATGAGATTGAGCCTGAAAACTTGATTTACCATTTCAAATGTAAGTGGGCATCAGTATTTATATGTAGCAAAGCTCCCCAAATTTTGAATAATCCAAGTAAACAGCACTGGCTCAGTAAGTGATTAGAGTTTTTGCTGTTGTTATTGTTAATCAGTAAATATGAAAAACCGCAACAGATATCTAAGTGATTTTAAGGACATTACTCTGCATCAAAGCTAACTATTAGAAATAATAATAGTCAGCACTTTAAGCTTTGGAAAGCACTTTACAAATGTGATCTCATTGTATCCTCATAACAATCCTTGGAGCCATATTCTATTATTTCTCCCATTTCATAGGCCTATACATCTAGTATATATTAAAGACAAGATTGGCACAAGGCTTAGCATTTAACTTACTGTTCTACTTAGCCACTTTGATATTAGATTTTCTCAAAAATCATACCAAGAAACATCATTATGACATACTTAGCCTAGAACATAAAGGTTAGTCCTGTTGTGGTTTTACCACAACAGGACCCTAAGGATCAATTAGTCAAATTCCTTCACTTTGCAAGTAAATAAATTAGACCCAGAGATTTTAAATGGCTTATCAAATGTCATATATCATAATTGGTAGAAGAGATGGAAGCCAAACTCAGGTCCCAACTATACAAATCTTAATATCTAACATTCTAAGGACACTTCCAGTTTAACTAAATAATTGTTCTCTTCTATATTCTAATGTCACTCCTGATTATAAAATTTTATTTTAAATCTATGGCCAAATTCTGACATAAAAAAGAATTTTACACAAAGGTTCATTTGTCAGAATATATGAATATACATACAGAAACCTATTTATATGTGAATACTATATATGAATATTATTTTGCACAGGAGTATATTGAAAATCTTATCCCTGACCCATCCCTATTCACATTTCTTCCCAGAAAGAAATGAAGAGAAAGAGCTAAAGGTATGGAGTAAAGTAGTGTAGAAAGATGGGCCTTAGAAAAGGATGTTACAATTGCTGGAACTTGAACTGGTGGGACCAGGACAAGTGAAAGGATGCAGGTGCAAGGAATTCAGAAGATAGGAAGCATTTATCTCCTTCATAGCACCCTGGAACAAAATCCACTCCAATTATGAATCTTTTAAAGTCTCTTTCAATGCTAACATTAAAATATAGGATTTAGTAATATAAAATATTAGAAATACACAAGAACTTTCCAGAATGTTGAGTATAAGAGCAAAAAGGGACTTTAGAACTTTAAAATTCCTAATGGAAAGTTTCTTAGAACACATACTATTTAATGGGAAGAAACCTAAGGACCATAGAATAGTAGAATTGACTTTAATAATAATTAGCATTCCATTAGCACTTAAAGATGTTCAAAGAGACACATATGTATGTATTTATGCATGTATAATCTCATTTAATAGTTAATAACAGCTATCATTTATATAGTGCTTTTAAATTTTTAAAATTTAATTTATGGAATAAAACAAGCATTTACATAATATAATATAATAAAAAAAGATGATGCACATGAAACTGCAAATCTATTATGTACAATTTGCTATGGCTTTTAAATATTTAATAAAATTATCATGTAAATTTCTTTTTTGCCCTTTTTTTCTTCTCTTTCCCCCACTCTAAAAATGACTACCATTAGACACAAATGTGTGTGGGGTGGTCTAAAATCATTCTGTGCACTTTCTATTTATCAGTCCCTTCTCTGTATACAGATAGCATCTTCATAAGATCTTTGTAGTTAATTTGGGCATATTTAATAGATAAAATGACTTAGTCACTCAAAGTTATTGTTAAAACAGTATTGTTCTTACTGTATACAATGTTCTCTTTTTTATTAATATTTTATTTTATTTTATTTAATAATAACTTTATATTGATAGAATCCATGCCAGGGTAATTTTTTTAAAACATTATCCCTTGCACTCGTTTCTGTTCCGATTTTTCCCCTCCCTCCCTCTATCCCCTCCCCTAGATGGCAAGCAGTCCTATATATGTTAGATATGTTGCAGTATGTCCTAGATACAATATATGTTTGCAGAACTGAACAGTTCTCTTGTTGCACAGGGAGAATTGGATTCAGAAGGTAAAAGTAACCTGGGAAGAAAAACAAAAATGCAGATAGTTCACATTCGTTTCCTAGTGTTCTTTCTTTGGGTGTAGCTGCTTCTGTCCATCATTTATCAATTGAAGTTCAGTTAGGTCTCTTTGTCAAAGAAATCCACTTCCATCAGAATACATCCTCATACAATATCATTGTCGAAGTGTATAATGATCTCCTGGGTTCTGCTCATTTCACTTAGCATCAGTTCATGTAAGTCTCGCCAGTCCTCTCTGTATTCATCCTGCTGGTCATTTCTTATAGAACAATAATATTCCATAACATTCATATACCACAATTTACCCAACCATTCTCCAATTGATGGGCATCCATTCAATTTCCAGTTTCTAGCCACTACAAACAGAGCTGCCACAAACATTTTGGCACATACAGGTCCCTTTCCCTTCTTTAGTATTTCTTTGGGATATAAGCCCAGAAGTAACACTGCTGGATCAAAGGGTATGCACAGTTTGATAACTTTTTGGGCATAATTCCAGATTGCTCTCCAGAATGGTTGGATTCATTCACAACTCCACCAACAATGCATCAGTGTCCCAGTTTTCCCATATCCCCTCCAACATTCATCATTATTTTTTCCTGTCATCTTAGCCAATCTGACAGGTATATAGTGGTATCTCTGAGTTGTCTTAATTTGCATTTCTCTGATCAATAATGATTTGGAACACTCTTTCATATGAGTGGTAATAGTTTCAATTTCATCCTCTGAAAATTGTCTGTTCATATCCTTTGACCATTTATCAATTGGAGAATGGCTTGATTTCTTATAAATTTGAGTCAGTTCTCTATATATTTTGGAAATGAGACCTTTATCAGAACCTTTAACTGTGAAGATGTTTTCCCAGTTTGTTGCTTCCCTTCTAATCTTGTTTGCATTAATTTTGTTTGTACAAAGGCTTTTTAATTTGATGTAATCAAAATTTTCTATTTTGTGATCAGTAATGGTCTCTAGTTCATCTTTGGTCACAAATTTCTTTCTCCTCCACAAGTCTGAGAGATAAACTATCCTATTATACAATGTTCTCTTGATTCTACTCATTTTAAGTGCTCTTTATTATTTCTATATTTTCTTTATAAGATTCTTGAACTTATGATTTGTTGTAGCACAGTAGTATTCTATCACAATAATATACCATTTGTTTAGGCGTTCCCTAATTTACAGTCATCCTCACAATCTCTAGTTCCTTTCCACATAAAGAGGGGTGCTATAAACACTCTAGAATATATAGCTTCTTTTCCTTTCCTCCTAATTATCTTGGTAAATAAACCTAGAAATGGTATTGCTAGATCAAAAGGAATAAGCAGTTTAATAACTCTGGGAGCATAATTCAAGATTACTGTCAAAATTGGTTGTAATAGTTCACAATTTTACCAACAAAGAATTAGTGTCATAATTTTTTAATATCCTCTTCACCATGTGGAGGAATGACATCTGTTATTTATCTGACCTATATTGTCCGCAAAAATTTGTATTTTATTTTACAAATATATGCAAAGATAAATTTTAACATTCACCTTTGTAAGACCTTGTGCTTCATTTTTCTCCCTCCCTACCCTCACTACCTCCCCAAGACAGTAAGTACTCTGATATAGGTTAAATAGGTGTAATTTTTCTAAACATTTCCATATTCATCATGCTGTACAAGAAAAAAAAATCTAATTTGAAGTGAAAAAAAAAAAACAGGAGAAAAAAGTAAACAAAAAACAAACAAAAAAAATGAAGAAGCTATGTTTTGATCCACATCTATTCTCCATATTTCTCTGTCTGTTCGTGTATGGCACTTTTCATTAAGATTTTATTGGAATTAGTCTGAATCACCTCATTGTTGAAAAGGGTCAAGTCTATAAGTTGATCATTGACTCTTGGTGACCCTATTCAGGATTTTCTTGGTGAAGATACTGGCATGTTTTGCCATTTCCTTCTCCAGCTCATTTTACTGAGAAGGAACAAGTCAAGCAGGGTTAAATGACTTGCCCGGGGTCTTATAACTAGTAAATGTTTGAGGCCAAATTTGAAATCAGGAAGATGAGTCTTCCTGACTTCAAAATCAGCACTTTATCTTTGGTATCACTTAGATGCAGTAACAGTGCCTTAAAGTTTGTAAAATTCTCTGCAAATATTATTTCATTTAATGCTCATAACAAATACTTGGAGGTAGGTGCTCTTATTAATTCTACTGAGGAAACTGAGACAGAGATTAAGTAGTTTTCCCAAGCTCATACAATGAGTATGCCCAGTCTTTTTGATTCCAGGTTCTACCCACCAGCATTGTACCCACTGTCCCATAGGTCAAAGGAGTCTCTTTTTGAGTGTCCTCATTCCTTGATGGTGTGGTAACCTTTAAGACAATGTTTCAGAAGTGGAGGTATTTTCATGTTGTTTTGTTATTGTTTATACTGAATTTTTTTTGTTTTATATTATAATTTTACATACATGCATGCAGAAATGAATGTCTTCTGTAGCATAAAAAAAGCAAAGTGCTGAATATAAAATCAATAATTTACTCTCTCACTCACTAATCATAGGACTTCAAGTAAATCCCTAACTTCTCCAGTCCTCAATTTCATAATCTGCCAAACTAGTGGGATGGAGTATATGATTTCTAAGGTTACTTTCAATTCTAAATGTAAATCAGTTTAATTTAATCAAGAATATTGTTTTTTGATGAAAAGAACAGAGCTGAACAGAAAATGTAATTGTCAAATATAGAACTCAAGAGAAGCATAAAAAGGCAAAACAAAAGGGTGTAAGGAAAAGTAACTAGGCTTTTTAAAGGTTAAAATGTTTCCATTCCTAAAAGGGAAGATAATAATTTTAACTCTTGAGAACTATATCTTTGTTAGGGATAAACTTAGAGGAAGTAGGTATAATTTGACTTTATTGTGATGATACAAAAAAGAAACTAGGAGTAGAAAATGGATTGTACTGGGAGAAAAGAAGAGGCAAAATGGTGTAAATTATACCACATAAAGTGGCAAAAAAAAAACCCACCACCAACAACAACAACTTATTACATTTGAGGGAAAGAAGGGAGGGCTAAATGAGAGAATATCAGATATATTTAGTTTGATATGCAAATTTGTCTCACCCTATAGGAAGTAAAAAGGAAAGGGGGAAAGGAAGGGAAAGACTAATAGAAGAGAGAACAGAAATAGAAGGAGAAAGAAATAAGATAGAAAGACTATAAAAGGGGAGGGCAGATTGAGGTAAGTGGTGGCCAGAAGGAAAATACTGGTCTGGAGGAAAGTGGGAAATAAAATAAAACTATATACAGAATTAATAATTTTAATAATTTAATTAATAATATAAATAATGTGAATGGAATGAATTTTCCCATAAAACAGAAGTAGATAGCATACTGGATTAAAAACCACAATCCTACAATATGTCATTTACAAAGAACACATTTGAAGCAGAGTGATCCATATCATTAAGGTAAAAGGCTAGCACATAAGTGATTATGCTTCACCTGAAGTTAAAAAAAAAAAAAAAAAAAGCAAGGTTAGCAATCCTGAACTCAGATTAAGCAAAAACAAAAATAGACTTCATTAAAATAAGACAAGGAAGGAAAGTATATTTTGATAAAGGGTACCATAGATAATGAAGTAATATCAATATTAAACATATACATAAAGTGGTATAGCATACAAATTCCTAGAGAAGTTAAGAGGGATGCAAGAAAAATAGACAGCAAAACTATACTACTATGGGATCACAACCTCACTCTGCCAGAAGTAGATAAATCAAACCACAAAATAAACAAGAAAGAAGTTTTGTTGTTGTTGTTGTTGTTGTTGTTGTTGTTGTTGTTGTTTTTAAACTTTTTTTTTTGACAGAACCCATGCCAGGGTAATTTTTTACAGCATTATCTCTTGCACTCACTTCTGTTCCAATTTTTCCCCTCCCTCCCCTCCACCCCCTCTCCCAAATGGCAAGCAGTCCTTTACATGTTAAATAGGTTACAGTATAAACAAGAAAGAAGTTTAAAAGGTCAACAGAACTTTACAGAACTGATGTATGATGGACATATGGAGACAGAAAGGAATATCCTTTTTTCTTGGTGGTAAATGGAACCTACTTAAAAGTTGACCATTATATTAGGGCATAAAAAGCCTCACAATCAAATGCAGAAAGGTAGAACTAGGGAATGCTTCCTTTTCTGACCACAATGCAATAAATATTGGAATCAGTAAAAGGCCAGAGAAAGATACACTAAAAACCAATTGGAAATTAAATAATCTAACCATACACCAAGATAAGGTCAAAATGGGTTCATGATCTAGGCATAAAGAATGAGATTATAAATAAATTGAAAGACCATAGGATAGTTTACCTTTCAAACCTGTGGAAGAGGAAGGAATTTATGACCAAAGAAGAACTAGAGATCATTATTGGTCACAAAATAGAAAAATTTGATTATATCAAATTGAAAAGCTTTTATACAAATAAAACTAATGCAGACAAGATTAGAAGGGAAGCAATAAACTGGGAAAACATTTTTACAGTCAAAGGTTCTGATAAAGGCCTCATTTCCAAAATGTATAGAGAATTGACTCTAATTTATAAGACATCAAGCCATTCTCCAACTGATAAGTGGTCAAAGGATATGAACAGACAATTCTCAGATGAAAAAATTGAAACTATTTCTAGCCATATGAAGAGATGCTCCAAGTCATTATTAATCAGAGAAATGCAAATTAAGACAACTCTGAGATACCACTACACACCTGTCAGATTGGCTAGAATGACAGGGAAAGATAATGCAGAATGTTGGAGGGGATGTGGGAAAACTGGGACATTAATACATTGTTGGTGGAATTGTGAATACATCCAACCAATTGCTCTGGAGAGCAATTTGGAACTCTGCTCAAAAAGCTATTAAACTGTGCCAGTTTGACCCAGCAGTGTAACCCTAGGCTTATATGCGAAAGAGATTTTAAAGAAGGGAAAGGGATCTGTATGTACAAGAATGCTTGTGGCAGCCTTCTTTGTAGTGGACAGAAACTGGAAACTGAGTGGATGTCCATCAATTGGAGAATGGCTGAATAAATTTTTGTATATGAATATTATGGAATATTATTGTTCTTTAAGAAATGACCAGCAGGATGATTTCAGAAAGGCCTGAAGAGAATTACAGGAACTGATGCTGAGTGAAACGAGCAGGACCAGAAGATCATTATATGCTTCAACAACAATACTATATGATGATCAGTTCTGATGGACGTGGCCCTCTTCCAACAATGAGATGAACCAAATCAGTTCCAACAGAGCAGTAATGAACTGAACCAGTTACACCCAGGGAAAGAACTCTAGGAGATGACTATGAACCACTACACAGAATTCCCAATTCCTCTATTTTTATCCACCTGCATTTTTAATTTCCTTCACAGGCTAATTGTACACTATTTCAAAGTCTGATTCTTTTTGTACAGGAAAATAGATGTTTGGAGATGTATACATATATTGTATTTAACTTATATGTTAACATATTTAACATGTATTGGTCAATATGCCATCTCAGGAAGGGGTGGGGAGAAGGAGGGAAAAAGTTGGGACAAAAGGATTTTTAACTGTCAATGCTGAAAAATTACCTATGCATATATCTTGTAAATAAAAAGCTATAATAATAATAATAAAAAGAAATTAAATAATCTAAGTCTAAAGAATAACTGGGTCAAACAAGAAATCACAGAGGCAATCTGTAATTTCATCCAAAGCAATAACAATAATGAGACAACACCTCAAATTTATGGGATGCAGCCAAAGCAGTTCTTGGGGTGTTTTTATATCTGTAGCTGCTTACTTGAATAAAATAAAGAGAAAATCAATTAATTGGGCATACAACTAAAAAAGCTATAAAAGGAACAAATTAAGCACCAAATTTGAAATTCTGAAAATAAAAGTGGAGATTAATAAAATTGAAAATAAGAAAAGTATTGAACTGATAGGTAAAACTAAAAGTTAATTTTATAAAAACCCAACAAAATAGACAAACCTTTAGTTAATTTGATTAGAAAAAAAAGGAAAGAAAATCAAATTACTAGTATCAAAATTGAAAAGGGTAAACTTCCAACCAATGAAGAGGAAATTAGAGCAATAATTAAGAGCTATTTTGCCCAATTCTATGCTAATAAAACAGATAATCTAAGTGAAATGGATGAATAGTTACAAAAGTATAGATTGTCTAGATTAACAGAGGAGTAAAGAGTATTAATTAACTTCCTAAGTAAAAATCTTCAAGACAATATGGATTTACAAGTGAATTCTAGAAAACATTTAAAGAACAATTAATTCTACTACTATGCAAACTATTTAGGAAAATAAGGAAAGAATTAATCCTACCAAATTCTTTTTATGACACCTAAACCAGATAGGGTCAAAATAGAAATAAAATTATAGACCAATTTCCCTAATGAATACTGATGCAAAAATCTTAAATAAAATATTAAGAAGATTATAGCAAGTTATCAACATGACCAAGTAGTATTTGCACCAGAAATGCATGTCTGGTTCAATATTAGGGAAACAATTAGCATAATTCACTATATCAATAACCAAATAACAGAAATCATATGATTATCTCAATAGATGCAGAAAAGGCATTTGACAAAATCCAAATTCCATTTCTATTAAAAACAGTAGAGAGCATAGAAATAAATGGAGCTTTCCTTGAAATGATCAGTAGCACCTATCAAAAATCATCATGGGGCACCTAAGTGGTACAGTGGATAGAGAACCAGCCTTGAGTCAGGAGGACCTCAGTTCAAATCTGGCCTCAGACACTTAATACTTCCTAGCTGTGTGACCCTGGGAAAGTCACTTAACTCCAAATGCCTCAGGAAAAAAGAAAAGGAAATCATCAACAAGCATCATATGTAAGTAATGGTGTTAAACTAGATCAAGGATGAAACAACATTGCCCACTATCACTCCTACTATTCAATATTGTATTTAAAATATTACTTCAGCAATAAGAGAAGAAAATAAATTTAAAGGAATTAGAGTAGGTAAGGAGGAAATAAAAATTATTCCTCTTTGCACATGATATGATGATATACTTAGAGAATCCTAGAGAATCAACTGAAAAACTACTGGAAGCAATTAACAACTTTAGCAAAGTTGCAGGATACAAAATAAATCCATATAAATCCTCAACATTTCTACATGTTACCAACAAAGCCTAACAGCAAGAGATACACAAAGAAATCCCATTTAAAATATGTGTGGATAATAAAAAATATTTGGAAGTCTACCTGCCAGAACAAAGTCAGAAACACAATTACAGCACACTTTCCACACAACTAAAGTTAAATTTAAACAACTGAAAGAATATCAAGTGTCCCTGGATAGGTCAAGCTAACATAATAAAAATAAAATTCTACCTAAATTAATGTACTTGTTTAATCCCATACCAATCAAACTACCAAGATATTATTTTACAGAGATAGAAAAAATAATAATAAAGTTCATCTGAAAGGACAAAAGGTCAAAAATTTCAAGGGAAATAATGAAAAAATGCAAATGAAGGTGGCCTGGCCTAGCTGTACCAGACCTAAAACTGTATTATAAAGCAGTGCTCATTAAAACCATTTGGTACTGGATACGAAATAGAGTAGTTGATCAGTGGGATAAGTTAGGTTCACAAGACACAACAATCAATGACTATAGTAACCTAGTGTTTGATTAAAAAACAAAGACCCCAGCTTCTGGAATAAAAAATCACTATTTCACAAAAATTGCTGGGAAAATTGGAAATTAGAATGGCAAAAACTAGGCATTGATCAACACCTAACCCCTTATACCAAGATAAAGTCTATATAGATTCATGATTTAGATATAAAGAGTGTTACCCTAGGCAAATTAAAACAACAAAGGATAGTCTAACTCTCAGATCTGTGGAGAAGTAAGGGATTTGTGGTCAAAGAAGAACTATAGTATATTATAGAATGCAAAATAGATAATTTTCATTATATTAAGCTAAACATTTTTGTACAAACAAAACCAATGCAGACAAGATTAGAAGGAAGCAATAAACTGGGGAACAAATTTACATCCAAAGATTCTGATAAAGGATTCATTTAAAAATATATAAAGAATTGATTCAAATTTATAAGAATTCAAACCATTCTCTATTTGATAAATAGTTAAAGGATATGAACATACAATTTTCAGATGAAGAAATTAATAGCATTACTAGTCATATGAAAAAATTCTGTAAATCACTATTGATCAGAAAAATGCAAATTAAGATAACTCTGAGGTACCACAACACATCTCTCAGATTGGCTAAAATGATAGGAAAAGATGATGATGAATGGTGGAGGAACCATGGTGGCAGAATTGTAAACTAATCCAACCATTCTGAAGAGCAATTTGGAACTATGCCCAAAGAGGTATCAAACTGTGATCCAGCTGGACTCTTTGATCTAGCTGTGTCTCTACTGGGCCTGAATCCCAAAGAGATTATAAAGGGGGAAAGGGCCTACATGTGCAAAAATGTTTGTAGCAACCCTTTTTGTAGTGGCAAGAAGATGAAAACTGAATGGCTGCCCATCAGTTGGGAATGGCTGAATAATTTGATTGTTATGGACTATTATTGTTTTATAAGAAATGATCAGTCAGAGGACTTCAGAAAGGCCTAGAGAGACTTACATGAACTGATCATAATTGAAGTGAGTAGAATCAGGAGAACATTGTACACTGCAACAAGAAGATTTGTGATGGACATCATTCTTTTCAACAATGAGATCATTCTGGCCAATTCAAATAGACTGATGATGGAGAGAGTCATCTGTACCTAAAGAGAGAACAGTGGAAACTGAATGTGGATGACAACATAGTATTTTGGCCTTTTTATTGTGTTTGCTTGCCTTTTTGCTTTCTTTCTCCTTTTTTTCCTTCCTGATCTGATTTTGCTTGTGCAGCATGATAAATGTGGAAATATGTATAGAAAAATTGCACATGTTTAACATATATTAGATTACTTGCTGTCTGGGAGGAGGTGGAAGGAAGAGAGGGAGAAAAATTTGTATCACAGGGTTCTGCAAGGGTGAATGTTGAAAATTATCTTTGTATACATTGCTCCACATTGGTGGACCCAAGATAGTGGAGTAAAGTTAGGAAGCTTCTTGAGCTCTCCCAGCTTGAAAATCACATTAAACCAAGTGTCTGAACAGAGTTTAATGTAATGAACCCACTCTCCAGCTGAAGATAGAATGGAAAAACTTCAAGAAAGATTAATCTCACTGAGGTGAAAAGGGAGTTCAGTCCTGTTCAGATACACTCTGGAAAAGCCAGTGAGAGAGTCTTAACCATAGCAAATGAGCAACTAAGACCTCAGTCCTGGCTCAATAGAGGAGCAAATCAATGGGGCAGTTTCCAGTTCTAGCCCAGAAGACAAAGTCTGGAATATCAGGCTGTTTTCTGAAAAGAGCAAGCAAAGGTACCCCTGCAAACACAAGGGGCCCCTGTGCTCAAAACCAGGGCTCAGAGCTGTATAGGAAGCTTGGAATAAATCCCTTAATCCCCTGTATATCCCAGAAGCAGATTTCAACTATAAAAGCAAAAAAAAAAAAAAAGAAAGAAAGAAAGAAAGAAAGAAAGAAAGAAAGAAAGAAAGAAAGAAAAAGAAAAAGAAAAAGAAAAGCCAAAAGAAAAGGAAAGAAAATGAGAAAAAAACTCAAAAAGCTTCTATGGTGATAGGGCAAACCAAAATACAAATTCAGAAGAGGACAAAATGTCACAGAAGAAATCTCAAAGAGTAATATGAATCGGTCTCAAGCCCAGAGAGGCTTCTTGGAAGTGTTCATAAAAGACTTTAAAAGACAAATAAGAGAAAAAAGAAGAGAAGAAGAAATGAGAAAGGAAATGAGAGATAAGCATGAGTAAGTCAACAGCTTGGAAAAGAAAAGAAAAAAGTTGTCTGAAGAAAACAACTCCTTAAACAATAGAATTAACCAAATGGAAAAACAATACAAAAGCTAACTGAAGAAAATCACACATTAAAAACTAGAACATAGAAAATGGAAGATAATGTCTCTATGAGACAAATAGAATCAGTCAAACAAACTAAAAAGAATGAAAAAGTGGAAGAAAATGTGAAATACCTCATTGGAAAAACAGCCAATCTGGAAAATAGATTCAGAAGAAACAACTTAAAAATTATTGGCCTACCTGATGGCCATAAACAAAGAAGATCCTGGATAGAATTCTACAAGAGATCATTAAGAAAAAGTGACCCAATATTCTAGAAACAGAGGAGGAAATATTCATTGAAAGAATCCATCAATCACCTTCAGGAAGAGATCCCACAAGGAAAACCCCAAGGAACATTGTTGCAAAACTGCAAAAGTATAATCTCAAGGAAAAATACTGCAATTTGCCAGACAAAAACAATTCAAATATCAAGGAGCAACAGTCAGGATTATCCAGGATCTGGCAGTTTCTACAATAAAGAATCAGAGAGCCTAGAATACCATATTCTGGAAAACAAAGGCTCAAGGGTTACAACCAAGAATTAACTACCCCATGAGATTCACCATCATCTTTCAGAGGAGGAGATGGAACTTCAGTGAAATAACAAACTTTCAATCATTTCTATTGAAAAAAACAGAACTAAATGTAACATTGAATCTATAAACATAGGCTTAAAGAGAAACGTAGAAATATAAACAAGGGAAATATATATTATTTAAAGATTAAACCATTTATGTCCCTAGATGGGAAAACAAAATCTGTAACTCTTGAGAATTGTATCTGTCACTTGAACAGACAGAGGGGGAAGAGGACATCACAAAAACTGAGAGTGTGGTTTTGAATGGTGTGATGATATCAAAGAAAAAGATATTAAGGGATGGAAAGATCTGTCCTGGGGAAAAAAGGGTAAGGGAAAATATAATGGGAAAATTAGGTTACATGAAGAGGTGCAAAAGACCTATTAAAATTGAAGAAAAGAAGGGAAAAGGGTGAACATTGTCTGAAGCTTGATCTTATCAGTTTGAGCTCTAAGAGGGAAGAACTTAATTGTTCAGTTGAGTGTATAAATTTATCTAACTCTATAAATAAGTAGGAGGACAAAGAGGAAAAGAAAGGGAAGGGACAGGATAGAAGGTAGAGCAGAAACATTAGGGGAAAAGGTAAGAGAAGGGGGGAAAGGTTGACAGAAGACAAGATAGTGGGTGGAGAGAGTTTAAAAAAAAACCGCTACTTAGAGAAGGGGAGGAGTGGCAGGAAATAAAGTCATGGATGAACTGGGTAAACACACACACACACACACACACACACACACACACACACACACACCCCACTAAGGGCAAGGTGGAAAGAAAACAAAAGTATATACAGGGGAGAAAAAAGGATGGAAGGAAATAACAGAGCTAGTAATCATAACTAGGAATGTGAATGGAATGAATTCTCTCATAAAACTGAAGCAAATAGCAGAGTGGAGTAAAAAAAACAGACTTTACAATGTGTTGTTTACAAGAAACACATTTGACACAGAGAGACACATACAAAGTAAAAGCAAAAGGCTGGAACAGAATTCATTATGCTTCAGCTGAAGTAAAAAAAAAAAAAAGCAGGGGTAACAGTTCTGTTCTTAGAGCAAAACTAAAAATAAGTCTTATTAAAAGAGATAAGGAAGGAAAATACATTTTGATAAAGGGTACTGTAAATAGTGATGTAGTAATGATACTAAATGTGCATGCACCAAGTGGTAGCACAGGCAAATTCCTAGAGGACATTTTAAGCCAGTTATAGGAAGAAATAGCAAAAATACGCTAGTGAGGACCTCAGTCTTCCCAGCTCAGACAAATCTAGGCACAAAATAAATAAGAAAGAACCTATGGAGGTTAAAAGGAGGTTAAAGAATTTTGGGGGGAGAAAATTGGATAAAGACAGAAAGAAATACACCTTTTTCTTGGCAGTACATGACACCTACACTAAATTTGACCATATATTAGGGCATTAAAAACCTCACAATCAAATGCAGAAAGGCAGAAATGCTTCCTTTTCAGGCCACAATGAATCATATTCAATAAAGAGCCAGGGAAAGATATACTAAAAACCAATTAGAAATTAAATAATCTAATTGTATAAATGAGTGGGTCAAAAAATAAATCCCAGAAACCATCCAATTCACAGCTTTAGCAAAGTTGCAGAATATAAAGAAACTGATACAAATCATCAGTATTTCTATACATTACTGACAAAGTCCATCAGCAAGAGATAGAAAGAGAAATTTGATTTAAAATTCTGTAGACAAAATAAAATACTTGGGAGTCTACTTGCTAAAACAAACCCAAGAACTATATGAACATAATTACAAAATATTAAGTCCAAACTAGCTTCCTGGAGGCCTCTGGATCAGCCAGCTTCAGGATAAGTAAAGGTCCTTGGTCTTTAGGGGGAGGAGTGAAAGAAGCAGGGGAACTGCCAGGAGTTTTGCCAAAGATCTCTTCTTTGATTCTGGAGTCCAGAATCTCCACCTTTCTCCTCCTCATCCTGTCGCCAAGTGCAATTTGGGCCTCTCTCACCCCACCTTTTAATCCTTGACTATGATTATCTATATACACCAAACATTGAGTAAGCATCTATATACACCAAACAAGAGTCATTTATCCAAAATATATGCTAATAGTCATTGTCTCACATCAAATAGGTTATTAGCCTTAAGTGCTCGGTTGTCTGATTGAAGTACACTTTTTCATAGTTTCAGCCCTTTACAACAAAACACTTCTCACACAAATAAAATCAGATCTAAACAATTATAAAAAAATTATTCATGGCTAGGCCAAACCGACATAATAAAAATGACAATTCTGCCTAAATTGACCTACTTGTTCAGTGCCATACCAATCAAACTACCAAAACATTATTTTATAGAACTAGAAAAAATAATACCCAAAAATTATCTGGAAGAACAAAAGATCAAGATTGTCAAGGAAATTAATGAAAAACATACAAAGGATGATGGCTTTGCAGTACCAAACCTAAAACTATATGACAAAGCAGCCATTATCAAAACCATTTGGTATTGGCTAAGAAATAGAGTGGTGGATGAGTGGAATAGATTAGATACTCACAACACAATAATCAAAATCTATTGCAATCTAATATTTGATAAATCTCCAAACTCCAGCTTCTGCAATAAAAATTTACTGTTTGATAAAAATTGCTGGGAAATTTGGAAAATAAATATGTCAGAAACTCAGCATAGATCAACATCTCACACCCCATATTCAAATGAAATCAAAACAGGTACATGATTTGGGCATAAAGGATGATACCATAAACAAATTAGGAGAACAAGGGATAATTTACCTATCAAATCTTTGGACCAGATCAAATTTTATGACCAGAACTAGATGATATTATGAATGGTAAATTAGACAACTTTGATTATGTTAAATTAAAATGTTTTTGCTCAACTTACAAGTTTAAAAAGGAAGTATAAAACTGGGAAAAAATTCTTGGCAGTATTTCTGATAAAGATCTCATTTCTCAAATATGTTAAAAACTATGTCAAATTTAAAAGAGCACAAGTCATTTCCCAATTGATAAACAATCAAATGATAGGAACAGACAATTTTCAGATGACAAAATTAAAGCCATCTATAGCCATATGAAAAAAAAATGCTCTAACTATTGGCTAGAGAAATAAAAATTAAAACCACTCTGAGGTATCACCTCCCAACTATCAGATTGACTAAGATGACAGAAAAAGATAATGATAAATGTGGGAGGGAATGTGAGAAAAGTAGGTCACTAATATATTGTTGGTGGAATTGTGAAATGATCAAACCTTTCTGGAGAGTAATCTGGAACTATGCTGAAAGGGCTATCAAACTATGCATATCCCTTGACTGAACAGTACCACTACTGGGTCTTTATCCTCAGGAAATTATAAAGGAGGGAAAAGGGCTCACATATGTAAAAATGTTTGTATAAGCTCTTTTTTGTGATAGCAAAGAATTGGAAAATGACCAGATGCCCATAAATTGGAGAATGACTGAACAAGTTGTGGTATATGAAGGTAATGGAATAGTATTGTTTTACAAAAAAAAAAAAATGATGAACAAGCTTCTGATTTTTAGAAAGGCCTAGAAAAATTTAGATGAACTGATACTGAGTGAAACAAGCAGAACCAGGAATACATTGTGCACGATAACAGCAAGAATGTGTGATGATCAACTATGAAAGACTTCATTATTCTCAGTGGTTCAGTGATCCAAAGCATTCTCAATAGACTTTGGACAGAAAATGCCATCTGCATCCAGAAAAAGAACTAAGGAGAATAAATGTAAATCAGCACATGCTATGCTCACGTCTTTTTTATCTCTCCCTTTTTCCCTTTTGCTCTATTTTTTCTCCCCCAACATGATTCATAAAGCAATGTGTATTAAATAAATAATATAAAAAGAAAATAATAATAAAGTCAGTGGATGAGAATTTGAAGAAAAAGAATTACACATATTTAACCTATATCAGATTACTTGCTGTCTTAGGGAGGAAAGAAGTAAGAAAAAAAAAGGGGGGGTTGGAAATTTGGGAGGCAGTCTTACAAAAAAAATGAATGTTGAAAACTATCTTTGGAAAAATTAAAATATTGTTGAAAATTTAAAAATAATATGCTTCACTATGAAGTTGTGATATTAATGTATTCTTAGAATTAAAGACTCTTAGGGTAAGAAGGAATCCCAGTCTCACCCAGAACAGAAAAGAAATAATTTTTGTAGTGGTTAATCAGCTTCCACTTGAAAACATCTGATGATAGAGAATGTACTGATTCCTGAGGCATTCTATTCTGCTTTCTAACCTTTTGAAATTTTGAGTTTCTGTATTTCTAGTTGAAATCAAGCTCTCTGCAACTTTCATGTTTCAGTCCTAGTCAGTCTCATGAGGCTAAAGCAGAACAAACCTAATTCTTCTTCCACATGAAAACACTTCAAATCTTTAAGAAAAGGAAATGTTTCCACACCATCTCCTCCCCAAGTCTTTCCAAAATAAATATCTTAATTTTTTAAACTGGTCCTATATGGCATCAGCTTCTTGTGTCTTCCAGATTCAGATTGTTAATGTAGTTCCTCAAATATGTTTTCCAGAATATTATTGATATGCTTATCTTCAAATTGTACTTCAGATATATCATTGAAATATGCAATTATTTTAACAAACTAAAGAAGAAAAGTGAAGGAATTATTGAAAATGATAATAATAATAAATGCATATAAGAATTCTGAATCATTCTGTTCGCAATAATCCTTCTTAATAGATAGAGCCATCTGAGAACCTATATCTTCATATCTATTACTATCTTAGTTTTTCAGATGGGGCTATAAAGTTCAGAGGGATAAATCTTCTTACCCAAAATCACCTAGCAACAATTGACAAATATGGAACTTCAGCCTAGGTCTTCTGACTCTGGGGATGTTGCTCTTTTTACCATGTCACTCAATTTAATAATAACTAAAATGTGTAAAGTGTCTTAAGGTCTGCTAAGTTCTTTACAAATAATATTTCATATTATCTCATATTTACAAATATTATCTCATATGAAGATCATATGATCTTCAAATTTACTTTGTTATAATCCCCACTTCATATATGAGGAAACTGAGGCTCAGAGAGTTTAAGCAACTTGCCCAGAATCACGTAACTAACATGTGAAGTGAAATTTGAACTCAGATTTTCCTGATGTCATGTCTCTTCTAGTTCTAGAGCTATGATCCTGGAATTCCAAGCAATTTACCCAAAGTTAGAAAACAAACATTGTCAAGAGAGGGATTCAAACCCAGTTCTCCTGAATTTAGATCCACTATCTTTTTTCACCACAGCCTGATGTCTTAAGCTTTTTCCACTCACGTCCCCTTTTTGCCTGAGAATTTTTTACATAACCCCAGATATATAGGCATATAAAATAATTATATAAATCAAACATATGCTGATAATAAATAAATTTTGCAATCCCCACATTCAGTTACATGATCACTTATTGCATCACAACCCACAGTTTAAGAAGCTTTGCCCTATACTAGATTGTCTTCTCTTTTCTGGTTGCTTGGAAAATGAGTGCTTCATTTTTCAAATCTAGACTTATTAGTTCAATAACATTTTGTTCAGTTCATAATAGTACTGATATTCCTTTTAAGTAAAAGAACAATGAACTGATGATATTTAAGGTTGTTGTTAGATATATATATATATCTTTCTCTGTCTCTCTGTACCTCTGTGTCTGTATCTCTCTCTGTCTCTGTCTCTCTCTCTGCTATCTGTCTCTCCCACCTCTAGGTCTGCCTCTGTCTCTGTATCTCTGTCTCTCTGTGTGTCTCTTTCTTTCTGTTTCTATCTGTCTGTCTCCCTTCCTCTCTTCTTACCTCCCTTTCTCCCTCCCTTCCTTTTGCTCCCATCTCTTTCCCCTACAAGAAATAATTTTGTACTGGTGGAGTGCCTGAAATATTTATGGGACTAGGGAATAAGTAACTTAGAATAAGAGAGGAGATATTTCTCCTAATGCCTAAATCATCCTGAAATAGACTAATTATTTTGAAATTGTGCAGTGTCACCATGTACTCCATTATGGCTAAAATCCTGGGGAGGGTGCCTAAATCATGTCCTTACTGGTAAGGCTGAATCCAAACTGGATACCATGAACTCAGAATGTCACCAAAGGATAAATAATGCATGTCAGCAGCTGCCATAAAAATAACAAAGCTTTGAGAAGATGCATTGAATCAAAAGGCCAGCTGCTCAGGCATGCTCCAGATCTTAACTCCAATGTACATTCTGAATCATTCTATTCCTGGTTCAATAAATTGTTCTCCTGCTCATTTCAAACTATATATTTTGGTCCTCTAAAGAAAGTCTGGTACCAATTCTACCTGAATCTTGACTTATAGCTAGTGATTGAAATAACACAAGTTGTTCTTTGGGCATTGATTGTGCTCCCTCAATGCTGTCTCTTGGGTTAAATTATTCTTTTCAGGCCTGTCTCATGTGGAATGCCAACTTGAAGCCTTTTCTGATTCCCCTAGATTTCCTATTCTTTTTGGCATCAGAAAATCATGCATAGATTCATCCATTTATATGCTCTGCTATGTTCATGAGTAACATTACTAGTAATGTGGAGGCTTGAAATAATATTGAAAATTTTAGAACAGGAAATGATTCAAAAGTATTTAACCTGAACATTTTCATAGGAAATAACAAAAGGTTAAAGAAGTTAAAGAATGTCTCTATCTAAGATATGGTGTTTAATAGATAACCTCTACAACTTGTCTATCAATATATGGAATTGATATGTATCAATATATGTAAATCAATAAATGTAAACAATATATGTGTTTATATGCATGAATGTATATATATACATGTGCATTGTATAAGAGAATATGTATACATATACTAGACATTTGAGTGTCATTGGTATAGGAAATTCTTCAATAAGTCAACTTTCTTCATCAAAGTGGATTGGGTCTTTCTTGGTGTCTTAAAGAGTTATCTAGAACATGAAAAAATTAAGTGACACCCCAGACTCACACAGTCAATATGTACCAGGGGCAGGGCTTAAATATAAGTCTTCCTGGATTGAAGATCAGATCTATTATGGCCTGCTGATGAGATAGATAGATAAGTAGATAGGTAGACAGATTTATATATATATAGATGTATAGCTATATAATTTTGTAATATGCAATATATGTATATTCATCTGTGAGGATACTCCTTCTTTATCTTAAAAAATAACTCATCATGAGTTGCTATGCTGAAAATGATTCATTCTCTCATAAACAAACCTTTAGTGATAAGCCTCATCATACTTATCTAGGCTAATGCTTGAAGGACAAAAACAGAGTTTGTCACTGGGACTATACTGAAAACTGCCTTCTTAATAGAGCTCATCTCCAACTAGCGCAGATTTTAAGAATTCAGGGTCACTTTCACACCATTGTGAGGCATTGGAGGAGCCCTCAAGAAGAGATATATAAAGATAGCCAACAGCTCAATATGAGTCAATAATGTGAAATGGCAGTTCAAAATACTAACATCATCTCAGGCTGCATTAATAGAGACAGAACTAAGATGGTGAATGGCAGTCAGGATCTGAAAATGTCTTGACAAACTAGAATGACGCCCTGAATTGAATTTAATGACATTTAATGGGAATATATGGAAAATGCTATATTTGAAGTAAAAATTTGTAGAAATTGTGATTAGACAATAGTTCTCATAAAAAAAATAGTTGAAAGTTGTTTTGGACTACAAATTTGGATTGAAAGTGTGACATGGAAGCCAACAAAGAGGATATTGTTCTAGAAGGCCTGAAAAAAGTCATGGCACATAAGGAAGCGGGATCATGATTTTGCTATATTCTGTACTGATCATATCAAATCTGAAGAATTATGCTCAATTTTGGATACATTTTAGGAAAGACATTTATGACATACAGAATGGCCCAAAAGAAGGCATGCAGGATTATAGAAAATGTTAAACTATGACTCACTAAGGCTCAGTTGAAGGAAGCGAGAAGGAACATAAGATGGGTTTTAGCCTGAAAAATAAAATACTTAGTAGCTATATGAAAATTAGCTTAAAGTATGATAAAGATTATCATGTGGAACAGAGACCAGACTTATTCTACTTGACCCTCAAAGACAAAACGAGGCAGAAGATAAAAGATAAAAAGAAGGTTAAAAAAATTAATTATAAGAAAAAACTTCCTAACAATTCAAGTTGTTCCAAAGTAGAATGGACTGCCTGAGATTATAGTTGTCCCCCATTTGTGACATTTAAGTGGTGATTGGATGGAAGGACTATCAGTCTTTCAGTCTCCTAGCATTCCTCAGTCCATTCATTCTCTCAGACTTTCAGTCCATCAACAATGATTAATCATTGAACCATAGGTCTCAGTGTGGCTAGAGGTTAGCAATAAAATATAGAAACTAGCATTATACAGTAGAAAAATACTGTACTTAGGATCAGAAAACATGGGCTTAAACTCTAACTTTACCAGCTACTGGTCATAAGACCTTCAGCATATCAATTTTCTTTGAAACTGTTTCCACATCTGCAAAATGGGTATAAGAGGTAGCATACATAATAGATAGAGTGAAATTAAGAATGCAAGCCTGAATGAATAGATGAAAAACATTCATTGTGTTAATTATGTGCTAAGCACTATGCTAAAAATTGTAAATACAAATACAAAAACAAGACAGTCCCTTCCTTCAAATAATTTGTATTGTTTTATAGGGGAAAGCCCAACACTTGAGGGAATTTTGTTTTGGGAAGGCATAAGCAGGGTGATTTAGCTATAAAATAGTCAATCAATTTGTATACCATTTCCAGAAGCAATAATGGTGCTGATTTGATTCATTTCTAGAGCAAGCCATGGAAAGGCAGAGAAAATCTAGTCATGAGACTGATCCAAGTTGCCCAAAAGTAACAACTTATTTATTTTCTTTTAGTATCATCAGACAACTGTATAATAATCAAAATTGCAGATAAGTTATCCATCTATATCAACAAAAGAGAGAAGTTCCTCTGATAAAATAACAGATCTGAGGCTACCACCACCCTCAAAAAAACAGAGAAATGTTTTTGTTTTTGTTTTTGTTTTCTTTTTTTTTTTAATAACTTTTTATTGATAGAATGCATGCCAGGGTAATTTTTTATAGCATTATCCCTTGCATTCACTTCTATTCCGATTTTTCCCCTCCCTCCCTCCACCCCTTCCCCCAGATGGCAAGCAGTCCTTTACATGTTGAATGGGTTACAGTATATGCTAGATACAATATATGTGTGCAGAACTGAACAGTTCTCTTGTTGCACAGGGAGAATTGAATTCAGAAGGTATAAATAACCCGGGAAGAAAAACAAAAATCCAAGCAGTTTATATTCATCTCCCAGTGTTCTTTCTCTGGGTGTAGCTGTTACTGTCCATCTTTGATCAATTAAGGCTCTCTTTATCGAAGAGATCCACTTCCATCAGAATACATCCTCAAACAGTATCGTTGTTGAGGTATATAATGATCTCCTGGTTCTACTCATTTCACTCAGCATCAGTTATGTAAGTCTTGCCAGTCCTCTCTGTAATCATCCTGCTGGTCATTCCTTACAGAACAATAATATTCCATAACATTCATATACCACAATTTACTCAACCATTCTCCAATTGATGGACATCCTTTCATTTTCCAGCTTCTAGCCACTACAAACAGGGCTGCCACAAACATTTTGGCACATACAGGTCCCTTTCCTTTCTTTAGTATCTCTTTGGGGTATAAGCCCAGTAGAAACACTGCTGGATCAAAGGGTATGCACAGTTTGATAACTTTTTGAGCATAGTTCCAAATCGCTCTCCAGAATGGCTGGATGTGTTCACAATTCCACCAACAATGTATCAGTGTCCCTGTTGTCCCACATCCCCTCCAACATTCCACATTATCTTTCCCTGTTAGTCTAGCCAATCTGACAGGTGTGTAGTGGTATCTCAGAGTTGTCTTAATTTGCATTTCTCTGATTAATAATGATTTGGAGCATATTTTCATATGTCTATAAATAGTTTCAATTTCTTCGTCTGAGAATTGTCTGTTCATATCCTTTGACCATTTATCAATTGGAGAATGGTTTGATTTCTTATAGATTAGAGTCAATTCTCTATATATTTTGGAAATGAGGCCTTTATCAGAACCTTTGATTGTAAAAATCTTTTCCCAGTTTATTGTTTCCCTTCTAATCTCGTCTGCATTTGTTTTGTTTGTACAAAAACTTTTCAATTTGATATAATCAAAATTTTATATGTTCTGGTCAATAGTGATCTCTAGTTCTTCTTTGGTCATAAATTCCTCCCTCTTCCACAGGTCTGTGAGGTAAACTATCCTATGTTCTTCCAATTTATTTATCATCTCATTCTTTATGCCTAGGTCATGAACCCATTTTGACCTTATCTTGGTGTATGGTGTTAAGTGTGGGTCAATGCCTAGTTTCTGCCATACTGATTTCCAATTTTCCCAGCAATTTTTGTCAAATAATGCATTCTTATCCCAGAAACTTGTGTCTTTGGGTTTGTCAAACACTATATTATTAAAGTTATTGGCTCTTTTGTCCTTTGAACCTAACCTACTCCATTGATCAACTAGTCTATTTCTTAGCCAATACCAGATGGTTTTAGTAACTGCTGCTTTATAATATAATTTTAGATCTGGTACATCTAGGCCACCTTCATTTGATTTTTTTTTCATTAATTCCCTTGAAATTCTTGACCTTTTGTTTTTCCATATGAACTTTGTTGTTATTTTTTCTAATTCATCAAAGTAGTTTTTTGGGAGTCTGATTGGTATAGTGCTAAATAAGTAGATTAATTTAGGTAGTATTGTCATCTTTATTATATTTGCTCACCCTATCCAAGAGCATTTAATATTTTTCCAGTTGGTTAGATCAGACTTAATTTGTGTGGAAAGTGTTTTGTCGTTTTGCTCATAAAGTTTCTGATTTTCCCTTGGCAGATAGATTCCTAAATATTTTATACAATCAGTAGTTACTTTAAATGGAATTTCTTTTTGTAACTCTAACTGTTGGGTTTTGTTAGTGATATATAAGAATGCTGATGACTTATGTGGGTTTATTTTATATCCTGCAACTTTGCTGAAGGTGTGGATTGTTTCTAATAACTTTTTAGTAGAGTCTCTGGGGTTCTCTAAGTATACCATCATATCATCAGCAAAGAGTGATAATTTGGTTTCCTCATTGCCTATTCTTATTCCTTTAATCTCTTTCTCAACTCTTATTGCCAAAGCTAGCATTTCTAAAACAATATTAAATAGTAATGGTGATAGTGGGCAACCTTGTTTTACTCCTGATCTTATTGGGAATGGTTGCAGTTTGTCCCTGTTACATATGATGCTTACTGCTGGTTTTAAATAGTTGCTACTGATTATTTTAAGGAAAAGTTCATTTATTCCTATACTCTCAAGAGAAAAACAGAGAAATGTAAGGATAGTTGCACTGCCTGCACCCAGGATTGGAAGGACTTTGTAATCACAAAAAAAAAAAAAAATTATATAAATTAAATAGAAGATATAAAAATCTTCCTGAAAAGGGGATGTTCATATTCTCCAAGAACTCCCTTCTGAACTAAAATAATCAGGAATATCTCCCATTATGAACCCATGGGGTCTTTTTTTGGAGCATGAAACAACCATCTGGAAGTGTTAGTTACCAGGATATCTCATTCTGAAATTAATACAACATACTCTGGTTTTTAAATAATTTTCAGATTTCATCTGGATCCTCACGATTTCCATAGTTTTCCTTTCCTTTCAGCTCTGGTTGTTCTCCAATACTAAGTCATTGTATCTGTAATTAAAATAGTTCTCTGAGAAAGTCTCTGAGCATTACATTTCTTGAGGGGCCTGTCTTATGCATGTAAAGACTTCCCTGGCAGAATGGACAGAGCCACAGAACAATTAGTTCCAACCAATATGAAGACAGCTGAAACAAGCTTTGTGGCGAATTTGGAGTTTGGTAAGATATCAAGATGCAAAGATCATTTTATGCATCATGAGTCATTGCCAGTCATCCTTATTTTTGCCTTGCCACTGGACTTGCCACTATGTTGTCAATGACTCTAGAAAAGAGGATAAAGTTAATAATTTTCTGGATTTCACCTTACTTAAATTCAGTTCACACACAAGTCAATATCATTCGTTCATGAAGTTATTAGTTTTCAAAAATGAAGAACAAATAACAACATTGTCAATCAATTGCACATAGTAGGTTCTTTGTAAGTGCTTGTTGACTGATTAATCAAGGCTCTCCAAATCTATCTTACAGGAACTCCTTAAGTTCTATTGATTTCATTTAAATATATTCCTTTTTCTAAAGGTGAAATCTGAACTCAGATTTTGCTTCCCATATTATTATTTTTTATTTAATTTGTAAAATATAATTACTATCTATTTTAGCTTTCTTTTCTTTTTAAATTTTGAGTTCAAATTCTCCTCTCTCTCAATCTTCTCCCACCTACTGCAAAGGCAAGCAAATGATATCAATTATAAATGTGAAATCACACAAATATATATGTATATATATTTGCTATATCAGAAAAAAAGAAAATTATACTTCATTTTGCATGCATAAGTTATCATTTTTTTCTTTGAAAGTGAATAATATTTTTATGAAACTTTTGAAGTTCTCTTGGATCAATTTATTGATCAGAGTAGCCAAGCTTTTTACAGGTGATCATCATTATAATATTGCTGTTACTGTATATATACCATATTCTCCTTGTTATGCTCATTTTACTTTGCATCAGTTAATGTAAATCTTTCTGTTTTTTCTGAAACCATAATCCCTCCTCATTACTAATAGCATGATAGTATTAAAATCATATATCACAACTTGCTCAACTATACCCCAATTGAGGGCCATAGTTTCAATTTCCAACTCTTTGCCATCATACACACACACACACACACACACACACACACACACACAAAAGCAACATAAAAAGAAGAAATATTTTTGTACATATAGGTCTTTTTCCTTTTTCTTTGATCACTTTGGGATACAGGCCTTGTATTAATATTGTTATATCAAAGGATATAGTTTAATAGTCCTTTGGACATAGTTACAAAATTGTTTTCCAGATTGTTTGGGCCAGTTTACAATTTCTCCAATAGTTTACTAGTGTATCAATTTTGTCTGCATCCTCTCTAACATTTTCCACTTCTAATTGGTACAAAGTGGTACCTCAGCATTGCTTTCATATGTATTTCTCTAATCAATAGTGATTGAAGCATTTTTTTTCTTATGACAGTAGATAGCTTTGATTTCTTCTTCTGAAAACTTCCTATTCATATTTGTGGCCATTAATCAATAGGGGAGTAGCTCTTATTTTTTTTTTTTACACTTCACTCAGTTCTCTTTATATTTGATAAGTGAAGTCTTTATCAGAAAAAACTTACAATAAAATGTTTGAATGGTGTTTCATTATCTATTGTATCCTTTAGCAAATCATAGTTTCCCTGATTATTTCAGTACCTTTTGCCTTTTGTTTTGTCTGAAATCATGATCGCTATCCCTGTATTTTTTGTTTCAGCTGAAGCATAATAAATTCTTCTTCAAGTCTTTATTTTTAACTCTATATGTATTTCCATTTCGAGTGTGTGTTTCATAGGCAATCTATTATTGGATTCTGGCTTCTAATCTATTCTGCTGTCTACTTCCATTTTATGGGTGAGCTTATTTCATGTACATTCACAATTATGATTACTAACTGTATATTCCCTACTTCCCATCATATTTTCTTCTGCTTATTCTTTTTTTTCTCTTTTTAGTCTGTCCTTCCTCAAAAGCCTATTTTGCTTCTGAGGTTCCTTAAACCACCCTCTTTCATCACCCCCTCCCCATATTTCTTATCTCCTTCCTCCACTATTTCCTGATTGGATAACAAAGAATTCTATACCCCACTGAATGTGTGTGTATATACACCTCTTACACACATTTACTCATCCCCCTATATAATTAGATAGATAGATGAGATATATTCTTCCCTCCATAATCCAACTCCATTAAGAGTGAGAGTGAGATTCAAGCACAGCCTACTACTCCCCATCCATTTTCCCTTCCACTGTTAAAACTCTTCCTTGAATTCTTCCTTTATATGAGACCATATTCTCACAAGAAACAACATGATATAATAGGAAAATTTCTTCTTTTATTTGGAGTTAGAGGATACAATTTAACATACCAGCTCTGACACTATCTTTTTTGCGTTAGGCAAGATATTATTATTTTTTCTGAGCCTCAGTTCACTCATGTTAAATGGGAATAATGATATATGTACTATCAACCTATAGGGCAATGGGGGAAAGTTCTTTAGAAACTTTAAATCTCCAGGAAAATAGAAAATGTGCCTTTTCTTTTACATCAGTTTTAAAAATTGTCCTTGTAGTTTGGAAGCTGATTATTCAATACCCATATGAAGTAAATTTTATATTGACTTAAGCACAATTTTCCTTCATTGATAATGTGCTTGTGAAAAAGAAATCTCTCTTGCTTCCTCCCACAAGAGGTATTATATCTCCTCTTCCAGATAGGAAGAAGGGTGACTCACAAAGAAGGTTTTAATAATTTTTAGAAGCCAGAACTTTTTAAAAATATACTTACTTATTTAAAACTTAAATACAAAATAGAAAATAAGAGCACAGCAGAAGTTGAGACAATTCAAAATATATAGCAATAAATTTCCATTTCAAGAAAGTGTATATAATAATATAATACATTATAATCAGAACTGTCCATCTTTTCTTTGTTTCTTTGTAGGTTTTCTTTTTTTTCTCTGCTGTGCACTTTTTGCTTTTATTCTAATTTCCCCTTTTCCTCTCCCCTCCCCCATCTCCTCCATACAGGTTACCATTAAGCACGGATATATTTATGTATACATAAATATGTGTATATGTCTGTGTGTAACATATATATATAGATATATAGATATAAATAGGTATAATCATTCACATATATACATATACATAATTCATATACATCTATGTAAAGTTGTACTATGATTATTTGCCTTCTGATTCTCTGAAGGTAGAAAACATCATCTTTTTTAGGTTCAAGTTTTTCCATATTTTTCTAAATCCACCACTTCATCATTTACTACATCACAACAATATTCCAACCTTATAATGTCTAGTTGTTTTGAATAGTCTAAAAAATATTAATATGGTTGACATATAATGTAGGTTTCTGTCTTTTGATTGATTTTTTTTAATTTTGACAAAACTCAGAATTTCAGAGATAAATTTATTTAGCATCTTTTTTTTTTAATTTTTATTTAATAATTACTTTATATTGACAGAATCCATGCCAGGGTAATTTTTTTTTTACAACATTATCCCTTGCACTCATTTCTGTTCCGATTTTTTTCCCCTCCCTCCCTCCACCCCCTCCCCTAGATGGCAAGCAGTCCTTTATATGTTGGATATGTTGCAGTATATCCTAGATACAATATATGTTTGCAGAACCGAACAGTTCTCTTGTTGCATAGGGAAAATTGGATTCAGAAGGTATAAATAACCCGGGAAGAAAAACAAAAATGCAGATAGTTCACATTCGTTTCCCAGTGTTCTTTCTTTGGGTGTAGCTGCTTTTGTCCATCATTTATCAATTGAAACTCAGGTAGGTCTCTTTGTCAAAGAAATCCACTTCCATCAAAATATGTCCTCATACAATATCGTTGTCAAAGTGTATAATGATCTCCTGGTTCTGCTCATTTCACTTAGCATCAGTTCATGTAAGTCTCTCCAGTCCTCTCTGTAATCATCCTGCTGGTCATTCCTTACAGAACAATAATATTCCATAACATTCATATACCACAATTTACTCAACCATTCTCCAATTGATGGACATCCTTTCATTTTCCAGCTTCTAGCCACTACAAACAGGGCTGCTACAAACATTTTGGCACATACAGGTCCCTTTCCCTTCTTTAGTATTTCTTTGGGATATAAGCCCAATAGAAACACTGCTGGATCAAAGGGTATGCACAATTTGATAATTTTTGGGGCATAATTCCAGATTAGCATCTTTATTAAAAAAAAATAGACCCAGGAAAGATGATTTACTGAAGGTAACACATTTAGTTAATAAGAGCTCCATGAGCAGAAACCTAATATCCGAATTGTCTATCTAACGAGCTTACCACAGCACTCCCTTGTCTTTCCAATAGTTTACTTGTTCTACTTTCAAACAAATAATAACAATTATAATGATAAATAACATGTATAAAGTATATGAGAGTTTTTCTTCCTTACTTCAAGTCCCATATCTACTCAATATAACAATAATATTAGTATTCAAAATCCTTTATAACCTAGACTCTTCCTACTTTTCTGAACTTCTTGCACTTTACAAAACCTCTTCCTTTACGTATTCTTTGATTCAATCTACCTGATTAGACTTCTTATTATTCCACAAACAAAAGATTCCATTATCTTATCTATGCCATCCCCTCATTTAACAGATAAGGAAACTGCTGCTCAGATAGAGGTAGTGATTTGTGCTAAATGTGTGATAAAGTCAAGATATTATAAGAAAAGAACTTTGGCTCTGGAAGTTTTTCAGAATATATTCAGATGAAATCAACTTGCAATCATTTCCAATACAAGGTTCTGTAAGTAACTGGGAATGTTAGATTTTTCTGGCACCTTTAGCTAAAGCAGTCCTGAAAAGCTGAACTGACATACTTTTCTATGTCTGAGCATGGTCCAGTGATTCTCAGAGAGAAATGTGTTGATATTACAATGGCAACTATACATAAGGTCTCCTAGCTGGAAAGAAATCAGGCCTGTCACAAATAAATCAGGTTCTCAGCAAATGAGCATTTTGAGAAAATAATGTAAAATCATAACCCACTATCATGATATGTCATTTCTTTAAGTATTGATTTTCATAAATAAATCATAATTCTTAAATAAGTACTAGAGAAAAAGACAATCACAAAAGATAAAACATCATTTTGATCTTATGAAATTGCAAAGATTTTTCATAGAAAATTCATAGGATCATCTATTTAGAGTTGGATGGGGCCTTCAGACACATTTACTAACATTTCCAGTACTATAGCAATGTCATATAAAATGACCTACCAGCAAATAGCTGATATTTTCTTTTAAAATAGCCTCATTTTCTTATTTTACAGATATCATTTACTGTTTATTGTTTGGATGTCCTTGCCTAGGTCTAAGTTTCTTCCTATTTTAAATGAAAAGATAGAGTAGATAGGATGAACTTCTGAAATCTTTTCTAGCTCTATACTGATGATGAAAAGAGAAAAATAAATGTTCTAGACTTAGAGTTGTAAGGCACCACAGGATCCTTTTCACAAGAGAAGAAACAGTCCTTTGTAAAATGACTCACCATAGATCATACAGGTCATAAATAAATGATTTCAATACAAGTCCTCTGGCTACAGAGACTTGCTCTTTCCATGCTATTACATTGCTGCCTATCATTTTATTATTCTAGGACTTCCAGGAATCAAGAAGATGAAATAAGGAGTAAATTATCATAACTATTCTATATTCATCTCTAAACAGCCATAAAATAGTGCCCCAGATAGCAGAATCAGCAAAGAAGATGGGGTGAGACAGTCTTTTAGTCCAAAAAACTTCGAAGATCAGCAAGAAAGGTCTGTTTCCTTAAGGTAAAGGGGGAATGCAGTCCAGGACAGGAAGAACCCAGTAAGCCAGAAACATGCCCCACTTCAGAAAACCATCTGTAGGTCCTGTACTCCAGTGTCATGAAGCAGGCAAATGCCAACAGCAAGGCACCTTCCCCCACCATGTGCCCCAGCATGGCCAGAGGGATGGGTAGACTCCAGCTCTGACAAGTGCTACATGCTTCAACATAGCCCTTGGTAAATAAGCAGACTAGTGCAGGCAATTTCCATGAACTTCAAAGTAGCCCCAGAAAAATGCAGAAATAACCTACCAGCCCCAGCACCTGCCAGACACCAGAACTAGCCCCAGTTTACTTTCCAGATCCCTACAGCCTCTAGCAGTACCAGCCACTAACCCAACAAATATGAAGGTCCTCCATGGGCTTAGAGCAGTGTCAGTGCAGCATCAAGTGAATAGGCAGGGCCTACAGCCCTTGGCACAAATAGTATGAGATAGGCTAAAGACTTATGGGTAACTCCCTCCAAAAAAATTAAGAAGTCCTCTCAAGCACAGAAAGAACTCATGGGAAGAGTTCAAAAAAGAGTTTAAAATCATATGTAAGAAGCAGAAGAAAAAATAGGGAAAGACATGAGGATGATGAAAGAAAATTATGAAAAGGGAGTCAATGCTTGAAAAAAAAACTGCTTAAAAAGTAGAATTGGATTGGGCTTATATCCCAAAGAGATCTTTAAAAAGGGAAAAGGACCTGTATGTGCAAGAAGATTTGTGGCAGCCCTCTTTGTAGTGGCCAGAAACTGGAAACTGAGTAGATGCCCATCAATTGGAGAATGGCTGAATAAATTGTGGTATATGAATGTTATGGAATATTATTGTTCTGTAAAAAATGACCCTCAAGAGGATTTCAGAAGGTCCTGGAGAGACTTACATGAACTGATGCCCAGTGAAATGAGCAGGACCAAGAGCTCATTATATACTTCAATAATAGTACTATATGATGATCAATTCTGATGGACGTGGTTGTCTTCAACAATGAGATGAACCAAATCAGTTCCAATAATGCAGTAATGAATAGAACTAGCTACACCCAGTGAAAGAACTCTGGGAAATGAGTGTGAACCACTATATAGAATTCCCAATCCCTCTATTTTTGTCCACCTGCATTTTTGATTTCCTTCATAGGTTAATTTCAAAGTCTGATTCTTCTTGTGCAGCAAAACATTTATATATATATGTATATATATGTATATTGTATTTAACATATACTTTAATGTATTGGTCTACCTGCCATCTTGGGGTGGAGGTAGGGGAAGGAGGGGAAAAATTGGAACAAAAAGTTTTGCAAATGTCAATGTTGAAAAATTGCCCATGCATATATCTTGTAAATAAAAAGCTATAAATAAAAAAAAAATTAATTTTTTAAAAAAAGTAGAGTTGGCCAAATAGAAAAGGAAATACAAAGATCCACTAAGGAAAACAACAACTTAAAAAGTAAAACAAGGCAAGCAGAAAGTAATGACTCTATGAGACATAAAAAAACAGCAAATATGAAAGAATAATAATAAAAAAAGAAAATATAAAACAACTTCTTGGAAAAACAACTAACCTGGAAAGTAGATCCAGGAGAGACCATATCAGAATCATTGACCTCCCTGAAAGTCATCAAAAGGAGAACCTGGAAAGCATCTTTCATGAAACTATCAAGGAAAATTACCCTGACTGTCCTGGAACCAAGCGTAAAATGGGTATTAAAAGAATCAGTTGATCAGCTTGGGAAAGAGATCCCAAAATTAAAACTCCAAGGAACATTATAACCAAATTTCTGAACTATTAGATCAAGGGAAAAAATAATGCAAGTGGTCAGAAAGAAACAATTCAAATATAAAGCAGACATAAACAGAATGACACAGGACTTAGCAGCTGCAACTTTAAAGAATATGAGATCATAGAACATGATATTCTGAAGAAAAAGGAAGTAGAACTACAACCAAGAATCACCTACCAGTGAAATTAAACATATTCAAAGAGGAAAATGATAGTTCTAGGAAATAGAAGATCAAAATCAAAGAGAAGCCCAAAAAAGGTAAAATGGGGACAGAAAATATAAAAGATTCAGTGGAGCTGAACATCCCAACATGGGAAGATGACACTTGTAATTCTTAAAAATTGTACCACTAATGGTACAGCTAGAAGGAATATATGTATACAGAGGGTGTGAATATAAAGTGAATTTGAGGGAATGATGTAAGAAAAATTAAGGGATGAGAAAGAGAGGTACACTGGGTACATAAAAAAGGGAGATACAGAATGGGTCAAATTATTTTACATAAAGGGAAAGATGGGAGGGTAGGCAATAAGCATTTCTTAAGCTTTACTGTCATCAGTACTATCCCAAAGAAGGAATAACAAACACAACCAGTTGAGTATAAAACTCTATTTTACAGGTCTGGGGGATGACAAAAGAGAAGGAAGATTAGGCAAGTTAGTAGATAAAAGCAAACACTGTCAAGAAGGGAAAGGATTAAAGAAGAGAGAATACAGAAAGTAAAATAGGATGCAGGGAAATACAATTAGTAATTATAACTGTGGGTGTGAATGGGATAAACTTTCCCATAAAACAGAAATGGATAGCAGACTAGATCAAAAAACAGAATCCCCCAATATGTTGCTTACAAGAAACACAACTGAAGCAGAGAGACACACACACAAAGTAAAGGGAGCAGAATCTATTATGCTTCAAATAAAGTTAAACAAAACAAAACAAAAAAAAAATGGGTAGCTATGCTGATTTCAGATAAAGGAAAAACAAAAATGTATCTAATTAAAAGAGTTAAGGAAGGAAACTACATCTTGCTGAAAGGTATCATAGACAATGAAATAATATTGATACTAAACATATATGCACCAAGTGATATAGCATCCAAATTCTTAAAAGAGAAGATAAGTGAGTTAAAGAAATATACAGCAAAACTCTACACTTGAGGGACTTCAACTGTGCCCTCTCAGAACTTGATAAATACACAAACACACGCACACACACACACACACACACCACACACTCATACACACACCCAAGATAGAAACTAATCAGGTGAATATTATTATTAGGAAAGTTTGATATGGCAGACTTTTGGAGAAAACTGAATGGGAACAAAAAGGAATATACCTTTTTTCTCAGGAGTATGTGACACCTAAACAAAAACTGTATATTAACAACATTAAAAAACTGAAAACAAAATGTAGAAAAGCAGAAATATTAAATGTATTCTTCTCATAGTGTAATGAAGTAAAAAATACTTTCCACAAAGGGTTATGGAAATATAGGTTAAAAATTAATTGTAAACTAAATAATCTAGTCCTAAAAAATAAGTGAGTCAAAGAACAAATCACAGAAACAACCAATAATTTCATTAAAGAGAATAACAACAATGAGACAATATACCCAAATTATGGAATACAATCAAAGCTATATTTTGGGGAAATTTTATTTCTTTAAATTCTTATATCAACAAAATAGAGATCAATGAATTGGGCATGCAATTAAAAACTAGAAGAAGAACAAATTTAAAATCTCCAATTAAATATCAAATTGAAAATTCTGAAAATCAAGAGTAAGATTAATAAAATCCAAAGGTAAAAAAAAATCTAATGAGTTAATAAATAAAAACAGGAGCTGCTTTTATGGGGGGAAAACAATAACATAGTTATACCATTGGTTAATTTGATTTACAAAAAGAAAAAAAGAAAATGAATATGCAGTAGGAAAAATGAAAACGGTGAAATTATCACCAATGAAGAAGAAATTTAAGCAATCATTAGAAAATATATTGCCCAATTATGTTCCAATAAATCTGATAATCTGAGCAAAATCAATGAATATCTATGAAAATATAAATCATCTAGATATACAGATCAGGAAGTAGATTTCCTAAATAACTCCATTTAGAGAAAGAAATTGAATGAGTCATTAATGAATTTCCTAAGAAAAAATTATCAGGGCCAGATAGGTTCACAAGTGAACTGTACCAAACATTTAAAGAACAACTAATTCCTATATTATAGAAACTATTTGGAAAATAGAAAAAGAATGAATCCTACAAAACATTTTTATGACATAAATATGGTGCTGATACCTAAACCAGGAAGAACTAAGGAAGATAACGAAAATTATAGACCAATTTCCCTTATAAATATTGATGCAAAAATTTTGAACAAAATATTAGCAAGGTAATTACAGCAATATTATACAAAGATTAGCAAAAGATTATACACTATGACTAGGTGGAACTTATACCAGGAATGCAGAGTTGGTTCAATATCAGGAAAACAATTAACATGATGGACCATATCAATAATAAAAGCAACAAAAATCATGTGATTATCTCAATAGATGCTGAAAAAGCTTTTGACAAATTACAGCACCTATTCCAAATAAAAGTGCAAGACAGCATAAAATAGAGTATTCCTTAAAAGGATGAGCAGTATCTCTCCGGAAACCACTATTTATAGCATTATTTATATAATTATTATATTATATGTAACATTTATAGCATTATTTATAATATTTATAATAAACAAGAACTTTTTTCTAATAAGATCAAGGATGAAGCAAGGTTGTCCATTATCACCCTATGATTCAATATCATACTAGAAATATTAGCTATAGCAATAAGAGAAGAAAAAGAAATCAAAAGAATTAGAATAGGCAATGAGGAAACAAAACCATCATTCTTTGTAGATGATTTCATTGTATATTTAGAGAAAGCAAGAGAATCAACTAAAAACTACTTGAAATAATTAACAACTTTAGCAAAGTTGCAAGGTATAAGATAAACCCACAGAAATAATCAGCATTTTTATTTTTTTTTATTATAGCTTTTTATTTACAAGTTATATGCATGGGCAATTTTACAGCATTGACAATTGCCAAACCTTTTGTTCCAATTTTTCCCCTCCTTCTCCCCATCCCCTCCCCTAGATGGCAGAATGAACAGTACATGTTAAATATATTAAAATATTAATTAAATACAAAATAAGTTTACATGTCCAAACCATTATTTTGCTGTACAAAATCAGCATTTTTATATGACCAACAAACAGCAAGATAAAAAAAAATCCACTTTAAATCATTGTAAACAATATAAAATACTTGGGAGTATCTGCCAAGACAAACCCAAGAACTATATGAATACAATTACAAAATACTTTTCACACAAATAAAGTGAGATACAAATAATTGAAAAAATATTAATTGCTCATCAGTAGGCTGAACAAAATATAATAAAATAATAATTCTATCTTAGTTAATTTATTTACTCAGTATCATACTAAACATGATCAAAAATTATTTTATACAGCATTTTTTATTGTTCTACATTCAAAGGAATCATCCAACTTCATGTTCTGAGCTCCCTTCCAACACTGAGGTTCTAGATTCTAGATTCTAAGGTTCCTTATACTTCTGAAATTACATAGATTCTGTTAAAAGATCTCATATAAGTCTTATTATATAACATCCCTTGTAATAGTCTTTATGTTCCTTTCCAGAGAATTTCATTTTCCTTTTCTCTGAAATGAGAAGATTGGGCTTAAGGATTCTTTTGGTTCCTTCTAGTACTGAATCCTACATTTTAAAATATCAGATTTTAATTGGTAGATTGAAAGATACAGTACTTTTGTGCTGTATGTCAGTTAATATGCCTAAAGCTGGTAAGCGTTTCTGCAGTTTTAACTTTAAATCTATCGATGAGATTCTACAATACAGAGACTTTCAAGTTCAGGTGTCACATTGACACCAATTTACTTTTTCAGATATTTTAAATATCACTTTTAAAAAATAGCAATATATCCTTCTGATGTATGCATATAATAGTATAATGTATAATATAATAACACTCTTTGTGTGTCAGACCTGGGAGTTTGGGACCATTATTATATCAATTTACTGTTGAGGAAGCTGAGACAGACATAGGTTAAAGGACTTGCCCAGGATCACATACTAAGCAAGTGCCTGAGGCCAGATTTAAACTCAGGCCTTCTGGTCTCTAGACCCCTGCTGTCTTCATTGAGCTACTTCGTTTAAAAAAAAAAAAAAAAAAAAAAAAAAAGCTTTTAATACTAATCTAAGAAGAATTGTCATTACAAAAATATTCCTTATCTTGATGTTATCCCCAAGTCACTAGAAAAACATTCATTTCTTGCTCTAGAGTAAATTCAAGGATTTTTTGTTCAAAGGGAATTTAAAAGATGTCAGAGTTATGAGGGGCTTTACAACAGAACACCTGGAATAAAAAAGTTTAGAGAAGCATAGGAACATGGATTATAGAATGTATATGAAAGGGGGAAATGGTCTCAGAGCATGGAATGTGGCAGAGTAAAAATTAACTTAAGAAAGAAAAACCCAGAACTCAAGGGGAAAGACCTGCCCAATATCAAATTTAAATGTGGATTCCTTGAAGGCTCTCTTATATCCCAAGAACTCAGCACAATGCATCTTATAAAGAAGATAATAAATTTTTGTTCACTCTCATACAGATGGCAAGTAGAAATCCCATTAAATGCTTTAGATATGAAAGAGCTTTGTGTGAAGAGAGAATATTAGCTAAGATTTATATAGCACCTTAAAGTTTGCAAAGCACTTTACAAATATTATCTTTTTTCTAAAATTTCTAAAATTATTATAATTGGGTACTTTTATTATTTTCATTTTATAGATAAGGAAGCTGAACCTGAGAAAGTGAAGCAATTTCCCCAAGATCTCATACTGAAGCAGGATTTTGACTCAGCTCATTCTTCTTATAAATCCAACTTTCTCTCAACTACAATACCTAGTTGTCTCCAGAAAGTTTTGATTCTAGTTTTTAAAAGAAGAAATTAAAGTTAGGCAGAGCCAAGATGGCGGAGAAGGCACACGCAACTTTCTAAGCTTCTCTCTTACCCTCACTATCAATATTATATTCAGCCTCAAAAATAGCACTTGACTGCTACAACTCATAAAGATTAGAAGTACAATAACTCACCAGCCAAAGATTATCTGGAATCTCACCAGAAAAGGTTTGTCCTCAGGGGCCAGGGAGAAGATCAGCACAGGCAGGGAGAGAACTAGAGGTAGACCAAGTGGAACCCCAAACCAGAAGTGAGAACACAGATCACAGAACAAGTTCGTAGCCCCAGCCAGTAGTACAAGGCTTTTCCTTGGGGCAGTTGCAAACCTGAACATCACGGGGGACATAGCCTGAAGCAGCCTCTAATCTGCACAGTGGGGTCTGGCTTGGGGCAATAGAACTTTTGGCAGAACGATTTCCTTCCGGGCAGAGACTTCTGGGGAAAGACTTCTGGTCTGAGCCAAGCTATTCCAAGTCAGCTGCTAATACCCACAGTCCCACAAGGGCTGTGCCTGGGGCAGTGACACTTTCACAGCTTAGTCTCTAGCCTTAGGACAGTCACTAAACCACACAGTGCTAAACCACAATATTGTATTAGAAATGCTAGCTTTGGCGATTAGAGTTGAGAAAGAGATTAAAGGAATTAGAGTAGACAATGAGGAAACCAAATAATGACTCTTTGCTGATGAGATGATGGTATACTTAAAGAACCCCAGAGATTCTACTAAAAAGTTATTAGAAATAATCCACAACTTTAGCAAAGTTGCAGTATACAAAATAAACCCAAATAAATCATTAGCATTCTTATATATCACTAACAAAACCCAATAGTCAGAGTTACAAAAAGAAATTCCATTTAAAATAACTACTGATAGTATAAAATACTTAGAAATATATCTGCCAAGGGAAAATCAGAAACTTTATGAGAAAAACTACAAAACACTTTTCACACAAATTAAGTCTGATCTAACCAACTGGAAAAAATATTAAATGCTCTTGGATAGGATGAGCAAATATAATAAAGATGACAATATTACCTAAACTAATCTATTTGTTTAACGCTATATCAATAAGACTCCCAAAAAACTATTTTAATGACCTAGAAAAAATAACAACAAAGTTCATATGGAAAAACAAAAGGTCAAGAATCTCAAGGGAATCAATGAAAAAAAAAATCAAATGAAGGTGGTTTAGCTGTACCAGATCTAAAATTATATTATAGAGCAGCAGTTACCAAAACATTTGGTATTGGCTAAGAAATAGATTAGTTGATCAGTGGAATAGGTTAGGTAAAAAGGACAAAACAATCAATAACTATAGCAATCTAGTGTTTGACAAACCCAGAGACCCCCGCTTTTGGGATAAGAACTTACTGTTTGACAAAAATTGCTGGGAAAATTGGAAACTAGTATGGCAGAAACTAGGCATCGACCCGCACTTAATACTATACACCAAGATAAGGTCAAAATGGGTTCATGACCTAGGCATAAAGAATAAGATTATAAATAAATTAGAGGAACACAGGATAGTTTACCTCTCAGACCTGTGGAAGAGGAAGGAATTTATGACCAAAGAAGAACTAGAGATCATTACTGATCACAAAATAGAAAATTTTGATTATATCAAACTGAAAAGTTTTTGTATAAACAAAACTAATGCAGACAAGATTAGAAGGAAAGCAATAAACTGGGAAAATATTTTTTACAGTCAAAGGTTCTGATAAAGGCCTCTTTCCAAAATATATAGAGAATTGACTCTGATTTATAAGAAATCAAGTCATTCTCCAATTGATAAATGGTCAAAGGGTATGAACAGACAGTTCTCAGACGAAGAAACTGAAACTATTTCTAGCCATATGAAAAGATGCTCCAAGTCATTATTAATCAGAGAAATACAAATTACAACAACTCTGAGATACCACTACACACCTGTCAGATTGGCTAGAATGACAGGAAAAGATAATGCAGGATGTTGGAGGGGATGTAGGAAAACAAGGACACTAATACATTGTTGGTGGAATTGTGAATACATCCAACCATTCTGGAGAGCAATTTGGAACTATGCTCAAAAAGTTATCAAACTGTGCATACCCTTTGATCCAGCAGTGTTATTACTGGGCTTATATCTCAAAGAGATCATAAAGAAGGGAAAGGGATCTGTATCTGCACGAATGTTTGTGGCAGCCCTCTTTGTAGTGGCCAGAAGCTGGAAACTGAGTAGATGCCCATCAATTGGAGAATGGCTGAATAAATTGTAGTATATGTATGTTGTGGAATATTATTGTTTGGTAAGAAATGACCAATAGGATGATTTCAGAAAGGCCAGAGAGACTTACACTAACTGATGCTGAGTGAAACGAGCAGGGCCAGGAGATCATTATATACTTCAACAACAATACTATATGATGATCAATTCTGATGGACCTGCCCATCTTTAGCAATGAACCAAATCAGTTCCAGTGGAGCAGTAATGAACTGAACCAGCTACGCCCAGTGAAAGAATTCTGGAAGAAGACTAAGAACCATTGTATTGAATTCCCAATCCCTATATTTTTGCCTGCCTGCATTTTGGATTTCCTTCACAGGCTAATTGTACAATATTTCAGAGTCCAATTCTTTTTGTATAGCAAAATAATGGTTTGGTCAAGTATACTTATTGTGCATCTAATTTATACTTTAATATATTTAACATCTACTGGTCATCCTGCCATCTAGGGGAGGGAGTAGGGGAAAGGAGGGGAAAAATTGGAACAAAATGTTTGGCAATTGTCGATGCTGTAAAATTACCCCTACATATAACTTGTAAATAAAAAGTTATTTATAAAAAAGAAATTAAAGTTAATGTGCTCAAAGGGCTTTCAAACTGTGCATACTCTTTGATCTAGCAGTGTCTCTGCTGGGTCTGTATTCCAAAGAGATCATAAAAAGGGAAAAAGACCCACATGTGCAAAAATGTTTGCAGCAGCCCTTTTTGTAGTGGCAAAGAACTGGAAATTAAGTGTATGCCCATCAATTGGGAAGTGTCTGAATAAGTTGTGGTATATGAATGTAATGGAATATTATTGTTCTATAAGAAATTATGACATGTTGATTTCAGAAAAGAATATATTGATTTATATGAGCTAATGATGAGTAGAACTAAGATAATGTACACAGTAACAAATTGTGTTATTGTGTGATGATCAACTTGAGGGACTTGGCTCTTTTCAACAATAAGGTGATTCAAGATAATTCCAATAGACTTGTGATGAAAAGTGCCCTTTGCAACCAGAAAGAGAGAGAGAACTATGGGGAATAAATGTGGATCAAAATATAGCATTTTCACCTTTGTTATTGTTTGTTTACTTGACGTTTTTTCTTTCTCCTGTGTTTTCCCCTTTTGGTCTGATTTTTATTGCACAGCATGATGAATATGGAAATATGTCTAGAAGAACTGCACATGTTTAACCTATATGGAATTTATTCTATAGGACATATTCTGATTTTTCTTGTGCAGCATGATAAACGTGGAAATATGTTTAGGAGAATTGCATGTTTAACATATATTGTATTGCTTGCTGTCTAGGGAAGGGTGAAGGCGAGGCAAGAGGTAGAAAAATTTGAAACACAAGATTTTTCAGGGGTTAATGTTGAAAACTATCTTTGCATTTATTTTCAAAAGTAAAAAGTTATTTGAAAAATAAATAAATTTGCACTGTTGTTGCTGTTGGATAAATGGCCCAATTTTCCCTTAATTATGCATGTAGAGATTTTCTTTTTTTATTTTAGCAAATGTTGAAATGTAGTGCTTTCTAGCCTCAAAGAGCAGCTTTTATGGTTGTTATGAGATTTGATTTGGGCATCTGTGATTGAGTTTTTTTAAATCATTCAACAGATGGCTTGTCATCCCATGCATGTGTACAGGAAGAGGCCTGCCCAAAACAACCAAAGATGGGGTTCTGTGTAGTCCTAAAAGTATTTAAGACATTCTCACATTTTCTGTGCTATGCATCATCTCATATCCCAAATGGTCAACGAAAGGAACCACTAAAAGTACTCCTTTGCAACTCTGATTGGGTCAAATATTGTCCTTCTTCAATCTTGGCCTTTTTCATTTCCTGATGACTCAAGATATGTGTACTGAAATTTTCCTCTCCTTCTCAAACCCTCTGGAAAAAAAATTCCATAAAAATCAAAATTTGAGTTTCTTTTATTTTTCAGAACAATTATTTAGCAAAGATTTATTGAGCATAGAGAAAAATCCTTCAGATCTTCAAAGATCCAAAATATTATAGTCAATAAATGCCACCACCCCCTCCATAGGTCAACAAAACCATCCCCAATAAGCACTAAGATAAAAAAAAAAATCACTACTTTATGGCCAGTTTAATGGTGAGCCTTTCCACAATTAGCTAGGCTAGTCTTCGGATAACAAATATAGCCCATACCAAGGTTTGGGTTCAAATTTCATATACCTTCTTAGTCTTGGTTTCCTTATCTGTAAAATGGAGATATTTATAGCATCTACCTCAGAAGAGGATTGCTATAAGGAAGAAAAAAAAGATTATGGATATGAATACAATATTTAAAAAGATATATGTGAGGTATAATTATGTTCCAGTTTCACAGGACTTAACCAGAATTTTCCCTTACACTGATATAAGATTGGCCCTGCATTAGCACAGTGCTAGGTAAGCATAAGACTTTGGGAGGAACAGATAAATAATTAACAAAATTTTAGTGTTTTCTTTTGGTCCACCAGTCACTCAATAAATATTTATTAAGCACTTATATGCCAAGCAGTATGCTAACGAATCCAAACTTACTTAATAACATGTTGGCTATAGATTGAATAGGACAACTGAGGCAGTAGATAGAGTGACAAACTTGAAGTCAGGAAAACTCATTTTCCTGAGTTCAAATTTGACTTCAGACACTTACTGTGCAAGTCACTTAACCCAGTTTGTCTCAGTTTCCTCATCTGTAAAATGAGTATTTTTGCCAAGTACATACTACATAGGGTCATGGAGAGTTGAATTTGACTAAAAACAATTGAAGAACAAAAGACTGAATCAAATTCTGTTGGCAAATTTATAAATTGTTCTTTTTTCTATAATTTCACTAGAAATGCTAATTGTGTATTAGCTTAAGTAAGATCCTGGGCTTTGATAGCAATTTTCTTGTCATTTAGGATAGTTCCTCTTGGAGAGTAGAAGAGGGATTGATACCTTTGCTACAGTCCTTAGTCTTGCTGAAGCTAAGCTAGTGGTGTTATTGCATTCATACCAGATAGATAAGTATGGCATGGGTGAAAGGGAGAAATAGTGTTGCTATTATTATTATCTTATTATTCCTTTAAGAAAGAATCAAGAAAGCTCTTCCAGAGACATAATTGGCTGAAGCCCTTCTGGGCATAAATGAAAAATCAATACATGCCCATGTAGCATATAGTAATTTATCCAATAAAGCAAATAAACTTTGCTGGCAAAAAAAAAAATCACACACATCCCCAAAAAGTTGTGTTTGTACCCTGGTACTAAATGTCCCTGACTAAAACTAATAAGTAAGATTTTAAAACCAACAAAAATCTAGATGCTAAATAGAGCTGGGCATACATCTCTCTTCTGTAGGAGGTTTAGCATCTACATAATTTGTACTTAAAAATTCTAAATGGAAAGATATTCTTTATTAATAATGACAAGTTTAATCTCTATGATGCCAGAGACCTTAGCAGTATGTTATTCCATTTGAAATATAGTAATGCCCAAACAGCTAGATCCAGAAAAGGACAAATCCCCTAATTGTCCAATAACACATATTGATTTATCTGCATGATCCCATTTAATGTAAACTGAAGCTATGTGTCTCTATACCACTACATCATAATTGAAGCTATCTAAGGAATTTGTTCTTAAAATGTTCCATGAACATGCACCATCCTTGTATGATTTGTAGACATTTTGAAATTAGTGACTGTTCCAATTGTTATTCTATTTCAATGAAATATAAATTGATGCCACCATAATTTTGCATTAATTCTTATGTGTCATTGTTCTTACCAAGAATAACCTTGTGAGCTATTATACTATGATTAAACATGTAGGAGGTTCGAGGGAATGAAGGGACAAAGAGTATATAGAATCACTGAATTTTGGAATTGAAAGAGCCCTTGGAGTTCAAGGTCTTCACAAACAGAATTGCATAAGCTTGTGAATGGGAGTTCTGGCTTGTTTTCCAATTAAAAGGAAACTTTGAAAATGAAATTTTGTGATCATTAAAGACAAAATAGTCAGTTTTGATTATATAACATTAGAAATCTTTTGCATGAACAAGATTGATAAAGACAAATTAATAAGGAGAACAATTGAGTGGAAAAAATCTTTGCATTTAATGCCACTAATATAGTCTGAAACCCAAGCTATATATGTGATTGATATGCATTTATGAGAACAAGAATTATTCTCCTCTAAGTAAGTACTCCAAGGATTTGAACAGTTTTCAAAAATAAGGTAAATGACCATCTAAAAATAACCTCCAAACATAATAAGAGAAATCCAAATGTAAAGATTCTGAGGTTTCTCCTAATACCAAATGGATAACATTATTAAGAAAGAAAGAAAGAAAGAAAGAAAAAGAAAGAAAGAAAGAAAGAAAGAAAGAAAGAAAGAAAGAAAGAAAGAAAGAAAGAAAGAAAGAAGAAAGAAAGAAAGAAAGAAAGAAAGAAAGAAAGAAAGAAAGAAAGAAAGAAAGAAAGAAAGAAAGAAAGAAAGAAAGAAAGAAAGAAAGAAAGAAAGAAAGAAAGAAAGAAAGAAAGAAAGAAACCATCAATGTTGGAGAGATTGTGAGAAGAAATAACTAATATGCTATTGGATGACCTAGAAATTCATTAAACTTTCCTGCATATCAATTTAGAATTGTGTGACAAAATTGACTAAACTGTACATACCCATTAACTCAGAAATCTTGGTATCAAGCATATGCCACATGAAGGTCAATTATAGTAACATAATCCATTTTATACCAAAATATTCATAGCAGCACTTTTTGTGATAGCCAAAAAAAAAAAAAAACAGAAACAAATAAAAAACAAAGTGAAACAGGACAGTTATTGAATAAACTGTGGTCTATAAATATAATTGTTCAGTGAAAAATCATTATTGTGCAATAAGAAAATGAGGAATATGAAAAATTCAGGGATACATCAGATTTGTATGAACTGCTGATTATTGCCTTGATGATGTCTCATTTAAATCTTAAAATCAACAAATAGTGAAGAAATCTAAATTCAAAAGTTTCCCCCTAAATCTATCTCTCATCCTATCTTGTTTCTGTTATCTTGAAGGTACCACAATCCTTTGAGGAATACAGGTTCACAATGTATGCATTATCTTTGACTCTTCACTCAGCCCACATATCTAATCAATTGTCAAACCTTGCTGATCCCACCTGCATCCACCTACATTCCATCTTTCACATGTTTCTTTCCCTTTACCTATACCATGACCCCTCTCCACCTTTGTCTAGGTCTTCATCACCTCTTATCTATGCTATTACAATAGTTTGCTCAGCAGTCCTACATGTCTCCAGTCTCTCCTCTCCTTAATTCACTCTTCACACAGCTGCTAAATTGAGGTAGTAAAGCAAGCATCTGTTATTACCACCCTGCTTCAAAAACTTTAGTAATTTCCCATTGCCTATAATTAAAAATACAAATGTCTCTGTCAAATCACCACTATTTACTTCATGTGTCATATTTTTTCTGTAAATAAGTATTCCTGTAATATAATTTTAATACCACTGTACCTCCCAAGGATAGAGTATCTCCTTTTTAAAATTTCTATCCATAGCTTTAGAACACAGTAAGTACATAATAAATGTTTGTCAATTGAATGATTAAACTGACAATGAGTAAAATAGGGAGAAATATATGTGTGTATGTATATACATATAATATACATGAAATTTCTATTTCATATATAATGTAAGTTAAAATATTACTAAAAGCAGAACAAACCTCCCTCCTCTGAGCATTACTAGGGTAAAATGTTTTATATATATATATATATATATATATATATATATATATATATATATATATATATATATATAGTCAAGCATGGTCATTGTATCATATGAGGAACTATTTCTAGAAATGGTGTGAGAGTAGAAAGATATCAATAAAAGGGTTATTTTTTTTAGAGAAAATAGAATGTTAGAATTGGAAAAAATATATTTTTTATGATGAAAAGAGACCTTAAATCATAGAATACCAACACTCAAGTAAATTTAAGAGATCATGAACTCAGAGTCTCTCATAAGGTCACAAAGCTAGTTATTGGCCAAGCAGGGTACTAAAAAATCATCCACTTAGCACTTAGCACTCTCTCTGTATCTTTTGTTTGTTTTTAACTTTTATGACAAAGGGTGATGATAAGGTCCCATATATCAACATAATGATTAGGGTGCTTTTGGAGCTGTTTCAATATTTCAACTAAGTTCAGCATTAGAATGCAGAATATGAGAATTAAAATTTAATTTAGCATAGCATAGTGGATAGGGCACTATCAGAATCAGAAAGACCTGAGTTCAAATGCTGTCTGTCATTCTTAGTAGCTATGTGATCTGGGAGAAATCACTTAAATTATACCTCATCTATAAAATTAGACGTCTTAGTGATCTCTAAATCTATGGTCTTATGCCACTTAATTCTGATTCTTTATATATACCTTTACAATGTAAATGTGCTAGATAATACTGTACATTAGACAGAGACTCACCAGATTTACACCCATCTTCACAAAAATGAGTCTGTTTGTTTTCAAAGTACCATATACTCAGGAATTTTATTTACAAATATTCTACTATGCCAGTATAGAGCCAGTTGTTGATATGTTTATCTTTCCAAGGATAGGAATAAAGAGAATAGTAATGCTAAATCTATGATTTCACCTATGTAAGGACTTCTTCTATTTGATAAACAAACTGAAGACACACTCTTCTGACATTTAATCAACGGATCACCTTCTCTTTGGAACAATTTTTTTTTCTCTACACTGGTCTTTCCAGGTTTTCCTCCTATTTGTTTGTGTAATCCTGCTCATTTTCCTTTACTGGATCATTATGTTATGCCTGTTAACCATTAGTGCCCCCCAAAAAAAAACCTCTCCTAAGGGGGTCTGTTTTTTTTCTATATTACTTAATTTTGTGATGTCTTCAGCTCTAATGCATTCAACGGATTCAACTATTATCTCTCTGGGAGGATTCTCAGATTTATTTATTCTTAGATGGATTTATCAATCCTAATTTATCTTCTGACCTCTAATCTCATGTCCCCAATTATCTACTGGATTTTTTAAACTAGATGTTTCATAGATAATTTAAACTCGACATATCTATAACTCATCTTTTTCTCCAAATGTCCACCCCCCATTCCTAATTATTTTTATTAATGTGAAGAGTACTATCACAAACCTAGTCACCCAGGCTTGAAAACTCATTGTCCTCCTTGATTTCTCATTCTCTCTTATCCTCCACATCCAATCAATTGTCAAGTCTTGTAATTTCTACTTTTGTACTATCTCTACTATATACAACCTTTTCTTCTCTGACATTGCAATCACCTTTATCCATGCCTTCATCATTGGATGGTGCAGAGTAAGAAGTCATTTTCTATAACCTTTCTTGAACAGGAACCATAACATCCCTGATAAACAGTAATACAGCTTTGTTGGAATACTTTTAAGAATGGATCATTCAGTATCTGTCAAGATAGTCCATTTCTCTTTTGATCTCTTTAACAATAAGACCATTTTTCCCCTTAGGCCTCATCAAAATCTGCTTTATTGTAATGTGTATCTATTAAACCTAGCTATGACTTCTGGAGCTGGACAAAATGAGTTTCATTTCTCTTCCTTGTGAGAGTCTTTCAAATCAATTAGTAAAAAATTATTTCTTAAACAATTATGTTCCAAGAACTCTGCTAAGCACTTAGAAAACAAAATTTTAAAAAATAGTCTCTTCCCTCAACAAAACATGTCTTACTGACACACTAGGACAACAATTCTCTAAACTTCCCTTTCTTAGCCAATACTCTCATCTCCCAACAAAATCTTTCAGTTTTACCTTACAATCCGTCCTGACAGCACCTAGGATCACAGTACAGTTTTGAGGAGGACAAAGCTTACACCTTTTTCAGCATGTGGCAATCAGATTGTTAGTATGCCTCATATTATTTTGAACTCCCTGTTTCCCTCACCCATCTTAGTCATATTTCTCTTAATGAATTCTAGTTTTTCTCCATTCTTGAAAAAACCTAGTGCCTATGACTGAACACAACACTCAAAATTTGGTCTGGGCAGAAAACATCAGAATTGTCATCTTCCTGACTCCAAAAACTAAGCCTCTAAAATCACATTAACCTTGTTGACTGATATGACATGGCACTTTTGATTCCAATTCAACATGAAATCACAAGACATTTTCTTAAGAATTCCAAATCTTTTTTATATAAATAGTGAGAAGTGTTTTTATATATTAAACCACCATGGGAGAAAAAAACAAATTATCTTCTATTTTGTTCCTATTTTCATCAGTGGTTAGTGTAATAGCAGATTCATAATACCCTTTAATAATTGCTTACTAATTTTAATTGAATGTGTACTTTAAGGCAAATCCTTCTACCTTTGTGGTCCCTAGTTTTCTCATTCATAAGTAAGAAAATTGTAGTAAATGATGTCTATAATATTAATCCTGAAATCCCATGTTTCTATGATGGAATTCTAAAATCTATACAAAACAGAAAACATATTAAAATTGTATAGAGTATATGATTCCCCTTTTTGGAGAGGTAGCAAATAGGGACATCTTGAATCATTACTTTAATTTCATGACTTTGAAAGACAATCTTCCTCCCCCAAGTTTCCCATTGGTGAAAAATGAAACATCTCCTGCCCTTGAGGTACTTATAGTTTATCTCAGGCACATCTAGCACAGGAGCTAACCAGGAACCATTTAGATGAGACTACAAAGACTGAAGCCTTTTCCCAGGGACTCTTCTTTATCTGTCCTCATGGTTTACCCAGGGTACATTGTTATGTAGTTGCTGGTTTTTTAATAGGAAAATTCAGTTCTCCAATACTCCATCTCTACCCCCTACTTCAGATTCTTGAGAAACCATTCTAATTTGAAGTCTATTTTAATGCTCCCTTCCAATGGGGGTGGCAAATGGAAAGGAAAAAGGAGGAAGAAGAAATAAACATGTCTAAAGTGCAAGCATAAATTAAGTATGAAAAAGCAATTTGTTTTCTTTACAGTAAGGGAAATGCTAAGCAATGAAGAATCATAAAAGGATTACAATCAATTGAAGGGATAGCACACAAGGCTATTTGGGAACATTGCAACAGGGCTACTTATTTATCGTTTTACATATGACCTCCATTGGGTAGAACCTTAACATTACTAAGAAATTTCTTTTCTACTTTGGTTTTTTGTCAGTTCCAATGAAAGGTGAGAGTGTGATTATGAATTTTCATGATCCACGTGAGAATTTGTCAAGCAATCCATGTATTTATCTGAAAGCCAAGGTTTATACTCTCTAAACTAATATTGCAATAATACTAAATAATTTCAGGCTATTTAGTGTACATTCCAGGGTTACAGATATACATATACATACATACATATATATATACATACATATATATATATATATCTATATATAATTTCAACATTCCAACTTGACATTAACAATAAACAGTAATTGACAGTAATAATCTGCTCATCTTGCAAAGTCATAAATTGAAACAATTAGTAGTAAAAAAAAATTACTTATCTAACAAAGTCATAAATTGCATAGTCTGTGATGCCTTATCCCAATTACATGTATTGTCAAACAAGATACTTTAAATTTATCTCAACCATGTCTCTCATCACTGTCAGGGAAGAAGGTGAGGCAATGCTTTGAAATGAGCACTCTTACAGAGAGCAGGTCTCAAATAATATCTGAACCAGACTCTTCCTGTGCATGGACTTATTCAATACTGCCCTCTATAGCTGACAACTTTGCTCCACTCTGCCTCAGTTAAAATCAATTCACACACAAGTCAAGACATTACTCCATGATGATGATCAAAGGATGAACAACATGTATATAGTTAGCTTCAAAATGTATGAAGGTAATTTTGCAAAGGAGGCTAGTGCCTAGGAACTAGGTCCCATATGACTTCTTTGCCTCACAATGATGCCTATATTGCATCCATCGTTTTCTCACCCTCTTAGTACAACTTCAAACTTTGCCTTATGGTTAAACACACACACACACACACACACACACACACACACACACACACACACTTCATTTTCAAGTGGTCATCTCTATACTATGTTTTTACCTCCATTAGAAAATAAGCTCTTGGAGCTTTGGGGGGGGGGGGGGGCAGAAACGATCCTGCCTGTTTTCATTAGTATTGCCAATGTCTAAGATATTACCTGGTATAGAATAAGTCCTTAATATATTCTCTCTCTCTCTCTCTCTCTCTCTCCTCTCTCTCTCTCTCTCTCTCTCTCTCTCTCTCTCTCTCTCTCTCTCTCTCCCTCTCCCTCTGTCTCTTTCTTTGTCTGTCTTTCTCCCTTTTTCTTTCTCTCTCTTTCTTTCTTTTCTCTCTCCTTTTCTTCCTCTTCCTGTTCTTTTTTCTCTTTCTCCTCTTCCTCTTCTAGGTACTTAGTGGGTAGAGGAAGGGTTCAAAAAGGCTCAATATAGGAAGCATTTCAAATAAATTTTAAAGAGGTTAAGCAGCCAATGCATTCTGGGCTATGAAATAGACTTTGTAAAGGTAGATGGAATTTCATGTATGAAAGGCAACAAGAAGGTACCAATGAGTTTAAGATATAATAAGTCTGAAAATATATACATGATCCAGATTGTGGCTTCCATGTCAAACAACAATTTGTCTTGTATCTTAGAAGCACTAGGAAGCTACTACTGCTTTATAAACAAGAAAATAATATAATCAGAACCATACTTTGGAGAACATCAATTTGTCATCTATGTGAAAGATGTTTTGGAGAAGGACGGAATTTAAAGCAAAGAGACCATATATGAGACTATTAGAAGACACAAGTTAAGAGATGATGAGGGCCTACATTCTATGGTAGTCATATAGGTGGAGAGAAGGCAATGAATATGAGAAGAGCAGTGAGAAGGAGCATATTCCAAAGGAAAGTACCCTGGATTTAGTATCAGAAGAGCTGGTTCAAATCCTATCTTTTATTACCATTATGATGCAAAAAAAGTGTGTTCCTTCTCCAGACCATAGTTTTCTTCATCTTTAAAATGAGCAAATTATGTTTCCTCTCCAGACCATAATTTTCTTTACATTTAAAATGAGTAAATTGGAGCAAATGATCCCTTTAGTCCTTAGATCCAATAAAACTGTAGTTCTGGCATCACCATATACAAAAGCAGCCAAACTCTTTGTTGTTTTTCAGGATAAACAATGCTAATGTGATGAGATGATTTTATTTTTGACAAGAATCTGTAAATGATTTTTGGAAGTGGATTACCCACCCTCCTCTATGGTAAATGAATTTTTAATCCTTCCATCACAGCTGGTTATCAATGGGTACTTTAGCTTCACTAGACTCTTAAAAGAGTTAATTCATGTTAATGGAATGCTTGCTTCCTACCTCAGAGGATATGCCCTTTCAGTAAGTTCAAAATAATAAGGTCAATTCAACTGCTTCAGTATCATCATCTGATTTATCAGTTAATATGTTTTTAACTCTATAGTTATTGCTTTTATGCTTATAGAAATTGAAAGGATAAAATACCATAAAAATAGATTAGTGAATAACTGTTTCAATCATCACTCACATTAAATTTAAGTAAGATTTTTAAGTTTTTAATTCAGAAATTAATAGCACATTTCATTTCATTTTGAATTGGTTTACATGGGGGGAGGCTGAGGTTCAGTCATTTTATGATTTTTTGTGACCCTATTTTGTGATTTTCTTGCCTAAGATACTGAAGTGGCTTTCCATTTCCTTCTCCAGATTATAGTATGTGTCAGATACAATGCTAAGCACTTTACAATTATTATTTCATTCAATCTTCGCAAGAACCCTGATAGACAGGTACTCTTATTATCCTCATTTTACAGTTTAAAAACATCTGAGTCAGGCAGAAGTTAAGTTGACTTGCTAAGGGTCACACAACTAGTATATATCTGAAGCTGGATTTGAAGTTGACTCCAGATCCACCTCGCTAGCACTTGAGTTATTTAGCTGCCTCTGTTTTGCTTACTTGATTTTCTATTTTTAGCAAATTGTAGACAGTAATGATTTCTCTATCTGTAAACAATTCCCTCCTTTACTTTCCTCAAGTTTTACTACTGTTGTGTCTCAGTTTCCCTAAATTGTCCTGCCTCAGTTTCCCTAAACTGTCCTGCCTCTGTTTCCCTGAATTGTTCTGACTCAGTTTCCTTAATTTTTCCGCCTCAGTTTTCTTGAATTGTTGCCTCAATCCCCCTGGTGGCAACCTCCCCCTTCTCTGCTCATTAGAACTGAGATAATTAGAGCTGTGGAGATCTGACATTCCAAAAGATAGCCTATCTTTATTAGAAGTCCTATCTCAGATACCTAATTGGCATTGTATATATCTCTAAGTTTCAGACTTCCTGGATCTAGTTGGACACCTCCTAAGTCCTCCAAATTTGTTAGAATTTATGGTCCTACCCCCAACCTGTCAGAACCAGATTAATGGTCCCTGCCTGGAGATTCCCGCTCACCAGAGTTTGGACTCTCCCCCCCCCACCCACCTTTGTCTACCTGAGCTTAGAGTCATATATATGTCATTGAGAACTCACATTCACTGCTAGATGCTTTAGACATCAGCCCTGGCAGTAACATGCCCCCAACACAATCTCTCCCTCTCAGAAATCCAAATAAATTATTAAAAACTCTATAATCTCTATCTTGCCTCAGTTTCTTCAGCATTACACTACTAAACTAGACAATTAATATTTTAGAATCACCTTAGTGGACCACAGTGCTCCCTTCATATGTTTAACCACTAAGTATGACAAAGTGGATTTATGGCGAAAATCCCTCTGGATTCATGGATTATTAAAGCTGAAAGGATCACAGGATGATATAGAGTTTGAAAGAACCTTAGAAGCCATCTAGTCCAATCTACTCATTTTACAAATGAATATTGGGACCCAAAATTGTTAAGAAAGTTGGCCCTGTATCATTCAAAAGTCTTTTGATACTAAACCTAGATCTCTTTCAACTCTTCCATGCTGTCTCCATTCCATCTCTTTAATTTTTAGAGGAAGAAATTGAGGAATGTATGTATGCATGTGTATGTAACAACTGCATTTGCCTATATGTGTGCATTTATTTCTTCACTATAGAAGAAAACTACAGGCTTAAAGATAATAACTAAGATGTCACCCTAGTAAAGAAACTCTACTATAGAAACTGAATGTGGATTAAAGCATAGTATTTTTTATTTGTTTGTTTTTGTTTGTTTTATTTTTTGTGTTTTCCCCCTTGTGATCTGATTTTTCTTTGTGCAGCATGACAAATATAGAAATTTGTTTAGAAGAATTGCACATATAATGTTTGTAGAAGCCCCTTTTATAGTGGCAAGGAACAGGAAACTTAGCGGATGCCCATCAGTTGAAGAATGGCTTATAAGTTATAGTATATGAATATTATGGAATATTCTTATTTTGTAAGAAATAATCAGCAGGATGATTTCAGAAAGACCTGGAGAAACTTTTTTTAAATTTTTTCAAAACGTGAATATAGGATGATTTTAGAAAAGCCTGGAGAAGTTTATATGAATTGATGCTAAGTGAAGTGAAGAGAACCAGAACACTGTACACAGCAACAGCAAGATTATATGATGATCAATTCTGATGAATGTGGCCCTTTTCAACAGTGAGATAATTCAGGGCAATTCCAATGATCTTGTGATGAAGAAAGTGATCTGCATCCAGAGAGAGAGATCTTTTTGATACAATTTTTCTTGTGCAGCATAATAATTGTGCAAATATGTATAGAAGAACTGCACATGTTGAACATACATTAAATTACTTAAGGCAGTAGGGGGAAGGGAGAGGGAAAATTTTTGTAACAGAAGGTTTTGCAAGGATAAATATGGAAAACTATCTATACATATGTTTTGAAAATAAAAGGCTTAAAAAAGAAGAATTGCCTATTTTTTAATTTCTTTTTTTATTAAAGCTTTTTATTTACAAAAAAATATGCATGGGTAATTTTTCAACATTGACCCTTGAAAAACCTTCTGTTCCAAATTTTTCCCTCCTTCCCACCATCCCCTCCTCTAGATGGCAGGTAGTCCAAAATATGTTAAATATGTTAAAATATATGTTAAATTTAATATATGTGTACATATTTATACAGTTATCTTGCTGCACAAAAAAAAATCAAATCAAGAAGGAAAAAAAAACCTGAGAAAGAAAACAAAATGCAAACAACAACAGAAAGAGTGAAAATGCTATGTCGTGGTCCATACTCAGTTCCCACAGTCCTCTCTCTGGGTATAGATGGCTCTCTTCATCACTGAACAATTGGGACTGATTTGAATCAATTCGTTGTTGAAGAGAGCCACATCTACTAGAATTTATCATTTCATAGTCTTGTTTTGCTGTGGATAATGATCTCTTGGTTCTGCTAATTTCGCATAATATTAGTTCATATAAGTCTCTATAGGCCTCTCTGAAATCATCCTGTTGGTTGTTTCTTACAGAGCAATAATATTCCATAATATTCATATACCACAATTTATTCAGCCATTCTTAAATTGATGGACATTCATTCAATTCCCAGTTTCTTGCCACTACAAAAAGGGCTACCTCAAACATTTTTGTACATGTGGATCCCTTTCCCCCTTTAAGATCTCCCTGGGACATAAGCCCAGCAGAAACACTGTTGGGTCAAAGAGTATGAACAGTATGATATCTTTTTGAGCATAGTTCCAAATTGCTCTCCAGAATGGTTGGATCCACTCACAGTTCTATCAACAGTGTATCAGGATCCCAATTTTCCCACATGCCCTCCAACATTCATCATTATCTTTTCCTGTCATCTTAGCCAATCTGAGAGGTGTGTAATGGTATCTCAGAGTAGTCTTCATTTGCATTTCTCTGCTCAGTAGTGATTTGGAGCATCTTTTCATATGACTAGAAATAGTTTCAATTTCTTCATCTGAAAATTGTCTGTTCATATCCTTTGATCATTTATCAATTGGAGAATAGCTTGAACTATCATAAATTTGAGTCAATTTTTTATATATTTTAGAAATGAGGTCTTTATCAGAGCTTTTGAATGTCAAAATGTTTTCCCAATTTATTGTTTCCTTTCTAATCTTGTCTGCATTAGTTTTGTTTGTACAAAACCTTTTTAACTCAATATAATAAAAATTATCTATTTTGTGGTCAATAATGATCTCTAATTCTTCTTTGATCAAAAATTCCTTCCTTTTCCACAGGTCTGAGAGGTAAACTATCCTATGTTCTTCTAATTTTTTGCATAATACCATTCTTTATGTCTATATCATGAACTCATTTTGATCTTATACGGTGTTATATGTGGGTCAATACCTACTTTCTTCCATACTAGTTTCCAATTTTCCCAGCAGTTTTTGTCAAATAGTGAGTTCTTATTCCAAAAGATGGGGTCTTTAGATTTGTCAAACACAAGATTGTGATAATTATTGACCACTTTGTCCTGTGAATTTAACCTATGCCACTGTTTTTTAGCCAGTCTGTTTCTTAGTCAGTACCAAATGGTTTTGATGACTGCTGCTAGGCCACCTTCATTTGCATTTTTTTTTCATTAACTCCCTTGAAATTATTGACCTTTTGTTCTTCCAGATGGATTTTGTTGTTGTTTTTCTAAGTCAGTTAAATAATTTCTTGGGAGTTTGTTTGGTATAGCACTAAATAAATAGATAATAATTAGTATTATTATCTTTATTATATTTGCTCAACCTAACCAAGAGCACTTGATATTTTTCCAATTGCTCAGATTGACTTTATTTGTGTGAAAAATGTTGGCAGAGAGAATCCCAAATATTTTATATTATCAACAATTATTTTAAATGGAATTTCTCTTTGGATGTCTTGCTGTTGGATTTTATTAATGATGTATAAAAATACTGATGATTTATGTGTATTTATTTTGTATCCTGCAACTTTGCTAAAGTTGTAGATTATTTCTAATAGATTTGTAGTTGATTCTCTAGGATTCTCTAAGTATACCATGATATAATTTGCAAAGAGTGACAATTTGCTTTCCTCATTAGCTATTCTAATTCCTTTAATCTCTTTTTCTTTTGTTATTGCCAAAGCTAGCATTTCTAACACACTATTGAATAGTAATGGTGATAGTGGGCAATCTTGTTTTACCCCTAATCTTATTGGGAATAGTTCCATTTTATCCCCATTACATATGATGCTTGCTAATGGTTTTAAATAGATGCTACTGACTATTTTAAGGAAAAGTCCATTCATTCCCATACTCTCTGGTGTTTTTAATAGGAATAGGTGTTGGATTTTATCAAATGTTTTTTCTGCATCTATATAATCATATGATTCTGTTAATTTGATTATTGATATAGACAATTAAGCTAATAGTTTCCTGATATTGAATTAGCCATGCATTACTGGTATAAATCCAACTTGGGTATGATGTATTATCATGGGGATGATTTTCTATAATCTCTTTGCTTATATTTTATTTAAGATTTTTTCATCAATATTCATTAGGGAGATTGATCTATAATTTTCTTTCTCTGTTTTCATCCTACCTGGTTTAGGTATCAGTACCATGTCTGTGTCATAAAAGGAATTTGGTAGGAGTCCTTCATTTCTTATTTTTTCAAATAGGTTATATAGTATTGGAGTTAATTGTTCTTTAAATGTTTGGTAGAATTTACATGTAAATCCATCTGTCCTGGGAATTTTTCTTAGGGAGTTGATTAATAGCTTGTTCTATTGCTTTTTTTCTAAAATGGGACTATTTATGTAATTTACTTCCTCCTCTGTTAATTTGGGCAATGTATATTTTTTTTAGGTATTTCTCCATTTCATTTAGGTTATCAAATTTATTGGCATAAAGTTGGGCAAAGTAACTCCTAATTTGTTGGAAAGTTCGCTCTTTCATTTTTGAGCCTAACAATTTGATTTTCTTCTTGCCTTTTTCTAATCAAATTAACTAAAGATTTATCTATTTTGTTGATTTTTTCAAAAAAACAATTCTTAGTTTTTAGTTTCAATTTTATTAATCTCTCCTTTTATTTTTAGAATTTCAAATTTGGTATTTGATTGGGGGGCTTAATTTGTTCTTTTTCTAGCTTTTTTAGTTGCAAGCTCAATTCATTGATCTTCTTTTTATTTTATGCACATAAGCATCTAGAGATATAAAATTTCCCCTTATAACTGCTGCACAAATTTTGATATGTTGTCTCATTATTGTCATTCTCTTGGATGAAATTACTGATTATGTCTATGATTTGCTGTTTCACCCATTCATTCTATAGAATAATATTATTTAGTTTCCAATTACTTTTTGGTCCCCTGGCCTTCTCTTGAATGTAATTTTTATTGCATTGTAATCTGAAAAAAAATGCATTTACTAGTTCTGCCTTTCTACATTTGATTTTGAGGTTTTTATGCCCCAATATATGGTCAGTTTTTGTATAAGTTCCATGAACTGCCGACAAAAAAGTGTATTCCTTTCTGTCTCCATTCAATTTTGTCCAAAGAGCTAACATACTTAACTTTTCTAGTATTCTGTTTACCTCTTTAACTTCTCTCTTATTTATTTTATGGTTTGATTTACCTAGTTCTGAGAGAGCAAGGTTGAGATCTCCCCTATTATAGTTTTGTTATCTATTTCTTCTTATAACTCTCTTAACTTCTCCTTTAGGAATTTCCATGCTATACCACTTGATGCATATATGTTTAGTACTGATAATGCTTCATTATCTATGGTACCCTTTAGAAAGATATAGTTTCATTCCCTATCTCTTTTAATTAGATCATTTTTTTGTTTTTGTTTTTACTTGATCTGAGATCAGGATGGCTACTCCTGCTTTTTTTTACTTCACCTGAAGGATAATAGATTTCACTCTAGCCTTTTTCCTTTACTCTGTATGTATCACTCTGCTTTAAATGTGTTTCTTGTAAACAAAAATATTATAGGATTCTGGCTTTTAATCAAGTTTGCTATCCACTTCCGATTTACAGGAGAGTTCACCCCATTCACATTTATGGCTAAAACTACTAATTCTGTAGTTCCTGCTATCTTATTACCCCAAATTATACTTCTCTTTCCTTTTCTCATTTCCTTCCTTCCCAGTATTTTACTTATGAGCACTATTTGCTTCAAGCAACCCTCCCTCTTTAGAGTCCCTCCCCCTTCCATATACCTTTACTCTATTATTTCTGTTTTCCTTTCTATTTAACCTTTTTTGCCTTTCCCTTTTTGCCTTTCCCCTCCCACTTTTCTAAAATGTGAGAGAAGGTTCTCTGTGAAACCAAATATGTCTAATATTTTCCCTTTGAGTCAAATCTGATGAAGTAAGATTCACACAATATTCATCCCCCTTTCTTCTTTCCCTCAATTATAATAGGTTTTCTTTGTTTCTTTCTGAGATGTAATTTCCCTCATTTTACCTTTGCTTTCCCCCTTTTTTGGGACAATCCCCTTTCCACCTCTAGTTTCTTTTTTATATTATAAAAATAAAATCAAATTATACATGCACTTTCTGTGTATATCCATAACAGAAACACAGTTCTCAAGAGTTATTTTCTTTTTACCTTTTTATGCTTCTCTTGTGTTCTATATTTGAAGGTCAAATTTTCTGTTCAGCTCTGATCTTTTCATCAGAAATGAATTTAATTCATCTATTTCATTGAATGTCCATCTTCTTCCCTGAAAGAATATGCTCAGTTTAGTGGGGTAGTTTATTCTTGACTGTATTCCAAGTTCCTTTACCTTTTGGGAATATCAGATTTCATGCCCATCAATCCTTTAAGGTGGAAGTTGCTAGGTGCTGGGTAATCCTTATTGTGGCTCCTCAGTATTTGAATTGTTTTTATTTTGGCTACTTGTAATATTTTTTCCTTGGTTGATAGTTCTGAAATTTAGCCACAATATTCCTTGGGGTTTTCATTAATTCTGTTTCAGCAGATGTTCAGTGAATTCTTTCAGTGGCTATTTTACCTTCTGATTCTATGACATTGAGGCAGTTCTCCTTGATTTGATTTCCTGGAAAATAGGGTCTAGGCTCCTTTTTTTTTTTTTTTTTGGCTGAGGCAATCAGAGTTAAGTGACTTGCCTGGGGTCACAAAGCTGGGAAGTGTTAAGTGTCTGAGATCAGATTTGAACTCAGGTCCTCCTGACTTCAGGGTTGATACTCTATCCACTGTATCACCTAGCTGCCTCTAAGCTCTTTTTTTCATTATGGTTTTCCAGAAGTCCAATAATCCTTAGATTGTCTCTCCTAGATCTATTTTGCAGGTAAGTCGTTTTCCCAAGTAGGTATTTTATATTTTTTTATATTTCTTTCTTTTTTTTTTGTTTTGCTTGACTGATTCTTGATGTCTCATTGAGTCATTCATTTCCATTTGTTCTCTGATTTTTAGTGAATTGTTTTCTTCATTTGCTTTTTTTACTTCTTTTGGTATTTGTCCAATTGAATATTTAAATGAGTTGTTTTGGTCTATGGATTTTTTTCCATTTCACAAATTCTGTTTTCTAAAGAGTAATTTTTTTTTTTAATTCTGTTTTTCAGGGAGCTGTTTTCTTTTTCCATTTCACAATTTCTGTTTTTCTAGGAGTTGTTTTCTTTTTCCATTTTGTCAAATCATTTTTAAGGAGTCATATGCCTTTTCCATTTCAGTATTTTGTAGTGAATTTTCTTCAGATAATTTCTGTGTGGCCTTTTCCAAACTCTCTGGTAAAGTTCTAATCTACTTTGCCCATTTTTTTCTTCCAGCTCTCTTTTAAAATCTTTTATAGTTTCTTCTAGGAGAACTTTGTGTGATGGAGACTACTTTATATTATCTTTTGGGCTTCATCTGGAGACAATCTGTTTTTATTCTCCTCAAGGTTTGAAATCTGTTCTTTTCTTTCACCATAAAAACTATCTATGGTTAGAGTTATTTTTGCTTTTTTCATTCATTAAAAAAATATATATTGAGATCTGTTTTTAGGGCAAGGGAGGTTGTCCAAGCTTCCTCTACAAGCAACAGCAGCAAGGCTGACTCACTCCCAATCCTGGGTGGGCATGGCTAGGTCCCATGAGATTCTGGTGTTTTGGGGTTCTCTATTTACCTTTTGTGTTTGTGTTGAATGTTTTATTACTTCTCCACTGATCTCCTGGCTTGCAACCAGGACAGAGTAGCCAACACCACTGTAGGTTCCTCTCTGTAGATTTTGCCACCACTCAGAGCCTCCACCACCCCAGGTCTGCATTGCCTGAGTTAGGTGTCTGTGCTCAACCTGCTAGCGATTGGCCTATCTCCCTCTGAGCCCGATTGAAACAGACCTTTTCCAGCAATCTTTGAAATTGTCTTCTGCTGTTAATTTGTTATACTCCTGATATTCATGGATTCTGCCAGTCCAGAGCTAATTCAGAGGATGGATTTGGTAATTAGTGTGAGGATAGTAGGAGAAAGTGAGAAAAAAAAATCAGTCCTCTCTACCATCTTGACTCCACCCCTAACATCTAGCACATGTTTAACCTATATCAGATTGCTTGTGGTTTAGTGGAGAGAGGAGATAAGGAAAGAAGGAGAAAAATTTGGAACACAAGGTTTTTTCAAAGGCAAATGTTGAAAACTAGCTTTACATGTGTTTGGGGAAAATACTATTTTTTTTTAAAAAGAAGTTCTAAACTAAAAGAACCTATTATATACTTAAGGACATATTTCTAGTTTGAGACATATATGATGACACTTGTAGAAGAATGTCATTTATCTAAAGTAATATGACATAATAGAAAGAAGGATGGATATGGAGTCTAAAGTAATATGACATAATAAAAAGAAGGCTGGACATGGATTCTAAAGTAATATGATATAATAGAAAGAAAGTTGGACATGGAGTCAGAAGACAGGTTCAAATCCAACTTCAGATGTTTGCGTGTGACTCTTGGCAAGTCATTTAAATTTTCCTCATCTCTGTTTTTTAGTAATTTTGTGTATGCATGTATGCCTGCATATGTGTGTATACATACTTATACATGTGTGTGCCTTATGTGTGAATACATGTGTATATACATGCACACATACAAGGAAATGGACACTGGGAGAATTTAAGTGACTTTCTGAGAGTCACACAGCTAGTAAGTGTTTGAAGCTGGATTTGAACACACATCTTTTGAAAACAAACCCATCTTTCTTTCCATGACACCATATTGCTCTAAACAAAATAGATCTCTTTCCAAATACTCTCAAAATATTTCTCAAACTAGCACCTGATTCATGAAGACATGGTAAATTCCTCCAATTTAGAACCCTTTAGTTAATATAACAAGGTGAACTTTTAGTGAGTTTTGATCTTTTAATCTATAGCTTAAATACCCTGAAGCTAACTTCATTATCTTTTGACAAGATATATTAGCTGGACTGAATGAAATTAATTACTTGCTCTAGTTCAGTTGCCACCTCATCTAGAACTAATCATACTTTAATTGTCAGATACTAATGACATTTACCAGAAAGACACAGAAATAAAGAGATCAAAGTTAGAGGGCTTCCAATAGTTCTCTCTCGAAAAAGCATTCGTGAAACGGTCAGTTGGCAAGCCCCAATCAAAAAGTATTCCCACTAATTTTTTCCCAAGATGAAGTGTCACCCTCTCAGCTGGTATTGGATGATGCTATAGAAAGAATTCAGTATTTTAACCCTTAATCTTAATCAGTTAAGATACTGAAGTTCAAATACTGAGATTTAAAGGATTGGTAATTGATAATAGCACTGGAGATCAGCTAGTCCAATCCCCTTCCTTCACAGAAGATGGAATTCAGATATGAAGAGTTTTAATGACCTGTTTAAGGTCACACAGGGAAGAGAACAAGATTTTGGTACAAATATAATACTGTCTATGATGATTGTGCAATCAAGTGCCAATAATGGCAAATCGGTTTCCCCACTATCCTCATGGAAAGAAAGAAAACAAACATTTATTAATTGCCTACTATGTGTCAGTCACTGTTGAAATAAATACCCTAAATACCACTGTTATCTCATGTGATTTTCATAACAACCCTAAGAAATGAGTGCTGTTATTGTCTTCAATTTACAATTCATGAAACTGTGGCAGAGAGAGATTTAGTGACTTGACTGCAATTATACAGCTAGCATATGTCTAAGACTTAATTTTAACATGTCCTTCTAACACCAGATCCTGCATTCTATCTGCTATCTTAGGCAGTCACCCAATTTTACTGTCTTGAAGTTAGCATTGACTGTTCCCTTTCTTTCAATTCTTAGATCCAGTCAGCTACCTTATTCATACTATAGTCATGACCATAACAGTCATTCTCTTTTCTTCATTCATTTAATTCTTCATACCTCTTATCTAGACTACTTCAGTAGCCAGAGAGTAAGGAGAGAAAGACAAAGAGAAAGAAGGGAGACCTAGACAGAAAAAGAGACAGAAACAGAAAAAGAACAAGAATTTGTCCAGCATTTATTACATGCCAAGCCCAAGTCATCCACATATGTAAGGTACCACTCTAATGATGGCATCAGTCCTCTTTGAGAAGAGAGGACTGACAAAGGCAACAGAAGGCTGACAACAACACTATCCCTGGCACTGTAATAAGTGCCTAGGATTGAAATACATGTGAGCAAAATAGACCTTTCCCTCAAGAAGTTTATATTTTGATATAGGAAGACAACATTTAGAAGGGTACTTCAAAGTAGGGAGGAAAAAAGGGAATGTTTTTCATGACTTCATTCTCTTCCCTTTCCAATCCATTCTCTGCAAAAGTACCAAAACTACAAATTACTACAGTACAGTTCTGAATTTATCAATTCCCTATTAAAAAAATCTTCATTTTGTTCCTGTCATTTCTAGGATACAAACTTCTCACCCTAGTATTTAAAACCCTTTACAATTTGGATCCCATCTCTCTTATTTCATATTTCATATTAATCTATTTCATATCAATACATTCTATATAACCCAATCAAATTAGATTGTTGACTGTTCCCTGTATACAATGTTTGATCAAATTCCTTCATATTTTTGCCTGTATGGCCCCCTCAGGATTAAATGGGCTCCTATCTCTCTGTACCATGGAGATTCTTTAGATTCCTTCAACATAGAACATAGGTGCTATTTCCTACACAAATCCTTGGACTCAGTGACTTCTAGGTCCCCTTCCAGATCTAAAGCTCCAATGCTGTGATCATTTATTTGCACCCACTCCTTTTTAAAGTTACTTTGCATACACTTTACAATTATTTACTTTGGTACATATTATATCACTTAGTAGGATGAGTATCTTGAGGGCAGAAACTCTTGTTTTTAATCTTTTTATCTTGACCAGCTATCATAGTGACTTAGACATAGTAGGTGTTTAATAAATGATTATTGAATTAAACATCTTTTCTCTGAACCTCAGTTTCATCAGCTGTAAGATGAAAAGGTTTGATTACATGATATTTGGTTTCACAATATATATTCAACTGTAATAATTCATGAAACTTGTTAGGTAAAGAACTGCTCTGAGATTTGATTTTTTCATCTGGAAAATGAGGACAATGATACTAATATGACCTCAAAAAATCACTCTAAGGAAAGTTTTGAAAGTCTCAAAATGCTCCATTTGAGATTCATTTTTTTCTGGGAGAGGAACAAAGGAATATAAGAAATACAGTAATTTAATTCATGAGAAGCATTTTTGCACCTGTTTTGAATTTATTTCGCACAATTTTGTTTGGAGATTTTTGAAGATCTTTTGGTAAGGTGAGGTTTGAATTCAAATTTTTCTTTATATTAAAAGAACTCACTTATTTTCTTGAACTTTTTGAAGAAACTGAATCTTGGTTTTGTTGTCCTTGGGCTTTACTGAAAGATAGATCACATTAGTAGCAAAAATTGTGATTTATCAGTCGTCCACTCTCTCTTCCCTATGTCTGTTTTTTATGTCCACAAACTCACCTCTATTCTGTTTATTTCTTCTTCCTTCCTGAATCTATGTCATAATTCTGCTAAAAATAAATAAATGAATGAATGAATGAATTTTTAAAAAAACAGAAAAATCATGATTTTCAGTTACTGCTTAATGCTTACCAAATAACCAGACATTAAGGCCTTCCTTAGTCTTCCAGTATTCTTCTTGTCCTGTCTTATTTCATATCATTCTCTATCACATACTTTATAATCCAGTCAAAATTTACTACTTTCTGACTTCCAAAATGCCATGAATTACCTTCCTGTCTTTGCTCAAATTAGTCTCTTACCTTAAAATATTCTTCCAATTCATCTTTGCCTGATAATTTTCTACCTATTTTTTTTTTGATTTGCATTTTTTTTTTCTTCTGAGGCAATTGGGGTTAAGTGACTTGTCTAGGGTCATACAGCTAGGAAGTGTTAAGTGTCTGAAACCAGATTTGACGTCAGGGCTGGTGCTCTATCCACTGCACCACCCAGCTGCCCCTATCCATTTTTTAAAGATAGCTAATTATATCATGGATAGAGCACTGTACTTGACTTTGGGAAGACCTGAATTCAAATCTTGCCTCTGATACTTAGTAAATGTATATTTCTGGCCAAGTAATTTCACAGCTTGCAGAATGAATCTCCTCTTTTTTGAAATGAGAATTAGTAATAACACTTGCTTCATTTAGTTGGTATGAGGATCAAATGAGATAATATCTGTGAGTACTACACAGATGTTAACTTTTATTATTAACATTATTATTCATCCCCAACAGAAATCCCACCACTTCCAAGAAGCATTACTGTCAATATTCTTTTCTTTCTCTTATCTTGCCTAGAACTTTAAGTACTTATCATGTAATATTGAGTACTATGGTAGTCAATGTCCATATCATATCTCCTCCTTAACTGGGACTTCCATGAGGACAGGGATTTTATTTCAACTACATACCACCATCATCACCCCACCACCAACACATATACACCCAGCACTCAGCACAGTGTTCTTTGCACAGTAGGCTGTTAAAGCTTGTCTGTTGAATTGAACTGGTCTCCGTATTCTTTACATAGGAAGCTTTTCATTCATATTTCAGAAAATGTTACTGATTAAATTGAATCACCTCTTTCCATTGCAAAGAAAGTCTCCTGCTCAGATCTGCATATTATTGAACAGAAAGCTTTGGCCAATCAGAATGTGTTTCCTGGGAATTAAGTTCTGGGCATGGTACCCTTTTAAAAAGAATATTTTGTTCAAGGATCTTACTTGAGTCTAGAGACAAAAGAAGACAATCTGATATTTTAATGAATTATAGTTATACTCACAATGGAAGATTAGAAAAGTAAACTAAATTTCAATTTAATTAAGTATTTGTGATTTGTCAAACACACCATGGAGGACTTCAAATATTAGGCTGGTGAGTTTGTATTTTATTTTATAACAGAAGAATAACAGGGTCAAATTAATACATTGAAATTAGTTTATCAGGTGTAGGGTGGTTGAATTGGAATGGGGAGAGACTTGAAGTAGATACTAGTTGGGAGGTGATTATAATTTTCCAACCTAGACATGATAAGGTCTTGAACTAAAGCAATAACTGAGTGAATGGAAAGGAGAAAACAAATTATATTCAACAGGTGAAAACAACAAAATGTTAACTGATTGGATGTTAGTGGAAAGGGAAATGGAGAGAATGGAATCAATGATGAGTTTTAGTCAGCATAATTCAGTTCAACCAACTAATGAAGTTAAAGTTAAAACTATATTCCAACATCAAAGCTGCAAAACTTTAAGTAAAAATCAATGACAAAGGAGAATAGAAAACAACATTAAGGATAATTGTATCAGTATCCAAATATGAGCATATCTGTGTGTGAATTTATGAAAGAGATAGGGAATATGGATTGAAAATAAATTTTCTTAGAAAATAGCCAGCCTGATTGGATTGACATATCATACTAAGAATTTAATTATATATCATGGTAAATTTTACACAAAGCACTTTCTTTATAACTAATTTGTGAGGTAGATCACATGATAGCAGCAACAATAAATCATAATGAAGTGAAGTGAACTGAACCAGAGAACATTGTATATAGCAATATTGTATGATGATCAACTGTGAAAAACTATTTTCAGCAGTACAATGCTCCAAGACAATTCCAAAGGATCATAATGAAAAATGCAAGTCATTTCCAAAGAAAGAATTGATGGCTTCTGAATGCAAATTGAAATATATTATTTTTCACTTTTTTGTGTGTGGATTTCATTTGTCTACATTTTCTTTCACAATATAACTATACAGAAATATATTTTCCAGTAATGCACATGTATAATCTATATCAAATTGCTTACCATTTCCAGAAAGGGGGGAGAGAATTTGGAATTTAAAATTAAAAAAAAAAGTTTAAAATTTATTTTTATTTATCACTGGGAAAAATAAAGTATTCAAAACTAAAAAAAAATCATGATGAAGATGATAATCACTAACATTTATATGGTGTTTTAGGTTTGCGATTATGTGTTATCTCACTTGATCTCTACAACAACACTATGAAGTGGGTGCTTTCGGTCGCCTCATAAATTTCTGTTTTTCAAATGATAGTAATAAGAACCTGCATTTCTATGGAGTGTTGAGATTTGTGATTGGAATTGTATATAGATAATATGCAAATATAAAAATAAAGATAAATATAAATGTGTGTATATTTATATATAGGTATATGTATATAGCTACATATACATGTGTATACACATGTATGCATATACATATAATATACATACACGAGTGTGTATAGACACACATAGATAATTTGATCCTCAAAGCAATTGTGAGGCAGACATTATTATTATTATTTTCATTTCACAATTGAATAAATTAAGAGCCAGAATAGTGAAATGGCTAATAATGATGTGTAAAATGACCCTAAACCAATTAAGTATTAGAGGTTTCAAGACTTTAAGTCCAATGAGGTTTTTAACATGCCACAAATTTTCAATAAGCATTACAACATTTTTTCACCTTGGATAGCACCCAGTGAATTACACCCATAAAAGGGGCCTGTGCTAAAAGCTATGGAACTATTCTCCATGGATAAATGTGCCAGTACCTAGACTCAACCCCATCTGAAAGCTTCATTTCTCTGGTGGTTTATTATAGGATAATCTTCCTCAGAGTAGAGATGACAACACATTTCTAAGGCTTTTCTTCTTTCAACTAAAGCTTTGAGCCTAATGTCCATGCTGCCTTTAAAGTTTTTTTTCTAATTAACTCCTATATGAGTTGGCATGTTTTTCAAGAAAGAACTTAATATGTCTTTATGTTTGTTATAATTTTAAAAAGAGCCACATATAATAATGTCTTGTTCAACAGATATGATATTTTATTATCAATCTACACCTACCAGAATGTGAGATTTCAAAGAGATTGACAAGGCCAGCTAGTCCACCCTGTTCTTACCTAACAAGTAATCATCCAGTGTTTGCTTGAAGACCTCTAATGAGTGAGGGAACATATTCCTTCCCAAGCTAATGCATGCTATTTTAATATCTTTTTTAATTATTACGATATTTTCTATGCATATTTTCTATATATCACATCTGAATTTGTCTTCTTGCAAATTCTGCTCTTTGATTCTAGTTCTGTCTGGTGAGCCATTCAGAATAAATATTATCCCTTTTTCTATGTGACAACCCACTATATGGTTGAAGACAGTTATCATACCCTGCCCCCAGGTCTTCTCTTAGACAGGCTAAAAACATGCTCTACTCAGTAGCCAGGCCTTGTATGTCAAACAGCATGAACTTGAATCTCTTTGCCATCTTGATTGTCCTTCTCTGGTCATTTTAGATTATCAATGCCCTTCCTAAATTATTGTGTCCAGGACTAAAACCAATTTTTCCTCTCTTGTCTGACTGGAGTAAAGTTCAAATGTCAGCTTCTTATTCTTAGAAGTTATAATTCTAATACCACCTAATAGCATATTGACCTTTTTCTCTGTTAAAAGAATTACAGAAGATCAAAGATAGAAGGAGTTCTAGAAGTTGTCTAGTTCAACTGATGAGTAAGAATCCTATATATATTTTCTGTTCCTATACTTGGTCATTAAGCTTCTATTCCAAGAATTGCAATGGGAAAGGATTTGCCAGTTCTTCTCATCTTAAAGAAAACTCAAATCCAAATTTTACTGACTCCTAAGGAGAAAAAGCTAAAGGGTTGTTGGGTTTTTTTTTTTAATAGAAAAACTGTTCTCAATAAGAGAGAAGCATGATTTGTGGATTGGCTGATGAATCTAGGAAAAAACCAAGGTCTCATCTTTAGCTCTGACATTGGCTATAGGGTCATGTTTGAGTCACTTAAACTCCTGAGATCTCTGAGGCAGGATCTTATCACTTCCTCCTCCCACTCTGGTTTATTGCAATAGCATTTTATTTAAGTTATCTAATTTCCATCCTTCCTCACTCCTATCCAACAGTTATCTAAGTTGATTTTCCTAAAAAATAGGTCTGAACATGTTACTCCCCTAACCAATAAATTCCAATGATTCCAAAATATGTCAAAGATCAAATATAAAATCCTTAACTTTGCTTTTCAAATTCTTTACAACTTGGAACCTTTCCATGTTTTCTGATTTCTTACAACACACACACACACACACACACACACACACACACACACTCCATATATTCTATGATCCAATGACATTAATCTGGTCCAATGAAACTAATCTTGATGTTCCTTTTTAGCCCCCTGAGACAACCACGGTTAACTGACTTGCCCAGGGACACATAACTAGGAAGTGTTAAGTATCTGAGACCAGATTTGAACTCAGGTCCTCCTGACTTCGAGCTGGTGCTCTATCCACTGTACCAGCCAGCTGTCCCTTGATGTTCTTTACAAACAATAATAGATTTCCCAAATTCGTGCCTTTTCACTGTTGGTCTTCCATGACTAAAATGCATTCCTTTTTCACCTCTACTTCCTAACTTCCTTAACTTCTTTCAAAATGGAGTTCAAATTTCACACTTTACTGGAGGATTTTCCTACTTTCTACTCATTCTCTTCCCATTCCACCCCAATTAGAATCTTTCCTCTAAGGTTACCTTCCTTTTTTCATGTTATCTCCTCTGTTAGAATTTGAGCTCAACAGTGTCTAATATATATCGAACTTTTAATTATTATTTGTCCTTTGCTCCCAAAGAGAACCATGACATCAGAGAGATGAATTGGATTAATTAATGATAACTGATTTAACTGATTGACTTAAGTCATAAGCAAGCTACACTCCTTTTTTAAGTCAAAGTCTTTATTAATCCCCTTATTCTATTTTAAAATTTGTTTCTACATGAAAAATGTCTAGAGGGCTATCTCTCCATCAAATCTGCCTATATAGAACTAGCAAAGCACTATGTATAAAGTGGTAATATAGTGAATAGAGTGTTGGATTTGGGGTTAGAAAGACCCATAATGAAATGCTACCTCTTACATTTACTGCCTCTGTGACTCAGGACAAGTTGTTCAATCTCATTATTACTAAATCAGTTTGCTAGTATGTATTTATTAAGTCTCACAGGTAGATTTTGATTTCCAGTCCTGGACACAGTAATTTAGAAAGGACATTGATGTGATGGTGAAAGGGGTTCCCACATTAGGAACTTCCTAAGCTGATACAATCACAGATTCTTCATGAATTTGTGTAATGATGATTAGTGACACATTTTGTGAAGATGTGGCTTATAGTAGCTCAGGATTTTGAATTAGAAGGGATGACAAAGAAAACCATCATTTCTGAATTTTGTGAATTGCTCTATTTATTTGTTCCCTAAGACCTTCAGTAACAGGATACTAACTTACTATCTTCCATATCATCCCATACTATTTTGGACATCAGTAATGATTAGGAATTTTTTTTTTCTTTTCTCTTGCTTAATTGTGGGATTTGTAAGTCTATAGGAATCCATACAGGAAGAAATGCACAACAGTTTTCTCCAGCTTGCTCCAGATTGCAAAAACTGTAGCCTAGAGAAAATATACTTTGCTCTGTTTATTAGATTAAATAATTTACTTATGAAGGAAAAGCAAGTGAGTAGTTTTCTCAAGCGCCATGGGAGTTTTTTAAAGAAGTCTCCTACATGGGGAAAAAACCAGTGCATTATTTCTATTACTATCCTAAAACATCATTAGCTGAACACCTGCTCAGTATAAAAGACTTTGTTCTTTGAGGAGGAGAAAGGAGGTTGAACTGGGTGATCTTTAAGCTTTCTTTCAGATCTAAGACTATATTAAATCTATGAAAAGGACATATTCCATTATGGCATTGCTATCTATACTTTTATCCATAACTTTCTTGAATTAAGTCAGATGAAAAAGAGGGAATACTTATCCTGGAGGGGAAAAAAAATAATAAAAATATAAGGAGGTAGTCAATAACAAAACCAACATGAAGGAGAACAAGTTGCAGAGAGGCAGAGATGGGGGGAAGGGGGTTTAAGGGTAGAGGAAGAGTCTCCTAATAGCTCCTAAAATCAGAATGTCTTGTCTCAATTCAACAAATATTTATTGGTCCCTATTATGACAATGACAACAATGAAAATGACAATAATAACAACTGATATATAATGTTTTAAAGTTTTCAAAGCAATCTATCTACATTATCATATTCCAGCCATATAATTACCCTGTAAGGTAGACACAATAGGTATTATTAACTATAACAGATGAGAAAGCTGAGACTCAGCAAGATTTAGTGACTTGTTCATATTCACTAAGATAGTAAGTGTCAGAATAGAATATGAACCTGGGTTTTCCTGGTTTTGAGTCCAACATTCTCCTACTATGCTTCAAAACTTGATTAGATGCTGAGACTATGTGGAGGAAAAAAAACTGTTATTGCCTTTGAGGAGCTTACATTATTCTGAGGAATGTGACATGTAAATCAATAGGTATAGATAATTTGAGGAGGAAAAAGTACTAACCACTAGAGAGAACACAAAAATATTTTATTGAGGAGGTCATACCTAAGCTGAACTTTGAAAGAAACCAAAAATTTCAAGAGAAAGTGAAAAAGGAATGCATTTTAAGCATAGGAGATAGCCTTGCAGAAGCAGAGATATTGCATAGCCTATGGAGAGGCAGAAATATCTCATGTTTGAGGAAAAGCTAAGAAGTTAGTTTGGATAAATTTAGAATACAAGGATGATAATAATGTAAAAATAAGTCTAGAAAGATAGGCAGGAGTAAGATTGTAAAGATATTTAAATCTCACACAATTTCACCAAAGAAAGAAGGTGGTGCCACTTCTGATTTTTTAAGTAAGTGAGTGATATGGTCATATCCTGGAGATGAGGGGAAGGGGATTCCTCAAATAGTCCAGCTAAAAGGCAATAAAGGTCTGAACTCAGGTGGTACCTGTTTATAGGTGTAGATAAGGGGACTGATTTAAGAGATTTGACAATAGAATTGATAATACTTAGCCACTGATTGAATATAGGGTAAAAGGGAGGCAAGATCCAATGGTAACCCTGAGATTGGCGACTTGAATAACTAGAAGGATGATGGTTTCTTCAAAAGAAATAGGAAAGTTTAGATGAGGCACAGATTTAGGGGGAAATACAATTAATTAGTTCCATTTTCAACATATTGAGGTTCGGGTGGTGATGAAACATTAAGTTCAAGATGTCCGTCAAATATTTTATGAAATAGGAATTGAGAAATAAATGGTTTGTTTACATAGATTGGAAGTTATCTGCATATTTGAGATAATTAAATCCATAAAAGCTAATGAGATCATCGAGAGAGAGAGAATTTAGACAGAGAAGAAAGTCTGAAACAGAGTTTTAGGGGATAAACTAGGTGATGTAAAAAATAGGATGCTGGATCTGAAATCAAGGAGACCTGACTTCAATCGGACCTCATATACCTAAAAGTTTTATGACCCTGGGCAAGTCACTTCATGGATGTCTGCTTCAGTTTCTAAATTTGTAAAATGTGTATTATAATAAGTACATTAAGATAAAATAATAGCTTTAAATGGTTTGAAAACTTTAAAGGACCACGTAAATGACATTATTGTTGCTGTTGTTCTTAAGTCCAATTAATAATTCATTAAAGACATTCCTACAATCAATCATTGTAGGAAAAAACCAGGATAGAACACTGTCTTGGAAACCATAGATATAAAGAATGTGTGGGAGGATACTTGATAATGGGTGAAAGCTACAAAGTCATCACATAGAAAGTGGATTGAGAAACACCCTTTGGAGTTACCCTAAACATCTCCATCAATAAAAATCTTCCTAAAACCTAAAATCTAGAGAGATATATCCCTCCTTAGTACTGAGTTTTCAAAAGTAGGGATTGCCTTACTTTTCTATTTGAATCTCCACTGCTAAGGATATTTTAAATGTTTAATAAAAATTTTGTTATCCTTTCATCTGCCTGGAAAAGGGATTGTGATGGGCAAGTAGTCAGAGTGAGGTATAATCCAAATGCTTCATGGATATGAAACTTTTGCATAAGAATATAATTGAAGGCATAAAGCAACATTTCACACCATATGCTAATATCAAAATGAGTACATGATTTAGGCATAAACAAATTAGAGGTCCATGAAGAAAATTATGTATGCATAAGAGAAGACAGTGACAAAATAAAAGACAGAAAGGATCAAAAAGATGAAATAGATAATTTTAATTATATCAAATTGAAGATTTTGCACAAATAAAATCAAATATAGCCAAAATGAGAAGAAATATAAGAAATTGGTGAAGGATATTTATAGCAACATTATTTGACAAATGCTTTATTTCACAAACATGAAAAAAATTGAATCACATATATAAAAATGAGAGCCATCTCCTAATTGATAAGTGGTTAAAAGAAATAAAGTTTTCTTAAGTAAAAATCAAATTATCAAATGACATGAAAAATGTTCTAAATCACTAATAATTAGAGAAATGAAGATTAAAACAAATGTGAGCTACTACCTCACTAGATTGGCTAAGATGACAGAAAAAGAAAAGTGTCAAATGCTGAAAGGGATGTGGAAAAATAAGTATGAACCAGTCCCACCATTTGTGGCTAAGAATTGGAACTTTGCCCCAGGGACTAGAAAGCTACACATATCCTTTGACTTAGCAATACTATTATTAGATTTGTATCCCTGAGGTGATCAAAGAAAAAAGGAAATTATCTGCAGGTACAAAAATATTTATAGCAGCTCTTTTTACCATGGCAAAGAATTAAAAAGGGAGATAATTTCGATGAACTAAAAAACAGTTGAACAAACTATATGTATTAATGTAATGAAGTGTTATTATGATACAAGAAATAATGAAAGAGAAAAACTTCAGAAAAACTTGAGAAAATATATATGAACTAATGCAAAGTAAAGTAAGCAGAACTAGCACTACGTACAAAGAAAAATATTGTAATGATAATTAACTATGAAAGAACTAGAAATTTTATTCAATACAATTATCCATGAAAACCAAAGAATCCATGATGAAAAATACTATCACTTCCACATAAAAGACTAATGAACTCTCAGTATAAAATAAAGCATATTTTTATCTTTATTTTTCCTACCCTTTTTCACAACATGGTTAATGTATAAATATGTTTCACATGATTTCATATGCATAATGAGCATCATATTTCTTGCCTTCTCAATGGAGGGGAGATGAGGCATAGGCAGGAAAGAAGGAAACTTTAAACTGAAAATAAAAAAAATCCCCCCCCAAAGAATATAATTTAATACTAGTATGTAATAAAAATTGCAAATAGAAATTCCAAAAAAAATAATAAAAACATGGGGAAACTTGTATTAAAGGATTCATATTGAATTTATAATAAGAACTAGAAGAAAAATACACCTGATAATTGCAAAAAGTTGAAGAAAACAACACTAAAAGATTTCTACTTGTTGTAAAAGGAAAACTGAAACCTGAGTAATAATAACCAATCTCATTCTCAACTTTAGAGAGAGGCATTGAACTTCAGGGACAAATAGTGTATATTTTGATAGATACTAAGAATCCGTTGTTTTTATTCAATGTTTTTTTTCTTTGACAAAATAATGTCTAGAGGTAGAGAAAAAAGCAGAATGGGTATAATGGGGGAAATTCTGGTATATCCCAAAGTGATTGTAATATTATGAATGAACAAAAGATAAAAGCAAGGAGGGAAGGAGGGAGGAAGGGAAGGAAAGAACAAAGGAAGGCAGGAAAGAAGGAAGGAAGGAAAGGAGGGAAGAAGGGAGAGAGGGAGGGAAGAAGAAAGGGAAGGAAAGAGGGATAAAAAAAGAGAGGGTGCTGAGAAATTCCAAACTGAACCAACAGAGGGAGTTCTCATACCAACAAGTTCACAGGTCTATCAACCAAAATATTAAGTATCAATTATGCCCCACCTTCAAATAGATGGTGTGAGAATTCTTGAACATTGAATAATCTTCACTACTAAGCTAAAGTTCATGAACCTAAAACTATAGAGATGCTTCCCTTTTTCATTATATATTTTGCTGTCATATATTAACTAATTGAAATTAGTGGTTCTTTGCCATTCTGGGAACATGGCCCCAAGAATAAAGCCTATGTTGGCTTCATTTTTAAATAACAAAGATGAAGTTAACCAGAATAAAGAGGGATAAGAAGAGATTATTAATCTTTCCTGAGAAGATTGTATAGTAATATGAGGCAGAGAATCCATTAGGCAGGATTTCCAGACAGTTAAGAAGTTTAAGTGCCTCAGCTAAAAGTGATTACTTTGTTTATCTAAAATCTATGGAGCAACAGAACTGTATCCCTTTTAATTTCCAAATCATACTAAGTTTCTTTTTTAATTTGGTTACTTATATGAGCTTCATGTATAGTGATCTGATCCTGGTTCATATTCTATGAAATACAGAGAAATCAGCAATAATCATAAGATCATAAATCTCAAGCTCAAAGGGACCTCAGATGTTATCCAATGCAATCCATTTTATAAATGAAGAAAATGAGACTTGGAGGAATTAAGTGATTTTCCAAAGCCACAGGGGCGATAAGAATGAGAGTTAGAATTTGAACTCAAGTTATCTGATAGTGATCTCTAATACTTATCTTTATGCTGTACTAGTTTGTCTCCTGGTAACTAATCTTTTTTGTATTGGGCTAGGCTGATTCTTGATAAAGTCTGTTGATTGAGTCGTATTCAAAATATTACTTAGCTAAAAATTGTGTTCCCCTTGTGTGGTATGTGAGAACACAGATTACTCTCTTCACCAAGATGAGGAATTAAAGAAAGACTTTAGTGGAGATTATAACCATGATTTAATAATGAAGCCTCACACCATGATAACAATTTTCATAACTAGAACTCAGGTAATCAGATCACATAAAAATGCTCTAAATTGCTAATAATTCGATAAATGTGAATTAAAACAAGCCTGAGGTACTACTTCACATCCATCAGATTGTCTAAGATGTCAGAAAAAGAAAATGGCAAATGCTAAAGAGGATGTGGAAAAATAGATAATTATGTACTGTTGGAGCTATGAACTAGTCCTATCATTTCTGGACAACAATTGAAACTTTGTCCAAGGGGCTATAAAATTATATATACCTTTTGAATTAGAAGTACTGTTAGTACTTCTCCAAGGAGATCAAAGAAATAAAATGAAAAAATTCAAATGTACAAAAATATATATAGCAGGTCTTCCTACTTCTCAGGAATTAATAGTGTAAACACTCCTTAAGTGTATCTATTCCCTTCATTAGTTTATATAATTTTCTAAATCTTCGTTCACATTTGAACAATTAATCAGTTCAAGGATAAATCATTAATTTGAAAAATTATTAACCTTGTAATTAAGAACCCACACCACACACACACACACACATACACACCTCTTCACACATATATCAATCCTTCACTAGGGAAAAGTAGAAAGACGTAGTTCCTCATTGTATATTAACTGTCTTTCCAAATGATGGCCACTTTATATTAATCATAACAGATACCTGGAATGCACTCCCTCCTTATCTCATAGAGTTCTCTCTCTCTCTCTTTTTTAAGATGAAGCTTATATGCCATCATTGCACAACCTTGTTCCTCCCAATTACTAATGCCCTGTCTCCCTATTTTAAATTTAACTACATTGTCTATACAATAGATAAGGATTTTTTCCCCAGACATAGCATCTCATGAGTATCATCTATTAAGATCAAACATTTGAAATTAGAGGAACATAGGATAGTTTATCTCTCAGACTTGTGGAGGAGAAAGAAATTTGTGACTAAAGATGAACTAGAGACCATTACTGATCACAAAATAGAAAATTTTGATTATATCAAACGAAAAAGTCTTTGTACAAACAGAACAAATGCAAACAAGTTTAGTAGGGAAGCAACAAACTGGGAAAACATCTTTACAGTTAAAGGTTCTGATAAAGGCCTCATTTCCAAAATATATAGAGAACTGACTCAAATTTATAAGAAATCAAGCCATTCTCCAATTGATAAATGGTCAAAGGATATGAACAGACAATTTTCAGAGGATGAAATTGAAACTATTACCACTCATATGAAAGAGTGTTCCAAATCATTATTGATCAGAGAAATGCAAATTAAGACAACTCTGAGATACCACTACACACCTGTCAGATTGGCTAAGATGACAGGAAAAAATAATGATGAATGTTGGAGGGGATGCGGGAAAACTGGGACACTAATGCATTGTTGGTGGAGTTGTGAACGAATCCAACCATTCTGGAGAGCAATATGGAATTATGCCCAAAAAGTTATCAAATTGTGCATACCCTTTGATCCAGCAGTGTTTCTATTGGGCTTATACCCCAAATAAATACTAAAGAAGGGAAAGGGACCTGTATGTGCCAAAATGTTTGTAGCAGCCCTGTTTGTAGTGGCTAGAAACTGGAAAATGAATGGATGCCCATCAATTGGAGAATGGCTGGGTAAATTGTGGTATATGAATGTTATGGAATATTATTGCTCTGTAAGGAATGACCAGCAGGATGAATACAGAGAGGCTTGGAGAGACCTACATGGACTGATGCTAAGTGAGATGAGCAGAATCAGGAGATCATTATACACTTCGACAACGATATTGTATGAGGATGTATTCTGATGGAAGTGGATTTCTATGACAAAGAGACCTAACTGAGTTTCAATGGATAAATGATGGACAGAAACAGCTACACCCAAAGAAGGAACACTGGGAAACGAATGTGAACTATTTGCATTTTTGATTTTCTTCCCCAGTTATTTTTACCTTCTGAATCCAATTCTCCCTGTGCAACAGGAGAACTGTTCGGTTCTGCAAATATGTATTGTATCTAGGATATACTGCAACATATTTAACATATATAGGACTGCTTGCCATCTGGGGGGGGGGTGGAGGGAGGGAGGGGAAAAATCGAACCATAAGCGAGTGCAAGGGATAATGTTATAAAAAATTACCCTGGCATGGATTCTGTCAATACAAAGTTATTATTAAATAAAATAAAATTTAAATTAAAAAAAAAAAAAGATCAAACATTTGCAGTTTTCATTGGTATTGGTGAAGGTGAGAGAGTGGGAGGGGAGCAGTGTCCTTACTAATGAAATTATCAGTTTAAACTGATCCTCCCTAAGTCAATCTACCAAATATTGGGGCTAAAGATATGATCTCAAATGTCTTAATACCATTAAGTTGGAACATGTGTATCAAATTCAAATACTAATATCTTTGATAAGTATTTCAATGTATTAAGGAATTTTTCAAAGCTTATTGCAAATCTAAAGATACAGAAGCTTAACACTAAAAGGAAACTTCAGGCTTCTACATTTCATAGATGAGGAAATTAAAGTCCCAAAATAGGTAAGTGGCTTAACATCAGAATCAGAGACAGAAAAATGAATTAAAACTATGTCTTTAAAAAATCCACATGCAATTTCTAAGAATTACTAAGCTTCAGCAACATTTTTTAAATACATTATTAAGTGTCTATCGTGTACTAGGGATTTTGCTAGTAATGGCACCAGATAGAATGCCTAGTCTGGCTTCAAGGACACTCATCATGCTGAATTCAAATCCAGCCTCAGACACTCACTAGCTATAAAAGCTATATATATGACTGTGGACAAGTCACTTAACTGTTGCCTCAGTTTCCTCAATTAAAAAGTGAGCTGGTAAATAAAATGGTAATCCACTTCAATATCTCTGCCAAGAAAACCCCAAATAAAATCATGAAGAGTTGAACATGACTGAGACTGAAACAATAGAACAACAGGGATAGAAAAGTAAATAATGTAGTCCCTATATTCAAGGAGCTTGCATTCTATTGCAGAGATTTAACATTTCCATGTCAAAATTAAAATAAATTTTAGATAGATAGATAGATAGATATAGGGATATAGGTAGGTAAATATAGGTGTAAATAATGTGTATACAAAAAATTTTTAAAATAGATAAAAATAGACATACATATATAATGTAAAATAATTCAGAGTATACTAGCAATTGGATAGATAGACCTTGAAGAAAATAAAAGATTTTAAAAGGCAGCAGTGAGAACAGTATGCTTTAAAGGGAAAAGGGATAGAGTCCATGCAAAGGAATGGAAGAACGTTGTGGTATATTGGTACCTAAATTCTGCCACAGTGCATAGAGGACTAGATCTATAATCTAAAAGACTTGAGTTCAAATTTAGCCTCAAACACTTACTAATCATGTGACTCTAAACAAGTCATTTAACCCTTTTTGCCTCAATTTCTTATATGGATAAAATAGAGATGATGATAGCACCAACTCCCAGGATTATTGTGAGGATCAAAAAATAATAATTGTAGAATACCTGACACATAATAAACACCACTTAAATTATATACAATAATGAACAAATAAACCAGTTTAACAGGATGAATAATATAAGATAGCCTGGGAAATAAACTAGAGCCAGATCTGTGAAGGGTTTAATTACCAGTCCTAGAGACAAAGGGCCCTGGAGTTTATTGAACAGAAGAGTGATGCTACACTCCACAGAAAGCACAGGGTCAGATAGGCTTTAGGAGAAACATTTTGGTATCCATGCAAAGCACAAATAGAAAATTTTAAGAAAACAGTACCTTCTATATATTACTAGCAAAGCTCAACAGCAATAGATAAATTCCATTTCAAATAACTGTAAAACAAAAAAATATTTGGAAATCTATCTGCCAAAACAAACCCAGAAACAATATGAACACAATTACAAAACACTTTTCAAGCAAAGAAATTCAGATCTAAACAACTGGGATAATATCAATTGCTCATGAATAGACCAAGCTAATATACAAAATGGCAGTTTTACCTAAATTAACCTACTTATTCATGTCATACCTAATCAAACTACCAAGAAAATGCATAGCACTAAGTAAATTATAATAAAACTCATGTGGAAGAATAGTCAAGACTCACAAAGTCATTAATGGCTAGAGAGGGAATGTGAAGTAAGGTGACCTTTCTATACCAGATCTAAAACTGTATTACAAAGTGACAATCATCAAAACTATTCAGTACTGGCTAAGAAATAGAATGGTGGATCAATGGAACAAGTTACAGATTACATATACAAGACAAAGTAGTAAATGAGTAGTAATCTACTATTTGATAAACCCAAAGATTCCACCTCCTGGGAAAAGAACTCACTATTGCACAAAAACTACTGGGAAAACTGAAAAATAATATGTTAGAAACTGGGCATAAACCAGCAACTCAGACCCTATATAAAGGTAAAATTGAACTGGTAAATGATTTAAACATAAAGGGCAAATTAGGAGAGGAAGGATTCGTTTATCTGTAAGCTCTATGGAGAAGGTAAGAATTTATGACTAAATAAGAGGGAGATAACATTATGAAATGCAAAGTGAATCATTTTATTTACATTAAATTCAAAAGCACAAACAAAACTAAGAAATCAAGATTAGAAGAAAAGCAGAAAGCTGCAAAACAATTTTTAAAGCAAAAATTTCTGATAAAGAATTCAATTCTATAGGTAAGTGAACCAAATTTATAGAAATACAAGTCATTCAAATGATAAAAAAAAGTCATTCAAAGAATATGAAGGCAGTTTTCAGATAAAAATCAAAACTATATATAATAATATTTTTAAATGCTCTAAATCACTATTGAGAAGAGAAATGGAAATTAAAACAATTCTGAGGTACCACCTCACATTTCACACTACAAATCTCACACAGATTGGCTAATATGACAAAAAAGAAAAATAATAAATGTTGAATAATATGTGGAAAAGTTGGGAAATTAATGCATTGTTGGTGGAATTTTGAACTCATCCATTCATTCTGGAGAGCAATTTGGAACTATGCCCAAAGGGCAATCAAAAATGAACATGCATGCAAATGCACATGCATATGCAATCCAGCAATGCCACTACTAGGCCTATATCCCAAAGAGATCATTAAAAAGGAAAAAGAATGCACACACACAAAAAATATTCATAGCAACTCTTTTAGTGTTGGCAAAAGTTGGAAACTGAGGTGATGCCCATCAATTAAGGAAAGGTTGAATAAATTGTGATATATGAATGTAATGGAAAACTATTGGTCTATAAGAAATGATGTGCAGGTGGATTTTAGAAAAACCCCGAAAGATTTACCTGAACTGATGCTAACTGAAATATATTAGAACCAGAAAAACATTGTACACAGTAACAACAACATTATGTGATGACCAACTATGATAAACATAATTCTTCAGAGCAATATATTGATCCACAGAAATTACAAGAGACATGCTGGAAAATGTTATCCCCATCCAGAGAAAGAACTTAAGGACTTGGCATGCAGATCAAAGCATACTATTTTCACTTTCTTTCTGGGGTTTTTTGTAGCTTTATTTTTTCTTTTGTACTTTTTTTTCCACAACATGACTAATGTGAAAATGTGTTTAACATGATTCTATATATATATACATATATATAACCTATAGCAGGTTGCTTGCCATCTTGGGGGCAATGAAGGGAAAAAAGTTTGGAACTCAAATGTTATTTAAAAGTTTACTATTAAAAACTATCTTTATATTAAGTAATTAGAAAATATAAAATACTATTTACATGGAAAAATCAAGTGAATTCAGACTATTTTACCTCTATATCTAAATTAAATTATTCAGATTTCTCCTTGCTCTGAAACCATTGATTCTCTATATATTTTGCCCAGGATCTAAATTTTTTGACAATGATGGTGAATTCTTGAATAAACGATGACTGGGAAAAGTTCTGATTTCTCTGGGCTCAAAAATCTAATAAATAAAAGGATATAAGTTGACACTGTGGTCCTATATGCTTTTTTTGTGAAGACTGTAAAAAAAAAAAAAGAATCCCAGAAGAGTTGGCTAGAACATCTTAACTTCCGATTCATCTCTGTCACTTATTAGGATAATACCTTAAAGCAAATCATTTCTTGAAGGGGTGGGAGGTTGGTTTCTTCTTTGTACAATGAGATGACTGGACTAACTGATTTCTAGCTCTTCTAGATCTGATATTTTATATTATGAAATCTCCAGCATAAAAGTTCTTCAAAGTTCTGATTTATGTTTTATGTTCTATAATCTCTACCTACTCTATATTCTAAGACACTTTGCAGGAATAATATTCTCCTGTGTTCTCAGGTTTATTTCATTTCTGACTTTCTATGTTCTAAGATTCTTTCCAGTACATGTACTGTCTAAAGTCAATTTCAAAAACAGATATTCTATGGTCTAACATTCCTTAATACACTAACATTCTGGGATTTGAAGATCTATCCCTGCCCTTACAGTTTTGAGAAGTGGCTTGGCCCAGTGCATAAAAAGTTGACCTTGAGATCAAGAAAAACCAATGTTTAAGTCATAGTTCTGATACTTATTGACTATATAACATTGGACACGTCATTTAATATCTCAGTATTCTGGACATTTCCACAAGAATCTAAGTTCTAGAGAAATGGCTAACTTGCTTTGTAGAGGGAATTTCCTCACCTGGGAGTTTCATACATGATAATATTATTGGTCCAGTCCCTATCCTCATCTCCTTGAACTTTGAAGGTTTTCATCTGGATAGAAATACATATTGAGCATATATTAATATTAAATATCTATTGAATATTTTTGTAATTATATCAAGGCAAGTTAAAGTTTTTAGTGGTAAAAGTTGTGATCATAGATTATTTAATTTGTGTCTAAAATTATAAATTGCAAAAGAACTACTCTGATCTAAGTCAAAGAGATACCTACACATTGCTCCCTGATTATGTCCAATACCAAAATATAATACTTTCCCCAAGTCCAGGCAGAAAGTAATTTAGAGACATGATGGCTGAGGTAACTTCAATTGAGCCTTTGATTTTTTTCTGATGATGTCTTATGGAAGTCTCAAACAGCTGGTCAGGTGGGTGGCTGAGTAGGTGGATTGAGTCAGAGAGTAATAGAGGTAAGCTAATAGGGTTTGATGAAGGGTACAAAAATGCCTAAGAATATGTCTTCCAAACTATAATGAAATTCTATTTCTCATTTCTCCAAAAAATAGCATATGATACATTGAGTTCTGTAATTTGGTCTACTCTGAATAATTTTGAAACATAATAGCAGAAGCACTGCAATGGAGAGTCAGGAGATGAGATTCAGGTCCAGGCTAAGCTACTAACTAATGTGATTTTGGTCAAGTAACTTAATTTTAGGGGGTCTCAGTTTCCTAATTCATAAAATAAGATAGTTGGATTAAGTTGTTTTTCAGCTCTACCTATCCTTTCAGAACTTTTTTTTTTCTGTTTTCCTCTAATTACTTTTAAATGCTTCCTTGGAACTGGTTTTCTTCTTTTCTGTTTGAAGATGTTTCTAAGATGTTATCACCAAACACAACTCCCGCACTCCAAATTCCAAATGAATCCCTAAATTGTAGTCAAGGAAAAAATTCACACCTAGATATGAAATACATAAATACACAGAAAGAAACATCCTATATATATATATAATATATATACACACATATACATGCATACAAAATATTTTCCATTTTAAGTAGTCAATTTTTTTTTATTTTTTTCTCTCTTATTTGATCAAAAGCTTTCCTCAAAAACTTTCCTTTATTCGTAGTTTAAAAAAGTATGCAATCTACTTACCTAATTTGTTCACAAAACATGTTACATCTAAATTACATATCCATTTCAAGATAGTTATGTATATTGTGAGATGTTGGCTTAAGCCTAATTCATCCCAAATTATTTGCTAGTTGCCTCAACAGTTTTAGTTGAATAAAAAACTTTTTTATAATAAAGCTTTTAATTTTCAAAAAATATGCATAGATAATTTTCAATATTCACCCTTGCAAAACTTCTCCTTGACCTAGAAAGCAAGTAATCCAATATATGTTAAAAAAAAAAAAAAAAAACACAAGGCTTACTTGAATAAAATAGAGAAAGAGAAGATCAATGAATTGGGCCTGCAACTTAAAAGGCTAGAAAAAGACCAAATCAAAAAACCCCAATCAATTACTAAACTTGAAATTCTAAAATTAAAAGGAGAAATTAATAATATAGAAAGTAAAAAAAAAAAAAACTATTGAACTAATAAATAAAACTAAGAGTTGGTTTTATGAAAAAAACAATAAAATTGATAAACCTTTGGTAAATCTGATTAGAAAAAGGAGAGAGGGAAATCAAATTAGTAGTCTTAAAAATGAAAAGGGAGAACTTTCCACAGATGAAGAGGAAATTAAAGAAATAATAAGGGGTTACTTTGCCCAACTTTATGCCAACAAATTTGATAACCTAAGCAAAATGGATGATTACCTCCAAAAATATAGGCTTCCCAGATTATCAGAGGAGGAAGTAAAGTGCTTAAATAGTCCCATTTCAGAAAAAGAAATAGAACATGCTATTAATCAACTCCTTAAAAAAAATTCCCGGGACCAGATGGATTCACATGTGAATTCTACCAAACATTCAAAGAAAAATTAGCCCCAATGCTTTATAAACTATTTGAAAAAATAGGGAATGAAAGAGTCCTACCAAATTCCTTTTATGACACAGACATGGTATTGATACCTAAACCAGGTAGGTTGAAAACACAGAAAGAAAATTATAGGCCAATCTCCCTAATGAATATTGATGCTAAAATCTTAAATAAGATATTAGCAAAAAGACTACAGAAAATCATACCCAGGATAATACACCATGATCAAATAAGATTTATACCAGGAATGCAGGGCTGGTTCAATATTAGGAAAACTATCAGTATAATTGGCCATATTAATAATCAAATTAACAAAAAACATATGATCATTTCAATAGATGAAGAAAAATCATTTGATAAAAATCCAACATCCATTCCTATTAAAAATTCTTGAGAGTATAGGAATAAATGGACTTTTCCTTAAAATAATCAGTAGCATCTATTTAAAACCAGCAGTAAGCATCATATGTAATGGGGACAAACTACAACCATTCCCAATAAGATCAGGAGTGAAACAAGGTTGCCCACTATCACCGTTACTATTTAATATTGTATTAGAAATTCTAGCTTTGGCAATAAGAGTTGAGAAAGAGATTAAAGGAATAAGAATAGGCAATGAGGAAACCAAATTATCACTCTTTGCTGATGATATGATGGTATATTTAGACAACCCCAGAGACTCTACTAAAAAGTTATTAGAAACAATCCACACCTTCAGCAAAGTTGCAGGATACAAAATAAACCCACATAAGTCATCAGCATTCTTATATATCACTAACAAAACCCAACAGTTAGATTTACAAAAAGAAATTCCATTTAAAATAACTGCTGATTGTATAAAATATTTAGGAATCTATCTGCCAAGGGAAAATCAGAAACTTTATGAGCAAAACTACAAAACACTTTCCACATAAATTAAGTCTTATCTAACCAACTGGAAAAATATTAAATGCTCGTGGATTGGGCAAGCAAATATAATAAAGATGACAATATTACCTAAACTAATCTATTTATTTAGTGCTATACCAATCAGATTCCCAAAAAACTACTTTGATGAATTAGAAAAAATAACAACAAAGTTCATATGGAAAAACAAAAGGTCAAGAATTTCAAGGGAATTCATGAAAAAAAAAATCAAATGAAGGTGGCCTAGCTGTACCAGATCTAAAATTATATTATAAAGCCGCAGTTACTAAAACCATCTGGTATTGGCTAAGAAACAGACTAGTTGATCAATGGAATATGTTAGGTTCAAAGGACAAAACAGCCAATAACTTTAATAATATAGTGTTTGACAAACCCAAAGACCCCAGTTTTGGGGATAAGAATACATTATTTGACAAAAATTGCTGGGAAAATTGGAAATTAGTATGGCAGAAACTAGGCATTGACTCACACTTAACACTGTACACCAAGATAAGATCAAAATGGGTTCATGACCTAGGCATAAAGAATGAGATTATAAATAAATTGGAAGAGCATAGGATAGTTTACCTCTCAGATCTGTGGAAGAGGGAGGAATTTATAACCAAAGAAGAACTAGAGATCACTATTGACCACAAAATAGAAAATTTTGATTATATCAAATTGAAAAGTTTTTGTACAAACAAAACAAATGCAGACAAGATTAGAAGGGAAACAATAAACTGGGAAAACATTTTTATAGTCAAAGGTTCTGATAAAGGCCTCATTTCCAAAATATATAGAGAATTGACTCTAATTTATAAGAAATCAATCCATTCTCCAATTGATAAATGGTCAAAGGATATGAACAGACAATTCTCAAATGAAGAAATTGAAACTATTTATAGATATATAAAAATATTCTCCAAATCATTATTAATCAAAGAAATGCAAATTAAGACAACTCTGAGATACCACTACACACCTGTCTGACTGGCTAGAATGACAGGGAAAGATAATGCGGAAAGTTGGAGGGGATGTAGGAAAACAGGGACACTGATACATTGTTTTTTTTGTTTGTTTGTTTGTTTGTTAGTTAGTTTTTAATAAGTTTTTATTGATAGAATGCATGCCAGGGTAATTTTTACAGCATTATCCCTTGCATTCACTTCTGTTCTGATTTTTCCCCTCCCTCCCTCCACCCCTTTCCCCAGATGGCAAGCAGTCCTTTACATGTTGAATGGGTTGCAGTATATCCTAGATACAATATATGTGTGCAGAACCGAACAGTTCTCTTGTTGCACAGGGAGAATTGGATTCAGAAGGTAAAAATAACCCGGGAAGAAAAACAAAAATGCAAGCAGTTTATATTCATTTCCCAGTGTTCTTTCTCTGGGTGTAGCTGCTTCTGTCCATCTTTGATCAATAAAAGCTCTCGTTATCGAAGAGATCCACTTCCATCAGAATACATCCTCAAACAGTATCGTTGTTGAGGTATATAATGATCTCCTGGTTCTGCTCATTTCACTCAGCATCAGTTCATGTAAGTCTTGCCAGTCCTCTCTGTATTCATCCTGCTGGTCATTCCTTACAGAACAATAATATTCCATAACATTCATATACCACAATTTACTCAACCATTCTCCAATTGATGGACATCCTTTCATTTTCCAGCTTCTAGCCACTACAAACAGGGCTTCCACAAACATTTTGGCACAAACTTTCTTTAGTATCTCTTTGGGGTATAAGCCCAGTAGAAACACTGCTGGATCAAAGGGTATGCACAGTTTGATAACTTTTTGAGCATAGTTCCAAATTGCTCTCCAGAGTGGCTGGATGACACTGATACATTGTTGGTGGAATTGTGAACACATCCAGCTATTCTGGAGAGCAATTTGGAATTATGCTCAAAAACTTATCAAACTGTGCATACCCTTTGATCCAGCAGTGTTTCTACTGGGTTTATACCCCAAAGAGATACTAAAGAAGGGAAAGGGACCTGTATGTGCCAAAATGTTTGTGGCAGCCCTGTTTGTAGTGGCTAGAAGCTGGAAAATTGAATGGCCCATCAATTGGAGAATGGTTGAGTAAATTGTGGTATATGAACGTTATGGAATATTATTGTTCTGTAAGGAATGACCAGCAGGATGAATACAGAGAGGACTGGCGAGACTTACATGAACTGATGTTAAGTGAAATGAACAGAACCAGGAGATCATCATGTACCTCAATAACAAAACTGTTTGAGGATGTATTTTGATGGAAGTGGATCTCTTCGATCAAGAGAGCTAATTCAGTGTCAATTGATCAAGGATCGACAGAAGCAGCTATACCCAAAGAAAGAACACCGGGAAATGAACATAAAATGCTTGTATTTTTGTTTTTCTTCCTGGGTTATTTATACTTTCTGAATTCAATTCTCCCTATGCAACAAGAAAACTGTTCAGTTCTGCACACATATGTTGTATCTAGGATATACTGTAACCTATTCAACATGTAAAGGACTGCTTGCCATTTGGGGGAGGGGGTAGAAGAAGGGAGGGGAAAAATCGAAACAGAAGTGAGTGCAAGGGATAATGCTGTAAAAAATTACCCTGGCATGGGTTCTGTCAATAAAAAGTTATTAAACACACACACACACACACACACACACACAAAGTAATTTCTCTATACATATTTCCACAATTATCATTCTAAACAAGAAAAATAAGGCCAAAAAGAAAAAAAAAATGAGAAAGAAAACAAAATGCAAGCAAATATCAACAAAAACAATGAAAATACTACGTTGTGATCCATACTCAGTCCCCACAGTTCTCTCTCAGGATGCAGGTGTCTCTCTTCATCACAAAACTATTAGAACTGGCCTGAATCATCTAATTATTGAAAAGAGTCATATTCATCAAAATTGATCATTGCACAGTCTTAAGCTATTGCTCTGTACAATGATCACTTGTTCATTAGTTCCTATAAGTCTCTCCAGGCCTCTCTGAAATCATTCTATTAATTGTTCCTTATAAACCAATAATATTCCATAACATTCATATACCATAACTTATTCAGCCATTCTCCAATTGATGGGCATCCACTCAGTTTCTAGTTTCTTGTCACTACAAAAAGGGCTGCCACAAAGATTTTTGCACATATTGTCTGTTTCTCTCCTTTATATTCTCTTTGTGATACTGGCCCAATAGAGATACTAATGGATCACTGGGTGTGCATAGTTTGATAGCTCTTTGGGCATAGTTCCAAATTAATCCGTCAGAATGGTTGGATCAGTGCACCACTCCACCAACAATGTATTAGTATTCCAGTTTTCCCACATCCCTTCCAACATTCAACATTATCTTTTCTTATCATCTTAGCCAATCTGAGAGGTGTGTAATAGCATCTCAAAATTGTCTTAATTTGTATTTCTCTTCTCAACAGTGATTTAAAGCACCCTTTTATATGACTAGAAATGGCTTCAAATTCTGCATCTGAAAATTGTTCATATCCTTTGACCATTTATCAGTTGGAGAATGGCTTGAATTCTTATAAATTTGAGTCAATTTTCTATGTATTTTATAAATGAGGCCCTTATCAGAATCTTTGAATATAATTTTTTTCCAATTTATTGCTTCCCTTCTGATTTTGTCTGCATTGATTTTGTTTGTACATTTTTTAACTTAATATAATCAAAACTTTGCATTTCATAATGTACTCATTTTTCTTTGGCCACAAATTCTTTTCTTCACCATCGATCTGAGAGATAGACTATCCTTTGTTCTTCTAATTTGCTTATAAAATTGTCTAAATCATGAATTCATTTCAACCTTATCTCGATATAGAGTTAGATATCAGTCAATGCCTCGTTTCTGCCATACTAATTTCCAATTTTCCCCCAAATTTTTGTCAAATAGTGAATTCTTACCCCAGAAACTAGGATTTGGGGGTTTATCAAACAGTAGATTACTATAGTTATTGACTATTGTGTCTTGTGAATCTAATCTATACCACTGATCAACTACTTTATTTCTTAGCCAGTAATAAATAGTTTTGATGATTGCCGCTTTTTAATAGAGTTTTAGGTTTGATATAGCTAGGTAACCTTTATTTGCATTTTTCATTAATTCCTTGAAATTCTTGACCTTTTATTCTTCCAGATGAACTTTGTTATTATTTTTCTACCTCTATAAAATAATTTCTTAGAAGTTTAATTGGTATGGCAGCTGACAAGCAGATTAATTTAGATAGAATTGGCTTTTTTATTATATTAGGTTGCCCTATCCATGGATACTTGATATTCTTCCAGTTGTTTAGATTTAACTTTATTTGTATGGAAAGTGTTTTCTAATTGTGTTCCTATAATTCCAGACTTTGTTTTGGCAGGAAGGCACCCAAATATTTTATATTAACTACAGTTATGTTAAATGGAATTTGTATCTCTTGCTGCTGGACTTTGGTAACAAAAATGCTAATAATTTAGATGGATTTATTTTGTATCCTGCAACTTTGATAAATTTGTGATATTTTCTAGTAGTTCTTTAATTGTAATAGAATTCTCTAAATATGCCATTGCATCATCTGCAAAGAATGATAACTTGGTTTCCTCATTACTTACTCTAATTTCTTTAGTTTCTTTTATCTTCTCTTCTTGCCAAAGATAACATCTCTAATGCAATATTGAATAGTAATAGTGATAGTAGTGAATGTTTTTTTACTCCTGATCTTAATTGGGAATGGTTTAAGTTTATCCCCATTACATAGGATGCTTGCTGATGGTTTTTAATAGATGCTACTGGTTATTTTAAGGAAAACTCCACTTATTTCTATCCTTTCTACTCGTTTTAATAGGAATGGGTGTTGGATTTTTTCAAATGCTTTTTCTTCATCTATTGATATAATTGTATGATTTTTGTTATTTTGGTTATTAATTTAGTCAAATTATGCCAATAATTTTCCTAATATTGAACCAAGACTACGTTCCTGGTATAAATCCTACTTGGTCAGGATGTATTATTCTGGGGACAACTTGCTGTAATCTCTGCTAATATTTTATCTAAGATTTTTGCATTTATTAGGGAAATTTGTGTATAATTCTCTTTCTCTGTTTTGAGCCTACCTAGTTTAGATATTACCATCATGTTTATGTCATAAAAAGAATTTGGTAGGATCCCTTCTTTCCCTATTTTCCTTAATAATTTGCATAGCATTGGAATTAATTATTCTTTAAATGTTTGTAGAATTAACATGCAAATCCATCTGGCCCTGGAGATTTTTTTCTTAGGGAGTTCATTAAAACTTGTTCAATTTCTTTTTCTAAAATGGGATTATTTAAGTAATTTATTTCCTTCTCTGTTAATCGGGGGAAACTATATTTTTGCAAATATTCATTCATTTCACTTAGATTATTACATTTACTGGCACACAGTTGGGCCAAATAGCTTCTAATTATTGCTCTAATTTCCTCTTCATTGGTGGGAAGTTCACCCTTTTTTTTTTTTCACTTTTTTGTGCTAACAATTTAATTTTTTTCTTTCCTTTTTCTAATCAAATTGGCTACAGGTTTATCTTGTTGGTTTTCTCATAAAACCAACTCTTAGTTTTGCTTATTAGTTTCATAGTTTTTTTTTTCTTTTTTTTTTTTTTACTTTCAATTTTATTAATCTCTCCTTTTATTTTCAGATTTTCAAATTTGGTATTTAATTGGAGTTTTTAATTTGTCCTTTTTCTAGGTTTTTAGGTGCATGCTCAATTCATTGATTTTCTCTTTCTCTATTTTATGCAAGTAAATATCTAGAGATATAAAACTTTCTCTAAGAACTGCTTTGGCTGCATCCCATAAATTTTGGGATGTTGTCTCATTATTGTCATTGGCTTGGATGAAATTATCTACTGTATCTATGACTTGTTTCAACTCATTCTTTCAGATCAGATTATTTAGTTTTCAAATAAATTTTGTTCTATTTTTCCCTGGCCCTTTAGTATATGTAATTTTTATTGCATCATGATCTGAAAAAATGCATTTACTATTTCTGCTTTTCTGCATTTGATTTTGAGGTTTTTGTGTGCTAATACATGGTCAATTTTTGTGTATGTTCCATATACTGCTGGGAAAAAAGCATATTCCTTTCTGTCTCCATTCAATTTTCTCCAAAGACTCCTAACTTTTCTAAAATTCTATTTACCTCTTTCTTTTTTATTTATTTTGTGGTTTGATTTATCTAGTTCTGAGAGCAAGGTTGAGATCCCCCACTAGTGTAGTTTTTCTGTCTAATTCTTCTTGCAGCTCTCTTAACTTCTCCTCTGAGAATTTGGATGTTATATCAGTTGGCACATATATGGTTAGTACTGATATTAGTTCATTATCTATGGGACCCTTTAGCAAGATTTAATTTCCTTCCTTATCTCTTTTAATTAGATCTATTTTTGCTTTTGCTTCATCTGAGATCAAGATCATTACCCCTGCTTTTTTTTTTTTTAAGTTTAGCTGAAGCATAATAGATTCTGCTCCAGCCTTTTACTTTTACTCTTTATATAAAACTCTGCTTGAAATTTGTTTCTTGTAAACAACATATTGTAAGATTCTAGCATTTAATCCAGTCTGCTATCCATTTCTATTTTATGGGAGAATTCATTCCATTCACATTCATAAAATTACTAACTCTGTATTTCCTATCATCTTATTTTCCCCAAGTTATACTTTTCTCTTTCCTTTCTCTTTCCCTCCACTCCCCCAGTATTTTGTTCCCTCAAACAACCCTACCCTTTTACAGACCCTATCTACACATTTATACATTTCTTCTTTCTTATACACTTCCTCTTCTATTTCTATTCTTCTTTCTATTAGTCTTCTCCTTTTCTTTCCCCTTTCCTTTCCTACTTTCCTATAGGGTGAGACAAGTTTCTCTGAGAAGCTAAATATTTCTGATATTATCTCTTTGAGCCATATCTGATGAGAGTAAGCTTCACACAATGCTCATTCCCCTTCTTTCTTTCCCTCAATAAGTCTTTTTTTTTTTGCCTTTTCATGAGATGTAATTTACCCCATTTTAACTCCATTTTCCTCTTCTTCCAATACAACCCTCTTTCTACCTCTAGATTCTTTTTTTTATATTATTACAATAAAATCAAATTATACCTATACCCTCTAGGGTCCATTTCTCAAGAGTTAAACATGTCATCTTCCCATATAGGGATATAAACTTTTTAATTTAAAAGAAACAGTTTTCATTCCTTTTTACTTTTTTATGCTTTTCTTGAAATCTCTATTTGAAGATAAAATTTTCTGTTTAGTTCTGGCCTTTTCATCAGAAACAAATGAAATTCATCTGTTTCACTGAATGTCTATCTTTTCCCCCGAAAGACAATACTTAATTTTGTTGGATAGTTGATTCTTGGCTGCAATCCAAGTTCTTTTCCCTTTCAGAATGTCAGATTCCATGCCCTTTAATCCTTTAAAGTGGAAGCTGCTAGGTCCTGGATAATCCTGATCGTGGTTCTTCAATGTATGATTTTTTTTTTCTTTCTTGTTGCTTGCAATATTTTTTCCTTGATCTGATAATTCTAAAATTTAGTTATGATATTCCTTGGAATTTTCATTTTGGCATCTCTTTCAGGAGGTGATAGGGTAAATTCTTTCAATAGCTATTTTATTCTCTGGTTCTTGGACATCAAGGCAGTTTTCCATGATGATTTCCTGAAAGATGATATTTAAGCTCTTTTTTACATTGTGATTTTCAGGAAGTCCAATAATGCTTAGATTTTCTTTCCTAACTCTATTTTCCAGGTTAATTGTTTTTCCAATGAGGTATTTTACTTTTTCTTTCTTTATTTTTTTTTGTTTTGACTGATTCTTGATGTCTTATTTAGTCATTCACTTCCATTTGTCCAATTCTAATTTTTGGTGAATTATTTTCTTCATTAATTTTTTATTTCCTTTTGCATTTAGCTAATTGAACTTTTAAATGAGTTGTTTTGTTCAGGATTTTTTTTCCATTTCACAAATTCTGTTTTTCAAAGAGTTGGCTTTTTTTTTAATCTATTTTGTAAGGAGTTATATCTTTTTTTTTCCATTTCTTCAAATCTATTTTATAAGGAGTTTTATGATTTTTTTTTCAATTCACTAAATCTATTTTCTAAGGAGTTTTCTTCAGACAATTTCTGTTTCCTTTCCAAACTCTCCTATAAAGTTCTAAGTTCCTTTCCCCATTTTTTTCTTCTTACTCTCTTTTAAGGTTCTTTTTGAATTCTTTTGAGAGAGCCTTTTGAGATGGGGATCAATTCAAATCATCCTTTGGGGTTTCATATTTGGAAATGATTTGCCTTTAATGTCTTCAGAGTTTGAGGTCCATTCTTCTTTGTCTCCATAAAAGCTATTTATGGTCAGTTCTTTTTGCTTTAATGCTTACTTTTTAAAAGATTGAGGTCTGTTCTTAAGGCAAAGGGGAGATTGTCCCAAGCTTCATCTATAGGCAACAGTGGTCTTTTGTTGCCCTGGACCAGTACTATTGACTTTCTTCCCATGCTGGGTGGGTGTGGACAAATCCCACATTATTCTAGAGTTCAGTGCTTCACTATTTCCCTTTTGTATTTGCATTGGATGTCAGACACCTAATGTGCTCATCCACTGGCTTCTGAACCAGGAAAGAATAGCCAATGCTAATGTATTTTGGCTAAGAGACTCTGGGTAGGTTCCCTGGCATGCAAATACCACATCATTCTGGGTCCCTGCACTATGCCTGTGCTTAGCTGCTTCCCCTCTCTACCCGATTCAAACAGAGCTTCTCTGAAGTTCTTCCAAAATATTTTCTGCTGGAAATTTGTTACACTCCAAATATTTGTGGATTCTGTTACTCAAAAACCAGTTCAGAGGCTTAAGCTCAGATAAAGACCTTTCTTCTACTCTTCACCATCTTGACTCTGCCCCCCAAATGAAAAACTCTTGAACTAACAATTGTTGTTTTGGGGTTTATTGAAGGCTATGATATCATGTATGACTGTTTCTGGATCTTGTGCAATTAATCTGTTTTAGTGATGGACTTTCTATGTTTAATTAGTAGTATTTTATAATTATGACCTTTTTTAATAGTTTCAGATCTACAATTAGACCATCTATCTTTTTATACTTATTTATTAATACCCTTGAGAGTCTTGATTGTTTGTCTTTCCAGATTATTATTTATTATTATTGTCAGTTCTATAAAGTAACCTTTTGGTAATTGATTGATATGATATTGAATTTGTAAATTAATTTATGTAATTCTTATTAGCATCTTTTAAACATGCTTTAATTAACATGTTTTATTATTTTTTATTATTGAATCATTCCAATTATGTCCAATTTTTCATGATCTTATTTGGGGTTTTCCTAGCAAAGATTCTGAAATGCTTTGCCATTTGCTCCTCTAGCTCATTTTATAGGTGAAGAAACTGAGGCAAATGAGGTTAAATGACATTTTGGGAGTCACATAGCTAGTATATGTCTGACACTAGATTTAAACTCAAGAAGCTATGTCTTCCTGACTTCAGACCAGGCACCCTATCCACTGTGCTACCTATCCGCCTATACATTAGTTTTTAATTTCTTTTTTTTATTTAATAATAACTTTATATTGACAGAATCCATGCCCAGATAATTTTTTTACAACATTATCGCTTGCACTCTCTTATATTCCGATTTTTCCCCTCCCTCCGTCCACCCCCTCCCCTAGATGACAAGCAGTCCTATATTTGTTACATATGTTGCAGTATATCCTAGATACAATATATGTTTGCAGAACTGAACAGTTCTCTTGTTGTACAGGGAAAATTGGATTCAGAAGGTAAAAATAACCCGGAAGAAAAACAAAAATGCAAAGAGTTCGCACTCATTTCCCAGTGTTCCTACTCTGGGTATAGCTGATTCTGTCCATCATTGATCAACTAGAACTGAGTGAGATCTTCTCTTTGTCGAAGAAATCCACTTCCATCAGAATATATCCTCATACAGTATCGTTGTGAAAGTGTATAATGATCTCTTGGTTCTGCTCATTTCACTCAGCATCAGTTCATGTAAATCTCTCCAAGCCTCTCTGTATTCATCCTGTTGGCCATTTCTTACAGAACAATAATATTCCATGACATTCATATACCACAATTTACCCAGCCATTCTCCAATTGATGGGCATCCATTCAATTTCCAGTTTCTAGCCACTACAAACAGGGCTGCCACAAACATTTTGGCACATACAGGACCCTTTCCCGTCTTTAGTATTTCTTTGGGATATAAGCCCAGAAGTAACACTGCTAGATCAAAGGGTATGCACAATTTGATAGCTTTTTGGGCATAATTCCAGATTGCTCTCCAGAATAGTTGGATTCGTTCACAACTCCACCAACAATGCATTAGTGTCCCAGTTTTCCCGCATCCCCTCCAACATTCATCATTATTTTTTCCTGTCATCTTAGCCAATGTGACAGGAGTGTAGTGGTATCTCAGAGTTATCTTAATTTGCATTTCTCTGATCAATAGTGATTTGGTACACTCTTTCATATGAGTGGTAATAGTTTCAATTTCATCATCTGAAAATTGTCTGTTCATATCCTTTGACCATTTATCAATTGGAGAATGACTTGATTTCTTATAAATTTGAGTCAGTTCTCTATATATTTTGGAAATGAGGCCTTTATCAGAACCATTAACGGTGAAGATATTTTCCCAGTTTGTTGCTTCCCTTCTAATCTTGTTTGCATTAGTTTTGTTTGTACAAAGACTTTTTAATTTGATATAATCAAAATTTTCTATTTTGTGATCAGTAATGGTCTCTAGTTCATCTTTGGTCACAAATTTCTTTCTCCTCCACAAGTCTGAGAGATAAACTATCCTATGTTCCTCTAATTTATTTATAATCTCGTTCTTTATGCCTAGATCATGGACCCATTTTGATCTTATCTTGGTATATGGTGTTAAGTGTGGGTCCATGCCTAAATTCTGCCATACTAATTTCCAGATATCCCAGCAGTTTTTATCAAATAATGAATTCTTATCCCAAAAGTTAGGATCTTTGGGTTTGTCAAACACTAGATTGCTATAGTTGACTATTCTGTCTTGTGAACCCAACCTTTTCCACTGATCAACTAATCTATTTCTTAGCCAATACCAACTGGTTTTGGTGACTGCTGTTTTATAATATAATTTTAGATCAGGTACAGCTAGGCCACCTTCATTTGATTTTTTTTCATTAATTGCCTTGAGATTCTTGACTTTTTATTGTTCCATATGAATTTTGTTGTTATTTCTTCTAGATCATTGAAATATTTTCTTGGGAGTCTGATTGGTATAGCACTAAATAAATAGATTAGTTTAGGGAGTATTGTCATCTTTATTATATTCATTCAGTCTATCCAAGAGCACTTAATATTTTTCAAATTATTTAAGTCTGACTTTATTTGTTTGGAAACTTTTTTGTAATTTTGCTCATATAATTCCTGACTTTCCTTTGGTAGATACATTCCCAAATATTTTATCAACAGTTATTTTGAATGGAATTTCTCTTTGTATCTCTTGCTGTTGGATTTTGTTGGTGACGTATAAAAATGCTGAGGATTTATGGGGATTTATTTTGTATCCTGCTACTTTGCTAAAATTATGAATTATTTCTAATAGCTTTTTAGTAGAATCTCTGGGGTTCTCGAGTGCTGGTTTGGTTTCCTCATTGCCTACTCTAATTCCTTTAATCTCTTTCTCGACTCTTATTGCAGAGGTTAGTGTTTCTAATACAATATTGAATAATAATGGTGATAGTGGGCAACCTTGCTTCACTCCAGATCTTACTGGGAAAGGTTCCAGTTTTTCCCCATTGCATATGATGCTTACTGAAGGTTTTAAGTATATGCTCCTGACTATTTTAAGAAAAAGTCCATTTAATCCTATGCTCTCAAGTGTTTTTATTAGGAATGGATGTTGAATTTTATCAAATGCTTTTTCTGCATCTATTGAGATGATCATATGGTTTTTGTTTGTTTGGTTATTGATATAGTCAATTATGCTAATAGTTTTCCTAATATTGAACCAGCCCTGCATTCCTGGTATAAATCCTACTTGGTCATAGTGTATTATCCTGGGGATGATTTTCTGTAATCTTTTTGCTAATATTTTATTTAAGATTTTAGCATCAATATTCATTAGTAAGATTGGTCTATAATTTTCTTTCTGCTTTCAACCTGCCTGGTTTAGGTATCAGTACCATGTCTGTGTCATAAAAGGACTTTGGTAGGACTCCTTCAATCCCTATTTTTTCAAATAGTTTATTTAGCATTGGAGTTAATTGTTCTTTAAATGTTTGGTAGAATTCACATGTAAATCCATCTGGTCCTGGGGATTTTTTCTTAGGGAGTTGGTTGATAGTTTGTTCTATTTCTTTTTTTTTTTTTAATAACTTTTTATTGATAGAACTCATGCCAGGGTAATTTTTTACAACATTATCCCTTGCATTCACTTCTGTTCTGATTTTTCCCCTCCCTCCCTCCACCCCTTCCCCCAGAAGGCAAGCAATCCTTTACATGTTGAATAGGTTACAGTATATCCTGAATACAATATACATGTGCAGAACCGAACAGTTTTCTTGTTGCACAGGGAGAATTGAATTCAGAAGGTATAAATAATCTGGGAAGAAACACAAAAATGCAAGCAGTTTATATTCATCTCCCAGTGTTCTTTCTTTGGGTGTAGCTGCTTCTGCCCATCTTTGATCAATTGAAACTCAATTATCTCTCTTTATCAAAGAGATCCACTTCCATCAGAATACATCCTCAAACAGTATCATTGTTGAGGTATATAATGATCTCCTGGTTCTGCTAATTTCACTTAGCATCAGTTCATGTAAGTCTCCCCAGTCCTCTCTGTAATCATCCTGCTTGTCATTCCTTACAGAACAATAATATTCCATAAACGTTCATATACCACAATTTACTCAACCATTCTCCAATTGATGGGCATCCATTCATTTTCCAGCTTCTAGCCACTACAAACAGGGCTGCCACAAACATTTTGGCACATACAGGTCCCTTTCCCTTCTTTAGTATCTCTTTGGGGTATAAGCCCAGTAGAGACACTGCTGGATCAAAGGGTATGCACAGTTTGATAACTTTTTGAGCATAGTTCCAAATTGCTCTCCAGAATGGCTGGATGTGTTCACAATTCCACCAAAAATGTATCAGTGTCCCTGTTTTCCCACATCCCCTCCAACATTCCATATTATCTTTCCTTGTCATTCTAGCCAATCTGACAGGTGTGTAGTGGTATCTCAGAGTTGTCTTAATTTGCATTTCTCTGATTAATAATGATTTGGAGCATATTTTCATATGTCTATAAATAGTTTCAATTTCTTCATTTGAGAATTGTCTGTTCATATCCTTTAACCATTTATCAATTGGAGAATGGTTTGATTTCTTATAAATTAAAGTCAATTCTCTATATATTTTGGAAATGAGGCCTTTATCAGAACCTTTGATTGTAAAAATGTTTTCCCAGTTTATTGTTTCCCTTCTAATCTTGTCTGCATTTGTTCTGTTTCTACAAAAACTTTTCAATTTGATATAATCAAAATTTTCTATTTTGTGGTCAGTAGTGATCTCTAGTTCTTCTTTGGTCATAAATTCCTCCCTCTTCCACAGGTCTGAGAGGTAAACTATCCTATGCTCTTCCAATTTATTTATAATCTCATTCGTTATGCCTAGGTCATGAGCCCATTGTGACCTTATCTTGGTGTACAGTGTTAAGTGTGAGTCAATGCCTAGTGTTTGTTCTATTTCTTTTTCTGAGATGGGACTGTTTAGGATATTTACTTCTTCCTCTATTAGTTTGGGCAAGCTATATTTTTGGAGGTATTCTTCTGTTTCATTTAAGTTGTAGAATTTATTGGCATAAATTTGGGTAAAATAACTCCTAATTATTGCTCTAATTTCCTCTTCATTAGTGGCGAGTTCTCCCTTTTCATTTTTAAGACTAACAATTTGATTTTCCTCTTTCCTTTTTTTAATCAGATTTACTAAGGGTTTGTCTATTTTGTTGGTTTTTTTCATAGAACCCACTCTTAGTTTTATTAATTAATTTAATCTTTTTTTTTACTTTCAATTTTATTGATCTCTCCTTTTATTTTTAGAATTTCAAGTTTAGTGTTTGACTGGGGGTTTTTAATTTGTTCCTTTTCTAGCATTTTTAGTTGCAATCCCAATTCATTGACCTTCTCTTTCTCTATTTTATACAAATAGGCCTCTAGGGATATGAAATTTCCCCTTATTACCACTTTGGCTGCATCCCATACATTTTGGTATGATGTCTCATTATTATCATTTTTTGGGGTGAAATTATTAATTATGTCTGTGATTTGCTGTTTCACTCAATCATTCTTTAGTATGAGATTATTTAGTTTCCAATTATTTTTTGGTCTACTTTCCCCTGGCTTTTTGTTGAATGTAATTTTCATTGCATCGTGGTCTGAAAATGATGCATTTACTATTTCTGCCTTACTGCATTTGAGTTGAAGGTTTTTATGTCCTAATATATGGTCAATTTTTGTATAGGTTCCATGAACTGCTGAAAAGAAAGTGTACTCCTTTCTGTCTTATTTATTTTGTGGTTTGATTTATCTAATTCTGAGAGTGCAAGGTTGAGATCTCCCACTATTATAGTTTTGCTGTCTATTTCTTCTTGCAGCTCTCTTAATTTCTCTTTTAAGAATTTAGATGCTACACCACTTGGTGCATATATGTTTAATATTGATATTGCTTCATTATCCGTGCTACCCTTTAGCAAAATATAGTGCCCTTCCTTATCTCTTTTAATTAGATCAATTTTTGCTTTAACTTGATCTGAGATTAGGATGGCTACCCCTGCTTTTTTGACTTCACCTGAAGCATAGTAGATTTTGCTCCAACCTTTTACCTTTAACCTGCATGTATCTCCCTGCTTCAGGTGTGTTTCCTGTAAACAACATATTGTAGGAGTCTGGCTTTTAATCCATTCTGCTAACCACTTCTTCTTTGTGGGGGAGTTTACCCCGTTCACATTTATGGTTAAAATGACCAATTCTGTATTACTTGCCATCTTGTTAACCCCTGTTTATGCTTTTCTCCCTTCTTTCCCCCTTACCCCCCTTCCCAGTATTAAGCTTGTGAGCACCACTTGCTTCTCACAGCCTTCCCTTTTTAGTATCCCTCCCCCTGCTTTAGAGTCCCTCCCCTTATCTTACCCCTTTCCCTCCCAGTTTCTGTATTCCCTTCCACTTAGCTTATTCCTTCCCTTTTCACTTTTCCCTTCTCACTTTTCAATGAGGTGGGAGAAGTTTCACCATAAGTTGAATATGTCTAAAATTTTTCTCTTAAAGCCAATTCTGAAGGCAGTAAGATATCCACTATATTCATCCCCCTCCATTCTTTCTCTCAGATATAATAGATTTCCTTTGCCTCTTCATGAGATGTAGTACTCCCACTTTATCCTTTTTCTGGTACAATGTCCTTTCCACATCTAGTTTCTAGAACAAGGTATACATGGATTCTTAATACATCTTTATAGCAGAAATATAGTTCCCAAGATTAATCTTTACCTTTTTAGATTTCTCTTGAGTTCTATATTTGTAGATCAAACTTTTTGTTAAGTTCCCAAGATTAATCTTTACCTTTTTAGATTTCTCTTGAGTTCTATATTTGTAGATCAAACTTTTTGTTAAGTTCTGGCTTTTTCATCAAAAATAGGTGAAATTCGCTTACTTCATTGAATGTCCATCTTCTTCCCCGGAAAAAGATGCTCATTCTAGCTGGGTAAGTTATATTTGATTGCATACCAAGTTCCTTAGCCTTTCGGAATATCATATTCCAAGCCCTTTGATACTTTAATGTGGATGCTGCTAGATCCTGGGTGATCCTTATTGTGGCTCCTCGATACTTGAATTGGGTTTTTCTAGCCGCTTGCAGTATTTTTTCCTTCGTCTGAGGGTTCTGGCATTTGGCCACTATATTCCTTGGTGTTTTGATTTTAGGATCCCTTTCAGTAGGTGATCGATGAATTCTTTCAATGTCTATTTTATTCTCTGTTTCTATGACTTCTGGGCAGTTCTCTTTGATAATTTCCTGGAAAATAGTGTCCAGGCTCTTTTTTTCATCATGCTTTTCTGGAAGTCCAATGATTCTCAGATTGTCTCTCCTGGATCTGTTTTCCAGATCTGTTGTCTTCCCCAGAAGGTATTTCACATTCTTTTCCATTGTTTGATTTTTTTGGATTTGCTTGACTGATTCTTCTTGTCTCCTCAAGTCATTCAATTCCATTTGTTCAATTCTGATTTTCAATGAAGTATTTTCTCCACTCATTTTTTAAAAATCTTTTTCTAATTGTCCAATTGAGTTCTTTTGTTCTATGGAATTTTTTTTTTCCATTTTGCCATTTTTTTTTTTTTTTAAGAGAGCTATTTTCTGTTTCCAGTTCACTAATCCTATTTTTCAAGGATTTTTTTTTCTTTATTCACTCTGTCTTTAAATGAGTGGGATGACTTCTCAAGACTCTTTTTCCAAGCCTTCCTCTCCTTTTCCCATTTTTCTTCTAGCTCCCTTGTGAGAGCCTTTTTAATTTCTTCTATGAGGTTCATCTGTGCTGAGGAACAGATGATCTCCTCCTTTGGGGATTCACCTGGAGACAGTCTGTTTTTAGTCTCCTCAGGGTTTAGAGTCCACTCTCGATATGTATAGAAGCTGTCAAGGGTTAAAGTCCTCTTCAACTTTTTGCTCATTTTGTCAGAGAAGAATCAAAGACAAACTAGCAAAAAGAAAAAAAGTCTAAATGGAGTCTGCTTTTTTTTTGGGGGGGGGGGGCTGGGTGGTGTTATTGAGCTTCCTCTATAGACTGCGGGGGCAGCAGCGAGGCACTACAGGGCTGTGCTGCGCCTGCACTCTGAGACTCCGAGAGCGTGCTGAGTCACTGTGGGGGAGGGGTGGCCCGGTCCTGAGAGACTCCAGCTATTTGGGGTTGTATTCTTCAACCCCGGTATTTTTAGCTTCTCTGCTGGGCTGCTGGCTTGCTGCCAGGGCAAAGTATCCAATCTTGCAGCAAAGCTCCCCCCGCAGAGACAGCTGAGATCACACTCCACCCCCTCTCCAGTCTGGCCCTGTACTCTCGCTGCCACCACCTGCCCTCAGCCTGAACCCTATCTAAAACCGTCCCCACCCTCGAGCAAAAACAGAACTTTCTTGGCGAATTTCAAGGATGTCTTCTCTTTATAACTATTTGTGTTTTTTTTTTTCAGTCAAGCATTAATTCAGAGGCTTGTAATGAAATGGATTTTGAGAGAAAAATGTGGAGCTTACACAGCTGTGTGCCTCCTCTCCGCCATCTTGGCTAGAAGTCCTAGTTTTTAATTTGTAAGTATTTTGGACTTATAGTGATATAATGACTATTGTTATTTTGGATTATAGAGTCCCAGCTATTTTATACATTCTGTAATTATTTTGAACAGAATGTTTTTTTTTTCCCCTATCCTAGGATGTGAAGAGATTTAAATGCCATGCTGAAGAGTTGATATTTTATTCTAAAAGCAATTGAACTGCTAAAGGTTGTCAATAAAGAAAGCTTATGCTTTTTAAAAATTGTTTTGCCAGCTCTATGAGGATGGATTGGAGAGGTCAAAGACTAGAATCCAGAAATGGACTGGAGCTTGTTTCAAAAGACTTGATGAGCTGTAATGAGGGCTACTACCAGGATATCAAACTCAAATAGAAATAAGGCCATTAATCTATATATAAGAGCCACATAATGATTTATCGTTATAAGGTAATATAATGACTATACTTATTGTATTTATATTTATTTTGTTAAATATTTCTCAATTATATTTTAATTTCTTTCAAGACAAACTCCAGACTGTTGTCAGCTGCATCTTTCTGGCATGTTTGGCACCTCTGATTTAGCACAACAATTAGTCAGGCCATAGTGACTGGCAACTTTCACTAATCCCAATCTTTTATCTACTCTCTTAGTTTGCCCTGTGTTCCTTTTTCTGAGACTGCTTTTCTTCTCAATAAAAGAACTAGATTCCCAGTGTGTGGTGTTTTTCTTCTTTAATATATAATAATGGTTCTCTCTGGGAGCAGGTTTCTTGGGGAGGTTTTCTGGAGGCAGCCTTAATTTCAGTTGAAAGTAATAATCACCCAAATGCAGCTAGGTGCTAAAAATGCAAACATTTATTTTCTCCTTCCAAAATAGCCCAGTTACTTTTTCTTAGAGGCCTATCTTTCTGCTTGGTTCCAAGAACTCCCTCCAAATATCTCCAAATCCAAAGATTTGTCCTTCAGCCGCCAGCCAGCCAGGTGGAAGTTGTAATGAATCTTTCTTGCCTCTGAGAGAGGGCTTCTGGCTGCACTCACTTGACATTCCCCTCTCAATCTGAATTCAGCTGAACTCTCGACTGAGTCTGCTTCTTATATATCATCTCCCAAAGGTTTACCCCTCCTTTCTGAGGGAGGGATTAAGGGAGGTGTGAATTCGGATATCTCATACTAAACCCTGAAATCTCTCAAACATGTGAACTCCAATGAGTACAGGTGTGAACACAAGCATTGTTTCTCAGTTCCACTTAGTACCTTGTTTCTTCTGGCCCATAATATCTCCTTGTAAGATCAGATCAATCATACTAAATTAGATAATTATTGTCTCTATCAACTCTAATGACTTTACACTTTGTAAAGATTCCAACACCAGTGTTTCAATTCTATCTCCACCTCTAATTCTTGAGCAACAATTCTATTTTTTACTCTGTTCCCAGAGTACATGGGAGGTGAGATTGGGAGGGTAGAAAATAAAGGAATAGAGAAGTCTAAAAGCACCCAAAGTACAAGTTGAAAACAGAGAAGAAGGAAGAAGTTTTATCCTACCACATAAAGGAAAATGCTAAACAATGATCATAAAATGATTTTGACCACTTAAAGACTGGGACATTCACAAGAAGACCATTCATGAGTTATTTTACATTTCATCTCTACTGAGTACAACTCAGTTTCAAGTGAAGTCCTTTCTTTTTTGAATGTTTCACTCTCTGTTGGTAACTCTTACCCTCTTCACCAATCTATGTCCTCCACCACTGCCTTAACTACTCCATACTTCTGCTGCATTTTGATCAATAAGGGGAAGATGTCAGCTGCCTTTGAGATCTTATAAAAACTTTATACTAAAGGAAAGAAAATAGAAAGCAAGTCTATCTCAGGCCCAGACTTAACTAAGAGGTCATGTGTTCAAGGACCAGTTCGGTAGAGATAAGATGAGAATTCAAAGAATTTATATTTAGTGGTCAATCGAAAGATAGGGATTGAGGAGCAGGGTTTTCAGCTTCAGTATATCTACTGAGCTCAGTATATCTACTAAGCCAATCAAAAGGCTTCTCATTACTGATAGGAGATAGATATCTGTACCTTCTTCTTAATAGAGAGGACAATGAGAGAGGAAGTAGCCCTCTATTTTGTGTCTCCCAAGAGGATACTACAATAGGAATGTCCACAAAATAAAGACTAAATTATCTTTAAACTCCTTCCCATCTCTGACATTTGATGATTTTTGTATCTAAAATCCATATCTATGAATCTCATCTCTTACTTCATCCACAATCAACAACAATAATAGCTGTAGTGTATTACTCTTTTCTTTTTGCAAGCCAGTTGGTTTTGCCATATAGTGACAAAGGGGTGGGATCCACTTGTCAAAAAATGTTTTAAAGGGACTTTCCATTCAGGTAAGAATGGGATTGAGCAGCTCGTTATCAACACTGGATAGAATGTCAGACCTGGAGTCAGAAAGATTCATCTTACTGAGTTCAAATCTAACCTCAGCCACTTAATAGCTCTGAGCAAGTCACTTAACATTGTTTGCCTCAGTTTTTTTATCTGTAAAATGAGTGGGAAAAGAAAATAAAAATTCTAGTGTCTTTGCCAAGAAAACACCAAATGGGGTCACCAAGAGTGAAATGTAATTGAAGAACAACAATGACAAAGAATAGGATGCATTTATAAGTTTCCTTTTAGCTCTGAACTTAGCACCTTTTAAGAATTCCATCTTCTTCACAACCCAGAGAATTAAGTAGATAACATTGGAAACAAAAAAAAATTAAATATGAGAAATATAAGGAGATTGAGGAGATTACCAAAGAAAACAGTACAGAGTAGTAGCAATTCTGAAAAATTTTAAAGTCAAAAGACCTCTAAGTTCAAATCCCAACTCTGCTATTAGCTGATTGTGTGACCTTGGGCAAGGCAGTTAATATCTCTGAAACTCTTCTCTCTTTCTAAAATAAAGACCTTGGACTAGATTATTCTTGATATCCTTTCTGACTCTAAATTTATTGAAATTATATAACACAAATAGTTGTATATCCAACTGAAAATGTAAAAAGTTAAGCATAAGATCTAGGTTATCAGTAATGGGACCTCAAGGGTAGAGACATAAATAGAAATTATATAGGAAATAACAACTGTTAAATAAATAAAACATTCCAAACATAAACTAATCTTTAGTGCTTTTGGAACTATTTGCTCTATCCTTAAAATGATAAATTCATCTTTATTGAGTGTTTCCAGAGTAAAAAAAACTACAATGTCAATACCAAATGGTCGCATTTCATTTCTTTAAAATTCAGGTTTCAATAGGCATGATTAATGTCTATGCCTTTCAATGCATAATGGATGTATAGTTTCTGCTGTTGCTGATTGTAACCCATATACATCCTCTGTCATTCTTGTCCATCGAAATTAATTGAATTAAACTGATTTATTAAGTGATAGGCACTTATCCAGGTTCTAAAAGTGTAAAGATGAAAAACAAAATAGTCCTTATGTCCTTATCTTCAAGGTGCTGACATTTCACTGCATAATAGTTACATATATTTTCAGTTTTGCAAAGCAGTTCATGTATGTGTGTACATGTGTGTATATATATATATATATATATATATATATACATATATATGTATATATATATATATATATACATATATATATTCTCATTTGATCTTCATAACACTGTGAAATAGATATTATTATTATTACAATTTTACAGATCAGAAACCCCAAAGATTAAGTGATTTGCCTAAGCACATGTAGCTAGTTAATAAATATCTGGAATTGGAATAGAACCTGATTCCTGATTTCAACCCCAGCATTTTATTTACTACCCTTCTTTCTTATCTTTCTTATCACTTCTTTCTTATCTTTCACTAAGTCCTCAGAACTATAGAGTTGAAATGTATCCCAGAGATAATCTAGTCCAACCTACAACTAAACAAGAATCTCTATAATATACCTAACAAGTAAGCATCTAGCCTCTGTTTGAAGTGGGGTAAACTCACCGATGGAGTTCACAGATGGAGTCATTTAATCTGAATTGTACTTTGCAAGTTTTTATTCCATTAAATTCCACAGTACTTCTTTCCCTAAACTCCTCATGAAGAGGAATCTCTTTTTTTGTTGTTGTTGGGTTTTTGTTTGTTTGTTTGTTTGTTTGTTTTTTATTTTTTTAAATAACTTTTTATTGACAGAATCCATGCCTGGGTAATTTTTTACAACATTATCTCTTGCACTCACTTCTCTTCTGATTTTTCCTCTCTCTCCCTCCACCCCCTTCCCCAGATGGCAAGCAGTCCTTTACATGTTAAATAGGTTACATTATATCCTAGATACAATATATATGTGCAGAACCGAACAGTTTTCTTGTTGCACAGGGAGAATTAGATTCAGAAGGTATAAAGAACCCAGGAAAAAAAACAAAAATGCAAGCAGTTTTCCATTTCCCAGTGTTCTTTCTTTGGGTGTAGCTACTTCTGTCCATCCTTGATCAATTGAAACTGAATAAGCTCTCTTTATCGAAGAAATCCACTTCTATCAGAATACATCCTCAAACAGTATCGTTGTTGGTGTATATAATGATCTCCTGGTTCTGTTCATTTCACTTAGCATCAGTTCATGTAAGTCTCGCCAGTCCTCTCTGTATTCATTCTGCTGGTCATTCCTTACAGAACAATAATATTCCATAAAGTTCATATACCACAATTTGCTCAACCATTCTCCAACTAATGGGCATCTATTCCTTTTCTAGCTTCTAGCCACTACAAACAGGGCTGCCACAAACATTTTGGCAATACAGGTCCCTTTCCCTTCTTTAGTATCTCTTTGGGGTATAAGCCCAGTAGAAACACTGCTGGATCAAAGGGTATGTATAGTTTGATAATTTTTTGAGCATAGTTCCAAATTGCTTTCCAGAATGGCTGGGTGTGTTCACAATTCCACCAACAATGTATCAGTGTCCCTGTTTTCCCACATCCCCTCCAACATTCCACATTATCTTTCCCTGTCATTCTAGCCAATCTGACAGATGTGTAGTGGTATCTCAGAGTTGTCTTAATTTGCATTTCTTTGATTAATAATGATTTGGAGCATATTTTTATATATCTATAAATAGTTTCAATTTCTTCATTTGAGAATTGTCTGTTCATATCCTTTGACCATTTATCAATTGGAGAATGGATTGATTTCTTATAAATTAGAGTCAATTCTCTATATATTTTGGAAATGAGGCCTTTATCAGAGTCTTTGACTGTAAAAATGTTTTCCCAATTTATTGTTTCCCTTCTAATCTTGTTTGCATTTGTTTTGTTTGTACAAAAACTTTTCAATTTGATATAATCACAATTTTCTATTTTGTGGTCAATAGTGATCTCTAGTTCTTCTTTGATCATAAATTCCTCCTTCTTCCACAGGTCTGAAAGGTAAACTATCCTATGCTCTTATGAAGAGCAATCTCTTTGCTATCATCAATGCCATTTAAGAATCCTCTTTGAGAAAACTAAAATCAAAATAAAATTTTTATCACCTGAGTACAAAATGCAAAGACAATGTGACACAACAGATTTAGGGTATATTTCTGAGTCAAAAAGTTAAGTCCCACTTTTATTATATACTGGCTGTGTGACTCTCTTCCTACTCTGACCCTGCAAGTCTCTTCACTCTCAGTTTTTCTAGGCAATTTTCTAAGACTATAGGTTGTTCCTTAAAAAAAAAAAAAAAAAAAAAAAGGAATGAAATTATAAGTTTAGGCAAAACTACACTAGAAAAACTTTCAGTTTTATTAAAATAGAGTATGACATAAACACCTCAGGTGGGCACTGGAGAAAAGAGTCTGAAGGTTGATATTCAAACTTAAGCTTTGATCATGAATATTTGCTAATCCTGAAGGAAATAGGAATGACTCTTTTATCTCCTAGCCACTTCACTGAATTGTATATAGTTAAGTCTTTCCCAGGGAACTTTCTCTTCCCAAATGTTTTATGGCAGGGAGAAGTAGGATATAAGAACAGAAATATAGTTGCTAGCTTGCATTTACTCTTCTATAAGAGCCAAACAGAATCCACAGGGATTCTGTCAGTATCAAAGACAGAGTATATAGAGTTCACAATTAAGAAGATTTGGTGGATCATCCTGAGACAAATACTAATTGTAATGTATGCTTATTGGTAAAGGAATAGATCCTATATGATGCTGTCCAAAGTTTCTTCCCATTAGAATTCCCATGTAAAGTTGTAAAGGGCAGGAACTCTAGAGAAATATTCTTAAGGCTCAATATGATTGATTTAATCCTACAACAAGATGTTAACTCAGTGGAATTGATAAGATAATGGTTATCTAGTTTACATATACTTAGTACTTAGCATGGTGATATAATAGTTCTACAGTTGATGTAATTGTAATGGAATATTTAAACTGACCTCAAAGTTAGCCACACAGATTCCATCTCCTACCTCCTGCACTTTGAGAGAGAAGATGTGACCAGCCTCTGATGGCTGTCCTGCCTCCTGCATTCCTCCACTGAAACCAAGACCCATTCCAGAGGGCCTCCAGAAAGCTAACTCCACCCCAGGAGAAGGAGACAGACTGTGAAGGAGATAATAAAGACTTTGGACTTTATCCCTGACTATTCTCACAGTCATTATTCTGCTGAGACCAAGGCTGGTCCCAAGATCTCCAGAAAGCTAACCAGAACATTACATAAAGTCAAATGCATGGTGAAGTGGACAGAACCAGGAGAATAATTTGTGTAATAACAGCATTAGAAAAAGGTATAATTTTGAAAGATCCCAAATTAGACTAAAATCTAGGTCTTCTTGATTCAAATCTATCCTAAATATGCTGTACCACATTGTATTTGGGTTTTATACTTACATGATTTTTTAAAGTAGTAATCAATTTTAATATTCTCAAGAAAGATTCCCAATTGAGACATGTTTGTGGCAAGTTCTTCAAAAGTTCTGTGCCAGGACCAAGTTGCTTCACTTTCTTAATACCTTAGTGCTTCACATGTATTGTATCTAGGATATACTGTGACATTTAACATGTATAAGACAGCTTGCCATCTGGGGGAGGGAGTGGAGGGAAGGAGAGTAAAAGCTGGAACAGAAGTGAATGCAAGGAATAATGTAAAAAATTACCCAGGTATGGGCTCTGTCAATAAAAAGTTATAATTATTTTTAAAAATAAAAAAATAAAAATAAAAGACCTTAGTGCTTCATCTTACTTCTATCAGCACCAAATCTTATGATCTGATGAATTCTCCTTCCTTGAAGTTACATGATGCAATTTGATTCCAGAAACAAAGTAATAACATTATTCTATGGGAGTTTCATGGACTGGGACAAAAATGCCCAACTTGTTCCTGTCTGTCCCTTTTAGGCTCACTCTACACATGAGACATAGACAATCTGGTATATTTGAATAAGCTACAATTTTATTTTCAAAGATACCATCTTTCACTCAATCTGTAGAAACAAATGATTAATGTGCCTTTTCTGACATTCTGAATAATTGTTCACATACTCCTTTCAGTCTGGCAGCTCAAAGAGTGGGTAGGGAAATTGTTATTTGTTGTTAACATAGAAACACTATAAATATCCCAAAATTCATTAGCCATTAGACAGAAATGTTAAAGTGCTATTTTTTTTCTGAAGTTTGATCTCTTTTTTAATAATCTTTGTAATTTATCCTGCTCTGTGTTGCTGATGTTATAGGGGGCAACAAGAACCACCACTTCCCTCCCTATCCCTACCCATATCTCCAAACCCCCAGGAATCTGTCTTATGAGACATATAAAAAATCATAACAAAGAAAATAATAAGGGAAGAAAAGAGTTCATTAAAAATATTTTTGTACCAATTCTTTTTGTAGTGACAAAGAACTAGAAACTAAGAGTGTGTCCATCAACTGGGAAGTGACTAAAAAATCATGATATATGGATGTAATGAAATGCTTTTGAACCATGGGAAGTGATAAAAGAGAAACATTAGAAAATCACTTTAAACTTATATATAATGAAGTTAGATGAGTGTTGTTGTATAACAACTTTAGAAAAAAGGTACAATTCTGAAAGACTCAAGATCTCTGATGACTACAATGACCAACCATGATCCCAAAAGGCTAGATATGAAACATGCAACCTACCTCTCAATAGAGAGGTGACAAATGAAGTTTTCAAATAAAATTTACATTTTTAAACATGGCCAATTTGGACATTTGATTTGCTTGACTATGCACATAGTCAGAAAGGAATTCCACCCCCCCCTTTTTTTTCCAGTGAGGGGGCAGAGAAAGAAGGGAGAGAAAAATAAGATTTATTTATTGAAAAAAATCTAATTTAATTTAAAAATAAAATAAAATTATATCGACATAAGAATAACAGTTTATAATTCTATTGTGCCTTAGGGTTTTCAAAGCATGTCCTTCATAATTCTGGAGGTAGTACAGATGTTATTATCATGCAAATTTTACATAGAAATATATCAAAATTCAAAGAAGGGAAATCATTTGTCCAATATCACACACCAGTTAGCAAAAGAACAGGATTTACACTTTTAATGAATTAAGCATAATTCTTTGATTTCTTATTCACCTGACTCTAATGCAATGCTTTTTGCCCCATTGTGCAATGCTGCTTCTCAAGGCATGAAAGAGTCTGCCATTATAATCAGGGCATAAATCTTGAAATAGTTTCAGTTCATTAAGACAAAAAGTTTATTTCCTGTTAAAGAAGGCAATAATTCACTAGTTTGGGTATAAAGGAAAATGAGACACACTCAAGAGATAATACACTCTTAAATACTCCGTAGGTTAGAGAAAAAAAGGAAACCTGGGAGAATATGAGAAACCTGACTGTTACAGCCAGAAATGGATGGAGCTTTTTTCTTCCAGCTCTTATAGATTTGTCTATATACAAAACAGTGTCCAGGAGTCAGAGATTCAAATTTAATGAATGTGTATATTCTCATCTGATAAACCTTGACTTGATTAGCCTTCACATAGACTACGAATTCTTACTCTGACACATCATATACTCTAATAATTTTACCATTGTTTTTCAATTGTTTCAGTCATGTTGGACTCTGAATAACCACATTTGGGGTTTTCTTTTGCCAGCAAAGATACTGGAGGAATTTGCCATTTTGTTCTCTAGCTCATTTTTTTTTTTTTTTTTTTTTGCTGATGAGGAAATGGAGCAAACAAGCTTTTGACTTGTTCAGAATCACACATCTAATTAGTATCCGAGGCCAGATTTGAACTTAGGATGATGAGTCTTTCTTATTTCAGGAATTTTTCAGGAGGTAGTTTAGTTTTGTACCACCTTACCAGCCCTAATGACTCATTTAACATCCCATTTTTCATTCTTCATCTATTGCTCTGCCTTGTCTTAACTTCACGGAACAAAAAGACCCTTTCTATTTAATTTCATCATCTCTAATCATCAAGGAGCTAACTCAAATCTTAAATAACTGCAGTTTCATCTGTCACCTCTATCTTCTGATTGGAGAGCTAAAAAGTAAAATACCAAACTCCTCCCAACATATTCCTTTATAAAAAGCAGAAACAAGATTTTGGGTCCATTCCATTCTACATCTAGTTGGCAGTTAGATGGCACAGTGAATATAGCTCTAGGCCTGTAATCATGAAGACCTGAATTCAAATTCAGTCTCAAACACATTCTAACTGTATGACCTTGAGCAAATCACTTAACCCTATTTGCGTCATTTGTAAAATAAGCTGGAGAAGGAAATGATAGACCATTTTATTATCTTTGTCAAGAAAACCCCAAATAGGGTCATGAATAAATATGTACATGATTGAATAACAACTCAGCACCTACTGTTCTACATGAGTTTAACTCCATGGAACAAGATGTCTTCTTGCCAGGTACCCTTAGTACTTAGTACTTAGTACATCCTTTCCTGCCTCCTTTTGTGTATTGTTTGACTCATTAGATTATAAGCTCTTAGCACAGGGCCTTGGATATAACAGTCATTTAATAAATGTTTATGAAATTGAACTGGATTTGATTGGAAGTGGTAGTGAAAAGGCAGGCATTTTGACAGAATAAGTCCAATGTCAACATTTAGAATCCTTATTGTACAATGAATTTTGATGCCTTCAAACAGTTAGCATTGTTAATAATCTATTACTATGCTCAAAGCAAATCATATTAGCTGAGCAGGGAAACATCATTCTTCCTATTGGTTGGGGGAAGTAAGAGGTGGAAAGAAACAGAAAATAAGTGATTTGGGAGTAGGAAAGGCAATACAATCATTCTCCCACAATAACTCACAAGAAACATTTAGCTCTATCAGCTCATTTGAGAAGCCAAAAAAACATACACAGTATTTATAACTTCATCACTCTAACTATCACAATTGTCAAACTATCAGTTTAGCATCTTCTGTGCTATATGTGCCAATAATACCTGCACTGATGCCTTTATCCTAACATTCTAGTAGCTCTTTGATATCTGTGACAAAATTTTAAAAGTTTGTGATATGGTGTTTCACCTCTGGATTCAGGCCCAATTTATTCACAATCCATAAAAGCAAAAGAACAATGCCATGTTTCAGATACCATGTGACAGTGGATCAAGAAAAGAGTACATGACTTTGGAGTCAAATGGTGAGAATTCAAATTTCTCCTTTTCCATGTCCTATCTGTGTGACCTTGGCCCAGTCTCTTAGTTTCCCTATATCTGTCTCCCCTCAATTGTCAAGTAAAGGGATTGGACCAGATGGTCTCTTAGGTTTCTTTCATCCTCTGGTCTTTAGTCCCTGCCCTCTTTTCCTTACTCTCCACATAACCAAGAGCAAGTTTTTCATTTATTTGAGTTTCAATTTTCTCATCTGTTAAATGATTTTTTCTAATAGCAATTCTGGGAACTGAGCATGGAGTAAGCTGTGCCTACAAAGAATGGGTAACAAGAGTGAGAATGGAGAATGAGGGGGAATCATGCATCCCTGTCTCACCTTTGACAGGAAGTGTATATAAACAACAGCTGTCATTATTTCCTCTATTATAGCTTGAGAAAATGAGGCATACCATCAATTGGGGAGTATCTGAATAAGTTGAGTATATGAAAGTAATGGAATATAATTATTCCATTAGAAATGATGAATAGGCTGATTTAAGAAAAGCCTGGAAAATTTATATGAACTGATGCTAAGTGAAATGAATAGGAAAACATTGTAGCACAGCAACAGCAAGATTGTATGATGAAATATGTATAGAAAAATCAAACATTTTTAACATATATTGGATTACTTGCTATCTAGGGAAAGGAATGGGGGAAGTGGAAGAAATGGGAGAAATTAGAAAAATTTGGAATGCAAGGTTTTTAAAAGGGTGAATGTTGAAAACTATCTTTGTATATATATTGAAAATAAAAAGTTATTATTTTTAAAAAGATTATATGATGATCAACTATGATAGACTTAGCTCTTCTCAGCAATTCAGTGATCCAAGGCAATTTCAATAAGCTTTAAATGGAAAATGCCACCCACATCTAAAGAGAGTACTATGGAGACAATGCAGATCAAAGCATACTGTTTTCACCTTTTTTTCTTCTGGTTTTTTTTTTTCCTTTCTCATGGATTTTCTCTTTTGTTCTGATTCTTCTCTCCCAAAATGAACCATATGGAAATATGTTTTTTAAAAAATGAATGCACGTATATAACCTTTTTAAAAGAAAGTTAAAAAACAAAGAAAATGAGGCATGAAGAATTTATGTATCACAAACATTATTATGGACTCATTCCAGACATCAACAGGCACATGTATAATAGGAAAAGTATGTCAGTATTTAATACTGTGAAAACAAGAAATCACAGGAGAGGCAGTATCTCACCAGTCTCCATGAATTAGAGGAATGACTCTAGCTTGATGTTTGATTCATGTAAGATAAAAATACTATGAAATGAAAAGGTATAAGAGGGTTGTAGTCAGCACCAGTAAACAAAGTGCTCACCAGAGATCTAGAATTCATTGAAACATTAAAATTCCAGATTATAAAAAGTTATATCTACATTTTAAACCAACAAATATATATTAAGCACCTTCCATGTGCCAGGCAATGTGCTAAACAAAAAGGAAATATATAATTCCTATTGTTAAGAGGCTCAGAGACAAATGAAGAGATAATGTATTTATTGCATATAAATAATAAATAAAATAAATTGGAAATAACAGAGGGAAATCACTAAAAGGGAGATAAGGAGAGATTTCTTTCGTGTAGAAGGTAGGATATCAATTAGAATTTGAAGAAAGCCCCCAAAGACAAAAACAAATTGTTCAGTCAAAGGAAGAAGTAAATTCAGAAGCCCCAGTTCCAAATTTGTTCAACTCCTCACTGAACCAAAATATTTCAATTTGCAAATGTCTAGCTACACCTCTAACTGGGCCATATATTGGTTTTCTGTTGTTTCCAAAAGAAAAAGAGGAAAAATGATGTATCTTCCAAATAAAAGAGCATAAATTGGTAAAAAGACAGAGAAGAGATAAAATGCATTGTGCAATCTTCTGCTTTGGTCATGTTCTGGACTCTATTAGCAGCTCAGTCAAAACATTTGGGTCCTGTACTAATAAGTTCTACAGAACTTGCAGAGAGAACTCTAACGACAACAGGAAAGATGAAACAAAAGGAAATAGTACCAATACTGAGTTTGGTTCAATATAAGGAAAAATTTTCTAATATTTAAAGTTATCCAAAACTCACATGGCCTTCTCAAGAGGTTGTGAGTTCCCTATTACCGAAAGTCTTTAGGTTGGTTGTCCTGAAAGACTGGAAATCTTTGAAAGTCAAAAGTTGGATGTCCACTTCTCAAGGATCAAGAAAAAGGATTCCTGTTCAGGTATTGGTTAAATTAAATATTTCCTAAAGCTCCTTCCATCTCTAAGATTATATTAAAAAGTCCCTTTGAGTTTTGCTAATGTATAAAAAGTGTTTTATTATTTGTTTGGGGTTTTTTGGTTTTTGTTTTTGTTTCTTAGTTTGCTCAGATTCTCTCTTGGTAATAATATATAGTAATGAAACATAATAGAAAATGTTTATAAATAGAACCTCTACAACTTACAAAGTACTTTCCTCACAACAGTTTGGGCAGGAGTGGGAGGGGAGAAAATAAAAGCATGATTATAGCCATTTTACAGATGAGGAAACTAAGGTTTGGTAAAGTGAAATTACCTGTCCAAGGTCACATGAAGCTAGTTAAGTGGTAAAGCCAAGACTTCAGTAACTTTCAGAAATGGAATTTAACACTGAAAAGGATCTTAAATCCTTATATTCTAAATAAAAGTTTAGAATATAAACTCCTTGAAAGCAAGGACTATTTCATTTTTAACATGTATTCTAAAATTCTTAACACTGATCTTTGGCACATAAATATTTAATAAATGCTTGTTGAAGGAAAGCCTAGAAAGACTTACATGAGCTGATGTTGAATGAAGTGAGCAAAATCAGAATACAGTAACAACAAAATTATATGATGATCAACTGTGATGGACTTGGCTTTTGCCATCAACATAGTGATTTGAGAAAATTCTAATAGAGTTGGGATGGAAAATGTCTTCTCTATTCAAAGTATGAATTATAGGAACTGAATATAGATTGAAATATAGTATTTTCACCTTTTTGTTTGTTTGTTTTTATTTTTCATGGATTTTTTTTTGCCTTTTTGTCAGATTTTTTCTGCACAACATGACAAATATGGAAAGATGTTTAAAAGGATTGCACATATATCAGATTGATTGCCATCTTGGACAGGAGGGAGATTAGACAGGAAAGAAGAAAAATTTGAGACATAAAGTCTTATAAAAATGAATGTTGAATTGTTGGTGGAGTTGTAAGTGGATCCAGACATTCTGGAGAGCAATTTGGAACTATGTTCAAAAAGTTATCAAACTGTACATACCCTTTAATCCAGCAGTGCTTCTTTTGGGCCTATATCCCAAAAAGATCTTAAAGAAAGGAAATTGTAATGGGCTGAAGCTGAGCTGATGCACTGAGGTCCGAGCACTTGAGGCTAATTAGCAATTGGACAATTAATATATGCTTGGAGAAAGAATGGCCCCGCCCACTCTCTGTGCAAGTTTGATGTATTGTATATAGGAGATTGCTTAAAATATTTGGTGGGTGGAGTGTGAGAGCCAGAGGCACTGCTGGCCAGATTCCTGTTGCAATTGCTCTCACTTCCTGTTGCCATTCCTCTTCACCTCCACCTCTGCAAAGAATAAAGATCAAGGATTTTCCCTTATTCTGACTCCAGCTGATTTTTAAAATACTCTGGATGCTAAATGCGGTCATCACAGGAAAGGTAATCACATTTACAAAAATATTTGTGGCAGTCCTTTTTGTAATGGCAAGAAACTGGAAAGTGAGTAGATGCCCATGGTATATAAATATTATGGAATATTATTGTTCTATAAGAAATGATGAAGAGGATGATTTTAGAAAGCCCTTACATGAACTGATGCTAAGTGATATGAGCAGAAGCAGGATATCATTGTACAGAACAACATCAATATTTATATAACGATCAATTCTGATGAATGTGACTCCAATAAGGAGATGACTAATGTCAGTTCCAATGATCTTGTGATGAAGAGACCATCTACATCCAGGGAGAGGACTGTAGGGACTGAATGTGGATCACAACATAACATTCTCACCCTTTTTGTTGTTGTTTGCTTGCATTTTGTTTTCTTACTAATTTATTTTCTTTTTTATCTGATTTATCTTGTGCAGCAAGAGAATTATATAAATATGTTTATATATATTGGATTTAACATATATGCTAACATGTTTGCCTTCTAGAGGAGGGGATCGGGGAAAGGAAGAGAAAATCTGAAACACAAGGATATGCAAGAATCAGGGTTGTCAAATTATCTGTGCACATATTTTGAAAATAAAAAGCTTTACAATCTGGAATTAGGCCCAAAAAGTTATCAAACTATGCATACCCTTTGATCCAGCAGTGTTACTTCTGGGCTTATATCCCAAAGAAATATTAAAGAAGGGAAAGGGACCTAAATGTGTCAAAATGTTTGTGGCAGTCCTGTTTGTAGTGGCTAGAAACTGGAAATTGAATGGATGCCCATCAATTGGAGAATGGCTGGGTAAATTGTGGTATATGAATGTTATGGAATATTATTGTTCTGTAAGAAATGACCAGCAGGATGAATACAGAGAGGCTTGGAGAGACTTACATGAACTGATGCTAAGTGAAATGAGCAGAACCAGGAGATCATTATACACTTTGACAATGATATGGTATGAGGATGTATTCTGATGGAAGTGGATTTCTTTGACAAAGAGACCAAACTCAGTTTCAATTGATAAATGATGGACAGAAGCAGCTACACCCAAAGAAACACTGGGAAACGAATGTGAACTATTTGCATTTTTGTTTTTCTTCCCAGGTTATTTTTATCTTCTGAATCCAATTCTCCCTGTGCAACAAGAGAAGTGTTCGGTTCTGCAAACATATATTGTATCTAGGACATACTGTAACATATCTAACAAATATAGGACTGCTTCCATCTAGGGGAGGGGGTGGAGAGAAGGAGGGGAAAAATCAGAATAGAAGTGAGTGTAAGGAATAATGTTGTAAAAAAATTACCCTGGCAAGGATTCTGTCAATATAAAGTTATTATAAAATAAAATAAAATGGAAAAAAAAGAAAATAAAAAGCTTTATGAAAAAAAAAATAAAATGAATGTTGAAAACTATCTTTATATGTATTTTTTAAAAATAAAATACTGTTGAGAAAAAAAAGTATTTTTGATTGATTTCTTTAGGCTAAATTCCTTACTGATAAAGTGATTCACCCAGTCTCTCATAGGTCACAATCACAAAGTCCTCTGGATCCAAATCCAGTAGTTTCCATCAGATGACTTCTAAACTAATGACTTTTCCTTATCCTATGTTGCTAGTCAACAACCAAACAGGATTTATTGTATCAGTTAGCCAGGCTATACTTTTGGCTGATTGAATATTTCATTAATGCTCATTCAGATTCTAGCAGGAAGGGATCCATGCAGTTATCAAAGTTTAGTTGAGGAAAATGCATAACTTGGTCTCCCCTCACCACAGTGAGAAGAAACATTTTCCTTGATGCTAGTAATATTTAGGCTTGGAAGCAGTATCATCTAGTAGTCCAACTCCTTCATCTTACATAGGAGAGAAAGAAACAGAAATGACCCCAGTCTCATCCATGGTAAATAACAGGTAGAATTCAGAACTTAGGTCTGGGGCTCTAGTGCTTTTCCTTTCTCCCTACACTATTTCCTGCTGCCTCTGAGAAGTCACCCTGATAACTTCCTCAACCACAGTTCCACTTTAAGTGAGGATAACAAAGAAGGCATGGAAACTACAGAGACATTGCTTTAGTTAAGTATACAGCAAAGACTATAAATCAGCATTTTCTCTTGTTGAGGTCCAGGAGAATGCTACTTATGCACTAAAATGAAATAAACTGTCCACCAGCTCTAATACATTTTGTTATTTTTTATACCCTCTCCAGAACTCCTTTCCTCTGTGATCTTGGATAAGTCATTATGCTGATGATTGTGCCTAGCAGCAAGAGAAACCATCTTGGGATATGGAAGCCTTATTTTTTTTTTCATTGTATAAGTTTTTTTTTTTTCAGGAGGAAAAATTATGAATGCAGAGATCTTGCCCTCACTAATTCCTAATCACATTCTCTTTTTAGATACATTAAGACAAAGGATATTGTTCAGTCATTCAGTTAGATCCAACTCTTCATTATCCCATGGACTCTAGTATATCGACACTATCCATGGCATTTTCTTGACAAAGATACTGAAGTAGTTTGTTATTTCCTTATCCAGTTTATTTTAAAGATGAGAAAACTGGGGCAAACAGGGTTAAGTGATTTGTCCAGGGCCACACAGCCAATTAATATAATATTGGATTTCAACTAAGGTCTTCCCAATTCCAGACCTAGTTTTCAATGCTATGAGCCATCTAGATACCTCCTTAAGGTAAAAGATAGGTCAAGGTGATCTGTATAACCCCTTTTAATTAGAGACATACTCTTCAACTCTCTTGACCTCAGGTTGTTTGCCTATAAAATGAGAATAGGCTAACTGCTATATAAAGTCCCAGTCCAAGTCAAATCTAAATCTCACTATGAGCTTAAGAACCCAAATATTTGACTACAACTCCAGGACAAAAATTCTTGCACTAAAAAAACAGAAAATAAAATGAATGACCATCGATTGGTATGTTGAATGACTGTAATCCCTATTGTGCCATAAATAGAAACCAAATATGAGGTATTCAGAAAAACTTGGAAAGAATTCTGTGAACTGATGTATCCCATTAATACAAACAAGATTTAAAAAGGAAGTACAAAGTTGAGGGAAAATTTTACAGCCAGTATTTCTGATACATGCCTCATTTCTAAAATATATAAAGAACTGAGTCAAATTTGTAAGAATATGAATCATTCTCTAACTGATAAATGGTCAAAGGATATGAAAGACAATTTTTACTTGATAAAATTAAAATCATCTATAGTCATATGATTAGATTGGAGAAATGCAAATTAAAACAACTCTGAGGGACTATTTCACATCTTTCAGATTGGCTAAGATGACAGGAAAAGATAATGATAAATGTTAGAGGGGATGTGGGGAAACTGTGACACTAATGCATTGTTGGTGAAGTTGTGAAATGATCCAATCATTCTGGAGAGCAATTTAGAACTATCCCCAAAGGGCTACAAAATTGTGCACACCTTTTGTACTGAGCAGTACCACTACTGAATTTGTATCCCAAGGAAATCATAAAAGATGTAAAAGGATCCACCTGTGCAACAATATTTATAGCAGTTCTTTTTGTAGTGTCAAAGAATTGGAAAATGAGTAAAATCCCATCAATTGGGGATTGGCTGAATAAGTTATGGTATATGAAAGTAATGAAATACATTATTGTTCTATAAAAATGATAAACAATCTGATTTTAGAAAATCCCAGAAAGATTTACACACACTGATATTGAGCAAAACAGTAGAACCAGGAATATGTAGTACACAGTAGCAGCAAGATTGTGTGATGAAAGACTCAGTTCTTCTCAGTGGTTTAGTGATCTAAGGCAATCCCAATAAACTTTGTTTAGAAAATGTCATCTGCATCCAGAAAGAGAACTATAGAGATTGAATGAAAATCAACACATGCTATGTTCACTCCTTTTTTCTGCTTTTTCTCTCTCATGGTTTTCCTCTATTGTTCTGATTTTTCCCTCCCAACATGAAGAAATTTCATAAATAAATGTGTATTTAAAAAGTTAAAATATATGTGTAACCAGAAAAAAATAAAACAATTCATTAAAAAGACTTAATTTCCCTTATTTTGTCAATGAGGGAATTTAATATTCCACTCATTGGTATTCAGCTTTGGTATTCAGTTATCTAAGATCTGTTCTAATTCTGCTATCTCATTTTCCATCATTCAAAGTCCCCTTTAGCCCTAATATCATAAAATACCAAATGACACAATCTCCAAGGAATGAGTCTTTCATCACACAATCTAACATAGTTACAGAGATGTACTAGATGGTCTCTTAGGGGCCTTCCAACTCAAGATCCTATGAACTACAAAATATATAGCCATTGTGACATCATATTGCATCCAAGGTCAGTAACATTTTTAGAACAAACTATAATGGAATTGCCAACAACTCAACAAACATTTGTTGAGCACTCCCTGCAGGTCTAGAACAAAAGTTGCAACTAAACTAGAATGACAAGAAATTTAGAAGATGCTGACAGAACTTGTAGTTCTTTGGAATATTTGAATACTTGAACCTAGTACCTATTAGAAAAAAATAAAACCAGAACTTCAAGGTGATTTCTTTCTCCCATTTTTATACCTTTCTTCATTCAGCTGCATCCCAAATGAGTTCTTTCTTAGACCAACCCTCACTTTTTCCTTCCCCTATGAATGCCCTTGCAAAGTACCAGGATCTCTGTCTCACCTGTCCTCTTCACTCTGCCTTTGAAGACAGCCTAGTGCTGTCTCTCCATGAGGCCTTGCAGTCACCATCCAAGATTACTCTTTACTGCCAACCAAATTTATTTTTAAAATTTTGTTTTATATTGTTTTTCTATGTATGAGAATTGTTATTCATTGTTTCCCTATTTGTTCATATTTAATAGAAGAACCAGAATTTTAAGAATAGCTCAAAGGATCAAGAAATTTTTATGCCAATTGGTATGCCTGGTGCTTTTAAACTAAAAATCACTGACATTTTTTAATATATTTGCCATAGTCTATCTATCTTATAGAAAGAGTCCTTAAAGACTCTTTTAAGGAGATACTTTGAAATAGAATGCAAGGAAAATTTTTTAGAAGAATCTATTTTCCATAACAATATCATGCTATGACTTGCTTCTACAATTTCCCTTCATATAACTGCCTTTCTTCAGAACTCAAACTTCTTGTTCAAATTGCCCTCAACCACCAGTGTTATACTCTGAAATCTATGCACCATTACTAATCATTCCTGACTACTTCCTCCTACATTCTTTTTGTTAATATTAGAGATGAGCTCTCTTTTCACCTGTATAAGCTTTGCTGCCTCCTACACTAATTCAGCTACATTTTTAAAATGAGCTCTTACTCTACTAATCAATTAGATCTTCAAAATCCATGCAATTTAGAATCAGCCTTGATTAAGAGGTCAGATTCTGTGTCCCAACATATTTAAAACAGAGAAGCCACATAAAATAGTGGATGTTAAAAAAAAAAAAACTATTCTTGGGTTCTAAGCCTATTTCTGGCATTTATTAGCTGTGTGACCTTAGCTAAGTCACAACTTCATAATAGTCCAGACAATTCTCAAACAATAAATTGCAAAAGAGCTATCTGATCTGATGAGAGAGGACATTTATCACCAGCAATTCTATATGTCAATGAAAATCATGAATTCAGTAAATATAAACATACCTAATAATAATTATTTATTCATAAGAATTATAGCATGTAAATCCTGCAAGAGTCAATAGTTAATTTGCAGAATGAAAGTAAATGCATTATTGTAAAAACATGACTTTGGGCAGTTAGGAGAGACTTTATGTAAAAGGAGTGCTTAATAAATGTTTGATGATTGCTTGGACTCAAATACTAGCTCTGACACTCAGCCATCATGTGACCACAGACCAGACTCTCCAGCTGCCTTTTCATTTTTGCTGTTTTATTTTCATCATGTGTAAAATAAAAATAATATTTTCTGAAGTGACTTACTTACAGAATTATTATGATCAAATTAGGTAATGTATGCAAAGTATCATATTCGTGATTATCATCATGGTCATTGTCATTCTCATTATTAGTGTTAATGTCAAAGCTAGGTGGGACCTTAGAATATAAAACAAGAAATTTTTCAGTTAGGAGAGATCTCATGAAGCAGAATTTCAGAGCCTGAAAGAATCTTAAAGAACATAGACTTTTGGAACTTGTAAGACAAGGGATGAAGAAAGCTCAAGATCATAGTTAACTCTCATGCCAGCAATCATTTATTAAGTGCTTATTAAATGTCAGACATTGTGGCAAGCACTAAGAATACCAAAAAAAAAAAAAAAAAAAAAAAAAAGCACATATGCACACACATATACCAAAATAACATAATAAAGGAAACAAAACATTGTCCCTACTCTCAAGGAGCTCACAATACAAGAGATGGAAAGAACATTGAATATCAAAGACTGAAAGAAATTTTGAACATGAGCTAAAATTTCAGACTGGCAAGTCTAAAAATCAGTGGTAGTTGGAACTTAAGTCTTCTTAAACTAAGCCAACTTTTTTTTTTTCTCCAACACCATGCTTTCATCATTCTCAAAGTCAAATTGATGTGGGTTGTGGTCCCTTTAAGAAATGATTTATTCCTTTCTTTCTGATTCCCAACCCCTCCTTAGCTGGTGCATTATCAATCTAGGAAGCTAGGACCTTTGATTCACAAATCCTGGTCCCTTTGAATTCCAATAGAAGATTGGATCTGTCCCAGCACCCACCCGGATCTGAGCCAACTTGGGCTGTCCCAGTCCCCATTCTAATGATCTGCTCAGGTTTCCCAACTTCCACCAAGCAAACTCAAGCCCCCACTGAAAGCCAAAAGTAGCCAACCTGGGACTCCATCCACAGGCCCCTTTAGCTGACTCTCTCATTATAAAAGAATTAAGCTGGAATCCTCTCTTTGCAGAGGTTCCAAACATGCCATCCTGGCATGCCAGGGATCTCTGTCCACTGGAATCCTGTTTCTGATGTCCTCTTATCTCTACCTCCACCTATTTCCTTAACTAATCTTACTTCCAAACCCCATAATAAATCTCTTTTATCAGTCTAGTTTTTCGGGCCTGTAAATTCTTTTACTGGGGATTCACGCCACTTCTAGACCTCATTTAACTTTGTATCCTTGCACCAAATCCAAAGGGGTTGCAGGGAGCGCTATTTGACTCCCTGTACCCTCAACTTGCCACTAGACTTCAATTAAACCCTAATTTCATATCTAGACCTCATCAAAATGAATATTTGACTTTTTTCTTTACTGTCATTGATATAAGGCATTTAAGTTCATGCCCCAGCTAACTTTGTCATTATGAGCCTCAAAGTCATCTGTAAACTGGGAAAAATGCTCCCTTCCAAGGATTTTTTCCAATACTAAAGTCTAGGGTTATGGAATTTTATAATTCTTAAGTGACTGTTTCATATTCCCCAAAGCAGCCCATTTCTTCTAATTACTTTTAGGAAATTTGTCTTCCCCAAATAAGATCCCATTTTTACAAATTCTTACTTAATAGAAAACCATTTTATTGAGAATTTTTTTTAATCAAGAGTTCTTGACCATGATCTTTTATGTCATAGTAACATAGACTTTTAGGGAAGGACAGAACCTCAGGGGTTATCCAATCAAATAGTATCAAATAATAGAAACAGGTGCTACTAAACTAGACATGAGGATTACTATGAGGCTCATATTAATTTAGAAAACTACATATTAGTATTATAAATATTTTATTGTATTTTATTTATTTTGTCAAATATTTCTCAATTGTATTTTAATTTGTTAGGAGCTGTACTAAGGAGTGTTATAGGCTGCATATGTGTATGCATGTTCCACATTTGACAACTCTAATCTATTTCAACCTTTTCTATTACAAGTATTACCAATCAATCAATTACTATATGAAAATCTTCAGAGAGAGGAATTCACCACATCAGGAAGCAGTCTATTCCATGGAAACAGCTTTAAATAAATTTTATCTTACATTTTAAAAATCCGCCTTGCCTATTTATCCTTATCCTTCTGAGGATAAGCAAAGTAGATTTAATTCCTTAGTGAAAGAACAGCTCTTCAAAAACAGAAAAAAAAAAAAAAAATAAAGACCAGATCCACTTGTGAATTTAACATTTCAATCAGTTCGTTTCTGTCAAGCGATAATTAAATAGCACAACTTTGAGTTGCCTTCCTATCCTAGTCACCCTCTTCTAAGCACACTCTAATTTAACCATTTCTATATTAAAAGGTGGGTCAGGAACTGAACCCAATTTGTTGGATATTGTCTGAACACAACAGCAAATAGTAGGATTTTTACTTGCCTTGTTCCTGATACTGCTTCAAGAATGTGGGGAAAAAATAAGTACATTAATGTATCCCATGGAGAATAAAGACAGAGAAAGGATCTACATTACAAAAATAATTATGTCATCCCTTTTTATGTTGGCAAAATTAAAAGTTGAAGATATATCCATTAATTGGGGAATGCTGAATTAAGTTGTGATATACAACTGTGATGGAAGACTACTGTACTATAAGAATTAAAGAACAAGATGGTTTCAGAAAAATCCCAGAAGGCCTATATGAACTGCTTCAAAGTGAATTGAGCAGAACTATGTGAATATAATATACATAAATTGCAAGGTTGTATTGATGATCAACTATAAAAGACATGGCTATTCTGATCAATACAATAATTCAAGATAATTCCAAAGGATCCAGAGTGAAAATGTTATTGGCCTCCAGAGCAAGAACTGATTAATTCGATACAAATTGAAATATATTCATAGCCTTCTTCATTTTTTTTGCAAATGGCTAATATAGAAATATGTTTTGAATTATGTCCCCTGTATAATTGATAAAATAGTCCTTGCCCTTTCAATAGATGAGGAAGGGAATAGAAAGAGAGAAAGAATTTGAAACAAAAACATTTAAAGAATGTTCAAAACAAGTAAAAATTTTAAAAAGAATTGGAATTTGGAATTGAGGGGATCCCCAGCAATTGGGGAATGGATAAATGGATTGTGCTATGAAATTATGATTGAATACTATTGATCTATAAGAAGTGATACCTGGAGAATCCTCCATTAGTTCATGCAAAGTGAAATGAATTGTGTTAGAAGAGCAATGTTGTAGAAGGATCAATTGAATGATTTTGCTATTCTCAGCAATACAATGATCCAAGACTATTCTTAAGGACATATGATGAAAAATACTATTCACACCAGAAAAAGAACTGATTGCATCATAATAGAGATTGAAGTGTACCTTTTTTTAAACTTTATTTTTCTTGAGGGTTTTTTTTTTTTTTTTGCGGGGATGGGGGAAATCTGTGTTTTTATAGAAATCTTTTGCATAACTTCACATGAGCCTTCTCTATGGGAAGGGTGAGGAGGGAGGAAGAGAAAAAATATGGAACTCAAATGTTTAACAACAAATGTAAAAAATGTTTTATATGTAACTGGGAAAAATAAAATATCAAAAGATTCAAAAAAAAAAAATACACCTCTTTGAAACTTCAATGTGTCTGTGATCTGAAATGATACATGCCACAATCCAGCCATTCATTCTATTTTATATGATTCCTGTTCATGTTCTTCCCATAATTTCTCCTTAGAAGAGTTTACTCAATATCCTAAAGATATTCTTCTGGTTTTCAATATTATGTAGATATCAGTGCAGAACATAGACTATGTATTAGTTATCCCTCACTTTTGCACAAAACCAGCCTATCTCTATTACCTGAAACATTTCTTTAATTATATTTATAATACTTTTTACTATATACTTTTGTTGCTGAATTCACCATCACCTTTTTTAAAATTTGATCTAGAATTTAGATTTTTTATTTTTTTTTTATTTTCAATACATATGCATGGATAATTTTTCAACATTAATCTTTGCAAAATCTTGTGTTCCCAAATTTCCCTCTCTTCCCTAGATGGCAAATAATCCAATATCACCATTGCCTTTTTGGTGATCTGATATTTCAATTAATTGTAATCTTGGTATTTAATAAGTCATAGAAATGTACCATCATAAGAAAAATATTCACATTAAAAAGGTAGGGGTTTTTTTTGTTTGTTTGTTTCAGGGAAAAGTCAGGGGTTATAGAAAGAACTGTATAACTTGATAGATAGATAGATGGTTGATAGATAGATAGATATAATAAATATCAATAGCTATATTCTATATCTATATATAAAAACAACAGCAACAAATATTAGGCTGGAAAGGATCTTAGAAAGTTCCTTATTTTGGGAAAGAGAAAACTGAGACTCAGAAAGTCAGTCATCCAACGAAAGTCAATGTCAGTCAAAAAAGCATTTATTAAGTAATTACTATGTGCCAGGTACTGCACTAACTTCTAGGGACACACAAAAAAAGTAAAATATTATCTTTGTTCTCAAAGAGCTCGCAGTCTAATGGGAAAGACAACATGATAGTGATTTTAAAAAATTATGTAGAAGCCAGATATATATATATGAGATAATCAACATAGAGGTCACTAGCAACAACAACAAAAAAAGATATTTTTTTAAAAAGCTTTTTTTGTAGAAGACAGGGTTTTAATGGGGAATTGAAGGAAGAAGCTCAGGATGCCAGAGATAAGGAAGAAGAGAATTCCAGGCATTGGGGAGAGCCCAAAAAACTGTCTAAAGATGGAAGATGCAGCAATTTGTATGATTTAGATTCTAGATTTAGAGGTAGAAGAAACCTTAAAGGCCATTTTACAAATGAGGAAACTGAGATTCAGAAAAGCTAGCTTGCTTCATTTCTTCATCTGTAAACTGGGCGATAATAACACCTTTCTCACAAGATTGTAGTGAAGATCAAGTGAAATAGTTATAAAGCATTTTAAACCTTTGAAGTGCTATATAAAGAGTAGTCATGATTATTTAAATCCTATAATACATAATCCCATGAAAGATCTAATACAGAATTAAAGCTCCTCAGTGACAGATGATGGTTTTAACTTCTGGCTTTGTAGTCCCAAGAATAAGATAGTGTGTATTACTTAGCAAATACTTTAAAAATTTTTAAATGATCATTTGATTTGTTGATGCCATTTTCAGAATGATGCTATGCAGAGTCCCCAAATTTGATATAAGAATGATGTTCCACATTACTCGTTATATGGCTGGCTTTGGGTATTTTCTTTTTCTGGATTCAGTTGCCTTGCCCATGATGCAAGATCCCTTTTGAAATATCTCAAAAAATAAAATAAAATAAAATTATAAATGGAAGTTTATTCCAGTCTCTTTCTCTCTTGATGACTAACATATTTTTTTTTCTCCAGGCCTCAGATATCTTACTTTGGCACTTTTCTTTTTTTCTAAAAAAGTATTTTTAAAGTGTTTGTACATGATGTATATATAAGTCCCATCTTCCACTAAAATATAGTCTACTTGTGCAAGTGAAAAATAAGTTACTTTTTAAACAAATAAAAAGAATTTCACTAATATTTTTCCAGTTCCTTCTCTCTTTTATATATTTCCCATGTACCCTGTATATGGTTTGCTTTTTATCAATTTATTAACATGTTTCCCTCATTATAATGGAAGTTTCTTGAAGGCAGGAACTATCTTTTTACCTTTTTGTATTTTCTGTGCTTAGCATAACCACTGGAACATAGTAAGTGCTTAATAAATAATTATATTTTTACCCAATATTTTAAAGTAAAGAGAAGAGGAAATGGTATACATTTATATAGTATAGACAATAGATAGAGAGGAATTGCCTACTATGTTCCAAGAACCATGGTAACACATTTTTTAAAATATTATTTCATTTGATTCTCACAGTAATCCCATTTTGTAATTGAGGCAAACAGAGTTTAAGAGATTGCCAGGTTCTAGCAATTTCCTGAGCTAGATTTGAACTTAGGTCTTCTGGATTCCAGGCTCTGCTCTCTATCCACTACCCTACAAAATCCTGTTTTGGCAAAAACATTGCTTTGAATGTGAATAAATTAATTAATAACAAGCATTCATAAAGTGCCTATTGTGATTCCAGGAACTGTGTTAGAAGCTATAGATATAATGACCAAAAAAAGTAAATCACCAAAAACTTGTATTTTTAAAAAACCTTATAAATAATGAGAATACATATTAAGAAATGACTAATAGAAAGTGCAAAAATTGACTTCCTAGAGTATATTTTATGAGGATATCTTTGAAAACTCAATTTTAATAAGACACAAAAAATTTAAACATAAAATAATAAGAATTAATAAAAAGGAAATTATATTCAGAAATCTGAATATAGGTTATCCCTAAAAGACTTGTCACAAATTATATGTTTTTATATAATTGCACGCAGATATATGCTGTCACTAAGTAGTTTTTCAGTCATTTTAGATTCACTGTGACCCCCTTTGGGGTTTTCTTGGTAAATATACTAGAATGGTTTGCCTTTTTTCTCTCTAGGCAGATATAGTTGTATTTATATTCTAAAATTTATTTAGATTTTTAGTGTAAAGCTTAAATATATAGGATATTTATATTTAAAGGATATGCAAACACACTCATTTGTGTATATAGATATGTTTTAGTATATACATATATGTTATGCATAATACATATGTTAATATACATATATGTGTATGCATTCAGGTTTTATTCAGTCATAAACACACAAAAAAATGCCCCAAAAGTTTGTGCAGTTTTTAACTTTTCAGTTTTTTTAAAACTACACTGAAATTTTAGAACATCCTATACACACATGCATACATAAAATAGTATGCCATGATAAACAGAAAGCTGATCCCAAAGTCAGAAACACTTGAAACATTGAGTTGGACAAGTCATTTAACCTCTCAATGATTCTAATTAACTCTATAAGACTAGAAGTTGCAGAGAAGGATGTCAACATGGATTGGTAGAGGGAGTCTCTTCACCTGGAAATTCCTTATACCAATGAAATCACAAGTTTAACCCCTATCTGCTATTTCTGTGTGTATGTACCTATATGTGTGTGTATGTGTATACATACATACATATATATATACATACATACATGCATATGTATATATGTATACATACATATGTATTATATATATGCATGTGTGTGGATATTATGTATATGTCTGTATGTACAAGTGTGTTGTGTACACATGTATTTAAAAGACATGGCTCAGTGAAAAGCAATACTATTTGTTGGGAAACATGAGTTTCATTCAAATTTCAGTACAATTTATAATTGGATCAACAGTAATTATAGATTATTTTCTATATAATTCACATGACATATTGTAGTATCTTCAAAGATAGATCAAACTCATGTTTAGCTTTTGAAAAATATCACGTTTTATAGGATCATAGGATTACAATTTGAAAGAAACCTTAATAACTTGGGAGTGGAAAAGAAGTACTCTTGAGCCTGTATAGTTTATACAATTGTCCTAGCAATCCAGTTAGCTTTGACCCCAGAAAGTAAATTGTCTTGTTCATGGGCCACACATTATTTCAGCTCTTCCATTTAACATATAAGAAATTAGAGACCCAGGGAAGAGAATTTACTTGCCTTCCCAATCCTCCTTAATGTTAGAGCCTTCCCTGTGGTGATTGTCTTCAATGTATCCAGTATGTAGCTTGTTTGTATAGAGTTGTTTAGATATTGTATTTCCCATTAGATTGTAAACTCATTGAGGGCAGAGAACATGTTTGTCTTCATAGTCCCAGAACTTACCACTTTATTTGCCATTTAGTAGAAGCTAAATAAATGCTTGTTCACTTGACTTTCCCAGTTCATACTGGTAGTATGTAGCAAAGTAAATATCCAGTGTTCTTTCCATAGAGTTATAATTTACTAAATTGGGTTATATGACTAGCAGTCAAGTACACCTTGAGTATTCTTTGTAAGTTATTTTTACCTTTTATGATTATTAGAGTTATCTCTTTAAATGAAGAATCAGCTAGGTGACAAGGTAGATAGAGTATCTGATCTGCATCAGGAAGACCTGAGTTCAACTCTATTCTCAAACACTTGCTAGCTGTATGACTTTGGACAATTAATCCTGTTTGCCTCAATTTCTCATCTGTAAAATAAGCTGGAGATGGAAATGGCAAACCACTCCAGTATCTTTGCCAAGAAAACTCCAAATGAGATTATGAAGAGTCAGGCACAAATGAAATGACTGAACAAGAACAATACCCTTCAAATGAACTAGAAAAGCCACATTGCTGACTTCAATCTCATTTGGAATGATGCAGGACTTCCATATTCCTGTCCTGCTGTTATTAGCAACATAGAATGCTGACAGCAGACTCATCATCTAGCACTAATGACCCTAAGTGCAGGTTATAAGCAAGTCTGAAGGTATTTTACAAGTGAATTTGTCAGCTGGATTCCTTATTCCTCACTGAGAGAGCTTGCCTGGCAGAACCTGGAGGGAAAAATGCCTTCAAAAAATGAAGACCATATCTATACAGAGTCAAAAACTATACTGGCAGATTAATAGAAATTTCCCCTGTGGTGTTCATTTGCAGCTTAGCAGAAAATAAACAGCAGTGTGTTCATTAAATGTGTATCTTTCAGACTGAGCTAGTCATTATCATAATTACAGTCAACATGTCCACAAAGCCAAATTCATTTGACCTAAAAAATGCCATCTCGGAAAATTGCAGGGACTTTTGGGGCGATTTAAGCACATATTTACAATAACATTTTACCCCATTAATTCTCTGAACTACTTAAAAGACACCTATCTTTAAACATTAGGACAAAATGACAGATCCAGATCACTATTAAAAGCTGTTCTGCTATTTCCTTCTTAACTTAAACTAAGGTTTCATAGGATTTCCAGCTGAAAGAACTTTTAGAGATATTCAACTTCAAATCCCACATTTTAACAAAGGAAACTGAGATCCAGAAAAAAAAAAGGCTTCAATAGGTAATATTTAGAAGAGCTTGATCTTTTGACCCTAAATTTAGTGCTCTGTCTACTATTATCCCTGGTATTGGAAGGGGGTTACCAGGATATTCTTACCTCTAATATTGACTTCCAAAATCCACATTGTTGTTAAAAGACAAAATCTCACTAGATTACTCTTCCCTACTCCAAATCTTTCAGTGGCTCCCTATTATCTCTAGGATAAAATAAAAATTACTCATTTGGCATTATAAGTCCTTTATAAGTTTTCCCATATGTCTCTCTAGACATTTCATATACATGATGTTCTAATCAAGACATCCTACTTGCTATTCTCTAAAAGCAACATCCCAACTTCTACACTATGTGTTTATCTTTGTCTTTGTTTTCTATACCTGGAATTAGATCAAAGGATGTGCATAGTTTGATAGCCCTTTCAGCACAGTTCCAAATTGCTCTCCAGAATGATTGGGTCTGTTCACAGTTCCACCAACAATGTATTAGTGTCTTATTTTTCCCATATCACCTCCAACATTCATCATTATCTTTTCCTGTCATCTTAGCCAATCTAAGAGGTGTGTAGTGATATCACAGAATTGTCTTAATTTGCATTTCTCTGATCAATAGTGATTTGAAGCACCTTTTCATATGACTAGAAATAGTTTCAATTTCTTCATCTGAAAATTGTCTGTTCATATCCTTTGACCTTTATCAATTGGAGAATGGCTTGATATCTTATAAATTTGAATCTATTTTCTATATAATTTGGAAATGGGGCCTTTATAAGAATCTTTGACTGTAAAAATATTTTTCCAGTATAAGCAATACCATCTTTAGATAAGCATAATCTGGATGAATTTCAAATGGTATTTGGAAGAATTTAAAATGATACATACTTTTTTTCTCTGACTCCCCTCAAGTCCAGTGACCTTTTCTTCCATTCCCACTCCCACTCCCCTAAAAAAGACTTAAAAAGAACAATAATATGTGCTTTCAAGTTTTTGAAGAGCTGGTAAAGAGGTAGAAAGAGAGCACTAAAATTATTATGGTTGGAGCAGAAGCAAGTAGTGACAGGAGCAAAATAGATTTCTGCCCAACATTAGAAAGTTTATATTTCTGTCCAGACTTAGAAAGTTCATAGAAAGTCAGAGCTGTTCCAGCATAGAAAGGATTGCCTTTGGAAGTAATGGATTACTGGGGGCAGAGCCAAGATGGTGGAGCAGGCACACATGACTCTCTAAGCTTCTCTCATTCCCCTCATAACCAACTATTTAATCCAGCCTCAAAAATAATTCTTCACTACTTAAATTCATGAAGATTAGAAGCACTACAATTTACCAGCCGAAGACAATCCAGAAGATCGCCAGGAAAGGTTTGTCCTGAGGGGCCAGGAATAGACTAGCACAGGCAGTGAGAGGCTAGCGTCCTGAGCAAACCAGGGGCGGGGGTGATCTCTGTGGCTAGAGAAGTTATAGGGACCACTCTGCTATAGGCTAACTGCTCTGCCTTGATTACAAAGCAGTAAACTGGCAGAGAAATTAAAGCCTAAAACAGGTGTTCTAAAAAATGCCAGAACCTAATGAGCTCTGGCTGTAACCCCTTAAACCCGGAAGTGATTCAGGCAGACTTTACTGGATGTGTGGCCACATCCAGCAGTTCGGGGCTTTTGCGGGGGCAGTTACTAATCTGCATGACAGTGGGGCACAGCCTGGGCAGCCTCTAATCAGCAGTGTGGGGGGCTCGACCTGGGGCAATAGAATCTCCCCAGCTGACTGCGCTTCCCTGGCAGATACTTCTGGTCCCTGCAAATCCATTCACTGCTCAACTACTAACACCCACAGCCCCAGGGCAGGATTTGGCTTGGGAAGTGAAACTCTCACTGCTCAGCCTCTAGCCCCAGGGCAGTCATTACTCACACAGTCAGGGTTCTTCGAAGGGCACTTTCCCAGCCTGGCCCTGCAGCCCTGAGTTACTTTCCAGTGGGGAACTCTTTCCCAGAGCACTCCAGTACCTCGCTGCTTTTTGTAGCCGGTTGGCAGGACAGCTACCCGTCCATATACCTTTCACTGTTCTGCAGAGGAAGCTGGTAACTTCCTGGCTCTGAAGGCAGACCTTACAGGCTTTAACAAAATGAGTAAAAAAATCAAAAGAACGATTGATAGTTTCTACACAGAAACAGAACAGCTTTTCAACCCTGAAGAGACTAATAGCAGACAATCTCCAGACAATTGTTGGTCTCCAATACAAAAGGCTCTCCTAGATGAGACTATTCAAAACCTTAAAATAGAGCTAGAAGAGAAATGGGGAAAGGCACATAACTCACTAAAAGAAAATTTTGATAAAGTGGGAAAAGAAAACAACTTCCTGAAATGTGAATTGGAAAAGGTAAAAACTCCCAAGAAGTTCAGGGAAACAGAGTTTGTGAATTGGAAAAAGAAAATAACTCACCAAAAAAAAAAAAAATTAGTGAAATAGAAAAAAATTCCATAGAGCAAAACAACTCAATTAGACATATACAAAAAGAAGTAAAAAAAAAAAAAAAAAAAAAAAAGCTAATGAAGAAAATAACTCATTAAAAATCAGAACTGAACAAATAGAAATGACTGATTCATTGAGATATCAAGAATCAGTCAAGCAAAACCAAAAAAATGAAAGATTGGGAAAAAATGTCAAATATTTACTTGGAAAAACAACAGACCTGGAAAATAGATCTAGGAGAGATAACCTGAGGATCATCGGACTACCAGAAAATTATGATGAAACAAAGAGCCTAGATACTATTTTACAGGAAATCATCAAAGAGAACTGCCCAGAAGTAATAGAACTGGAAGGGAAAATAGGTGTTGAAAGAATTCATCGAACACCTTCTGAAAAAAACCCTAAAATAAAGACTCCGAGGAATATTGTGGCCAAACTTCAGAATTTTCAAACTAAAGAAAAAATTTTACAAGCAGCCAGGAAGTAATGGATTCCCTATCAATGGAGATTTTTCCAATAAAAATGGAAATCTCTTTTAAGGAATATGATAGAAAGGATTACTATTCAGGTTTGGTCTAGAGCAGGGCTTCTTACTTTTTCCACTGATAACCCCTTGTCATCCAAGAAATTTGCATGTGACCCTTATGGGATTAAAGAAGCAGGAGGTGTACATGACATTTGACCTCTATTCCAGTTCAGAGATTATGCAACTTGGGACTGTCTTTCTGTATTTCTTATTTGCCCAAGCCATGTTCCCAGGATTTGAGTTTTTAGGACTTTTTTCTAATGGGTTAATTATTTTGTATGCTTGCTTCTCACAAATATAGATAATCTCATATTTTCAAAAAGTTGAATCTACTTAACAATGGGTAATTTCCTGTGAAGTCTGGATTAACTCCCTGGAGGCCTCAGAATCAGCCAGAGTCGGGATAAGCAAAAGTCCTTGGTCTTTAGGGGGAGAAGTGAAGAGGATTGACACCTCTCCACCAACCGACCTCCCTTCTCCTTGTCCTCCTCCAAAGTAACTCTGGCTTGTCTTACTCCACCCCCTAATCCCTCCTATGATTATCTGTATACACCAAAAGATCAAGCCAGCACGGAATAGTGGGAGTGGCCATTTTCCCAAGCATATGCTAATAGAGTATTGTCCAATAGGTAATTAGCCTTAAGTGCTCGGTTGTTTGATTCCAGTGCACCTATTCAGTTTCAGCCATTTGCAATTTCCCATGTACACATGCTATAACATTTACATAGAACAGATAAATCTGTCTTTTAACATGCTCCCAACTTCCCTAAGATTACATGGCAAGTCCAAGGGCTATATCAAAGGTCAACGGATTTATCAAAGCACAAGAGAGCATTGTACCACAGAGATCCTGATACTCCTTACCCCAAATCATACTTGGATCCTTCCAATAAATTGCCCAATTCCATCAATAATTTCCTAACAGAGAGATATGGAGAATTAAGGCAACAACAACAAAAAAGAAAATTCTGGAGGAAATGAATTATTTTTGTCAGGAGTAAATCCTTCTCTCAGATGGAATCACAAATATTAGAAATGCAAGGAATCTGAGGGATCTAACTGATCACCTCATGGAGCTTGCTAAATAAGCTGCCTTTGCAGCTTGCAATGACACAAGAGGATCAGCAACACACAAGTGACTAACAGCAAGAAAATAGGGTTTTGGCCATTATAATGAGTATGGCATCTTCTCATGCACTTGTGTTCATCATGTCAGTATGCTTCATAAGAATTCTAAGGAGAAAAATGTGTGGCAAATTTTACATCATCATTTTACAGAAAATCACAGTTAATCAAAGATGAGTAAATCTTTAAGGTAATTAAGGAATGCAAGACCATATGCAGCTTTTGCCCAAGTTATCTAGAGTAGTGGTCTCAAAAAATTTAAAACAAGGGCTATTACTCTATACTTAAGGATCCCTTTGAGCAACATATTGACTTCATTTCAAAATATGATATTATCTATGCATTATTGTATTTTTGTTTATTTTGTTAAATATTTCCCAAATATATTTTAAATTGGTTCAGATCCCAAAGAGTGTTGTGGGCAACATATTTGACATCTCTGAACTAGAGAGTCACACCACCAGTTTGGAGAAAATAATCCAAAGCAATGTATAATTATATAAGGTGTATAATTATTTTGGACTCTAGGAAAACAGGTGGAGAACTGTGAAAGCACAATATTTCAGATACTGATAGAAGTAATTACATATTGCTTGACTTTCTTTAATTGGTCTTCTTTGATTCATGAGAGGATTCAGTGCTAGAAGAAAAAAGAGTTTATACAGAAATGACTATGGTAACACACATGCATATGTATGCTCACATATAAAACGTCTTGAAATTAAATTAATTTTTGAAAGGTGAAATGTGTGTGTGTGCATATGGCTACCGCAAATTCATCTTCCAACTTTTGTTTTTAATTAGACTACTATTACCATTATTATTCCTTGGGTATACATTAACTATTGTACAGTGACAGATGAAAACCTAAGATAAAAATCTCATTAAAATTTCCATCAGTTCCAGGGAAGAGATGATGTTACACTCTTTCCTTCACTCATTAAAGAGGTGAGGAATTAAAAAGGTGAGATACATATAATGTCAGATGCAGTCACTCTGTAGGTCCATCTTATTATTTTTCTTCATGTTAAGTGTGAAACGATCATATTTGGAAATGGCTGCAGTATCAAAGACAAAAGATATTTCTAAAAAATTTCTTAAAATATCAAAAAGAAATTACTTGAATATAAATAGATCAATGTAGGCTTTTCCATTTACTAGCTGTGTGTCCTTTGGTAATTTAACTTCTCAACCTTAGTTTCCTGATCTCTAAATTAAGATAATTACAATTACTGTATTATGGTGATATTAATTACTCCATATGTAAAGTATCTCAAAATGTTTTAGAATAATTTTAAACTTTCGAAGGGCACTAAGACTTTTGGGACATCTTGAACAAACCTACAACTCAGCTGTGAGAATTAAAAAATAATCAGTCAGCAAGCATTTATTAAACTGTATTGCTATATAAAGCATATACTTTATATAAAATACTTTATAAACTTGAACTGTAATAAAAATGCCAATTGTTGTTTTTGCTATAGAGTCTCCAAGATAGAGATCTAGGCTACACAATATATGGGAGAATTCTATCATTTCCATGACCTATCTTATATACAGGGGTTTACTGGAGTTGTTATCTGTTTCTTCAAGCTGATCATAAAATTTTCATTGAGAATATTTACACCTTAGAAATTGTCAACAACTTCAAATTACAATTTGATTTACTGTTTTGATTACTAGATTTATGAAAGTGTTAATAATGTAGATTAAACTTAAAAGTGAGTGTGCCTGCCTTTTTTTTTTCTATTGGGATTTGTTGTCAAAAATTTATTCGTATGCTCCTGTATTGCTCTTTGTGTGTTTATTGATTGAGATCGGCAGAAACATAGAAGACTTGGGGAATAAAGTCATCATCATACTGGAAGCAAATAATAATAACAGTAATAAAATAATCACAATAACTTAATGTTTTAAAAATAGCATTTACATAGCACTTTAAGATTTGCAGAGCATTTTACATTCATTTTTTCATTTGAGCCTCCCTATATTCCTGTTTACATTTAAGGAAAAAAAAAACAGTGAAAAGGCCATAATGAAAACTCAGATCACCTGACTCTTAAGCTTCTCACTTGCATCAGTTCTTCCCAATTCTCTTGTCATTTTAACCAACAATTTAGAGTTTCTCATCTGCTTCACTATGAAAGTGAAAAAAAAAAGAACCTTCTCAAAAATGTGGGGAGGGAAACTTCTCTCAAATTAAATGTCTATATTAGTAAAGTGTTTTACTTAGATTTAGCATTAATAAGGCAGAGCAATGAGTAGTTAAAGGTTAAATGAAAGTCATGCTATAATTTTGCTTTTAGGGCTGCAAATTAACAGTTCTTTTCAGTGAAATTAACATTTACTAAGATGCATTTTATCTATCAATCCAACATGCCAAGAGAGAAAATTACAGTCTCTTTGATATTGTGTTGAATCCTGCAATTGTTTGATATAATTTCTAGGTATGTCATTTACCTTGTGCTATTCACCAAAGTAAATCATTTAGCTGGGTTTATAATATTAGCACAAAAAGGGATGGGTGATTTTTTTTTAAAACTTCATTTCTCAATTAGAAAATGACATCATTTTGTAGCCTCTTATTTGCCACAATATGCAACTTCACATTAAGAAAGGAAACTCAGCTTTAGTAAAGCAAAGTTTTCAGAAAAAGAAATGTGATTAAAAGAAAAACCATGATGCTTTCTGGGTGCTAACTGAAGATATGTTTATTCTCTTCTAGTGCCCAGGAAGACAAATGGGAAATTTGAAAAGACACCATCTGTTGTGTGATGTTCAGAATAGTAGATTTAATCCTCTAGTTGTTAGCCCAGCCTCCATTTCACCTACTGGTCAGTCAACACCATTCCTCTGGGGGAAAAAAATTGACTTTTTAGCAAGGTCAGACATTTTCAGTAGCACTAAGGGACATATTCTACCGGGGAAGCTTGATAAATCCAATGTATTCTTGCAAAGAATAAAAACATCCTGCATCCAGCTACCCATATATTTAATTGTATCTCAAAATCATAGAATGTTTAGACTGGAAAGAAAGCTTAGAGCATGGAACATAGAATATTACATCTCTGCTTCATCTATTCTAACTAGAGGAGCAAATCACTCCCACTTTTTGAATCTCAGTTTCTTCACTTGTAAAATGAGAACAATACCTGTACTGTTTAGCCCAAGAGATTCTCATGAGGACCATAAAATCTTACAGCAGATTATTTTTAATTTAATTCAAGCAACTGGCATTTTTTAAAGGAGGAATAAGAGTGCCTCAAATTGACTATCATTTATACCTTTATATTCTGTACATACAAGACTGTTTATGTTGTCTCCTCATTAGAATTCAGTTCCTTGAGGTGAGAGTTGTGCTTTTGTTTATTTGGTTTTGTTTTATTCAAACCTTCCATGTTTAACACAATTTTTTGAACTGACTGAGAGGGGAGATAAACAGAAGTTATAAGTGGGGTTGCAAATGAAATTCAGGTTCCTTGGCTCCAAGTCCACAAATTACACAATGACCTTGAACAACAAATCTCAACACCAAAGAGCCATGCTCTGAATACTTGTCGGCTATTTGATTTTTTTTAAATACTGTGAGCCAGTGTAAGTAGTATTATACAATGAGTTACTTAAAAGCAGAGACTAGGTTGCCTTTTACCCCAGAACCAGTCACAGAGCTTTGCATGTTGTAGGACAGAGGATTAAGTATCTAGAGCTGTAAGGTATGTCAGAAGCCATTTGATACATCATCTTCATTTTACAGATGAGGAAACAGGTTAAGTGGCTTACCACCTGGTTACCAAAGCAATAATCTGGATTTGAACCCAGGTTCTTTGATTCCTGAGACAATACTTTTTTTTTCTCCATTGTAACATATTCTCATTTAATAGATCCTTGCTGAAATCAATTGGATTAATAAATAAAAAATAACCTTTAATAACCTTTCAAGACTATTAAATAATAACCAAAACCTAAAAAAAGTATTCCTTTTCAAAAGTTCTTAAGCCTAAAAAAACTCTTCCTTTTCAAAGATACAAAATAAAGGCAAAGTTATGTAAAACTGAAAGCATGAAGATATTTTTGAAATCACACATTTTTTGCTTCTGAACATCCTCATGTGTTTAACAGTACCACAATATCTAACAGAAGAAATTTACATGTTAAAAACCCCATGTACTTATCAAAACAATAACTCTGATTTCTCTAGTGCCTTAGAGTTTACAAAGAAGTACTTTTCTCACAACAATCCTATGATAAAATGACTTCAATAAATATATGCCATTTTACATATGGAGAAACTAAAACTCTCAAAAGTTAAACATTTCCTCCCCCAAGTCATATGATAAGTAAATACCAACACTGAGATTCAAAGGTATAAAGACTGGCTCCAAATAAGTGCCCTTTCTTCATACATCAGACTGCTACATGAAGGTGAATTCTGTAATTTTTTTCCCTCCTGGTGTCTGAATCTAAGAAACTTAAGCAATGAGTTTTTAAGGAATTAAATATAAATTCTTCCACTTCCATTTGTGTCCACAAAATAATTTTATTTTACATATGAAAGCATACAAGCAAAAAAAAAAAAAAACCTTAGGAAAATATTCACAATACATATATAACACAGACCTGATGCAGGATGTATTCTGTCAGTAAATGTTTACCTTCCCCCTCCCTCAGTATTCCATTAAACAGTTCCTCACGAGAAGATGCAGTCAAACATTTATGAATCAAGTTCCTTTCTTGGAGCACACAATATTACTCTTTCACCTGGATGTTGCTGCAAAAAGGATGCTCTTCACGGCACAGAGGGAACTAAAGAAGCAGGAACTTTACTGAAAGTACAGTGGAAGCATTTGTAGCAACATAAGAAATCCCATTGACCTTTTGCTGCTGGCAACACAGCTAAAAATAATGGGGCTCCCTGTCCAATCCCTCCAGAAATATCTTAATCTGACATGGTAATGAGGCACTGCTGTTTGTTCAATGGACTATAAACATGGATAAAACTGAAAAATGACTTCATTCCTGGTTGAAAAGTAAAGCAGGAAAGTAACCTATATGTTAAAGGAATTTAAACATAGAAAAGAAGCAGGACACACAGTATGCTCTGTTCCTATAGATGTTGCTGTAAATACACAAGTAGTAGGTAGCTAGACCTATGAGAGTCACTATGCATTTTTATCATCAGTCATTGGTTTTGTCCAGAAAAAAAAAAAAAAAAGGTAGCTACCACTAGAAATAAGAAAAGACTAAGAAGCCAATTAATTTACATAAATACAAAGTGTCTGATGCTTCTGGTTGCCAGGGGCTAAAATCTCAACTTGGAAGCATGATTCCTCTGAAGTTGATTTTCCAGTGGAAAGTTATTTACAGAGCTGCAGACAGTTTTCATAAGAAGACTTCTTTGTAATGGGAAACTAATGAAAAGAATAGCAGCAATCCATTGTGTTTTTAAATTCTTGTTAAAAAAAAAAAAGGAACTGTCATCTTTTTCTTTGTCAGCTCTGATCCTGTATTGATCTCTGATGAATTCAGAAGAAATGTCAGAGTTCAACATTGTTACCTCTTAGCTTTTTTTGTGATTTTGAGATGTACACACAATCAAGTTTACTCCAACTATGTGTTTTTTTTAACAGTTTCATTAACAACTGACAATGAATTGCTAACCAGTCAAATGATCAAAAAAATTATAATTATGAGGTTTCAGAGATCTCCCATCAGATAATACTTTTAAATAAAATAAAGATAAATTTGTTACAACATATTTTTAAATAGCCATTTTAAATAATAAATAAATAAAACCAATATTAACAAAGCATCTCCCAAACTTAAAAATACTCATTCTTGCTATAAGGCTCATTTTTTTCAGAAATAATTTACAAAGGCATTTACCTAATATTACAATCTGAAAACTTGATTGGAAACATATTAGCACCTATTTATACATGGAAAACAATGCTTTTGTTTCTTTCTGGGAATGGTGATTTCTTTATTTTTTAAGTGTTACTGTTAATTCTTGATTTCTTGCCCTATTTTCAGTCACTAAAATAGAAAGTAGTTTCTACAAATAATTATAGAACTGATGAGGTGCTCCTTGCCTTATACCTTTACTTCAGTCTCTGTTTCATTCAGTATGAACAATACAGAAATTTTTACAAATCAAAAATGTACTAGGCTGGATTATAAAACAAAGTTGTATTCTCAGTAGAAGCAGCAATCAGTTCTTTTGTAAGCATAAAACCACACCATAAATTAATTTCTCAAAAATAACAAACTAAAGGTAATTCTGTAAGTTTTTTGTTTTTCTTTTACCAAACATATTTTGCAGGATTCATCTTACAATTCAGGTCTTGTGTTGTCCATTCTGTGTGATGGAGTTAATCTTTTCCAAAGATACATCAACTTCATAATCCAAAATGACAGATAAAGCTGGAGAGGTTTTCTCCAATGGTTTTGATCCTCCACCTTCTTCTTTCTTTGAGTCTCGTGGGGAGGTAACAGATTGTGGAATCAGGTAAACCAGATTACACTCCTTGGAAATGGACCCTCTGGGCTCATGATGGCTTGAAAACACAGCCCCATTATTGTTGATGCTAACTGTCTCTATTGCATTGTTAGCAGTGGGGCAGAGCCTGTAGCATCCTAGGAGAGTCGAAAATGCCTTGCGGAAATCAGCATTGAAGGCATAAATGATGGGGTTCAGTGAGGAATTTGCCCATCCAAACCACACAAAAACATCAAAAGTAATAGAATCAATACAGAAGGGCTTTGTTTCCCCAGAAGGCAAATCAGACTCACAAAAGGGGACCATGCAGTTCAATATGAAAAAAGGTAGCCAGCAGCATACAAACACTCCCATGATCACTGACAGAGTCTTTAAAACTTTGGTTTCTCTCTTGAAGGACATCTTGAAGGAACTTTCTGGCTGGGAACACTCCATATTAGTCCCATTTCCTGTGGTGTTCTGACAGTTCTTGGCATGCACGGCTGCTCTCTCCAAAGCTGAGATTCGTCGTATTTGCTTCTGTGCAATCCTGTAGATCCTTGTGTATGTGACTATCATGATGGCCACTGGAATGTAAAAACTAATGAGTGAAGAAGAGATGGCATATGTCCTGCTAAGGCTAGAGTCACAGTTGTCCATTGTCTCACCTTGGGAAGAACTAACATTCCCATCTGGTGAGCTCATGGGTCTGGCCTTGTGCCAATTCAGCTGTACTGGAATGAAGGAAATTAACACAGACAAAGTCCAGGCAACACTGATCAAGATGAAGGCTGCCTTGGGGGTCATCTTTCTCTCATAGCGAAAGGGACTGGAGATAGCCCAATATCTATCAACACTGATGACACAGAGGTTTAGAATAGAGGCTGTGGAACACATGATATCAAATGCCACCCAGATATTGCAAAAGGAGCCAAAGGGCCAGAAACCTGCAATCTCTGCAACAGCTTTCCAAGGCATGACCAAGACAGCTACTAAGAGGTCAGAAACAGCCAAGGAGATGACAAAGAAATTGGTCACCTTGGACCTTAGATGGCGGAACCTGATGACAGCTGCACACACCAATGTGTTTCCCAACAGTGTAGACAAGATCAACAGTGAGAGGAAGCAAGCAGTAAGGATACGGAAGGAGAAGTCTCTTTCTACTACCAACCCACCTCTGTCCATAGTTGTGTCATTCAAGGGCATTATGTCTCTTTAAGGGGAAAATCTATTGTCTGTTTCAATGCGTTCTCAGTTCCTTCCCCTTGCAAGGGTTACTCATCCATCAGTCATTTGTAAATTACTCACCAAGCTGATCCAGAATTTCTCTTGCAATTTCTTCACACTGACATTACATGGATGCCTATATTCTAATAACAATTGGCAGCAAATTCTTGGATAGGTGTTTATAATTTACAACCCAACTCGAATAAGTTGCAAAGAACCATCAAGATCATTTATTGCAATCCCTTAATTTTAAAAATAAGGAAACTCAGGTCCAGATGTAACTTGTCCAAAGTTCACAGATAATAAATCATGGAATTAGGAATTGAACCCAGGTGCCACAAGAGGGCTAATAAAGTTACCTTGGCATCTTAGAATTTGCTGATTTCCATTTTCCAGTTCCAGTGTGAGCCTTTTCACAATTTGGCTGGCCCCTTGTGTATCCCTCCCTGTGGCTCTTCCACAGAGAGATTCCCACTACACAGGAGGGCTTGTTAAGTGAATATCTTATGGATAGAAGTAAATCTAGGAATCTAGTGTCCATTCCTCTAGCTCATCAATCTCACTGAAACCTGTCACATTTAAATGGCATTTGATTTCTAATATAACTTCCTAACATCCACATCAAGAAATGCTTCTTTGTTTGGTGTTTAGCATCCTCCATATGATCTCCTGAACAGATGTCTGATGTTCTGGTCTGGGTTCTTTGCTGGCTAACTTCAGTTTCCTTAGCCCTAGAAACAAATCAAATAAAGGTATTTTGAGTGAAATACTTTTTTAACAGTGACATTTCTGAGTCTTTTTAGCAATTAAATTAAATCAGATTTAGGGCTCCTTCTCTGAAGGAGCTGAATGTTCTTGCTAGGAGTACCTGTTAATCTAAGATTCCTTCAGCTTGGGGGGAAAAAAAAAGCAGTCTGTCTCCTGGCTAATCGCTTTGAATCTAATCTCATATACAAACGAGGACTAATCAAAGGTTTGAGGGCCTAGATTTAGTAGCTGGAAGTTCACAAGAGAAAGAGCTAGATCTCCAATTTCATTGTCCATATTCAATGAAGAAAGATGGGAATATTTTTTGGTCCCCAGCTGATCCTTAAACAAAGTTCTAAGTTTGAGACTCACAGAGGAATCTCAAGAGAGATTGCAGAAAGAAACAGACGCAGGTACAGAAACCTTGCCCCAATTCGTAGTTCCTAGCCAGCTTAAAACTACTCACATTTAGGAAGGAGAGTGCTCAGGACTACAAGACTTACCTATGAACCAGGAGGTTCTCTGTATGAGCTACACTAAATGGAGCCTGGGGAACTGGACCTTCCATCAAGTAAGGAACTATTATCCCGGGATCTGGGCTTTCTTCAGCCCCAGAGGAAATCAAGGGAAGGTTGCCCAGAGACTATGAAAATGAGGCGTCAGGTTCCCCCCACCTCCGCACACATAATTTCCCCCCTTCCTTCTCTCCAGCCTCCTTACTCCTGATAATAAAAATCAAAGATGAGGATTTTCGACTCAAACCTTGGCTGCTTTCGGTTGTCAAGTCTCTCTGAGCTGGTCCGAGGCTGACCACTCAGCTCCTGGGTGGGTGGTTCCCTTGAAAGTTGGTAGAAACCCAGCAGGTAGACTCTGACCCAAGGAACTCTTCTCCCCCCTGGAAGTAAGTCACATCTGGGACCCCACAGGTTGAGCTTCAGGCTGACCCAGACCCTAAACCAAGAATCAGGACTTTTCACGTTCCTTCTGAATCACCATTCATGTCCGGGGGCCCGGATGCTTTTCGCAGCACTCCAGGCTTCCTGAAAACGACCAGGAGGTAAAGAGATAGGACCTGTCTTCTGACAGGTTCTGCCCATACCTCCACCCTCCACCCCCGGTACCTTCCCCAAAGGCCAAATCCCATGGAGGGCGGATTCCCGAGTCCTCCTTCTTCCCTCCCCTTCCCGTTCTTCAACCCCCTCCTTTCCCTCTGATTCGGGACTTAGCTTCCTTGGGCAAAAAGAAGGACATTTTGGAAACTCTTCCCTTAACTTAATTTCGAACCTGCTCCCTCCAGGCATACACACGAACCCCACACGAACCCCACACGAACCCTATCTGGAGCATTTACACCACATTGTGAACTTAGGCTTTGGGGATGCCTTTCTGAACTCGGCTTTTTGGTGCGACCTTCATATCTGGCAGGACCCTCAGAGACACATTAAAAAAAAATTCCAAGTCTCACAGATTCTGTCGAATTAAAACCGTCATTCTAGTGTTGGATAGTGTTGGACACGGATACACACACACACACACACACACACACACATACACACATCCCATGAGTACTATAAGTATACCTAAACACACACACACACACACACACACCACACACACACACACCCCTAACCCTCCATAAAAATCCTCCCCCTAACAGCCGCAGGAGACAAAGCCAAACAAGCACAAATAGCCTTAGTAGAATACCCTACTACTCTACACCTAATCAGTGACCAACAAAGAGGGTGGGTGTACTAGCCCACTGAGAACAGGAACTGACGGACACCTCGACAGTTCCTAGGATGTTCACAAACCTTTATGAAGTAGAGTTCCCAAGCTAGATAGTGGAGGCTGAAGGCGTTGCAGGACTTGGTCGAATGGTGCTCAGTTCATCTTCGCCTAGTGATGTGCTTTGCCCGGGATGCAGTCCACGCGGGCACTGCCTTTACCATCGAGCTTCTTAACTTACAAGCACCAGTCTTCGTACGTAAGGACTTGGCGCCCTCTGGTGACTTATCGTGTTGTTTAGCTTCTTCGGTTATTAACAGGCCAAAACCTGAGAGAAAGAAGCATTTGATACTTGGGGAAGAGAAAAGACTTTCACTCCGGTTTGGTTAAGAGCGCTTCGAGGGTAAGGAGGGAAGGTCACAAAATCATAGAAACACAGAATGTCAGGGTTTAAAAGAATCTTAAAACCCTTTTAGTCCAACCATTACCAAAACAAAAATCCAGTAGCATATCATACTCATTTTACTCATCCATTCTGTGCTTGCATACTCCCACTGATGCGGACCTTACCACTTCATGAGGCAGCCAATTCCGTATGGGCGTCTTGGAATTTCGTACGGAAATGATCTTTAGAGATAATCTATTCCAGTCTTTTCACTTTGCAAATAAAGAAACTAAGACCCGCCAAGGTTAAAAAAAATATATCTCATACCAAGTCACAAAGAAAAATCACAGCATTGGGATTGGATCCCAGATTCTTTGTTCTCAAATTCAATTCATTTCTCACTAAACAGTATTTCCTAATAGGTTCAGCCAGTTAGGGAATGAGTAAAGAATTATTTGCCTCACAAGGCATTAGCCATACTTATTATTGCAAAGAAAGAATCATTTTATTTTCCACAGTAACTATTTATTGGATACAGAAATGCAAACTGGGCATCAAAGATGAGTGACAGAAGTATATTCTGCATTCTCATATATTGTTTTGTAATTTTGAGCTCCAGATAGCCTAGGAATGATGTCTTATTCATTTTCCTTGCCTAAACACCAAATAAATGCACCATGGCTTTGCTTGGATTCCTAATAATATCATCTATTCATAATGGACATAATTACAGAAGAAAGATTTGGAAAATGTATTCAGATGGATATGATATAGCAGAAGAATTCGGTTATAGTGTTTTGACATGAAAATTCAGTGGAGAAATAATTCTGAGTGGTTTATACTATAAAAAACCTATGGTTATATAACAGCATTCAGAAAGAGAAACATTACCCAAATACAGACTCCTAAATGTATACACACAATACTATGTACCATCTCAAAAATACTGTACACTGATGGGTACATATAATTCTTCCACAAGTATGTAAGGTTTTTTTTCAGAATTTGTATGTTTAACAAATAATGTTTTCTAAACATCTTTCTCTCTCTTTCTCCCCCTTTCTCTCCATTTCTGCTTTCTCCTTCTCTCCTTTCTCTCTCTGTTTCTATTTCTCTGTGACTGTCTCTCCTTTTATTTCTCCCTCCCTTTTTTCAATTTTTTTTTGTCATACTCCCATATATAGCTAAATACATTCTGATAGAGCTTTTCTAGCCAGTCTAGGCAGTGTTTTTGAAAATAATCACTAAGGAAATAAGAAATAGACTAAAAAGCTGCTAACCAGCAATCATGTCAGCCAACTGTTCTTTCTTCCCAATGTTCATTTCAGAACAACTTACTTCAGGTCTGTTACCTTTTGCTCATTGTTTTTCTTGGAAAATATAAAGTGAATCAAAGAATCCTATTTTATTTAAACTCTCGCCAGCAAATGTCAAATATATAAAGAGAGAGAGAGAAAAAGAATTAACAGGAAAATTTTACATAATGTCTAAAAAATATACTAAACACAAACCACCTTTGTTTCTCTTGCTAGCAACTTTTTTCAGTTTTCCTGTGATTTTCATGATGCAAGGAGAACATTAATATGCTTCCACACTTAGAATTTTATTTATAACATTCTCACTTGAAGTTAGTGGAGCCAGTGAATGTGTCAGGCATTGCATCTCAATGGAAAAGAAGAGAAGAATCCTGTAAAAAGGCGGGGGGAGAGAGAGAGAGACACTGAGCTGTCAAGGAAAACAACTGACAAGTTTACTATGATTTAGCATTGGTAAAGTTGTTTTCTAATAAAAATATCTTATGTTTGTTTTTCATAACTTCATTTATAGCTTAGAAAACCTTAAGTAGTAAAGCTAAATATTATGTTTTACATTCAAGATAAATTTTCACTTGATGTCTTTTTATTTTTTCCTTTATCTATATCCTAAAAAAAGTAGAATATACTTTGTATTTTCAAAATATTATAATTTATAGGGGTTATTGATGAAGAAAGAGTAGAATTGATAAATTCCTCATCACAGGATATCATGAAATCATGAGATTTAAAGCTTGAAACAATTTTAGAAATAATCTTATCCAATATTCTTTTCTTTTATATGAATTCTTTAAGATTAAGGGACTTGTCCAAGGTCATACAAGTAGTATATACTAGAGCTCAAGTTTTTAAATCCAAATTCTTTGATTTGAAGGCCAATATTATTTTGTTATACCAAGCAGAGCCTGGATTACCATTTGTGTAGATAATAATCCTATTCAAGATGGGAAAAATTCTTTCTAATATTCCTGACAACTCAACTGGTCTGTGAATTTATGAAAGCAGCCAAGCCAACATTATAGAGGGCAGTATCACTATTTTAGGATACAGGAAAGCACAGCCTTCTGTGATAGGCTATGTCCTGAATAAGTTTGATTTGGCTTCTGTGGCTGATTGAGCAATAATAATTCATAATAATAGCCTCTAGAGAAAACACTAGCAATTGACTAGATCAAAAAGAAATTTTCCATTTCAAAAGTTCTGGAAATTTGTAGTCCTCTGCAAAAATATGGCTATGGTTATAGCCTTAAAAACATTTAGAATTCCAAGAGGAAGCAGTAGCAGATTTCATGGGAGCATCACATTCTTCAAAGAGCACTATAAATAAGGAATTATAATAGATTGGGTTCAATCTGTTATTAAAGATTTCTTCTTGACATTTTGTGACAAGAATGATTGCAAGTGGGTGCATAATTACATAGAGCTAACTACTGATATTGAACTACTGTGTGGAATATGTACTTTAAAATGTATGGGGGTGGGGTAGGGATGAGATCTACAGTGAAAACAATTGGATACCATTTATTATTTCTAGAAAATGTGCCTAAGTATATTTCAGGTGAGACTTGACTTAGACAAAAATATAAAAACTCATGAATATGTCTCATAGATATGTAAATTATTTCAAAATATGGTATAATATTATACAGTATTTATAATAATAATAATGTTATCTTGGATTCTAACTTAATAAGAATTATGCTACAAATTACACTAGAAATCCATAAATATATGACTTCTTATTACTTGAATTTGGACAAGTCACATTAAATTATCTTTCCCAACCTCTCTAATTTCAATAAATTTTACTTCTTTTTTTTTAATTAGTATGAAATGTACTTTACTTGGATACAGGAAACTTGTTTTTAATCTTAGCTCTGACACTAAGCTTCATGATTTTGAACAAATCATTTAACTGCTCAGTCTCAGTGTCCTCTACTTGCACAATAGAGACAATAATACGTTTACACTAATATTGTGGCTTAAGGTTTGCAATGTAGTAGTATAATGCATTCTATTATTTGATCCTAACTGAACCACATGAGGTAGGTGGCACTATCACCATTTTATAGATAAGGAAATTAAGGCTTAATAAAGTTAAGTAGTTTTCCAAAGATCACACAACTATTAAGTTTCTGATGTATAATCTGAACCCATTTCTTTTGACTTAAAATCCAGCAGTCAATCCACTATACCAGGCCAACTTCCATAATGACTATTATATTGCCTCTTCTCACAATGTTGTGAGGAAAGCATTTTGTAAAATTTGAAGTGCCATAGAAGTGAAATTTATTATTATAACATGTTCATCATTTTAAAAATCCATTTACTTTTAACTTTCATTTTTAAATATTTTTAATTCCAACTTGTTTCTCTTCTTTTTATTTCCCCCTTTCCTTCAGAAGACAAGCTATTTGATATTGATTATTCATATGAAATCATGTAAAATAATTTCAATATTAGTCATGTTGCAAGCAAATAAAATACAAAAAAAGATAAGTAAAAATAGATTTTAATCTGTACTTATTGCTCTTAGCCCTTTGGAATTGCTGTAGATCATTGTACTAAGCAGAGTAGTTAAGTCTTTCATAGTTGATCATCTTTACAATATTGCTGTTGCTGTGTACAGTGTTCTCCTGGTTCTACTTATTTCATTTTGCATCAATCTATATGTCTTCCCAGGATTGTTGTTTTTTTTTTTTCTGAAACCATCTCCTTCATCATTTCTAAGAAAACAAGAATATTCCATCACAATCATATACCACAACATCCTTCTATTTCCTTTTTTCTTTATTCTCTAAAGCAGGGGTAAAGAATGTTTGTTTTCTGCCAAAGGCTGTTTGGATATTTAAAACGTCATTTGTGGGCTATACAAAATTATCAACTTATAGATAGAATTCAAGCAATAAGAGATTGCTTAGTTTTCAGCTCATCATAGCAAATGATTTCATGGGCCTTACATTGACCATAAGCCAGGTATTCTCCATCATTGTTCTAAAATCTGTCTTCCAACCTTATTACTTAGCCAAAAGTAATGTCCCTGAAGTTACTAATAATCTTTTTTAATAACTTTTTATTGATAGAACCCATGCCAGGGTAATTTTTTACAGCATTATCTCTTGCACTCACTTCTGTTCCGATTTTTTCCCCTCCCTCCCTCCACCCCCTGCCCAGATGGCAAGCAGTCCTTTACATGTTGAATAGGTTACGGTATATCCTAGATACAATATATGTGTGCAGAACTGAGCAGTTCTCTTGTTGCACAGGGAGAATTGGACTCAGAAGATATAAATAACCCGGGAAGAAAAACAAAAATGCAAGCACTTTATATTCATTTCCTAGTGTTCTTTCTTTGGGTGTAGCTGCTTCTGTCCATCCTTGATCAATTGAAACTGAATTAGCTCTCTTTATTGAAGAGATCCACTTCCATCAGAATACATCCTCAAACAGTATCATTGTTGAGGTATATAATGATCTCCTGGTTCTGCTAATTTCACTTAGCATCAGTTCATGTAAGTCTTGCCAGTCCTCTCTGTAATCATCCTGCTGGTCATTCCTTACAGAACAATAATATTCCGCAACGTTCATATACCACAATTTACTCAACCATTCTCCAATTGATGGGCAACTATTCATTTTCCAGCTTCTAGCCACTACAAACAAGGCTGCCACAAACAACTAATAATCTCTTAAATGTCACCTCTAATATCCCTTTTCAATTCTCATCTTTCATGATAATTCTGCAGTCTGTATCAATGTTGATCACTGACTTTTCCTTGATATTCTCTTCTCTAAATTTTTATATTGCAGTCTCCTAGTTATGTGCCTTTCTGTATAACCACTCCTTCTCAGTCTCCTTTGCTGGATATTCAAACAAGTCATTCCCATTGACCATGGTGTTCCATGGGACTCTGCCCTTAGCCTTTTGTTTTTCATCCTCTATACTATTGTATGTGGTAATCTCATCAACTCCAGTGGTTTCCAGTATTCTCTCTATGCAAGTATTCTCTCAGATCTACTTGTCAAGCTCCTAACTCTTTATTTAATATTTAGTCTTACATCTCCAGATGACTATTAAACATCTTGAACTGGATGTCTGGTAGACAACTTAAACTCAACACAAACTAAATTCATCTTTTCCACTAAATCTTCTCCTCTTCCTAACTTCCATATTATTGTCTCTGTCACCCAAGCTCACGATCTAGATGTTATCTTCTGTTTCTTACTGTTTAAATGCCTTTATATAATCTTATGCCAAAGCATGTCAATTTTACTTTGGTAATATCTCTTACATTTGCTTCCTTCTCTCCTTTGATATTGCCGTCACCCTAATATAGACCTTTATCACCTAATACCTGGACTGTTATAATTGTCTAATAGCTGGATTCCTGCCACAAGTTTCTCCCTCTTATAGTCCATGCTCCATTCAGTTGCCAAAATGATCTTCCTAAAGAGCAAGTCTGACCAGGTCACCACCACCACCACCATCACCACCACCATCCCTGCACTTAATAAATTCCATTGATTCCAGAACTATCTCCAAGATGACATATAAAACCCTATGTTTAGCATTCAAAATTCTTTAGCATCCTCCCTTTACTTCCATACAGCTTTTTAACCTTCTTTCACCTAAGAACACTTCCTCCCTTCTTCCCTCCTTCCTCTATTTATCGATTAGTTCACAAACACACACACACACACACACACACACACACACACACACACATCTAAAGCGAGGGATTTGAAAACTCTGGATTGCATTTATCTTTTTGATAGCACCAGAGTTACATTTTCCAGCCTTTAAAAATAGACCATATTCAATCAAATCTAACTATTATTAAGTACCTCCTATATATAAGACACTGTATGGGAAGAATGGGAGAGATGCAGAGACAAAAATTAAAACAGTCCCTATTCTCAATAAGATTAAATTCTACTAAAGGTTTTTTGTTGTTTTTGATCATGTTTGACTCTTCATGGCCTCATTTGGGATTTTCTTGGCAAAAATACTGAAATGGCTTGCATTTCCAATTCATCTTACAGATGAGGAAACTAAGGCAAACAGGATTAAGTAACTTGCCCAAAGTTATATAGCTAATAAAGGTCCGAGGCTAGATTTGACCTCAAAGAGAAATCTTCCTGATTCTAAATGCAGTGCTCTATTCACTATGCCATTTAGCTGCTTCTTGCCTATTAAAGGTACTTCATAGATAAACAAATATACATATATACATGCATATATATGCATACATATATAATAATAATAATAATTTATGGAAGAGAGAAAGAAAACTGATAAATAAAGAGATCACAAAAGGAATCCCATAGAAGATGGAACATGAGTTTCAAGCTGAACTTTCCTATGAACTTGTCACCCAGCTTATCTCAATATAAATATAAAATATAAAATTAGCTGTTTGACTTTTAAAGTCTTTCACAACTTAACACCCTCTTAACATTTTAGCATTCTTGTGTTTTTCTCCCTTTCATGTAGTCTACATGACATTGGCCTTCTTTATGTTCTTTTCATAAGATACATCATTCACTGGGAATATAAATAAAGGCCAAAATAGCCTCCCACATTCTTATGTGAGGAGACAACATATACAATTTATAGAGAGTAAACTGGAGGTAATCAGAGAAAGAAGGCACTAGCATTAAGGAGAGCAGAGGAAAATCTTCTTTCAAAGACTAGAAGAGAAATTAGGGAAGCTAGGAGGTAGAAGTAAGAAGAGAGACCTTGCAGGCATATAAAGTAAATAGTGAAAAAACACAGAGTTGAGAAATGAAGAGACTTGTCAAAAGAACAAAAAAGGAAAGCATTGTCACTGGTTTATAGAGAATGTGGAGGAAAAGAAAGTTTAAGAAGAATAAAAAGATAAAAATAGGTTAAGTTATTAAAGGCTTTATGAACCTAACAGTTGTTTTTATATTCGCTCTTGGAAATAATAGGGACTCACTGGAGTTTATTATAATATGGAATGACATGACCAGATATGTACTTTAGAAAGATCATTTTGGTAACTGAGTAGAAAATGGATGGACCCATGATGGTACATTCTCTTAAACTTAAGAAGCTTCTATTTGAATCCCGGTTCTAACATAGATTATGATCTTGGGTAAGTTATTTTATATCTCTAAGCCAAGGTGTTTTAATCTGCAAATCTTAAAATGTAATGTAAACATGTTATTATTTTTAACATATTATTTATTATCTACATTACCTATTTCTAACAATATTTCATAACATGTCTGCATCCCAGTATTCATAGAAAGTAGTCCATACTCACAAATAAATTAAATTCTTTGTCCAAAATCATGATTAAGTAAAAAATGGAAGACATTGGTCTTTTTTTTTTTTTGATTCTGATATCTGTGACTTTCAGTAAACCTTAATATTTAGTTTGCAGGCTTTCAATACATGTATAAGTTGTTGGTAGTTTTCTATATACATTTCAAAGTATATATTTCAAGGCAATGAAAAATACATTCATTTAATAAGTAAGTTTAATGCTGTTGAAAAGTGTTCACCTGACAACAATGAAGACTATTTACCTGCTACATTTGTAGCCACAAACTCAGCCCCCTAGCTATGGTATTCCATAGCTTTCCAGATAATTATCTATAGAAATAGTTTCAATAACCAATCAGCAAATATTTATTGCTTATTAGGTATCTAGATGGCACAGTGAATAGAGAGTGTGACTTGAGGTCAGGAAGAGTTGAGTAGAGTACTTGAGATATTTAGTAGCTGTGAGACCCTGAGCAAGTCTATCTTCTTCATCTTATCTATAAAACAGGGATGATAATAGAACCTATCTAATATCATAGTTATGAGGCTACCTGTATGAATGCTTTGAAATCTTAAAGCACTACATCAATATTAGTTATGTTTTGTTACTATTACTGCTATTACAGGGTCAGGCACTGTACTAAGCACTGAAAGTTCAGAAGAAAGGCAAAAACAATCTTTGCCCTCAAAGACCTTACATTCTACTGGGAGAGATAATACCTACATCAGAATAAGTGTGCAATTTTTATCAATTCAGCAGAGAGAAGGGGGATTATTAATTCTAATGTTAAGAAGGAAATTCCTAACAGACATTTAAAATCTTTCTTCAATTTTCCCTTTTCTACCCTTTAGGAAAAGTAGAATAGGTCTATTTCTCTCCTATATAAAAATCTTTCAGATACTTGAAAGAAGTCCCTCCTCCCTACACACACACACACACACACACACACACACACACACACACACACACACACACATTCTTTTCTATTCATTCTTTTCCCTTCTTAGTTTCTTCAGTGGATGTTATGTGCCAGCACTGTTATCAGAAGGCAAGTCAGCACCATGGCCAGTGGTAGTGGAGTATGTATCTGGTTCAGCACTGAAATGAATAATAGCAGCAAAGGTTTTTGAATTTGATATCGCTATATACAGTAGTGGTGTTTCTCATGAAATAATTAATAAAAGGAAAGACTATTATCAATGCCAGTATATTGAACTAGACAAATTTGGCACTTTTGTCACAAAGGTTCTTAATTTAAAGAACTATGAACTTCTGGGTAAGTATCCATGAATGTAAGTTATCTATCTATCTATATATATATATTATATATATATATATATATATATATATATATATATATTTACTTATATAAACATGCATGTACATATGTATTATGCAGATATACAATACTGTTATATCTGTTCATATTGTGTACATAACTATTTACATGTATATGTATTTATATTGTGTACATAGCTAATTACAATTTTCCATTGTAAAGACAAATGAGTTGAAAGGCTGAATAAATTTGCTGTCAGTACAATTATCAACAATGATTCCAAAGGACTCATAAGAAAATATGTAGCCTATCTCTTGATGGAAGGCTTGGGGGGAAATGAAATATATACATTTTTACAAGGTCAATATTGGACTTTGTTTTGTTTGACTGTCCATTTTTATTTTAAATACTTCTGTTTTCTTTCACTTTCATTAGGGAAAGAGATGGAAAGGGAGGAAAACACATTTTTATTCATTGAAAAAATAAATTAATAAAAAAAATAAAAAATAAATTAAAAAAATTTAAAGTAATTCATTTCATTTGTAATTATGCCCATTTTATTTTATGTATTTAAAAATGTTAATTCAAGGAAGGATTCATAGACTTTGCCAGATTTTCCTGAGGTCCATAACATATAAGTTGTTAAGAATTCCCATTTTAGACATTTGGGATAGTTTATATAATGAAAATAAGACTTAAATGATTCCCCAATTTTGGGAATAGCATTTTTGCATTATCTATTTTCTGAAGGAATATTTTTCTTACATGCATATCTGTGCATATTGTGTCTCTTCCAAGTGATGCTAATAGGTAGGAACTTGGGGAGGTAAATTGTATGTAGACATATTTCCTTCCTCCTGCTATTGAAGAACTGTGACAATACTTAGCACTTTCCCTGGAGGACTAAGTAAGTATTTCAGTAAGGGCTGATAATGAGAAAGCCTATTATAGATATATCCAGATCCATTCCTTCTAGAGGCAACTGGGCGGCATAATAAATAGAGTACTGAATCTAAAGTCAGAAATAACTGCATTCAAATCCAGCCTCATATACTTACTAGCAGTATGATTGGACAAGTTCTGTTTGCCTCAGTGTCCTCATTTATGAAAGGGAGAGAATAACAGCATCTACGAGGATTGCTGTGAAGATTAAATGAAATATAAATCGCAAAGCACTTAGCACATTGTTTTGTCCATAGAAAGCCTTATATAAATGTTATTATTATACTCATCATCAGACATTGTGCCTTCCTTCATCTGAAGGCTATATTTAAGATTCCAAATGTCATAGTACTGAAGTTGCCAATCTCCTTCTTGTCTTGGCTATTCTTATGCTCTTGTTTGCTCTTGTTTGTAGATTTTTTTTAATGTTGTGCTCTTTTCTAGATATACTTTGCTTCCCTATGACTCAATTTCCTAACCTTTAAGTGCTATATAAATGTGAGCTAGTATTATACAGCTATTCTCTGTAAAATATAGTAGAAACAAGATTAGAGATTTGCCTCCTTGATTTCCAAAAGGGATGGTTAAACACAAGAATACTTTTCACTTGGGCTCTCCCCAAGCGTTTATTCAAACCAATGACCCAGAGATGAGTATTCCCCATTTGATTACCAATCCACTTCTATATTTAAAAGTACAATCTCTAAAAGTCTAAGTAGATATACTTTCCGTATTATTTCTAGCAACCACACATCTTTTTATTTGAAAAGTAGGTGAGGCATGGTCATATGGGACAAGCTCTGGACTCAGTGTCAGAAAACCTGAATTACTAACTAGATGACCTTGCACAAAACACTGAATCTTAGCTTGCTCATTTGTGAAATGAAGATAATAATAACTACACTACCTACCTTACTATAATGTTCTCTGGTTCAGTTTTCTTGGAGGTCTCTGGAGGTCTTGGGAGCAGCTTTTGTTTCAGTTCAATAATCACCATGAGAATAGCCAGGGGTTGAAGTCCAAATCCTTTATTATCTCTTTCAAAGTCTTGTCTCTTTTCCTAGGACCCCATTAGCTTTCTTAGAGACCTATCTCTCTCCTTGGTTCCAAGAGCTTGAGCTCCTGCTTGTCTTCTCTGCCCTCTTTCTGAATTAATCTAGCTGAGGGTCCTAGCTTATATGCTCTACACTGAGTATAAAGCAATCATTATATCACTAGGAAACCATTATTTGCTGTAAGATTAAATCAATCATACTGAACCATGCTAAACTAGATAATCAATTCCTAGTCATCAATTCCACTTAGTTAGTATTTTGTAAGAATCCTTGGTTTCAAGTTCAGAGTTCTGGCCCATAACACCTTATGAAATTGTTGTAAGAAAAATGCTTTGTAAGCCTTTTAATATATGGTATTATCAAATGGAAGTAATTTATATAAACTTACCAGAGTTGAGAATGAATAAAAGATATAGTTCTGATTATATATGATCCACTGCAAGAAATTTTTATCCCATTATTAGGAAATAATGTGACAGGCCACGGATGCTGAATTCAAGTTCATTCAATAAGTATTTATGGATCATTAATGTAAATTCTTCCCTATGCTAGATACTATGTAGTAAAAAAAAAATTAATTTAATCTAATCATAGGGTATAAGCATTGGAAGGAATCTTGAGCATCCTCTAGTTTTCTAGGTGTTTTTGTTTCCTCATGAGTAAAATGAATGGGAAAGTTAGGTATCTTCTAAAATTCCTATTATCTATGAAATTGAGGATAAGAGAATTGGATAAGTGTTATATAAGATCACATAGTTAATGAGTTGTATAATAGATTCAAACACATATCTTCTGCCTCCAAGTCCAGTGCTTTTTTTAATATACCAGTATGTCTTTTACATAATATTATATTCTTTATATGCACTTATATATGTACTTGGTATATACTACAAGCTGAAAGTTACTCCTTAATGGTAGAAATTGCTTCATTTATTGTTTTTACATCCTCCAACTCTTAACATTATGTCTGGCATATAGTATGGCATATAGTAATTTTTTTAAAAACATTTATTGGATTGAAGTAAATTGTAGATCCTGACTTCTAGGAGCTTACCAAATTCTCAAACACTAAAAACAACTACAAAATAAAAACAATCAGGACATGCCATATGCAAAGCGAATATTGTATAAAGAAAATAAACAAAGTTTGCCTTAGTGTAGCATGGGGTTGACCAGAAAAGACACTTTAGAGTCAACAATTCTTGAATAAAGTCTTAAAGAAGGTAATAGAAACATTTCCAGAGAAGCAGCAAGAGGAATAGAGTAAGCAAGGGTAAAGACAGATAAGATTCATTAAATAAATCTGATTTTGTGATTTGGAGTCTTATAATCTCCAAGTTGAGTGAATTCTCAGAGGCCATGTGGTCCAACTTGTATCCAAGCAAAAAATCTCTCTACAAATTCACTAGTAAGCATTCAGCTAGCTTTATTACTTGAATATCTTTGGCAAAAAAAGGCTGTGGCTACTTGAATTTGGGATATCTTTAATTATTAGGAAGTTCTTCTTATTTCTTGAAACTACCATAAAGTTATTTCTTATTCTGTCCTCTGGGATCAAGAAAAATAATTGTGTACATATGTTTTTCTTGCCTTGGATTAGTTCCGATGAAAATTAAGTTGAAGTGTCAATCCCACACACACATATGTATACATATCCCAAAAAAAGGATGTAAAGATTTATACCTGTATTTCCTCAATTATGTAATATGATGTAATTATATTATTAATGTAATTAAATTATATGTAATATAATATAAATATATTATGTAATACAATTTTCCTTTATTGTCCTCTCCCTCTTATTCCCAACCCAGTATACATCTCTTTCTTTCTCTTTCCATTTCTATTTTCCATCGCTCTCATTTTCCCCTATTTTCTCTTATTTCATTATTTTTTTTAAATCAACTCTCCTTCCCCTGTCAGGGAAGTTCAGGCTGGGGTCTACAAGCTAGCTGTCCTCCCAAGCTCATCTAATCCAGGGCAAAGTACAACTATTGTCCTACTAATCTAAGCGCTGCAAGTTCCTTACATTTGAATTGGAACAACTGTAGATTTCTGTTAGACTGATCCCCTTTTAGCCAGCTGTAAAGTTCTGATGATTCAGAGTGATGAAGTTTCCCTTTAGTCTCAGATTCCTTTTTTGATTATTTCTCCTCAGGCTTCAGACTGGGATAAAAGATGAATCCTAAATCTTGTTCTATACCTCAATATCTAAACCACTTCGTTGTTGCTTTCTTCTGAACATAGGCTATGACCTACATTGGCTCCTTACATTGTATTTCCACTCCTAGACATAGGAGCCTTCTCTATTTACCCTGCATTTGTAAACTGAAACTGGTTAGTGAGTGCCAAGTCAAGTGCATTTTCTATATCTGTTTAGAAGAAAGTTGTTGTGAGGGATGGAAGTGGGGAGGGAAATTTCACTGTACTTCTTCCTGCTAATTCCTTCTACTCTGTTGTCTTAGCTTTGCCCACTATGAAACTTAAACATGATGCAATAGAAAATTTATCCAATATTCAATCCTTCCCAATGACATATTTGGCATGCATGGGATTTTTTGTTCAATAAGATACATTTATCAAGATACATTTGGAGAAAATATATTGTGTAAATAGAGAATTTTCCCTACTTTAGAGATTATGGAGTGCATGAATTATGCAAACTTATGGAGACCTTGTATCAAAGATAATGTCAAAACCTAAGCCATCAAACTCTTACATGAAGAAATTAAAACTACAATTTCAGTTTGGGGATCATTGATAATTGGTCATCAAATATACTTTAAAGCCATCGACTTATCCCTAAACTACATTTTCCCAAAACAAAGGGTCATTCACAGCCATAAACAAAATTGATGAGTAATAGTATTTTATTCCAAATCTTCAATTAAAATTCTAAAAATGTAAGACCTTTTCATTTATTTTCCTATAATTTCTCTCTAGGTGATCACTCTAGCTCCAATGTATTCAACTATCCTTTCTATGCAAATGATTCCTACATCTACATCTACTACATATATACAGTCTTTTTCCTGGATTCTATCCCTCTTAGTCATAAGCTTTCCATTAGATAGATAGATAGATAGATAGATAGATAGATATAGATATAGATATAGATATAGATATAGATATAGATATAGATTTTTAATTTACAAGTTATATGCATGGGTAATTTTACAGCATTGACAATTGCCAAACCTTTTGTTACCATTTTTCTCCTCTTTCACCCCATCCCCTTCCCCAGATGGCAAGTTGACCAATACATGTTAAATATGTTAAAGTATAAATTAAATACAATATAAGTATACATGTCCAAACAGTTATTTTGCTGTACAAAAAGAATCAGACCTTGAAATAGTATACTATTAGCCAGTGAAGGAAATCAAAAATGCATGTGGACAAAAATGTAAGGATTTGGAACTCTATGCAATGGTTCATAGTCATGTCCCAGAATTCTTTTGCTGGGTGTAGCTGGTTCAATTCATTACTGCTCTATTGGAGCTGATTTGGTTCATCTCATTGCTGGAGATGGCCATGTCCCTCAGAATTGATCATCATATAGTATTGTTGTTGAATGATCTCCTGGTCCTGCTCATTTCACTCAGCAACAGTTCATTTAAGTCTCTCCAGGCCTTTCTGAAATCATCCTGCTGATCATTTCTTACAGAACAATAATATTCAATAATATTCATATACCACAATTTATTCAGCCATTCTCCAATTGATGGGCATCCACTCTGTTTCCAGTTTCTGGCCACTACAAAGAGACCACAAACATTCTTGCACATACAGGTCCCTTTCCCTTCTTTAAGATTTCTTAGGATATAAGCCCAGTAGAAACACTGCTGGATCAAAGTGTATGCAGAGTTTAATAACTTTTTGAGCATAGTTCCAAATTGCTCTCCAGAATGATTGAATATATTCACAATTCCACCAACAATGTATTAATGTCCCTGTTTTCCCACATCCCCTCCAATATTCCACATTATTTTTTCCTGTCATTCTAGCCAATCTGACAGGTGTGGTGTCTTAATTTGCATTTCTCTGATTAATAATGACTTGGAGCATCTTTTCATATGGCTAGAAATAGTCTCAATTTCTTTGTCTGAGAATTGTCTGTTCATATCCTTTGACCATTTATCAACTGGAGATCCATTAGATATTTCTAACTGTATGCTTCATGGATATTTCAATCTCAATTTATACTCTAAAATGTATTGCTTTTCTCCACTCTATTTTTGCTGAAGTTATTACTGTCCTTCTAGTTACTCAGATTTACAATGTCAGAATCACTCTTATCTTTTTACTTTCCATCACTTTTCATTTTTAGTTAATTGTCAAACATTTTATATTTTACTTTCACATCATCTCTCATCTATTCCTTTTTCTATACTTATATAAATATCACCCTATTTTGGACCCTCACCACCTCTCAACTGTACAATTGAAAAAACTTTTTAATTAACCTCTTTGTTCTCAATTTTTCTGCTTACCAATACATATACCAATTAGCTCCCTTGCTCAATAAGTTTTAATGGTCCCTTAGTGCCCCTAGAATCAAATACAAATTCCTTTGTTTACTATTTAATGTGTTTTACCATCTTACTAAAATTGACTATAACACTCTATATGGGATATTACAGTAGAAAGAGAAGTCTAGAGATTACAATAGTGTACAGTGAACATCCTTAAAGTCTAGGACTTGGAACCTCACACTTCAGACCTAGGTATATGAAATATCTCCATGTCATTCTGGATTTGACTTGCTTACTCCAGTTTATTCTCTTGTATATAAGTCTAAGCAACCAAAAAAGGCTATATTCAAGCTCTCTTAGGGCCCAAAGGGCAACTTTATTAAGACTGTAGAGATAGATATGTAGATACACACATACACAGAGAGATACACAGACATATATACATACATATTACCTATTTCATACTCTAGCTCTTAACCTCCTATATAATGAACCTTCTACCTATATAAATAGGTATTCACAAAGTATTCACATCAAAAATGTACATGATATTTATTTTTATATATGCATACATATTTATAAATATATTTATATATTTCCAGTAGTGAAACTTTTAGATCCTAAATATAGCCATTTATTTACAATAGAATAAATATCATTATAAATATTAATGTATTAAAACAAAGGCATAAATAATAAATCATGTGAATCCAGATCAGATTAATACAAGTAATAGCTATTATGAAGAATGGGCATATATTTAAGGGAATCTGGCATAGAAGCACATGAAGAAAGAATATGTGTGAGCATAGGATAACTTACAACTCTAGACTATAGGCTTCAGAATTATCAGTCTGTTCACATAAAATTAGTTCTCTGAATTTTCCTCCAAAACAACATGAAACCAAGCCTCTGAACAGAGTCTGACAGAATTAAACCATTCTCCAGCTCAAGATAGACTGGAAAAACTTCATAAAAAGTACTCTCACTGGGGTGAAAAGGGTGTTTAGCCCAGCTCAGATAGACTCTAGGAAATATGATGATAAGAGTCTTAATCACAGCAAATCAGCAACAAAGACCCTCCATCCTGGCTCAGTAGAAAAGCAAATCAGTGGGACAGTTTCCAGTCCCAGCTTAGAAGGCAAAGAGGATATTTCTTGATAAGAGCATGTTGGAATCCTTACAAACTGCTAACTAATTAGAGTTGATCTACTCTTACAAGAAGATGTTTTGGGCAGAACCTGAAACAAGGTACTAAGTAGGACTAATTAATACAAGGCTTGTGTTTACACCTTTACTCATTGGAGTTCACAAGTATGCCAGCTTCACAAAGTAAACTTTGTACCTTTATGAGTTCACACCTCCCTTGAAGCTCTTTGGGCCAGAGAGCACTATGGGAGAAAACCCATAATCCCTCTCTCTCGTATCCCACAATTCCTCCCTCTTGGATAAAAGAAACCAATAGAGGGTCTCGGTCAGATTTCAGCGGAGTTATGCCAGAAGCCCTCTCTCCAAGGCAAGGCAAGAGAGAATATATATTCCACTTGGCTGGCTGGTCGCAGAAGAGAGTTCAGCTGCATTGGAGAGGAGTTGGTGGCTGGGCTCCTGCATGCCCCTCACTGAGACCAAGCTGGTCTGAAAGACTCACCAGAAAGCTAGCCGAGCCCCAAGTGAAGGAGACAAAAGATTCATTTCATCTCTGTGCTGGTTGGAGGCAGAAGAAAGAGCAGAGGCTGAAGGACAGAACCTTTGGATTTGGAGACATCCGGAGGGCTCTAAGCTAAACCAGCGGTGTTTTGAGAAGAACAAGAACTCCAACATTTGAACTCCAACAAGAGCAGGCAAAAGTACCCCCTGAAAACACAAGAGGTCCCTGTGCTTAAAACCAAGGCTGTACAGGAAGCTTAAGACAGCACCCCCTTTATTCCAGGAGCAATCATAAAAGTTAAAAAAAAAAAAAAAGGAAATAACAAAAGAAAAGGAAAGAAAATGAGCAAGAAATAGAAAAGAATCTTGACCATAGAAAGCTGCTGTGGTGACAAGACAGACCAAAACATCAACTCAGGTGAGGAAAAATGTCTACAGAAGAAATCTCAAAGAGTGATATGAATTGTTCTCAAGCACAAAGAAGCTTCTTAGAAATGCTCATAAAATACTTTAAAATGCAAATAAGAGACATTGAAGAAAAAAAATGAGAAAAGAAACGAGAAGTATACATGAGAGAATCAACAGCTTAAAAAGGAAGAGAAAAAATTTTCTGAAGAAAACAACTCCTTAAAAAGTAGAATTAACCAAATGGAAAAAGAGATACAAAAATTAACTGAGAAAAAAATCACACATTAAAAATTAGGACAAGGCAAATGGAAACTAATGTCTCTGTAAGACAGCAAAAATCAGTCAAACAAACTAAAAAGAATAAAATAAAAAGAAAAAGTAAAATACATCATTGGAAAAACAGTCAATCTGGAAAAGACATCTAAGACACAATTTAAAAATCATTGTCCTTCCTAAAGATCATAATCAAAAAAAACAAAAAAGCCTGGATAGCATTCTTTAAGAAATCATTAAGGAAAACTGACCCAATATTCTAGAAAAAGAGGGGAAATACTCCTTGAAATAATCCAAAGGGCACCTTTGGAAAGAAATCCCTGAAGGAAAACCTCCAAGGAATATTGTTGCAATCAAAACTTAAATCTCAAGGAAAAAATACTGCAAGCTGCCAGACAAAAACAATTTAAATATCAAGGAGCAACAGCCAGGATTACCTTGTATCTGGCAATTTCTACGATAAATGATTGGAGGGCCTGGAATACCATATTCCAGAAGACAAAGGACCTAGGGTTACAACCAAGAATTAACTAACCAGTGAATCTCAGCATTATCTTTCAAGGGAGGCAATGGAGCTTCAATGAAGTAAGAGACTGATTGCTATTGAGAAACCCAGAATTAAACAGAAAATTTAATCTACAAACACAGGGCTCAAGTGAAGCAAAGAAATGTAAATAAAGGAATTTATATATATATATATATATATATATATGTAATTTAAAGGTTAAACTATTTACATCCCTAGATGGGAAAGTTATATCTGTAATTCTTGAGAACTGTATCTGTCACTTGGGCAGATAGAGTGGGACATTACATGGATGGAGGATGTGATTATGAATGGATTCTGATGTGATAACATCAAAGAAAAAGACATTAAGAAGTGAGAAAAGATTTGTACTAGAAGAAAGAGGATTTATAATGGGATAATTAGTTCACATGAAGAGGTGCAAAAAACCTATTACAATCAAGGGAAAGGAGGGAAGGGATAAGCTTCTAAAGGTTCATTTCATTGGTTTTAGCTCTATGAGGGAATGACTTAATCATTCATTTGGATATAGAAATTTATCTAACACTATAAAGAAGTAGGAGGAGAGAGAAAAAGAAAAGGGAGGGGCAAGATAGAAGAGGGCAGAAACTCTAGGGAAAAAGGTAAAAGAAGGGGGAAAGGGATGATAGAATACAAGACAATTGGTGGAGTGGGTTAAAATACTATTAAGAGAAGGGGAAGAGGTGATAGGAGATAATCTAGTGGGTGAAATGGGTAAAAAAAAAACATTACTAAGAGAGAGGAGATGGGTAATAGGAGATAAGGTAATGGCTGGATGGATCAAAAATCACAACTAAGGACAGGATGGAAAGAGAGAACAAAAGTATATACAGAGAAGAAAATAGGATGGAGAGAAATATAGAGTTGGTAATCATAACTGCCAATGTGAATAGTATGAACTCTCCCATAAAATGGAAGCAAATAGAGTATATTAAAAAACAGCATCCTAAAAAAAAAAAAACAAATAAATAAACAAACAAACAAACTAGTTCTCTGCTTGTTGTTGATCTAACTACTCTACAACTAGATAAATCATCTTCTCTAGCTGAACATATCCCTTATAAGTTCTTTCAATCAATCATTTCCCTTGGTGAAGTTTATAATGTGTTGTTCTTTAATAGGAATAGCTGCTCTCTTTAAGTCAGACAAGTGCCAAAGTCATCAAACTGGCCTAGAAAGGTAAAGGTTTTCATCCACTTGGATGTTCTACTGTTCAAGAATGGAGTTCACAGAAACCCAGTTCAAGTTCTTTTTTTAGGGATATCATAGCAATTGTGAGTTCATCCTTTTCCTTCTCAAGCCAGAGGTAATAGCAGTAAGCAAAAAACTCTTATCAAAAATTCTATTATTTTCTAAATATAGTTGACAATGAAAGGCAATCAAAGCTCTAAAGAAGTTTTACAGCAGGCCTTCCTGACTCTCTTCCCTAGGCCTATCTTCTGATCTCCTTGTCTTCTATTCTATTGCATCTTTATTAGTATAAGTGCAAATAACATTTTTTTTGTTTTGGTCATAAACTTTGAGGACCATTAAGTTTGGAAAACATAACAATGGCCACTGAGTAGGAAAAGATCAATTTATGTCTCAATTTTTAAAAAGAGCAATGCCAAGGCATATTTAAATTACCAAATAACTGTGCTCATTTCACATGTCAGCAAGATTATACTTAAGATTCAGCAAGCTAGGGTTCAGCAACATGTGAAATGAGAATTACCAGAAAATTAGGTTGGTTTTTGAAGAGGCAAAAAATACCAGAGACCAGATTGCAACACTCACTAGATTATGGAAAAAGCAAGAATGTTCCAAAATAAATCTAGTTCACAACAAAATGTGTCAAGTCCTCAAAGAAATGGAAGCATAAGATCATTTTACCTATATCCTTAATAATCTGTATAAAGGCCAAGAAACAACAATTTGAACCAAAAATGAAACAACTGATTAGGTTAATATTGGGGGAAAAGTATGACAAGGCTGTCTATAATCATCTTATTTATTTAACATATATGTAGAGTAAAACAAAACCAAAGCTTTTCAGTTTTAGTGATTGAGAAAATTTTGAGAGTTTCTTGGATAGCAAGGAGGTCAAATTGGTCATTACATAAATTAATTAAGATTATTCACTGAAAGGTTAAATACTGAAAATGAAGTTAAAATACACTGGCCACATAATGATAAGATGGGACTCAATGAAAAAGACCCTGCTGCTGGAAAAGATTGAAAGTAAAAGAAGGGCATGACAGAGGATGAGATGAATAAATATTACTATGGGAACAGTGAACATGAACTTGTACAGACTTCAAAAGATAGTGGAGACTTGAAGGACCTTTTGTGCTGTGATCCATGGAGTCATGAAGAATTAGACATGACTGAATGACTGAACAACAATAACATTTGTAATTTGATATTTTGGGGATGGAAAATTAGATCATCTTTTGTCTTAATTGTTACCTAACACATAGTCTTTGAAAGGGCATTTCCTCATACAAACTGAGGTGTGGGGAAGACGAATTATTTTGGGATTTTTAAAATTTTAATAGTATTTTCTTTTTTCAAATACATGCAAAAATAGTTTTCAACATTGATCTTGCATTCTAATATTTATTCCCTTTCTCCCCCCTCCCCAAGACATCAGACTATCCAATTTTGGCTAAATACATGCCCTTCTTCTAAATATATTTCCATATTCATCATGCTACACAAGAAAAATCAGATCAAAAAGGGAAAAAAAAACACAAGAAAAAAAAATAACAACAAAAAATACTATACTTTGATTCACATTCAGTCTCCATAGTTCTGTCTCTGGATGTGGATGACATTCCATCATAAGTCTATTAAAATTTCCTTTAATCATCTTATTGTTGAAAACAGCCAAGTTCATCACAGTTGATCATTACATAATCTTGTTATTATGTACAATGTATAATGTTTTCTTCGTTCTGCTCACTTTAATTAGCATCAATTCATGTAAGGTTTTCCAGACTTTTCTGGAATCAGCCTGCTTTTCATTTCTTATAGAACAACATTCCATTATATCTATATACTATAACTTATTCAGTCATTCCTCAACTGATGGGTATCTACTCAGTTTCCAGTTCCTTGCCACTATAAAAAGAGCTGCTACAAAAATTTTTGCACATGTGGAAGACAATTTATAAAAGCAGTGATCATCATTGCATACTGGGCTATCATCAATTATTTTGACATGTCTTGCCATTAGACTTTAATGATTATGCAATAGAGGGTAGGGCTGATGACTTCAGCAGTTCTGCCTCACTTAAATTCAATTCAAATGCAAATTAAGACCACTTTCATGATGTTGTTGGTCCTTTTTGAGAATGAAGGATGAACAATGACAACATGGTACCTCTTGCCCTTTCTGTTTTGTTCAATGACTTAAATTAGAACATCCTGATTTTCATTATTCACTTTTTTACTTTAAAAGACCTAAGTACCTTAATTTCTTCTATTAAATTGACAAGTTTTTTAAATTATGCCTAAATGTATGAACACTTATGTAATTTCTCATTTTTTCAGTGTTACTCTCCATCATGAAAGAGGTACAATTATTCCTTCCACATCACAACTTTTCCTTGTGTAGTTTTGATATATCACAGTTCAGCATAAGAAATTAAATGGGAATTTGAAGGGAAGTTTTTCAGAAGTTGCAGGTGACACTTAAAGGCCAGTAGATGACCCAGAAAACTTTAGAAATTCAGAAATGTACTCAAACATGTTTATATTTTTATGTGTATATATATATATATATATATATGTGTGTGTGTGTGTGTGTGTGTGTGTGTGTGTGTGCATATATATATAGATATAGATATATAGATATAGTATTGTATAATATCAATTATAGTGTCCAGACTAGATTTCTGGAGGCTCTCTGGTCAATCCTTGGTCTTTAGGTGTAGAAGTGATGAAGGCAGGACAAACACCATGAGGATGATCAAGGATGGAATCTGGAGTCTGTTTATTTCAAGTCCTCTCAGTCCTTAAATGCCCTAGTATGATTACATCACTTACAGGACACTGAATATGTGCCAACTGTAGAACCATTATATCACCATATCACATTAAGTATATGTGAACTAAAGAACCATTATCTCATCAATCACTTGAGTAAACACCCTACTGTAAGTATTTTTGCTTCAAGTATACCTTTCCCAGTGTTCTCCCACTATCTGTGGTCTTCTATATCTCCCACTTTCTTTTGTTTTAAAACAGAGGTGATCACATCCTCCCTGACATTTCAGGAAAGGGGGTGAGAACACCAAAGGGAAATGGGGAGCCAAACTAGACATTATTAGCAGGTCCCCTCTGGGTTGAAGGGTCTTGATCAAAACAGGTATATATAAATCCATCAGAATGGGAGGTATTACACAAACACATAGTAATATAACACAGGCTAGTAATGATATAACAAACAACATGAATCAACATGAGGAATTATACATGTCCATAAATCCTAGAATTGTAATCCTAACTTATAAGGTGTCTCTTCCTCATAAATCCCCAGATTGATGGGGATTTTTTAACTACAAAAGGAGTAAAAACTCCTGTTTTACCTTCAAATTTCCATCTCAAGGGGTAGCACTAATTTCAGCTGCTATTGATCCTCCTATGCCAGATGTATGGGTGTCTGTCATAATCTTTGGCCAATGACTGGGCCAACTGGCATCTCTAATGACTGTACAATCTGTACCCACGTCTATCAACCCTTTCCGTGGTATGCTATTTACATAGATAGTGAGCATAGGACAGTCAGCTGTACAGCTGCAGTCCAGAATATTACTGGATTCTGTTGCTGGAAGTCAAAAATCTGGATAAATATCACCAAATCGCCTATCAGAAGTGTGCATCAGTAAACCTGATGCTATTACTTCTCCTGGGTGATAAAACACACATTGTCTACTTATATTAGTGACTGGGATATTAGCTTCATATTCCCTTAAGTCAGTGTATGGATAAATACTGTTTTGTCAGAACTCTTAGGGGGTGAAATGGTCAAGCCTACTATGGAGGCAAGAGATCTATAGACTGGATAGGGACAGAGACAGATTTCACCTCTCCAGGTGTGATCTCAGTAATTCCAGCTGCATACAGCTCTATTCTCCCCGATTATAATCCCTTTCCCCCATCCAATTGCTTCTTGACTGATTGATCATGTTGGAGTACTAAGCTCTTAAAAACTTTCTGTATGTAACATCAGCTGCCATCATGCCCCAAGTGTTTTTTGCCTGGACCCAAGCCAAGCCCTACTTCCCATTTCCCTGAGTCAATCTACATTCTGATGCCCAAGGGAAGCCTTTGTTGCATTGTGGACATAGGGTTTTGAGTCTTGTTCTCCGACCCTGTTTTTTTACTTTATTCTTATGCAAATATTGAGCTTTCAGATGCCCTACTTTAACACATTGAAAGCATTGACAAGTCTCTTTGGAAGTCTCTTGCCAAAAGGAACCCTATCTTCCCATGTTCAGATCTTGAAAATACATCATAGCCTGGGTATAAAAGGTATTTGTGCCCATTGTGGCACAGCATCTTCTGATCTCCTCTATAGGCGCATCCTTGTGTAGTCCTAGCATAATTCTTCTATAAGCCTCATTAGCATTTTCTCTAGCAAGTTGTCTTATCATAATTTATGTAGCTACATTTTCATCAATAGTTTGTTTGACAGCTGTCTGCAGACATCCCATGAAATCAGCAAAGGGTTAATTTGGACCTTGCACTATTTTCATGAAGCCTTCCTCTCTATTTTGTCTTCCTGAGAGGGTGCCCCATGATTTAATAGCAACAGAAGCAATTTGCTCCTATGTTGCTATAGGGTAATTAATCTGCACTAAAGTGTCTGCATAAGGACCTATATCGCCTAGTTGATCAAAGGTGACTGGTATATTAACGCCAAGTTGCCTGTTTCATTGGGCTTGTACTCTTCAGAGTTCACTATACTCAGAAAGCCCCAGCAAGTTTTGTCCAGGTTCTAAACATGTCTTTGCTATAGATTTCCAATTACTAGGGGTTAAAATTTCATAAACCAAATTCTCTAATACCATCTTAACATAAGATGATGTAGACCCATAAAGAGTGCAAGCCTTTTTCAGATCTTTGATAATTTCCAGATTAAAAGGAGTGTATCTTCTCCTGGCTTGACCTGAAGAGTCAAACTCTTCAATCACAGGGTATGCTTCTATTTTCAAATCAGATGTATCCTGTCCTTCCTCTTTAGCTTCAACTAATGCCTTTTGTAATTGTGTCATAGGGGATGGACAAAACTGCTGCATGGGTGATGCTGATGGTGTCACTGCTCCTCCCATTCCTCCCCCTCCCTCTGCCAAATTGCAAAAAGCAAAATTGAGGGAGGAGGTTCAGGAGATGAGGAATGCTCTAAGGGCACCTGTTTAGGTGTAGGCAGAAGTGAAACTGAGCTGTGAAAGTAAAAAGCACCACACTTTTTAAGCTCTTCAGCACTATCCTTAATTCCTTTCTTCTCCACCTCTCCATGCCTTTCAGCTACTTTGTCACTACCATTCCCCTCCTGCTCTTTCTCCTCACACTTCTTTGGATGTCCACATTAAAAATTTTTCCTTTTTTTTAGAACCTGTGGGCTCCTTTAAAGCCAATTGTATTATATTGTACATAAGGAATATTTCCTCAGGAATTGAATCAGGACCCATAGCTTTGTAATATTCGATTACTTGTTCTCCCACTATTTTCCACATATCTGGCTCTAATTTTTCTTCCTTAGAAAACCAAGGAGATATGCACTCTAATATATTTAAGAGTCCAGTGATCTGCTTCCAAGTTACCAACAAACCTTGCTTATTTATTAACCTAACTATGCATACTACACACTCCCCTCGGAGTAGGGGAGGCTCTTTTCTTAGTATTTGCCCCCTTTCAGCTGAAAAATAAAAGTAACTAGTTTAGCCCTTACCAAAGTTTCCCACTTGTCTATTTTTGTACTCACCCTATTTCTGAATCACAGGACTTCTCTACTAAGCTTAAGAGTCTCAGTCAAACTGCTGGGTGTAAGTCCTTATGTTCAGAGCCTCACATCTAGGTACCCAGGTTTAGTGCTCCACATAGAGTGCCAAAATGTAGTGTGCAGAATACCGACCTTAGTCATTAGGTATATAGGTGATGAAGGCATGAGAGCCACCACAAGGATGGTCAAGTATGGGAGTCTAGAGTCTGTTTATTTCAAGTCCTCTCAGCCCTTAAATACCTTAGTATGATTACATCACTTACAGCACACTGAGCATGTGCCAACTATAGAACCATTGTATCACCATGTCATACAAAGTATATTCCAACTAAAGTGATTACATCATTACATCACACTAAATATATGTGAACTAGAGAACCATTATCTCATCAGTCACACTGAATAAATACCCTGCTATAAGTATCCTTGCTTCAAGTATACCTTTCCGAGAGTTCCCCATTATCTGACGTCCTGTACAATCAACATGCTCTGTCTTTTAATGTCATAATAATTCAAATATCTTTTCTGATACAAAGGGAAGAACAAAAATTTTTATGCAGATTTTCCAGATTGCTAGGGTGCTACACCCCAATACCTGCATTGGGGAAGAGATAATTATATATACAACTTGGGTGATATACTGTTGTGCTCTATGAAGAGTTCAATAAGGTGATTGTGTGTTTCTTTTGGTGCTGATGAAACTGTTTCTTTGCAATTTTTAATAAATAAAATTAATGTAACATTATAATATTAAATATATAATATTTATAATATTAAATATTAATATTAAACTTATAGTATTATGTCATAATATTATAATATTGAACTGTTTCCTTATAATATTAAACTGTTTCCATTGAACCTAAGCATAATTCTACATTTTTGATAACAAATTTCAATTCCTAACATCTGAACCATAGATTATTTACTCTACAGTGCCTAGGACAATGACTACTTATAGAGGATGAAATTAAAACTTAAGGACTCTTACTGATGAAGTACGTAATTATATCACCTTCCTCTGGCTTCTGAGACAATACTGTAAAACTTTTTTTTTTTAAATTAAAATCTATTCTCAGAACAAAAATAGACCAACAACAATTTAAAATATTAACGCACCAAGATAATTTGCAGTTTAACAAGAAACAAAGTTTAAATGAAGCTCCCATAACGAAAGTTAGGGTTCAGAAAACAGGTGAAGGATATTTTGCAGGAGAAGGTAGAATTTTCCTCTGTCAGTAAGTTATTGAGAGGTCAACCACAGTCAATACGCAGTGTTTTGAAAAGCAATAATGATTGCAACCATCACTTTAGTGTTCTAAGGGAGTCCCTATAGAATCAAGTAGAATTCCCTCTAGGCAGTTTCCAGTAGGAACTTTAGATGATGGCTACTGCCTTTTGAAAATAAGAAACGGGAACTTTTTTAAGGGTTCCCTTCCCACTGCCCCTTCCTTCACTGTTTTTTACATAATGCTTGTATCACATCAAAGTTTTTGATTCTATCAACCGATCTAAGGCAACAATATTCTCCACTTCCTAAAGGATCCAAGAAAAGGAGAAATGATGTTAATTACATATTTCTATAATGCTTAAAGATTTACAAAGTATTTTATCATAAAAACCTAATAAGGATATTGGTAGCTGTATCTATAGAATTCAGAACTGAAAAAGAACTTCAAAAGCATCTAGGCATATATCTCTAATTTTATAAATGAGTAAAGAAGCTTATAGAAACAAGTACCATTGCCAAGGTCATAAAGCTAGTAAATATAAAAGCATGTTTTGAATCCAGGTCTATGAACTTTCAGTCTAGAGCTCTTTCTACTTCATAAGACAATGTTTTGGCACATAAGTTAAATTTTTTATATGACTACTCAAAGCTGATCACTTCAAGTCACCATTTTTTTGAGTGTAAGGTGAAACATACACCTACTATTGACTTGATAGGTAACATCAACCAATTTGTCTATCATACAAATTAGTGGAGACTTTTTCTCTCCCCTGTAAATCCATGCTAGATATTCTCTGATACCCACTCCTCTTCTAAGGTCTTATAAGTCAAACCTACAGAAGAATTAACCATGATCCAGATCTATTTATTTGACTATGGTGCCTGTGTGTAGTTCAATAATGTCAGAAGTTGATGAATACTGATCCTTATCCATAAGAAAAAATACTTAACACAAATTGGATCCCTGCTAAATTCAGTTATTGAAAGGTGTACTGATCCAAAGTAGGTAATGAATTTTGTAATATTTTCTCAATATCAATGCAGAAAAAGGAGAGAAATATATAGAATAATAGCCTCCAAGGTCCTGGTTTTCCTTCTTAGAAAAAAATATCAGTATAAAGCACTTGTCATCAGTCATAAGGAAACAGGGACCCTGATCACAGTTCCAGATAAAAAAGGATAGTAGCATTTGTGGCTGCAGGGTATCAGGCGACCTAGTTACAGTTGCAAAAAAAAAAAAAAAAAAAAGAGTACATTTGGCTGCAAGGAAACACAGGCACATGCCAGGAAAGTAGACATCACACCTTTTTCAGGATAATACTATCCTGAAGCATTAAAAACTTGCAGACCCTCAGAATGAACTCTAAAAACAGTAATCCAAAAAGCTTGAAGCTTAGTACAATGCATCCCCACTCTGGAGGTAAGCAGAGCTCAATTTTAGTGTAAAATTTGAAGTTTAAAAAATAGGCTGAGAAAATAAATAAACAATAAAAAACAACTTAATCATAAAAAAGCAACTATGGTGGCAAAGAAGACCAAGACATAAACTTAGAAGAAGACAACATTGTGAAAACAGCCACAAGAAAAGTCTGAAAAAAATACATATTTGAACTCAAGGCTGGCAAGAATTCCTAAAAGAATAAAAGAAAAATATAAGTGTAGCAGAGGAAAAACTTGAAAAAGAAATGATAATCATAAAAGAAAATTATAAAAATAGAATTGCTAGCTTGGTAAAAGAGGCACAAAAATACAAAAGAAGATAACATTTTAAAAGCATAATTGACCTAATAGTGAAAGAGGCACAAAAATTCACTTAAGAAAATAACTTTTTAAAAGCAGAATTGGAATAGAAAAATGAGGAAAGAGGTACAAAAGCTCACTAAAGAAAATAATTCCTTAAACATTAAAATTGGGCAAGTGGAATTTAATGACTGAGGCTTCAAGAAATAATAAAACAAAATAAAAAGAATAAAAATTTGGGGAGGGGGTGAAATATTTCAATGGAAAAACAACTTTCCTGGAAAGTAGATTGAGGAAAGATAATTTAAGAGTTACTGAATTACTTGAAAGCCATGATTTTTTAAAAAGAGCCCAGACATCTTATTTCAAGAAATTATTAAGGAAAACTATTCTATTATCTTAGATCCAGAGGGTAAAATAGAAATTGAAAGAACTTACACCAATCAACCTCAAAAAGAGATTCTAACATGAAAACTCCAAGGAATATTACAGTCAAATTCCAGAACTCCCAGATCAAGGAAAAAATATTAAAAGCAGCCAGGGAAAAAAAATGACTTCAAATATCATGAAGCCACAGTCAGGATCAGACAAGATTTAGAAACTTCCATGTTAAAGGAGCAGAGAGGAATAAATTCAAATATGCAAGGATTGCAACTAACCTACCCAGCAAAACTTAGTATCATCATGGGGGGAGAAGGGGAAGAGAGAATTTCTGTTTAATGAAATAGAGGACTTTCAAGCATTCCTGATGAAAAGACCAGAGATGAAGAAAAAAATCTGACATTCAAACAGAACACTCAATAAAAGTATAAACTAAAATAGAAAAGAGAAATAAGGAGTTCAATAAAGTCAAACTTTTTTTATTTCTATATGGGCAGATGTTACATATAATTCCTAAAAATATTATCATTATTAGGGCAGTTAAGAGGCATCTATATAGATGCAGGGTACTGGCTTAAATCAAATATGTTGAGATTATCTGAAAAAAAATGTAGAATTGAGAAAAAGGGATTCACTGGGAGAAAGGGGAAGAAAGATGTAAAAAGGGGAAAATTTATCACATAAAAAGACATTCAAGGAAGAGCTTTTAGTAGAAGGAAAAAAGGAAAGGATAGTTGGCAATGCTTGAACCTCACTCTCATCAGAATTGGTTCAAAGAGAGAAATATATATATGCATATATTTGTATATGTATATATTTCTCTCTTTGAACCTATATATATATATATATATATATATATGCACATCTAGTTGGATACAGAAATCTATCTTACCTAATATGAAAATAGGAGCAGAAAAGGATAAGAGATAAAGAAGGTTGGCAGTGATCAGAAGCAAAACAGATTTTTGAGGAGAAATAAATACTATAAATAAATAAATAAGAAAATTAAAAAGAGAGCAAAAGATAAAGAGAAAAAATAGACTAGAGGGAAATGTACAGTTAGTAAACATAAATGAGAATATGAATAGCAAATAAAAAAATGCAGATAGCAGAATAAATTAGAAACCAGAATCCAACAGTATGCTGCATATAAGAGAAACAATTGAACCAAAAAGAGTTGAAATGAAGGGCTAGAGAAAAGTCTATTATTTCAGCTGAAATGAAATGGGCAATGGTGGCAATCGTGAACTTAGATGAAGCAAAAGCAAAATTAGACCTAATTAAAAGAGATAATGAGGGAAATATATTTTGCTAAAAGATGCTGTCAGGGGTAGCTAGGTGGCGCAGTGGATACAGCACCAGCCCTGAAGTTAGGAAGACCTGAGTTCAAATGTGACCTCAGATACTTAACACTTCCTAGCTGTGTAACCCATGGCAAGTCACTTAACCCCAATTGCCTCAGGGGGAATAAAAAAAGATGCTGTCAAAGAAGTAATATCAAAAAAACACAAACCAACAAACAAACAAATAAACAGCAACAACAACAACAACAACAAAAAAAAAAATCACTTTTCTCTGTTAAAGGCTTATCAAATATATCAGGGAATTGAGTCAACTTTATAAAAATAAAAGGCAGACCCAATTGATAAATTGTTAAAAGATATAAACAGGAAGTTCTCAGAATATATTTCATTGGAAGTTTACCTAGAATGATGTGAATCTTTTGGAGAATTGAAGACAGATTTGAGCTTTTATTCCCAAGGCTATAAGAAGGAAAACTGCCTGAGGGGAGAATATTAGATTTTTGACCTTTTCATCTTTGAATGATTAAGGTACATATAAGATTTGAGTAGTGAAAAACTTAATGAAAAATTATTAAATGATCCTGAATGCATCCCAGAGTACTTTAAAAGCCTGATTCAGCACTTTATCTACTGTGCCACCTGATTACCTCTAATTTTTCAAATACAATTTTGCTTATATTACTGATCCAACTGAAGGGCATATTTGAGCATAAAAATGTTACAGGTCCCAACATGAGCCTTTCTAAACCCAGTCATATTGATAGTAATATGTTTGAGGCATTGTGTTGTAGTAGTATATCCATTTCCCTAATAAAATAATTAAAGTCACATTCCTAACTTGTATTCCCCTATCCTGTTATTTGTATATAATATCTCTAATAATAAAAAAAAAGGTTGCCAAACAATTGTGCTGAATGACTTAGCATTTAGCTTTACTATTACTAGTCCCTGAAAAACATACCAAGTACTAAAATACAAAAATAAAATAGTCACGGCTCATAAGGAGCTCACATTCTAACAGGAAAAGAAAAAATATATAGATAGAAAGCAAACATATAGATACACAGAAAGATAGACAGACAAATAGGACAGTTGGATAGATAGATACACAGACAGACAGAGAGACAGAGACAGAGAGATGGGATGGCTAATAAAGAAAGTTTTAGTCCTGGGAATCCCAAGGATAGAGAGTGAAGTCGCAAGGCAGTTGTCATATCCTAATCAGATCATTAGCATTGATCTGATGACAATTGCTAGTAGTAAAAAGCCAGAAAATAGGAGAATAGGCAGAAGTAGAGTGGCAGGCCAGATAGCACAACATCCAAGATCAGTAGTTATATAAAGACGTAAAATAGTATCCTAAGGGTCAGCTAGATAATTAGGTGACATTACTGTCATATTATGATCATATAAACAGATAAAAGCCTCAATTATTATTATTCATATAAAGGGGAACTTCCCCCCTTTCTTTTAGATTAGCTTCTTTTAGATTTCTTTTAAATTAGATTGATCAAATTATATTTGTTCATTACTCAAAAAAAAAAAAAAAAAAGAGAGAGAGAGAGAGAGAGAGAGGCAAACCAAGTCAAATGATCTCTTGGGCCCTTGATTTCTATGAAATGATAAGTTCATCTTTAATACCTCTTCTAGCTCTGACTACATATGATTTATAAGTTGTAATATAATGAAAATATGTGTGTGTCTATATAGTATGAACAGATGCTATTTCAAAAAAAAAAAAAAACCTCCAGAATGCTAATTTAAGAATATGAAATTCTAAAGCAGAGTAAGAAATCTGAAATTCCACTAAAATATAATCAAGCTGACCCTGAATTAGGGTCAGTATAAAAGCAAGGCTTTTCTCATGTTGTCATTTAGCAAAAGGTATATGGTGTAATGATTTCCATATTCACTGAAGATGACATAGAACAAATGAAATCAACAATAGCTTGTTGCTATCTTCCCAACAGTTAATTTAAACATTTTTTTTTATTTACAGTTTCTTTTGCCGTTAAGAATTTTCAGTATTAAAATTTTGTGGTTATATTTACAAACCTGTTTGGCTTTTTTTTCATTGCATTATTATTTATACTTGGATGCATGTACTTTTCAGTAAAAGTTTTTGGATATCTAAATTTTACAATAAACATAACAATATCTAGTTATTTTTAGATTAAATAATGGCTCACATCTTTATAGCGTTCAGACTTTCAAAGTACACTCAAACCTCATATTCCTCAACAACTGCATAAGTGATTATTATCACCATTTTGCAGATGAACTGAGATTCAAAGAACAATGACTGATCGAAGGACTAATATTTAGTCCTGGATCTAGGACTGAAACTCAAGTATATTTATTCAAATTTAAAACTATTTACTGAACTTATCAAAAGACACTGAGCTTTGTGATCCATGCTATATCTGTTAATTAAAAGGGAAGCAAAATTTGGATTCAAATTCATTTCAGTAACTCAATTAAAATAAAATGGCATGTTATCTCTCAAGCAAATTGAACATGTTTTTCTCATTTGAACAAATAAAAATATCTAAAGGGATTTAGGTCTGCACTTGGCAGACAACACTTTGGTAAAAGCTTTGGATAGAACATATCCAATTGCCTTAAATTGTCTTAAAATGATCAGATGTTTGTTTTCAGATTAAATATCTGCATGCAAAGTAAATGCCAACACATGTGAATATAGTAGTATATGATAAGGGGCCAAAGCATGATCAGCTGGAAACTTTGACTGTAACATGTATTTCTTTACCATTTTGAAATTTTACTTTTGTTCCTTCCTTCCTTCCTCCTTCTCCCTTCACTCCTCCTTTCCTCCCTTCTTTTTTTTCCTTTCTTTCCCTCTTTCCCATCTCACAAAAAACCAATCTAACAGTATATGGAGATGATATAATCCATGGAGGTAATGTCCACACTAATGGGACAATAGACATTTTGATGGTTTAGAGGGAAAATCACACCATTAAAAATATACTCACAACATGAAAATCTCAGTCATTTGTGAGTCAAAAAATATGCTATAATACAACTTTGGATTCATGATATGAGAGAAGTACACACACACACACACACACACACACACACACAAACACACACACACACACACACACACACACACAAAAAAAAAAAAATTAAATCTTATAGTCCAACTCCCTAGTACAGAAAAAGTACTAAGGCCCAAAAAGATTAAGTGATTTTCCCACTCAAAGGGGAGTAAGTAAAGAAGAAATAAAATAATATTTGTAAATTGCTTAGCACAAATGCTAAAATAAGGTCTTAAGAAATCCTTATTCCCTTCTCTGGAAAACCTTTGAGGATGGGTTCAGTCAATGTCCATGTGTCCACTATCCAAAAATTAGTGTAGCTAAATAAATAGGGGCTTGTTCATCAGATGATCGACCAGGTGTGATGTATGTTTTTTGTCCATGAAAAATTGTATTAGCCAGAGTATAACATTTTATTCTGCTTAAGTGGAGAGCTACACATGTAGCTTTGGACATGTGGATAAAGCAGAAGATCCTTAAAATATTGAAGCAATTAAAATAGTTTGACAATATTTCCTTAACAGATAATTTATCAACATGTTAAGCATATTAATGTTTTGTAAAAACTAAATTAGTTATTCCTAATATGAGAAAACATAAAATGGAGTTTACTAGCAGTTTCATTGATAAAACATGTTGTCATTGAAGGACATCAACCTGGTTTGGTTAAAAAAAAAGAGTATTAAAAAAAAAAAGGAGGGACAAGATGATAGAAGGAAAGTCCAAATTTTTGCCTACCTCATTCAACACATCTCTTCCACAAAAACCTATAAAATGTGCCAGACCAAATTTGGGGGAGAAAAGTTTGGGCAAAGAATGGAAATTTGATTAAATAGTAGACTTTCAAGCATTTCTGATGGGAAAAAAAAACTAGAACTGAGAGAAAATTTGACATGCAAACACTTGATTCAAGAGGGGCATTAAAAGATAGACTTGAGGGAGAAATTATAAAATAATAAATTAAAAATTGTTGAATTTTTACATAATTATATAGGGAAATGATACATGAAATTCTCAAAACTTTATCATGAATGGGCCAGTGAGAGTGGGCAACACTTGAAATTCATTCCCATCTGAATTGGGTCAAAGGAGAATGAATACACATATACATAATTAGGTACAGAAATTCATCTTACTTAATATAGTTTGGTGATATAGAGGAGTTAAAAGTAGGGACTGGTATAAGAGGGAGGGTAGATTAATAAACGTAGTAATCAAAAACAACAACAATTACAAGATTCTTGTTAGGAATAGAATAAAAAAGAGAAGAAAAAGTAAAAGAAAATAGAATGGAGGAAAACACAATTAACAATCATAAGTATGAGTGTGAGATTAATTCACTGATAAAATGGATAGGAATAGCAGACACCAGGATTCAACAATAAATTGTTTTCAAGAAACACACTTGAAACACACAAATATTCACTGAATTAAAATAAAGATCTGGAATAGGAGCTAATATGTTTCACCTGAAGTAAACTAATGAGGTAATCATAATCTCAGGCAAAGCATAAGGTGTTGCTTTTTTCAGACCCAATTTAGAGAGACAAGCAAGGTAATAGCATTTTTCTAAAAGGACATAGTCAATGAATTAAAATCAATACTGAAAATGTATGCAGCACATTGTATTATGTCCAAATTATTTAAGGAAAATTTAAGTAAGTTATACAATAAAGTGAGAAATTTCAATCTACACCTTCAGACCTAGATAAATTTAACCAAAAAAGAAACAAGAAAATTAAGGAGATGAATAGAATTTTAGAAAAATTAGATATGATAGATCTCTAGATAATGTTGAGTGGGAAAAAGAAGGAGTCTATCTTTTTCTCAGATGTGAATTGTACATGCACAAATTGACCCTATATTAAAATATAAAATAAGTCTAAATGAATACAAAAAATCAATAGACAATGAGTAGACAAATGAGTACAAATGCATACAAAAAATCAAAAATGCTAAAGGCATTTTTCTTATCTTTCAGTAAAGGAGCCTTTGAAACACAGATTAAAATTAATTAGAAATTAAAAGGCCTAGTCTTAAAGAAGGAGTGAATAAATAAACAAATCAAAGAAACAAACAATAATTTCATTAAAGATAATGTCAAAAATAAGACAATTTACCAAAATGGTAGGCTATAGACAAAGCAATACTAAGAAAATATTTTATATGTCTAGACACTTAGTCAATAAAAGAAGGAAAATCAAATCAAAAAGTTGAGCATGAGCAACAATGGCAGGAAAAATTCCCTTAAAAATAAAAAATTAAAAGCCCCCAACTAAACATCAAAATAGAAATCCTGAAAATCAAAGGAAACAATAATAAAATTTAAAGTTAAAAAAATTGAACCAATAAATAAAATTGGAAGATAGTTTTAAAAATAGATAAACTATTAGTTAATTTAATTTTTGAAGGAAAAGAGAAAGTGAAAGAAACAGAGAGAGAGAGATATTAATCATGTAGTATAAGCACAGAAGATACAAAGGAAAATATGCCAGATAGTTTGTTCACTCAAGAAGTTTACATTCTAACTAGGAGAGATAACATACAAAGGAAGTGAAAAGGGAAGGGAAGGAATGGAAACCTGGTCTAAAATAAAGGTGAAAATTCATCTATCAGAGCTTGGATTTGAAATTAGCTTTGTTTGACTCCAAATCCAGAATTTGCATTTGAAATTATATATTTTGACTTCAAATCCAGAGATGTTGCTTACCCTCCCTCCTTTATTCCATACTGTCTTACTTTCTATTGATAGTTACAAGTTGCTCTCTGAAAAAGTTTCATTTTAAAAATCTAAGTCCCTACTCAGGAGGTTGGCCTCAGTCTGGAAAGCATTCTAAAAGTCAACTTGCATATTAATTCAATAATAATAATTATGTACAAACTCGGAATGATTGAAACTGAGAGGCCAACAGAACATTTTGATTTTTTTTTAACAGAGGATTCCAGTAAACCAAATACTGAACATTCATCTGGGATGAAAAGAATAATTAAATATTGTTTTTCCCTAAATAATATAATCAGTACTATTATACTGTGCTTAATTTGGACATTACGGATTTCTTCAGGCATTCAAAGTTGTAACTCAGCAGAGTCAGAACAATCAGCATTTACTATATAGCCTCTAGTCCTGATTAAAAAATGCAACATCTACTTGACTTCCAAATAAGATTTATGAATTATTGGTAATTTTAAAAATAAAAAGCCAATTCCTGATGTGAAGAGATTTAGCATAAGCAGCTGTCACTGTTTTTGCATGAAGGAAGGACTAGTCTATGGCTTCAGGACAAGAATGCTTTTAGGATTATTGTCTGCATATTTGAGAAATTATCAACATGAGGAACAGATGTCTGAAGCATTTACTAAAATTACAATTTAACTGAGAGAAAGCTATTATAGATTCATAGAATATCAATGGTTTAAGGTGATTCAAGGAACAACCTTTACCTGAGCAAAAATATTTTATAAAATATCCCTAACAAATCATAATGTCACATTTACTTGGAAATTTGTAGTGGTGGAAAATGCAATTCCTACTGAGACATTCCAGCTAATATATATTATTTTGGCTATAGAACCTCAAATTAATATATATATGCATTTATTGAGTGATGAACACATAGATATAGATTTATTTATGGCTATTTATATAGACATGGAAATCAATGTGTATGTTGATGAATATTGATGTTGATATTTTTGTCATAATAGTACTCTTCCACTAAAATCTCCCTTTGAAAGCTTGACCATGTATCATGGCAATGAAGAGCAATATCTGGTAGGTTCTATTGAGGAAAAAAAAAATCTTTGAAAACCTATTTTGGTTTGGAAATGAATTCTGTGTGTTACTTGAGAACCAGCAAAACTGGAAGTAGAAAGGCTCATAATCAGAAAATTGACTCATAGGTGATTATTTACAGTGGCTTATAGAAATCATCTACTAAAGTATGAAGGAGCTGAGATCAGTACATCAATGATGCAGACTGGCTGCAAGTTATTTAAATATTTATTTTTACATAACACTTGAAGCACTCTAACAAATTTATCTTTATTTCACATAACATGAATCTGAACACCCTCATTTTATGCATAAGGAAATTGAGCCAAAATGACTTGTCTATGGTCATTAGCCAATAGGTGGTTGAAATGGCCTTAAAATGCAGATCAGTCTAGTACTCTATTATAATGCCATTTTGTTTTCCTGAAAATATCTCTTTATTTATAAAGTGCAAATAATAATTATTATTATTTGCACTACCTGCTTCACAGAACTATTAAGAAGTATCCCTATCAAAAGGTGAATGTGTGACTAAGTAACTATCCATTAAATAGAGATAGGAGCTGGACTTGTAATTTGTTACAATGAAATCATCATTGAAAAAACTCCTTTTAACAAGAGGAGCAAGGAAACAAGTTTCTATGGAGCATTTATTACGTGTCAGGCACTATGCTAAACATTTAACAAAGAATATCTAGCAATTCTTGCAACAATCATGGGAGGTAGGTGCTCTAATTATCTTCATTTTGCAAATGGGGAACCTGAGGCAGATAGATGGTAAGTGATAGAAGCTAGGTTTTTGTGACTTTAAGGCCAATTTTCTCTACTGCTCGATCAAATAATAAAGTATAATAAAAAAATTTTTAAAGTATAATAAAATTAAAAGCAAAAAAAAAAAAAAAAAACAAAACAAAACAAAAAACCTTCCATAAGGCTAAATCAACAATTGATTGAAATGCTGAGTAAAGTTTTTATTGTTTGCACAAAAAATTATATGATTTCACTTTCTTATAAATATGTTTTTATATTTAGATCTATTATGCTTGGAAGGGGTTGAAAAAGATGAGAAGCTTTAGAATATAGAATTTGTGAATGCTGAAGACTACTAAACACATGTGATACTACTACAAAGTGCCCAAGGCCCAGTTTGAACTCACCTTCCTGGCCTAGTGCACTATCTCACCACTTAAGGAAAGATCTTTGCTCTCTCTGTAACATAGGGGAAGATATGAACTTTCACACTCCAATTTGGTTTTGATCAACCTAATGCAAGCATGGTTCCAAGTATATGTTGGAATGGATGATCTCCTCAAGATTACAATTTCTAGCCCATCAATTGGAGAATGGCTGAGTAAATTGAGGTATATGAACGTTATGGAATATTATTGTTCTGTAAGAAATGACGAGCAGGATGAATACAGAGAGAATTGGCGAGACTTACATGAACTGATGCTAAGTGAAATGAGCAGAACCAGAAGATCATTATATACCTCAACAACGATACTGTTGGAGGATGTATTCTGATGGAAGTGGATCTCTTCAATAAAGAGAGCTAATTCAGTTTCAATTGATCAAGGATGGACAGAAACAGCTACACCCAAAGAAAGAACACTGGGAAATAAATATAAACTGCTTGCATTTTTTGTTTTTCTTCCTGGGTTATTTATACCTTCTGAATCCAATTCTCCCTGTGCAACAAGAAAACTGTTTGGTTCTGCACACATATATTGTATCTAGGATATACTGTAACCTATTTAACATGTAAAGGACTGCTTGCCATCTGGGGGAGGGAGTGGAGGGAGGGAGGGAGGGGAAAAATCGGAACAGAAGTGAGTGCAAGGGATAATGCTGTAAAAAATTACCCTGGCATGGGTTCTGTCAATAAAAAGTTATTTTTTAAAAAAGACAATTTCTATCCTCATTCAAATAATTGGAACATTGACAATTCATTTTTAATTATCAGCTTCTTCGTTAACTACTACATTCCTTCCATGTTTTAAGTTGAGCAAAGTGGTTCCCCCATTACAAAAGTGAGAAATAAACAAGATTATTATTATCCTCATTGTATATATCATTATAATAATAATAACAACAATGAAGTGTCAAGACAAGAATTTGAACCTGGGCCTTTTGACAGTAAGACCTGTATTCTTTCAATACATCACACTACTTTCTATGAATTTGTTATCTCTGTTTCTGTGTAATATTTCATTCAGATCCAAGAGATTTGCCATGAATTACAAATCAAAAGATATAATGCTATACAAATGCACTCTGAAAATCATGACTTAATATCTAGTAGTAATAGTAGTGGTAGGGCAGATAGGTTGGCACAGTGGATACAGCAATAGGCATGAAGTCAAAAAGACTCATCTTCCTGAGTTGAAATCTAACCTCAGACACTTCCTAGCTATGGGACCTGTTTACCACTGTTTTCCATCGGAACTCTTTACCTACTATTCGGTGCTTGAGCAGGCATAATTGGCAGCTCTAAGTCTCTTTATCCAAGCAGAGCTTGGCCAATCTTCTAATCGGCGATGATCAAATCTACAATGTAATCATCACAGCCTATAAAATAGGTCTCTGACCTCAGAATGAAGAAAACAATGTACAGAAAAGAACAAAATGTCCAGAATTTCCATGATGTAAAAATATGTAGCTTTCCTTTGATTCCTTCCCTTCCATAGTCAAAAATAATTTCTTCTTCCACAGTTGTCTCATAGAAGTTTCTTTGCATTTTTTTGTAAACTCTGGATTTTAATTTTATACTAAGAATCTCCCTTACTAAACTAATAAGTTCTATAAGGTCAGAAATAATGTTGTCTTCTTTGTATCATACAACACCTAGTTCAGAATCTAGCACAAAGTAAGTGTTCAACTATATGTTTAATATTAACATTTTTGAAAATATCTGCTTCATGTATAGGGTTACTTTAAATAGTTTAAATTTTTTCCATATAAACATGGCTGAACTACAAGGTAATGAAATCTCTATTCTTCCTGGTGTTCAATGATTCTACGAATCTCAGAATTTTAACTATGATTGTGTTTTTTTTCTGATTTTTTCATTTGGTACTTTCAGCAGACTCCTACTGAAAACATAGTCTTGCAGTGCCACTTACAGGCTTATTTAGAAATGAATAATGTATCCAAGAGAGTGGTAAAAAAGGAGAATCCTTGGTTCCTCCAAAAGAATTTTTCTTTCCTACTCCATAAAAACAAATATAATGTGAGGGAGAGAAGAAAGAACACTGAATGAAACATGATACAAATTGGAAACATATTAATCTAATGCAACAGTCATAACTTCAATCCAGAACTGAGAAAGTATAATCAAAACAATTCTGCTAGATTGCCCGGTAGCAGAGCCAGAGTGATAAAAGTACCAATTCTTCACACTCCTGTAATGCTAAAACCTACTGGGACCAGAATAGTGAGTGACCTCACTAAAATGGATTTGTGGGAAGACATGAACAAGAGATACACAGGTTGGATAAGGATTAAGAAATTGTTCATATCACTGGAAAGAATATCCATCTCAATGAGATAACAGATCCCAGGGATAATTAGAAGAATTGAAAATTCCTACCAGTATTAAGATTCCTTTTGAAGTTGTACATAGATTGATCTTAAGGAGATGGGAGATTTTAATAGAAATGACATCTAGGAGAGTTACATGAACTGATGCTAAGATGAGCAGAATCAGGAGATCATTATACACTTCAACAACAATATTGTATGAGGATGTATTCTGATAGAAGTGGATATCTTCGACAATGAGAAAATCCAATTCTGTTCCAATTGATCAATGATGGACAGAATCAGCTACACCCAGAGAAGGAACACTGGGAAATGAATATGAACTACTTTCATTTTTGTTTTTCTTCCCAGGTTATTTTTACCTTCTAAATCCAATTTTTCTTGTGCAACAAGAGAACCATATGGATCTGCACACATATATTGTATTTAAAATATACTTTAACAAGTTTAACATGTATGAAACTGCCTGCCATCTAGGGGAGAGGGTAGAAGGAAGGAAGGGAAAAATTGGAACAGAAGTGAGTGCAAGGGACAAGGTTGTACAAATTATCCATGCATATGTTCTGTTAATAAAAAGCCATAATAAAAAAAAAAGAGGTCCTTGAGGTCAAAATTGTTTTCATCATAATACTAAGAAGTTATTTGTCTGAAATATACCTTCCTTTCCAATTACATAATTGTGGGAGGCCAGATGTCCTTAATATACTTCAACCAATTCTATTAGTCTGTGTTTTCTTTCACAGCATGACTTACATAGAAATGTGTTTTGCATGACTACACATGTGTAACCTATGTCAAATTACTTGCCTTCTCATGGATCTACACTTAACACCATATACCAAGATAAGATCAAAATGGGTCCATGACCTAGGCATAAAGAACGAGATTATAAATAAATTAAAGGGACATAGGATAGTTTATCTCTCAGACTTTGGAGGAGAAAGAAATTTGTGACCAAAGATGAACTAGAGACCATTACTGATCACAAAATAGAAAATTTTGATTATATCAAATTAAAAAGCCTTTGTACAAACAAAACTAATGCAAACAAGATTAGAAGGGAAGCAACAAACTGGGAAAATATCTTCACAGTTAAAGGTTCTGAAAAAGGCCTCATTTCCAAAATATATAGAGAATTGACTCTAATTTATAAGAAATCAGGCCATTCTCCAATTGATAAATGGTCAAAGGATATGAACAAACAATTTTCAGATGATGAAATTGAAACTATTATCACTCATATGAAAGAGCGTTCCAAATCACTATTGATCAGAGAAATGCAAATTAAGACAACTCTGAGATACCACTACACACCTGTCAGATTGGCTAAGATGACGGGAAAAAATAACGATGAATGTTGGAGAGGATGCGGGAAAACTGGGACACTGATGCATTGTTGGTGGAGTTGTGAACAAATCCAACCATTCTGGAGAGCAATCTGGAATTATGCCCCAAAAGTTATCAAACTGTGCATACCCTTTGATCCAGCAGTGTTACTTCTGGGCTTATACTCCAAAGAGATACTAAAGAAGGGAAAGGGACCTGTATGTGCCAAAATGTTTGTGGCAGCCCTGTTTGTAGTGGCTAGAAACTGGAAATTGAATGGATGCCCATCAATTGGAGAATGGTTGGGTAAATTGTGATATATTAATGTTATGGAATATTATTGTTCTGTAAGAAATGAGCAGCAGGATGAATACAGAGAGGCTTGGAGAAACTTACATGAACTGATGATAAGTGAAATGAACAGAACCAGGAGATCATTATATACTTCAACAAAAACGATACTGTATGAAGATGTATTCTGATGGAAGTAGATTTCTTTGACAAAGAGACCTAATTCAGTTTCAATTGATCAATGATGGACAGAAGCAGCTACACCCAAAGAAAGAACACTGGGAAATGAGTGTAAACTGTTTGCATTTTTGTTTTTCTTCCCAGGTTATTTATACCTTCTGAATCCAATTCTCCCTGTGCAACAAGAGAACTTTTCTGTTCTGCAAACATATATTGTATCTAGGATATACTGCAACATATTTAACATATATAGGACTGCTTGCCATCTAGGTGAGGGGGTGGAGGGAAGGAGGGGAAAAATCGGAACAGAAGTGAGTGCAAGGGATAATGATGTAAAAAATTACCCTGGCATGAGTTCTGTCAATAAAAAGTTATTATAAAATAAATTAATTAATAAAAAAATTTACTTGCCTTCTTAATGAAGGGAATAAAGAAAGGGAGGGAGAGAATTTAGAACTCAAAATTTTTAAATAAAGAATGTTAAAATTGTTTTTACATGTAATTGAGAAAATAAATAAAACATTAATATACATACTTTAACCAAAACAACATATTGCCCCAGATTGGACCCAGAAAGCAGATATAATAATTAAACTTTTCTATTAAGCCAGGCATTAAATACATTTACAAAAATATGTAAAATAATGCTATTCTTCTCACTAATTTTTTTTGTAATTTTACACTATATATATTTTTTCATAAAAAATGACATTTAAATTAACATGTAACAGATGGTATTATTTTAAAATGAATACATATTTTAAAAATTTAAAAAAAAATGACATTTAGAATTTCAAATCCTAGTGGGGAAAGAAGATTAGCACAAATAGAAAGAACATTTTTTTTTTTTAATCCAGGACCAGTTTTACATTGATGGAATTAAAAAGTCATTGAATTTATAACCTTCTCAAATGATTGCCATCATAAACTTTATGCATCAGTTTTTAAAAAAATATTTTTGCTATTGTTATTTTTAATGAGGGAGTAGCTATTGTTTCACTTGTATCAATAATAGGGGGCATTCCCTCCACCAAAGCAGAATGGAAACTCATATGCAATTTAAAATCTAAGAGAGTTTTTTTTTTTTTTTTTTTTTTTTTTTTTTAAGGAGCTAGAGATTAAGTAGCTTGCCTAAAGTTATATAGCTTTTTTATGTCAGAAACAGGACTAAAACCCAAGCCTTCCTAACTCTAGAGCTGGAATTCTCTCCATGATGTCACTGTACATTGTAGGAAAGCAAACAAAATTCATTGAATTCAATTGTTGTGAGAAAAGTGTTTTCTTTTTAAATTATTAATATATTTTTATTTTTATCACTTTAATTTTATATTAGATTAAAATAATCAGCATATATTTAATTTGTTTTAATTAGTAAACTTCAGTAGCTCTAAATTGTCTTCAGGATCAAATACAAAATCCTTTGCTTGGTCTTCAAAGATCTTCAAAATTTAGCCCTCTCCCATCTGTTCATTCTTCCTGTACCTTACTCTCTGCCACATACACTTAAATCTAGTGTGTCTTATCTCCTTACAATTCCACAAATAAGACACTGGCTGATCCTCCATATCTGGAATACTTTCTCTCATCTTGTAATGCTGGAGAAACTGAGGCAGGATAGATATTAGAGCGTTATAATAATTTATTGGAGAGTTTGATTAAGTGACTGGATCAGACTCTCATCTCCAAGTATCCAGTATCAAATGTGGGGTCCCAAAGATTCTTTATAGGATTTAGTGATTAAAAAGAACAATGACAGGATGGGGGAGGCAGAGTGAGCACCAGACATTCTGATAAATTAGAAAGGTCTGGAGTCAAGATGTCTAAGATAGAGGGTCTTTCTCCTTATCTGGATTAAACATTCACAGTTTATAAACTTAGAGTAGCTAGCCCTAAGTTATATTAGTATTAATGGTTAGGAGTGGGGATATTGCAACCAGGCAGAATATTTCAGGGAAACTGAGGTAGAACAATTAGGAAAACTGAAGTAGAATAATCCAAGAAAATTGTGGCATAACAATCTCTACCTATTGCCTTCCCTGGCTTCCTTCAAGTCCAGCTAGAATCCCATCTTCTACAGGAAGACTTTCACAATCATTCTTAATTTTGATGTTTTTCCTCTGTTAATTATGTCCTATTGATGTTCATATACCTTGTTTCTATATATTTGTTAAAGATTTATTATTTCTTTTATTAGGTTATAAGCTCCTTGGGGACAATAACTGATATCAATTTAGTTTATTTCTTCTTTTATAAATCTGGGTATTTTATATTTTGGTCAATTAGAATCATTTCTTCTAAGGTAACAGCTTTATTGGAATGAAATTGCATACAAAACTTTCTGATAATTTTATTTCATCTTCAGTTGTTGTGTGATATGTATATGTATCTATGTATAACTTTGAATATGAGCAGTTTGGTTTTTGTCTCTCTTTTTAAAATCAGATAACCCAACAGTTTATTCTATTAGTTTTATTATTAAAAAAAAAAAACTCCTAATTTCATTCATCAATTCAATGTGGTATATTCTGAGTTTTTCTGGGATTTTTTTCTGATATAATTAAGCCCTTCTTTAGTTTTAAAAATTTAACTTTATTGCCTAATTTGAGGATTTTTTTAAAGTTTTTTTTTTCATTGCATGCTTAATTCATTGTTATGTCCTTTCTCTTGTTTAATGATGAAAGCTTAAATATATAATTTTTTTCTCTCATAACTCCTTTAAGCTACATACCTTACATTCGCTATGTATTATTATTAGCATTTTGTTTATGACAATGTTTAGTGTCTATTATTTGTTCTTTGATGTACCAGTTCTTTAGAATCATGTTAGTATCAAATACTTTAATTCTTTATTCACTAACACTATATTGAGTAGAATTTTGTTGCATTGTAACCAACAAATGACATGATGAATATTTCTACTTTTCTACATTTTTGAGGTCCTTATAATCCAATACATGGTCAAGTTTTCTAAAGATGCATGTACTTAAGAAAAATTTGTAAATTGCTTTTTATTTACCATTCAGTGACCTCCAGAAATCTATCTTTGCTAATTTTCTAAAGTTCTATTCAGGTTCTCACCTCATTTATTTATTTTTAGTTAGATTTTTGAAAAGAGTTCAGGTCCCTTTCAGATAAGGTAAATATGGGCAAGACCAAGAGAAAGCAGGAAAATTACGTTATGATTAAAGATGCTATATAAATTTCAATTTTTAACACATGTTCACCTAATTAACTTATTATTTAAATGCTGAAAAGAAAAGGTATGCAAATAATTGGAAGGAGGAAAAGGTAGTCAAATTAAATAGTGGAGAGCATGGGAGGACATATCTGAAATAGTGATTGATGCTCTTGATTAAGCTCAATTGAAGCACAATAAATCCTGCTTGGGACCTTCATTTTAATCATGAAGTTTATGTTTCAAGTCTGTTGCTTACAAACAACATATTGTTGAATTTTGTTTTTTAATTAATTCTGTTATCTTCATTTTGGGTGTATGCACATGCATAATTAAGTCTATTAATAGAATATTTCTTTCCATTCCATCCTGTTTTTTTTTCCCTTTACATATAAAAAGGTGTGGATTGTTTTTCTAATATTTGTGATCTATAACCAAAATAACCTAACTCTACCCTAGTGCAGATCTTCTCTTCCCCTTCCTAGAGGTTTGATCTTGCGTTTTTATGCTTTCTTCCTTTCTTTTTAATCCCCCTTAGTCCTCTTTCTTTTCAAAGAGTTTTTTGTTTTGTTTTGTTTAATATTGTTTGCTTACTTATTCTCTTAAACCACTATAGTTCCCCTTGTCCCTGATCCTCTTTTTTATCTCTTCAATTTACTATTTCTATATTTAGATCTTTATATGTCAAGAGTTGTAAGATGGAGAGTATATGCAATTGTGTTCAGTCTTTTCCTTATCAAGTTCATATGAAAGTGAGATTCATGTTCTTCCTACACTTTTTTCCATACACTTCAATTTATACACCTTTTTTGGTTGTGGTTTCCTTCTGTTCTTCCTTTATTTCCCAGTATAACCTTTTCCTCCCATTTTTGTCCTCTCTAAGACCATCAAAACAGGATAAAATCTTTCTTACCTACTTTTCTATGTAATTTTAAAAAAAGAATAGGGTTTTAAGATTGATGAGGTCTAGATTTGGGGTACCTAAATGAAATTAGGGTTTAGTTAAGGTCTAGTGGCAGGTTTGGGGTACAGGGAGTCAAGCAAAGTTCCCCTGCAACCTCCTTGGATTCAGCCCAAGGATACGGCGGTAAATGGGGTCTAGTAGCTGCGCAAGTTCCCAATAAAAGCATTTATTGGCCTGGAGAGCTAGATTGATAAAAGAGGTTTATTATTGGGTAAGCAAGGTTAAAGTATAGGCGAAGATAGAGATAAGGAGGGCACTGGACAGAGGGTCCAGTGGACAGAGGATCCTCACATGGTAGCCATGTTTGGAATCTCTGCAAAGAGGGGTTCCCAGCGGGGCCTTTTTATAATAGGAGACTTAGCTCGAGGGGCTTTGGGGTGTAGCCCCAAAGTTGGCTCAGATCCGGGTGGGGCTGGGACAGGTCTGGATCTTCTATTGGAATTCAAAGGCATCAGGATTTGTGAGTTAAAGGGCAATTTACATTATTAGCTAGGAGAGGATGGGAATCTACAAAGGAATCTTTCCCACATCATTTAGCTTGTTAAAACCCAGCCCCAAAGTCTAAGGAAATTGCTTGTAGTTAGAAAATAATGTGCAGTAAATAATAATAATATGGATCAGATATAGAATGGCTATTTTATTTTTATACATAAAAGAAATGCTAGAAATTGTGTGAGACAAAGACCACCGACTCAAATAAATCAAGGAGATTTCTCAAGGTAGAAGTAGAAAGGAATCTTATTACGATTTTGTGAGAAAGGGCTTCTCCCTGCCAACAAGCAGTCAGACAAGTAGAGGTGAGGTGCAGTCAGCAGTCAATGATTATATACCAATGATTATATATGAGTCTGGTGTAACACTCCCTATAGCCTGGACCTTTTCCCTAATTAGTCAGGATAAATGACCTCACATTCTAAGTCATAAATGAGGCAAAACTTCTAAGCCAACCACATATTTAGGATTATTAAATTACCTTATATGGAAGTTTTAATGCCAAGGTGGCCATAACTTAGTCTCAAAAGAAAAGGGTTGTATGATCCCATTCTCTGTAAACTACATGATTTCTGGAGAAAGAAACTTGGGCCTGGGACACAACTAAACTTCACTCAATTCTTAGAACATTGTTTCCATCTTGTGAGGTCTTAGCTTTCACAGTTCACTTCATTTAGAATTTATAAGCATAGATTTAATAAAAGTCAACAAAATATGATTCAGTAATTTAAGTTATGGCAGCTAGGTGGTACAATATATAGAATGTTGCACCTGGAGTCAGGAAGACTCCTTTCTATATTCAAATATGGCCTCAGACACTTCTCTGCTGTCTGGGCAAGTCACTTAATCTTATTTGTCTCAGTTTCCTCATCTGCTTGATCTGGAGAAGGAAATGACAAATCATTCCAGTATCTCTGCCAAGATAAACCCATAAAGGGATCACAAAAGGGACATGACTGAAATGACTAAACAACGGTTACAATCTGCCATAAAGCTAATTCTTAAAGCTCCTTAAAAGACAAAACAGTTTGCAGGACTGCTAACCAAGAATTTTTATAATTTGTCTCAAATGAACATTACCCAAACATGTCTACATGGAAAACATTCAGTGTTTTTCTTATTAGTGCTTATTTATTTCAATAATGTTAGAGTAGTTGCTGGGTGTCATCTTCCTTGACACCATTCATCTCTGACCTGCAATAGGACCTCCTGACCTCCTTAAGTCACACCTCTGCCTCAGTATATTCACTGTAGTGTACACTTCCCTAAGAGTAGAGAAGCCTAAGTTCACTTAGTTACAGCCCAGCAAATATCTTCCACATGGGAGATGTTGCCATATTATTAGGATAAAGAAGAACTCTACTTCTCACTAAGAAATTTCATGCTGAAAACTGCATTGAGAACTACAGCTGCATGAATACCAACCAGAAACTCATATTCTTTTAATTGAGGAAATATCCCTTTCTTTATCACCTCTTTCCAGAAGATTGACCAGAGAACCAATAAAGGCTTGTCACAACATTCCAAAGTCCAAAGTCCTTTCTGTGTTGACATATCTGAAGGTTAAAAGGAGCCAGAAAGTTGTCATCAGTCAAAGGACCAATAAATAAATCACCATGTCTTTGGTATTTCCTTTTGCTTCCAGAGAAGCTCTGGTCTGATGCTCCTTGGGTGGTCTCTCTAAGCCCAGTCATTCTTTGCTACACAGGAAACAAATCTCACTTTTTCAGGAGTAAAAACTCCCATTTCCTCCAATGGCACTTGGAAGATACTCCGGAACACATGTTCTGCTACAGGTTTCTTGGTTCTTCAGTTGTTTTTCATGCTGTCATGACTAGAACCTGATATTTGGTAATTTATCCATATAGTGTCATTGATTATATCTTCAAATATTTCTTGTTTTGGTTGGCATTAGGCATTACCCAGTTCCATGGTCACAAAAAAATCCATGCTTTCCCAGTCTGCCTTTCTTCCCTTATGGTCAAACTCTGGTACCATGCTTCATCTGCAGCTATCAATCATCATATGATGCATTCACTCTATGCTCAAGCACAGTGTCATGAGAACTAAAGTCTTGGGGATATATTCAATCAAAAAACATTTGATGAATATCTGCTATTTGCCAAGCTAAGTGCTGGATCAAGGTAAGTGGGGGAATGTATACCTATTCTATCAGATGTATCTCTGCTATAGAATATTACTTAAAGCTAAAATTATAACTATGACTGGGAAAAAAACAGCTATACCTAAATTTTCAGTTTAGGGTTTTGATATTTTGCTAGTACTCTGTCATTCTTCTACTCAAAAACTTTTGATGCTTTCTCACTACATTGAAATAACATATATATTCCTTATTCCCACAAATTTGACTCATTTTGCTTATCCTGGCTTTTCTCATATTACTTCCCTTAAGGTACTTTATGTTCTGATAAAAATCTGTCCCACAGTATAGCTATCTCCTGTTTTCTATAAGTTATATTCCATCTCATTGTCTTTGTCCTAAATGCTTGAAACAAGTCCCCATTCTTCACCAGATTATCTATTGAAATCTGTCCAAATTCTTTAAAGACCAAGCTAAGTATTACCTCCTATAAGAAAGGAAAAAAAGAAAATAAGCATTTATTAAGCACCTTATAAGTGCCAGGCATTGTGCTAAGTACTTTTTAATTATTTCTTTTGATCTTCATAACCAGTCAGGGAGATAAATGCTAATATTATCTACATTTTATAGTTGACAAAACTAGGGCAGATAGAGATTAATTTCCTTAATGTCATATAGCTAGTGTCTAAAACTAGATGCAAATTCAAGTCTTCTTGATTCTATGCCTAGGACTTTATCCACTACACCATTTCTCTTTCCTCTTGGCAATGGTGAGGTCTTCCTTCCTGTTTTCATCATAGAAATTTCTCAAACTCTAGCAATGTCACTTTCACTTATATCATAAGTTGTTTGTTTTCTTCATTTTATACTTGTCTTTACTATAGGATCAGATGTCTTAGAGCTGAAGCAACCTGAAAAATCATGTAATCCATCTTCTTAATTTTATGGATGAGTGTTATGGGCCAGAACTCTGAACTTGAAATAAGGATTCTTACAAGGTGTCAAGTCAGTGGAATTGATAAATACAATTGTTATCTAGTTTAGCATGGTGCTTAATAGTTCTCTAGTTCAGTACAAGTACTTAGTTTTTAATAGTGTTCTACAAGATTCACACCTATGATAATGGAGTATATAACAGTCAGCAAGGACTGTACAAGATTCATTCCATCTTTGGTCAGGCTCCTGGTGGCAGGCTCTCCTCCTGAATTTCCTCCATTGAGACCTAGTTACATCTGAAGGACCTCCAGAAAATTAGCCAATCCCCAAGTGAAGGAGATAGGACTTTGAAAGAGATAATAAAGGATTTTGACTTTAACACTTGCCTATTCTTGTGATTACTCAACTGAAATGAAGGCTGCCCTAAGACCTCAAGAAAACCAAACCAAGAATATTACAGATGAGAAAATGGAATCTCATAGAATGTAGGTAACTTGTCGAAGATCATGCAGGTAGATAGTAACAAGCTCCTGAAGAGTAGATTCTATGTTTTTTTTTTCCTCTTTGTGTCCCCAACAACTAGTATACAGTGTCTTGCATGTGGAAGATGCTCAGTAAATTGTGGTAGAATTGTATTGACTTCTTTCCAATTCATATGAATGAACAAAGGAGAGAGTACACTCTTCCACATTACATTTTTCATTTGATAATTCTCTTAATCACATTTAAATGAATGATTGATTTTGAGTATACTCCCTTCAATTATGCATTTCATAACCTATCCATCTCTGTGCCTCCTGCATAGCTCTGGCCCATGTTCTCACACAAGTTAATCTCAGAAGTCCAGTCAACTCTTCTTCAAGTTCTCTTGATCTTGTTATAACATCAAGGGAACCCATGAGCTGTCTTGTAGCTCTCCTTCACTCTTGCTTTGTGTCCAACCTGTTTTCCTTTTTAATAATACATTCTTTAATGGAATCTTCTACACAATTGATATGAAATTCAAATAGAAACAGATCCTTGCAAACAGTGTATTTAGAAAACTACAAATTAACATTATCTATATTGTATTGTGTTTTTGCTTATTTTTGTTAAACATTTCCTAACTATATTTTAATCTAGTTCCAGCTGCATCATGGAATTTTGCAGCTTCTGACATCTCTATACTATCTTTCCTTTATAATGTCTTGTTTAGAATTATTGGCTGGTATTTTTACAAAATTCCAGGATGTATTAGCAGTTTCTCTCATTATGCCTGCCCCTTCACATAGAACAGAAGAATCATGTATCTATTAAAACAAAAGTCAGAATGAAAAATCTCTCATTCCAATCCCAAAGAGCTAAATAAATAAGTATATACTAAATAGGTAAAATTAAACCCTCAAATTCCTTTTAACCTCTTAATGTAAAGCTGGAGAAACTGAGGCAAGATAGAGATTAGAGAGTTTTAAATATTTTATTTGAGAGGGAGAGATTGTGCTGGGGGCATGTTGTCCCCAGGGCTGATGTTTCAAAGCATCCAGCAGCCAATGCGAGGTTCCCATGAAATATATGTATATGGCTAACAGGGTAAAGTCCAAGGCAGGGGGATGGAGTCCAAACTCTGGTGATCAGAAATCTCCAAGAAGGGACCATCAATCCAGATTATAAATTCTTGATAATTTAGGAGGAGTTAGGAGCCAGGAATTCTGAACTCCCTCTTATCTTGAGTTTACACATTTTCAATTTATAACCTTAGTGTAACCAGCCCTAAGTTATATCAGTCCTAATGATCAGGACAGGGAAGGATTGCAACCAGGAGGGTTGAGGGGATTGAGGCAGAACAATTCAAGGAACTGAGGCAGAACAGTTCAGGAAAACTGAGGTAGGACAATAAAAGGGAACTGTAGCACAACATAAAAACTTTCTCCTATGACATCTCTCCTCCCCTCCCCCCAGGCCAAAAAAAAAAAAAAAAAAAGGAAAACCCTTTCTTTCCCAATCAAAAGCTCATATCTCATTTGGGGGACTATAATCCTTAAGGTCCTGCTTTCATAAAGGGCATGAAGGCCTGAGGCATCTTTTTTTATACATCTCAGCAAGAACATTTCAGTATGGAAACTAGGCTGGTATCTTCTTATGACAGGGCAAAACTAAGTCTAGAATCAGCTAGCAGCCAATTTAAATGGAACTTACACAAAGAACAGCTATTTTAAATTGCTTTGGTATCAGAACAATGGGAAGAGATGAAAGGAGAGAATCTGGAGAAAATTGAAAAGATTTCTATAAAGAGAAAGGAAATGTTGGAAAATAGAATTTACATAATCAATAACTGTGAGGACCGCATATTTTAAAGTCAGCCTGAGTCAGGAAGTCAGGATAAGGGAAAATCTTTGATCTTTATTCTTTGCAGAGATGAAGGGGAATGGCGATACAAAGTGAGAGCAATGGTGACAAAATCTGGCCAGCAGTGCCTCTCGCTCTCACACTCCACTCACCAAATCCTCTATGCAGTCTCCTATACAACACATCAAACTTGCACAGAGAGTGGGGTTGGGGCCATTCTTTCTCCAAGCATCTCCCGCTGTGAAGATATTCTCTTCTCAGTACCAGCCTCCATTTCCCTAATAGGACTTTGCAACTAGAAAGTCAGTCTCCTAGCAAAGCTGACTTCTCATGTAATAATAAAGTTCCATTTTTGCCACTTAATATTTTGGGTTCATGAATTCTTTCACAAAGGACCTGTGCCTCCGATCCAAAGGGGATTTCTACAACTCTCTGACTGCCACTAGAACTCCATCAAAATGAAGTGGCATACAGATTGGCTAAGATGACAGGAAAAAAATAATGATGAATGTTGGAGGGGATGCAGGAAAACTGGGACACTGATGCATTGTTGGTGGAGTTGTGAACGAATCCAACCATTCTGGAGAGCAATCTGGAATTATGCCCCAAAAGTTATCAAATTGTGTACACCCTTTGATCCAGCAGTGTTACTTCTGGGCTTATATCTCAAAGAAATACTAAAGAAGGGAAAGGGACCTGTATGTGCCAAAATGTTTGTGGCAGCCCTGTTTGTAGTGGCTAGAAACTGGAAATTGAATGGATGCCTATCAAATGGAGAATGGCTGGATAAATTGTGGTATATGAATGTTATGGAATATTATTGTTCTGTAAGAAATGAGCAGCAGGATGAAATGAGCAGCAGGATGAATACAGAGAGGCTTGGAGAGACTTACATGAACTGATGCTAAGTGAAATGAGCAGAACCAGGAGATCATTATACACTTCAACAACGATATTGTATGAGGATGTATTCTGATGGAAGTGGATTTCTTTAACAAAGAGACCAAACTCAGTTTCAATTGATAAATGATGGACAGAAGCAGCTACACCCAAAGAAAGAACACTGGGAAACGAATGTGAACTATCTGCATTTTTGTTTTTCTTCCCAGGTTACTTTTACCTTCTGAATCCAATTCTCCCTGTGCAACAAGAGAAATATTCAGTTCTGCAAACATATATTGTATCTAGGATATACTGCAACATATCTAAGATATATAGGACAGCTTGCCATCTAGGGGAGGGGGTGGAGGGAGGGAGGGGAAAAATCAGAACAGAAGTGAGTGCAAGGGATAATGTTGTAAAAAAATTACCCTGGCATGGATTCTATCAATATAAAGTTATTATAAAATAAAATAAAATATATTTTTTTAAAAAATGAAGTGACATATTCAAGAGACCATAAGTAAATTTAGGTATAGCTGGATCTGAAATAGCCCAGGCAATAAAATTCAAGACAGCCGCAATGAGGAAGATTTAGAATTTATTTGGTACCAAGCTCGGGACAGAATGATCAAATTCCGTGCTTTTCAGAACTAAAAAACAGCCTTATAAACATTTTTTGTTCAGCTTTGTTACATTGGAATCTGTGATTATCATTTTACAACAGGGTGGGAGCAGATATAGATAGATCAGTATCACCGCCCACCTGGAACAGATAACCTTAAGGGCATTGTTGAGCCGGCCTTTTGAAATACAAAAGAAATCCCCAATCTAACTAAGCAAACTTTCTTCTGCTGGCCAGAGGCGGAAAGGAGGGATTTGTCCATTTCAGATCATAAGATGTATGGAGAGGAATTTGTCAAATATAAAAATCCCAAAAGACCCATGATGAAGCATACTATGTGCCTCCAGAGAAAAAAACTGATACTGATAAGTTATTTTGGCCTATGCTCAGGAGAAAAACTAAGCCTGCATAAATAGATTGTGAATCATCAATATGTATAGCTAATAACTGAGTACACATGATAGAGGTTGAGATCATACAATACAACAGTATAGAAAGAAAACTGGAGCAGATAGGTGATAGGTAGATAGAGAGCGACCTGGAATCAGGAAGATATCTTCCTGAGTTCAAATCTGGTCTCAAATACATACTAGCTGTGAGCCTGAGCAAATCATCCCAGGAGTGGGCCCTCTTTGTCATTCACATGGATATAAAGCAGATAAAGAATCAGAAAAGTCTTAGGAATGACTGCACACCTCAAAGGAAAAACAAGGGTTTAAAGTACTTCCCTTCAAACAACCTTGCAAAGTAGATTTTATGCATGAGGAAGCTAGTCCAAAGTACAAAGGTGACTTTTACATATTCGCATAACTATAAGTTTCACAGCTAGCAAAGATCTGACCACAAGATCAATGCCCTTTCTACTACTCTGTAGCAAAGAACTACAGAACCCCTTATATCACTGTCTTGCTGTGCAAAATCAGAGTAGATTCATGCTCAATAACTGGGATGAGAAAGACACAATAGCAGATCTGTTATTGAAAATTTAGGTTCTTCTTCCATAAAATGAAAAGGTTGCATTACATGATTTTTTAAGACCTTATTTAATACTGAGATCCCACTAGCATCTCCCAATATAATTTTTATTCACTTGGGAAAGTATTTTCAGGCCCCTAAATGATGTTTATTCCACCCTGAATAATACTTCAATATTTATAGTGGAGACTTTTGAAAATTTTGTGTGACATAGTATGAAGTAAAAAGAAGTTTTCTAAAATGTACACAAGCTAGCTGAATTTAATTATGACTGTTAAACTCAGAGCAAATAATATCTCATTATATAAGTCAGCAAGATCTTATATCAGCTCTTTGACTTTTTATTGTATTCAGAAATGCCCTTGATTCTAGCTGACCTAAGCTTTGGATTTTTTTTTTTTCAATCAAAAACTGTTTGAATTTTATGTTCCAACACAAGTATTTTGCCACATTTGTTAGAATGAGATTAGTGGGCAATTTGTGCTCTGGCTTGCCTGCTCCTGTTAAATGGAAAAGCAAAAAATCAGATAAAATGTTTGTGGAAACAGTTACTGAAATTCTATCCCTAAAAAAAAAAAAAAAAATGACACTGGAAACTGAATTTCAGGATCATGTTTTTTTTTTTTCCTTTATTTGAAATTGTTAAAAGAGCACAATATCTATATTTTTAAAGTCTTCCTTCTTCCCTCTGCCTTCATTTTTTTCTACTTAAAAAATTACTTTTTTAAAATTTCTTTTTTCTTCTCTTTTCCTTTATCATCTGGCCTTCTTCTTTCTTTTCTTTCCTTTTTTTTTTTTTTATTATATCTTTTTATTTACAAAACATATGCATGGATAATTTTTTTCAACATTGACCCTTGCAAAACCTTCTGCTCCAAATTTTCCCCTCCTTCCCCTCACCCCCTCATCTAGATTGGCCTTCCTCTTTCTTCCCAACCTCTCTTTCCTTTTGCTTTTTCTTTCTCTTCAGATTATACATTTGTTGTCAGGTCTAGAAGAATATGTGACACATAGTATGTAGGCACTTAATAAATACTTCTGTATACAATTGAACTGCTCATTTCTAATGAAATGAAAGACTTTAGTGGAATCATTTCCTCCCAATGAGTCTGTTTCTTCTTGAGTTGAACAAGAAGACATCTAAGGGATCTTCTAGCTATAAATTCTATAATGTATTAAGATTAATGTGTGTTCTGTGGATGATGTGGATGATGAAAATATCAGATGATGGTAGAGACCAAAATGTTAGGGTTCAGTTATGTGAAGAATTTAATAATATCCATTCTCTCTGATAAAAGATTTATTAAGGAAAATCGGTTACAGATAAAATGAAGGGATAAACAGCAGAAATGGTAAATGTGAAATAGAGTTGGGAGTGATGAGATTTAGAGTTGGGGTACCCAAATGAAAATGAGGTCTAATGACAAGTTCGGGGTACAGGGAATCAAATGGAGCTCCCCTGCAACCCATTTGGATTCGGCACAAGGGTAGGGAGTTAAATGAGGTCTAGTGGCCGCACAAGCAGTTCTCTGCAAAGGAATTTACAGACCCAAAAACCTAGATTGATAAAAGAGGTTTGTTATGGGGATTGGAAGTAAGGTTAAAGTCTAGTTAGTAAAAGGTGTTAGGTAAAGAGAAGAGGGCACCGGAAACAATATTCCAGTAGGCAGAGGCTCCTTGGGATGTCAAGCACGGCATAGTTGGCATGTTTGGAACCTCTGCAAAGAGAGGGTTTTAGTCTGGCTCCTTTTATAATGAGAGATTTAGCTAAAAGGGCCTGTGAGTGGAGTCCCAAGTTAGCTCAGATCCGGAGGGGCTGGGACAAGCCCAAATCTCCTATTGGAATTAAAAGGGGTGCTTTTGACCAGATTTGTGAATCAAAGGTTCTAGCTTCTTGAATTGATAATGCATCAGCTAGGAGGGTTTGGGAATCAGAAAGGAATAAATCAAATCTGAAAGGATAGTTTCTTAAAGGGACCACCTGCTTCAGGAAAGTATGTGAAAGACAAGTTTCTCAGTGGAATTCATGATTACCTAGTAGAAAGGGAGTATCCCATAAGGTTGTAACATGTCCTTAGTTGAAAGGCTAAATCCTGAAAGAAACTTAAAATAGTTCCTTAGCTATAAGTTGGAGAAGTAAGGTTAAGAAGCATATGGAGTTAGGGGAGATACTATGTGGCATGGTGGAGGGATAAAGAGAAAGCCACCATGCAGCAGAGTACCATTTTATAGGGAAAATTTAATCTCAGGGACATGCCTGGGATTTTTGACAGGACATGCAAAGTAAGACTGCTCAAGCCCCCTACTGTGGATGGGTCTCAGTGATTTGACAGAACTTGGATTTCAGTCTCCATGACCTTTCCTGAGGGTGGAACCATGATTCCCCTACACCGATATCTATCAGTGCCTTATGCCTTCCTCAGGGATCAGTCCTTTAGTTTCCCTCTGTCCAACACTACATTCAATACCTCAACAAGAAAACTAACTCTGATATTTCCATATGCAACCTTCCCTTCATCCAGTCCTTGAACCTCTCACCCCCAAATTCTTCGAGTTTCTGCTGTGTTTTGTAGAGAGGGCTGATTCAATTTAGGAAAAAAAATAGACTTTATTCAAATGTGCTCCAGTTGAACTATAACTCTACCCTGTTACCCAATATGCATTAGTCTGTTATCTAGGGCAATATACAGTAATATCTCACACATTTATAGTTTTAAGTTTTACCAAAAGGCTTCCTCACAACTCTGAATTTGGTAATAAAAATCTTATCAAACCTAGAGCTCTTAGTAGGGCCGAGTGATAGGGTCTCTCATAGAGAGGAGAAATATACTCAAGTACAGAAAATTTGTCCCTTGTAGGAAAATAGTTAATAAAATGGATAAAATGTTGGGCCCTGGATCAGGAAGACCAAATCTGGCCTCAGAAACTACCTGTGTGTGATTCTGGGCAAGTCACTTAACCCTGTTTACCTCAGTTTCCTCATCTGTCAAATGAACTGGAGAAGGAAATTGCAAATTGCTTCAGTAACTTTGCTAAGAAAACCCCAGATGGGGTCACTAGACACTAGAGAAAACACTATTCAACAAAAAGGGAAATTGAATGGGCTAATGAGGAAGCTTGCAAGCCTTTAAGGAAGATCATAGTTGAATTTGCTAGTAAGGAAAGAGTGGAGCTGTGACTAGAGGAGGCTGATGATGTGGGAAGGAGAAATATTCAGCTGTCTCACAAGATTTCTTGGACCCAGAGTCATATGCAGAAGTCATACTTCAGGGACTGACTAGCTGAAAGATGGGGAGAAAGATTTGATACTGGCACACACCTAGACCCATCTTTTTTTTTTTTTAAACAGAATTTCTAACAACATGTCTCACGCAGACATATGGCATTTGTGCTTCTGGGCTATCTAATATTGGAAACTCACAATGATCGAAGGTTGGGGAGGAACTTTTGGGGCAGGGGGCAGAGATGACTAAGCCTTGTGGGAGGAGGAGCGACGGAGATACTTCTATTAGGGTAGTATGCTTGCTCTTCAAACTTTCCCTTAGAAATTGGATTTGAGGACCAAATAGAAAACGTGTGTGTCCAATTTCTCAGAAAAGGAGCTTTTTAGGGCTCCAGGACCTTCAGAAAACATGTCAATCAAGAAGTATTTTTTAAGCCTCTACTAGTAAGGCACTGTTCTAAGAGCCGGTCCGAATGCCCTGGGTAGAAAAGTGCTTTTCCAAGTCAACAAGGTGGATGATCTTAAAGGTATCTTCTAGATCATTATATACGATCTTCTAAGTCAAAATTTTTTAAAAATGTGGATTCTTATAACGTAAGGGGTTATGATTAATTATCATGAAATGTTCAGTTTATTTATCTATTTTATATATCTATATATCAAGGTCAGGTAAAGATTCTCTAGAGAAAAGGGGTCACAAATTGAAAAAGTTTAAGCCTTGCACCGCTAGGTTGCATACAATCACAAAAAAGGGGGGCTCTTCCCTTTTACTGCATTCCTAATGAAAGGAAGGTAAATTTGAACTCAGGTTCTCCACAACCCCTACTATTAAAGTACTGTTCTCCTGAGCTTAATTCTCAGTTCTTTACTTATCTTCTAGGAGCCCAGAGAAAATTTTCTTAACCTTTTTCGGCCCTGAATTCCATCTCACCGAAAAACGGGCGGAGTTGGACTGGAAAGCCTCCAGCCAACAGGGGTGGCTCCTTGCTAGGACTCGGGCGTGGGCTCAGGAGCTGGGCTGCGCAGGCGCAAGCGGGCGGGAGGAGACCGGGGGTGGGGAGGGGGGGTGGGACTGACTGGCGGGCTTAAGGCCGTGGGGCTGGCGGGAGCTTCTCTTCCGGGAGCAGCGGAATCGCTTGTAGAGGCTGCGGGAGCTAGCGGTGAGTTGGGCCGAGGCGGGCAGAGCCAGGGAGAGGAGGGTGGAGGGAGGCACCAGCAGCCTGGAGCATTCTATGGTTAGTCCAAGATCCGGGAGCGGGGACGGCCACCCCCTCAACATTCCACCTCCAGATACCTTGGACAGACCCCACGGATGACTTCTAGACCTGTCGTGGGGCTGGAGGGCACAGCTCCTATATAGGAGTCTTCCTTCTATCGGCATACCTAGGTCATCCACCCCATCCCCCTTTCTGGCTCCGACAAGTCCTTTGCTGGACTCTTGGGACTCAGGGAATAGCAGAACGGAGTCTGTCTCCAAATGGACATCCAAGATGGCGGCCGCCCAGGGGACCCTGTGCGACCGCCTGAAGGGGACAGCGGGAGTCGTTGCTAGGTGATGGACCTTGGGGAGGAAAGTCCTCTGAGATCCTCTACGCCTTAGCTTAGAAATCGTGTCTCAACCCATCAATTTACATTTGAAATTGAAGTCTGAAGAAGTCAGATGATTTCAGTTTGACCAACTTTTACCAAGTGTCTAATATATGACATGCAAATGTGACTTTGCTAGGTCACCCTGTTATAAAATGGTAGAATTCACATTGGAACCCAGATGCTCCTCGCTCTTCTCCAGGCTGAGGTTCTAACGCTTGAGGGATGAGATCCAGTATTGGCTAAGACCTCCTTTAAACTGTTTTTTTTTTTTTCAGTAAAGTGAGGATACTGTTATTTGTAATACTGATCTGCCACAGTTGTTGTGGAAAAGTACTTTTTTAGCCTTATTTATCATAAAAGTCAGCTAATTTTCTTGTTTAGAATTCGTTTAGCAGAAATTTATGTATTGCCTATTATGTTTGAGGCAGAGTGCAAAAGGAGAATAAAAAAATAAATAAGGAACATCTTTTGCCCAAAAGATGGGAATTTTGTGTTTTTTTAATATTTTGATGTTTTTCAATATAATTGTCTTCCTTTGTAAATCTATGTATTTTATATATTTACAAATATTCTAACAAAGGGGACAAAAAAAAAGGGACCTTGAGATCATTTTTAAAGGTGAAAAATCTGCCCTAAAGGAATTTAAGACTTGGAAATCTTAAAATGTTAGAGCTGGAGGATGCAACCACCTCATTTTAAAGAAACTGAAGCCCAGAGAAACTTGGTTAAAGTTACACAGCAAATTTATTATAGAGCCTAGAATAGAAACTCAGGTATCCTGATACAGGACTGAGAGCTCTTCCACTGTACCTCCTTGCTCTAAGTAGCTAGCTGGATGCACAGTAATAGATTATTCAATATCTCGGGGCCTCAGGTTCTCCAGATATAAAATGAAGACTCTGGTCTCCTTCAGGTTCTAACATTCAATAATTATATTGTACATTTATGAGTTCTCTAGAAATTCAGAGGCATAATGATCCCTGGGCTGGTATAGCTAGAGAAGGCCTTATAAAGCCTATGTAGATCAATAAAAGGATAGGAAATTTTAGGACATCCTTTATTTGTGTTACCCTTTGTAGGTATTGTGAAATACCTATATATATTACAGTACGTTTTGTGAAATGCAGGTTTTGAAATGTGTCAGCTGGGACCTCTTACCTTAATCTTTACAAAGAACTAAGTGATCTCAGTGGTCCCTTCTAGCCCTAAAATCCCTTGATCCTACATTAGTCTTGTGGAAGCTAGGAGACTGGCTAGGAGAATTTTTGTTTCTGAAAGGCGAAAAACTTAATTACTATTTGGAAGAATACACTTAACCTCATACTGTAAAGTCTGGTGTCTCAGGTTATAAGATAATATCTTTGTTCTTGTAGTGAAACATCAATAATAATGACCTAATTTTGAATAAAATCAGCTTGATCCCTACATTTTAAAGTAGTTGGAATATGTTGAATCAGCTCCTATCATAGTGTAAAGAACAAATGAATTATTTTCGAGTTTTTTGGGCAGCTGTATATTTTTTATAATTTTTTTCAGTAGAACTATTGTTAAACAGCTACAGTAGGCAATATTAATATTGGTATTATAGTAGCAACATATTGAAACAAAAGTAACTTCAAAAAAAATCTACAAAACTCCATTGATACTAGGGAACTAGAAGATGCCCTTCCTGACTTGACACAAAGTAACAAAATGCCTAGGTATAGAGTTTAAATACATTGAGTTTAAACAAATCCTTTTCTCCAATATTTTAAATTTAGTTGATTTCTCCCTTCATACCATTTTACATCTTTTTATTGTAGTTTCAGTTAAATATCACAAATATTTATTAAATACTTAAGGTCCTATGCTAGATTCAGAGAATTTGAAATCTTGTAGATTGGTGGAAAGGTCATGTATACAAATAAGTATGATATGAGTGAAAATAAGGAAAAATAAAAGATCCAGATAAACTTTTAGGAGAAATTTGAGAGGATAGGAACATTCCCCTAGAAAGGACACAGAGTGATAGAATTTTTTGTGAAAAAAGAAAGGGGAAAGACTTAAAAAAAAAAAAAAAAAAAAAAAAAGATGTTCCATAAGATTTTGCAAGGGTAATTGTTGAAAACAATCTTGGAGTATATTTTGAAAATAAAAACTATTCTCAGGAAAAAAAAAAAGAAAGAAAAACTTATTTAATGGGGAGAGGTGATCCAGGCTGGGGAGGTGGAATGAGTAAAGAGGTGAGGAGCAGTGAAGGAAGGGAAGCTGAATAGCAGTTTTTATCAGATATTTAAAGTGCTAAATAGAATGCTTCAGAAAGAAAAATGTGGGATAATGGATAGAGAGTTGCTGCAGTCTCAGGAAGAGCTGGATTCAAATCTCCCCTTTTTATATACTGGTTGTACAGTTCTAGTAAGTCACTTTCCATTGTAATGCCATAGATCATTATTTCTTAAACTATAGGTTGCAGCCCTATACGAGATCATGTAACTGAATGTGGAGGTATTTTTATTCTCAGTACCTAGCATTTAGTAGGCAGTTGAGTTTGCAGTAATATAAAGTTGGATGATTATTCTGTTCAGGTAATGCAAAAGATAAAGTAGAGAATGAATATACAAAATAGAGGAATATTAATTAGAAGACCAATACTACTATTATATAGAAGACCAGAGGACTTGAACTTGGCCGTACATAAGATCATAGATCTCAGACTAAAAGTAACTTTAAAGTTCATCAAGCTGTACCCCTTGTTTTATAGATGAGAAAGCTGAGGCCCAGGGAAATTATTGCCCCATGTGACACAGAAAGTGAACAAGCCAGTATGTGAACCTTGTTCATCTGACTTCCAAGTCCAGAATATTCCCTGTACCAAGGTTTCATTGAGAAGGAATTGAAGGTTTGAGGAGCTTATCTTATCAAGTGACTAGAGGGCTCATAAGAGTGTCAAAAGGCATTCTTTCATATTCTCATTCTTTGCTATCAATCTGCATGCTCTTTTCTGAGGCTCATTTTATCCTAGTATAACATTCAATACAGATAGGAATGTTAGTTCTTTAGCAATCTCCTGATCATTCTTCCTTTCTCAAAGAATTCAGTAGTTGGATTCAGCACTGGGTTTATACTTGGGAATTCAATATAAATGTTGATGTTTTTTCAAACACTAGTTCCTCAATTTATTTAGCTCTCATCTCCTATTTCTTGTCTTCACTTTAGGATGGTTATACATATATATGTGAACATGCCATCATCTCTTAAGTATTCCATTTTCTTTTCTCTATAAATTTTGAGTTTGAGATTCTCCCTTACCTATCCATCACCTACTGAAAAGGCAGATAATATGATAATAATGTTAATTATACAACTGAAATCATACAAAACATTTTCATGTTAGTCATGTTGTTTAAAAAAAAAACAGAAAATAAAGTGAGAAAATTATGCATCAGTGGGCACTCACAGTTTATTATTTTATTATTTCTCTCTCTGGAAGCTGATAGCATTCTTTAATCCTGAGTCCTTTGGTACTATCTTGGATCACTATATCAGTCAGAGTAACCAATTCCTTCACAGCTGATCATCATTAATAACATTGCCATTACTGTGCACATGGTCTCCTGGGTTCTAATCACTTTGCATCATTTATATAGTTCTTGGTATGTTGGGAGGTTTTTCCACTGAAAATCACCACCTCATCAGTTCTCATAGCATAATAGTACTCCAAAATCATATGCTACAATTTGTTCAGCCATTCCCCAATTGATGAATGTCCTTTGATTTCTAATTCTTTGCCACCAAAAAAAAAAAAGAGTTGCTATAAATATTTTATACATAAAGGTACTTTCCTTTTCCTTTGATCTCTTTGGGGTGTAAACCTAATAGTGGGATTGATGGTTTAAAGGGTATGCACAGTTTGATATTACACAATTGTTTCTAAAAGGGTTCAACCAGTTCATTCCTCCATGAACCTATTTTCCTTCATTTTCTCCATATTTCCAGTAGGTATGAGGTATTATCTCAGAATTGTCTTAATTTGCCTTTCTTTAATCAATAATGATTTAAAGCATTACTATATGATTATAGTTTTGATTTCTTCTGAAAAGACCTGTTTGTATCATTTGGCCACTTAATCATGGGCCTCTTATATTTTATAAATTTGATTCAGTTCTTTATATGTTTAAGAAATGAAGCCTTTATGAGAGAAACTTGCTGTGATTTTTTTTTGACACTGTTTCATTGTCTATTGTACTTTTTAAGATAAATGCAGTTTCCCTGTTTATCTTTTTCAGATAAGTCTAAATTTGCTTTTGCTTTGTCTGAGCTCAATTTCTACTCTTGCCTATTTCACTTTAGCTGAAGCAAACTAAACTGATCCAGCTCTTCATTTCAATTTGTTCAGTTGAACAGAAAGTTCATTTTTCTGTCCCAAATATGTCTTTTGTAAACAACATATTGTTGAATTCTGGTTTACAATTCATTCTGCAATATGCTTCCATTTTATGAGCTAATTCACATTTACAATTATGGTAACTGTATTTCCCTCTCTTTCATTTCCTTCTTTTTTACCCTTCTCTATTTTAATTCTTTCCATCCTCAAAAGTCTCTTTTGCTTCCTCAAATTTGCCCTTCCTGTTATTACATTTTCCCTCCTCCCCTCAATTCCATATTTTATTCCCTTTTCTTCCTATTTCCTTATTGGGTAAGACAGATTTCTATGCCCAATTGAATGTGTATATGTGTTCATCCCTTTTTGAACCAATTCTGATGAAAGTTAGATTCAAATATTGCTCTCTACTCTACGCTCCATTTTTTTCTTTATTTATAAAAGCTCTTCCTTATATAACTTCTTTATGTGAGAAAAGTTTTCCCTCTTCTACCTCTTCCTTCACCATTGTCCCAGTGCATCCTTCTTTCTTACCCCCTTTCTTTTTTTTTTTTTTGAGATCATCCCAACATAACTGACTCACACTTGTGCCCTCTGTCTGTCTACGTAGGCTCCTCCCAACTGCCTAATAATGATAAAGTTCTTAGAATCATTTTTCCATATAAGAATGTAAACAGTTTAACTTTACTGCATTCCTAATGGTTGTTTTTTTCTTGTTTACCTTTCTATGCTTTTCCTGAGTCTTTTATTTGAATGTCAATGAAATATTTCACATTTTCTATTTTTTCTATTCTTTCAACTTTGTTTCATTAAAGTTTCTTAATCTCATTGAGACATTGTCCAATTTTAATTTTTAAGGAATTATTTTCTTTAGTGAACTTTTGTGCCTTTTTTTTTAATTGGCTAATTCTGCTTTTTAAAGACTCTTTTAAGTGAATTTTTGTGCCTCTCTTTTCATAACTTTCTTGCAACATTCTCATTCATTTCCCCAATTTTTCTTCTACTCTTTCTTTAACTTTTCCAGGAATTCTTGCTGTTTTTCAATCCAATTAGCATTTTTCTTTGAGGCTTTGCTTATAGCTGTTTACACATCGTTTTCTACTTCTAAGTTTATGTCTTTCTCTTCTCTGTCACCATGATAGCTTTTTATGATGTTCTTTTTCTTTTCATTGTTTGCTTAGTTTTCCAGCCTCTTTCTTGAGTGAACTTTATGTTAAAGTTGGGCTCAATTTACCTCTAGGTAATGAATGCACTGTTCCAAGCAAGCTCCAGGGTTTTTTTGTGCTGCTGTTTTAAGAACTGTTCTGAGGATCTGTTAAGTTTTCAGTGCTTCCAAGGTGATGTGATGTGGGGAGACATCTGGTCTGCTCATTACCAAGGAAGGACTCCTGCTACTCTGCAAATACTAGTACTAGTGCTCCTTTTGGCCTTGGAACTTTAACCAGGTCCCCTACTCTTCTGCATCTGCAAGTGCTAGCATTCCTCTTGGCCCTAAAACTATGACTGGGACCCCTGCTTGCTTGTGCTATTGATAAAAGTAATGCTCTCTATGCTGAAACTATGACTAAAAAATGCTTAAATGTTATTGAGTTGCTAATCAGCACCAGCCTCAGGTCCCCTGTAATCTCTTTCCAGTTAGTTGCTGAACCTGCTCTTGTGTTCTGGGCTGAGAGCACTCCTGGTGTTCCTGCCATGCTCTGGGCTTGTGTCTACCTTGGTAGGTAGGTAACAGACCTCTCCTCTGGACCTCTTAAGTTGTTTTAAGTGGCAAAAATGTCTTCCTCTCATCTTTTATTAACTCTGCCACTTCAAAATTTTACTTGAAATTATTTTACAGTTGTTTAGAGAGGAATGCTAGCAGAGTTCAATTGGGTCCCAGCCTTTACTCCACTCTCTTGGCTCCCAATGTTTCATTTTCATGAAAAACAGAACAAAGCAAGCAAACAGCAACCACAAACACAAAACTCTGGAATTGCTTTGTCTGATTAAACCATTTCTGTCATTTTGTCCTCAAAACCTTCCACTCCTCAGATCTTACTCAAGCTATCTTTCTTGCTCTACCTTAAGTTTTCCCCTCCCCATTCTGTCCTTTACATGGCTATTTTAATATTTTGCTATCTTTTATTCTTGAACTTCAAGAGCATTCAAGAGAATTATCTGTCCTATTTCTCTCCTGAATTTGCCTTTTCCCATTCTGTGTTACTAAATAGAACTTATCTCATATTAGCCCTCATTACATGAGGGTCCTTTTCTGTGTAAGTGGGTTTGAGTTCTATAATCCACAGTGGCTATTTTACTTTCCATTGACTTTCTACTCTTCTATTCCCCCCAAATAAGAACTACTCATTTTAACTTTCTTCTGTTCATCTTCTAAATAATTGACATACTTTCCCATTCTCTTTTTCTTTAATTCGTTCTCTAAAGAGGGAATATTGTCAGCCCCTGTGCTGGTACACTTATTCCCTTTCCCTCTTGTCTTCTCCACAGATAGTCCTATCACCATAACACTTTCTCTAATATTCAATCTTTCCTAGTTTCTTCCAGGCCACCTACAAGGGGTCCCAAGTCTTCCCTTTCAAAAACTCTCAAATCCTCAGTAGATCCTATTGTTATGCCACAGTTCTCTTTTATTATCCTGCCTCAGTTTCCCTAATTTTCCTGATTCAATCCTGCCTGCTTCTCAGTTCTGCAAAACCTCCTCTCCTCTCTCTTTATCAGAATATTTGATAGAACATCAGAATGCCTCTCCCCATCCCAAGCTATTAGAATAGCAGATACTGTCTTATCAAGATGCCTCTCCCTATCTCCAGTGGCTCAGGCCACCCTGTCAGTCCCCTTCCCACTCTCAGCACCCTGACTCCACCCCTGCCTCAGTCTGAGGCACGTGTATATATGTCATTGAGAGCTCTGATTGTTTGCTGGATTCTTGGAGACAATAGTCTTATCGGCCCTGGGATCAAACATGGATCCATTTGATCCCAGTATATCTCTCCATTTAATAAATGATTAAATACTCTCTAATCTCTGTCTTTCTCAGTTTCTCCAGCATTACACTATCATCTTTGAATATACTTAGCTATTATGTCTCTCCTTTTCATCTAAACTTCATGAAAAAAGCTTCTTTCATCATACATAGCCTTCACTTTCCTCTCACTTTCTTCTAGACCTTCCAAGGGAAACTTTGGACCTCATTGTCCTACCATCACCAAAGATCTCTTAATTGCAAAAATTAATTATCTTTTCTTAAGTCTTATCTCTTCCTTATCTGTAGAATTTCATCCTTTCTGAGTTTTCATGCTCCTGTATTCTTATTGGTTTTCCTGTCTGATTGTTTTCCTTTGCTGGGTTATCATCTTGAATATATCCTCTAATAATGGTTATTCACAAGGCTATATGCTGGACCTCATTATATTCTCCATACTTTCTGTCTTGGGAATCTCATTGATTCATTCACGTGGGCTCCTATCCTGATGGTTACCAGAGTTATCTATAAAACCCTTAATTGTCTTCTGAGCTTTAGCTCCTTATCATAACTACCTTGGGGACATTTTGAAATGGATATCGTGAGCATCACATTTTCCCCTTGAATAACCCCTCAAAAACTCTTAGGAATTTCCTTAATTTTTTTTAACTAGAAGAATATCATGCTTTCAGTGCCCATGTTAAAACTGTGCTCTCATTTTCAACTCCTCACTTTTACTCATCCCACATATCCACTAGTTTACCATATTTTGGTATTTCAACGTCTGTTTTTGCCTTTGGTCCCCAGATACTTAATGTTGGTTTAACAACTCAAAGTTTTGAGTCAGAGTGACTAGAAAAATTAAGGGATTTAATGAGGGATTTAATTCAGAACATATCAACTTTAAGATGCCATCAGGATCTCAAAATCCTGGAGATTGTAGGCAATTGAAAATAAGGAACTGGAGTTCTAAGGAAAGCTTGAAAGTGGGTTTGAAGGTATGTTGAGAATTAGCAATCTGTTTAGAACTATTTTAAGATTTAAAAATGCATACAATTTTAATGTGGAAAAATTATAGTTCGATATCTTAGATAAAATACATTTTACTCTTCAACTTATTCAGTGCAGGATCCTTGTAATGTTTTCACTAACATTTTTAACCCTGTGTGATTACAAAATGCTCTTAAGTTATCTTTTCTATCAATATATTCTATCTAGCCTATGGTAAATTTACTGAATCATAGGAATCTAGGATCTCGGGGTTGAAAGGGATTTAAGAGATCATTTAGTCCAATCTCTTTATTTTTCAGAAAAGGAGGCTGAATACTATGGAGAAAGAGCAAATTGTCCAAGATCACACAACTTTTTAATAATGCATTGTATATGTTATCTTTCTTAGTTATGATAGCAAAGTTAAGTTTAAAATTGAACAAGTTTATGAATATGATTGATAAACTTAGAGAATGTTTTCCAATTTGTAATAAAATTATTGAGGCAGCATGTCATAGCAAATAAGGAACTGACCTTAGAATATAAGTTTAAGGGACTTTTAAATTTAATTGACCATGGGGTTCTGGATAAATCACTTAAATCCTCCAGGAACCTCTCTAAGACTTAATTGCAGAGAAAATTCCAGTCTGGTAAGGGAGAGGGATTTCTTCATCGCAAGCTCCCTTACTGATGAAAGCACAGATATAGGTTTTTTAAAGTTAAGTTTGTATTTAAAAATATAATTTCTTAGCACTTAATACAAATACCACATTTTACAAACGTTTTACAAATATATAATTTTCAGTGAAACTTTTAAGAGGAAAATAGATTAATTTTTGCCATAATTACATTGTATTTCCATTACTGAAGAGTTGAAATATCTGTTTATCTGTTTCACAGAATCAAAGAATGTTAGAACTGGAATGGACCTTAAAGATCATCTGGTTCAACTCTCTCACTCTACAGATGAGAAATTGAGATCCAGAGAGTTGTAGGGACTTGCTCAAGGTCATAGAGCTAGTAAGTGGCAGAATTCTAAGTCAGTTATTTCTTTTATTCCCCATTATGCCATTCCTCTACCAAAAAAAGCCCTAATGATAATGACAGTGCTACTTCTCTACATAGGGAACTTCAAAATGAATTGGTACCTTTACCTCTTTGAACTCTCTAAACCTTTGAAACAGTGGGCAGAAAAAAGACTAAGTTAAAAATTTTCTCAGGCTTTTCAGACACAAGTCATTTATGAAAGGTACTAAACATTAACCTGATTCACAACATCTTAAACTGGAAGAAATTTAAAGACCTAGAATTTTAAAAAGTTTGAAGATACTTAAGAAACAGTTTAAGTCCAGCTCATTCATTTTATGGAAAAATTTTTCTCAGAGAGGGGAAAAGACTTTTTTGGGGCCAAATTCTAGTCTTTGTTATTGCTAAGAATTGAAATCTAAGGTTCTGACTAAATGCAGTGTTCTTTCCATCATAACAGTTAAAGTTAGATTTATAGTTTTTGAAGGAATTCTCTTTCTTTGAGTTGGAATGTTTTAAAGACTCCAATAAAAATATTATAATTTAACACCATCCTTGAAGTTTATAACATAGAAGCCTTTTGTACTTCAATGAACAAGCATTTATTAATTGTCCAGTATATGCTAAGTAGGGTATAAAATTCTGGAGATACAAAAACAAAAGGAAAACAAGCCCTGGGTCTCAATAATAAAAATTACTTGAATAGCGGTAACGTTTAGGATCATTTAAGATCACCCTTTAAGAGAGATGAGTGTCAAAGTCATATACTAGCTTTTACTTATATTTTTATCTTCAGTCTGAAGTTCTGCATTTTATGTTCATTTAAGAGGCAGATGTTAAACCTAAGTTGTGGGGGAAAAAATCTGTGACCTTGACATGAACATTGTCATGCCTGAATGAGTACTGAATGAACCAGGGGTCATGCATGTGCTGTTGTTTTTGTTGCTAATATTAGAACTGGAAAGAGATCTTAAAACATACAGTGTCAGTACTAGAAGGAGACTTAGAAATTATCTAGTGCAAAATTTCTGTTTGCCAAATAGAATGATGCTGCTGCTAACATCATTGATGTAATTGGTATTGGCAGTGACAATTGATTTTCAGTGCTTAAAGTACAGCCACGGATCTTGTTATACCTACCTAACTTAAAGTATTTATGCAGAAAGTGTTTTGCAAAATTTTAAGCTCTTTATAAATATGAGCTGTTATTCCCCTAGCACGTGTTTAAAACAGCTAGTTGGTGCTGAGTAAGAATAAGGGCATTGAACAAAACTAAGGGAATTAAACTCTTGACTTTGGCACCTGATAGATTTTGGTGGGGTCATTATCTTAATCCATTTCTTGTGTCTCCCTCACATACAATACAATACTCAGGGAAGGAACTTTAATAGTTGGTAAATGAATGTAGGTAAAATTCTAATTTCTTCTAGGTCAATATTAAATATAAAACATCTCTTTGGTTAGTCCACTTGTTTCAAAAAATTTAGTAAGTAGAAATTTTGCATACCATATTTGAATTGTAAATTTCAAATGAATGAGGTCTGATATGGCAATTTTTTTATCCATTGAAATAATCAGTTTAATGTTACAGAGCTCTTAGCTTATCAAAACTTTCAAATATATGACACTAATGTAGTTTAAAAGTATTTTCTTTGCCTTTTTAAACAAAACACTTACTATGTGCCAATTTCTTCATTGATACTTCTACATTTGCATTATGTGTAGGATATTTTCCCAAATAGGAATAAGCCTGATTATTTAAATTTGTTAAATTGTTCCCTTAGATTCCTACACCAATATTGTCTAATTTTGGCTTGAAATTTTATCAAAATTTGTTCATATTTTCATCTGTTTAATTATTTTGGGGAGAACCTACATTAAAAATATTGCCTGTTTCCAAATTTTTGTGACTTCTTTTTTTGAAAAAGCCACTTAGCAAGTCTATTAAGAGTTGACTTTCTCCTATTTGTCAGTTGGAAATAATTGTACTTTTATGCCAAACTCCAGTGAATACCAAGAGTGTGAATCTGAATTAAATATTTGAGGCCAGGCTGAAGATATGCTTTGCAATTTTCATTTATTAATCTGAGAGCCAGGGTTTATATCCTTTTAAAACTAGCATTATATTAACACCAGCTAGATCCAGGAGATGCCATATACATTCCAAGTTTCATGCATAAACCATTCTTTGACTTTTCAATTTCTACCTTAACTAAGAATACCAAAGTACTTATCAAAACCGAATTGCAACTAGCATAATTGTGATGCTAATCAGTACCAACATTGTAAATAATTGTAATGTTAATACCAAAGTATTTATGAAAACAAGTTGTAAATAGCAGAATTTATCATACTTGTTTACATATTTACCCTTTTTGGAATGATCTGAGTTTTGTAAGAATGGAATGTGTGCTTATATTTTACATGTTTTCAGCTTTAGGAAAAAAAATTTCCAAATACAATTTAGATTTTTTTCCTCCTAATGCCTTCATAATGTTGAGGGGTGAGAGAGATCCTTTCAGCCATGGGGTTCCCTTTTTGTCCTGTCTACAAGCGAGGTTTTTTGACAAAAAAAAAGGTGGGAGTCATTATTTTTACTGTGGAACTATTTCCTCAGTGGGTTGCTTCCTGATTAGGAATTTGCAAAAGTTTGGATTTAGAATCTTAACTTTTATCTACCCTTCTATTGTTTGAGGCTAGGGAGCTATTAGAGGCTAATTTTTTTTCTTTTTTTTTTTAATATATATTTTATTTTATTTTATAATAACATTATATTGACAGAATCCATGCCAGGGTAATTTTTTTTTTTTACAATATTATCCCTTGTACTCACTTCTGTTCTGATTTTTCCCCTCCTTCCCTCCACCCCCTTCCCTAGATGGAAGCAGTCCTATATATCTTAGATATATTGCAGTATATCCTAGATACAATATATGTTTGCAGAACCGAACAGTTCTCTTGTTGCACAGGGAGAATTGGATTCAGAAAGTAAAAATAACCCGGGAAGAAAAACAAAAATGCAAATAGTTCACATTCATTTCCCAGTGTTCTTTCTTTGGATGTAGCTGCTTCTGTCCATCATTTATCAATTGAAACTGAGTTAGGTCTCTTTGTCAAAAAATCCACTTCCATCAAAATACATCCTCATACAATACCATTGTTGAAGTGTATAATGATCTCCTGGTTCTACTCATTTCACTTAACATCAGTTCATGTAAGTCTCTCCAGGCCTCTCTGAATTCATCCTGCTGGTCATTTCTTACAGAACAATAATATTCCATAACATTCATATACCACAATTTACTCAGCCATTCTCCAATTGATGGGCATCCATTCACTTTCCAGTTTCTAGCCACTACAAACAGGGCTGTCACAAACATTTTGGCACATACAGGTCCCTTTCCCTTCTTTAGTATTTCTTTGGGATATAAGCCCAGAAGTAACACTGCTGGATCAAAGGGTGTGCACAGTTTGATAACTTTTGGGGCATAATTCCAGATTGCTCTCCAGAATGGTTGGATTCGTTCACAACTCCACTAACAATGCATTAGTGTCCCAGTTTTCCCGCATCCCCTCCAACATTCATCATTATTTTTTCCCGTCATCTTAGCCAATCTGACAGGTGTGTAGTGGTATCTCAGAGTTGTCTTAATTTGAATTTCTCTGATCAATAGTGATTTGGAACACTCTTTCATATGAGTGGTAATAGTTTCAATTTCATCATCTGAAAATTGTCTCATATCCTCTGACCATTTATCAATTGGAGAATGACTTGATTTCTTATAAATTTGAGTCATTTCTCTAGATATTTTGGAAATGAGGCCTTTATCAGAACTTTTAGCTGTGAAGATGTTTTCCCAGTTTGTTGCTTCCCTTCTAATCTTGTTTGCATTAGTTTTGTTTGTACAAAGGCTTTTTAATTTGATATAATCAAAATTTTCTATTTTGTGATCAGTAATAGTCTCTAGTTCATCTTTGGTCACAAATTTCTTTCTCCTCCACAAGTCTGAGAGATAAACTATCCTATGTTCCTCCAATTTATTTATAATCTCGTTCTTTATGCCTAAATCATGGACCCATTTCGATCTTATCTTGGTATATGGTGTTAAGTGTGGGTCCATGCCTAATTTCTGCCATACTAATTTCCAGTTATCCCAGCAGTTTTTATCAAATAATGAATTCTTATCCCAAAAGTTAGGATCTTTGGGTTTGTCAAACACTAGATTGCTACAGTTGACTCTTCTGTCTTGTGAACCTAACCTTTTCCACTGATCAACTAATCTATTTCTTAGCCAGTACCAAATGGTTTTGGTGACTGTTGCTTTATAATATAATTTTAGATCAGGTACAGCTAGGCCACCTTCATTTGATTTTTTTTTTCATTAATTCCCTTGAGATTCTCGACTTTTTATTGTTCCATATGAATTTTGTTGTTATTTTTTCTAGATCATTAAAATATTTTCTTGGAAGTCTGATTGGTATAGCACTAAATAAATATATTAGTTTAGGGAGTATTGTCATCTTTATTATATTCGCTTGGCCTATCCAAGAGCACTTAATATTTTTCCAATTATTTAAGTCTGACTTTATTTGTGTGGAAAGTTTTTTGTAATTGTGCTCATGTAATTCCTGACTTTCCTTTAGTAGGTAGATTCCCAGATATTTTATGTTATCAACAGTTATTTTGAATGGAATTTCTCTTTGTATCTCTTGCTGTTGGATTTTGTTGGTGATGTATAAAAATGCTGAGGATTTATGGGGATTTATTTTGTATCCTGCTACTTTGCTAAAATTATGAATTATTTCTAATAGCTGTTTAGTAGAATCTCTGGGGTTCTCTAGGAATACCATCATATCATCTGCAAAGAATGATAGTTTGGTTTCCTCATTGCCCACTCCAATTCCTTTAATATCTTTCTCGACCCTTATTGCCGAGGCTAGTGTTTCTAATACGATATTAAATAATAATGGTGATAGTGGGCAACCTTGCTTCACTCCAGATCTTACTGGGAAAGGTTCCAGTTTTCCCCCATTGCATGTGATGCTTATTGACGGTTTTAAATATATGCTCCTGACTATTTTAAGAAAAAGTCTATTTATTCCTAGGCTCTCAAGTGTTTTTATTAGGAATGGATGTTGGATTTTTATCAAATGCTTTTTCTGCATCTATTGAGATGATCATATGGTTTTTGTTTGGTTGGTTATTGATATAGTCAATTATGCTAATAGTTTTCCTAATATTGAACTAGCCCTGCATTCCTGGTATAAATCCTACTTGGTCATAGTGTATTATCTTGGGGATGATTTTCTGTAATCTTTTTCCTAATATTTTATTTAAGATTTTAGCATCAATATTCATTAGGGAGATTGGTCTATAATTCTCTTTCTCTGTTTTCAGCCTACCTGGTTTAGGTATCAGTATCATGTCTGTGTCATAATAGGAGTTTGGTAGGACTCCTTCAATCCCTATTTTTTCAAATAGTTTATTTAGCATTGGAGTTAATTGTTCTTTAAATGTTTGGTAGAATTCACATGTAAATCCATCTGGTCCTGAGGATTTTTTCTTAGGGAGTTGGTTGATAATTTGTTCTATTTCTTTTTCTGAGATGGGACTGTTTAGGATATTTACTTCTTCCTCTGTTAGTTTCGGCAAGCTATATTTTTGGAGGTATTCTTCTATTTCATTTAAGTTGTCAAATTTATTGGCATAAAGTTGGGCAAAGTAACTCCTAATTATTGCTCTAATTTCCTCTTCATTAGTGGCGAGTTCTCCCTTTTCATTTTTAAGACTAACAATTTGATTTTTCTCTTTCCTTTTTTTAATCAGATTTACTAAGGGTTTGTCTATTTTGTTGGTTTTTTCATAGAACCAACTCTTAGTTTTATTAATTAATTCAATAGTTTTTTTTAATTTCAATTTTATTGATCTCTCCTTTTATTTTTAGAATTTCAAGTTTAGTGTTTGGCTGGGGGGTTTTAATTTGTTCCTTTTTTAGCATTTTTAGTTGCAAGCCCAGTTCATTGACCTTCTCTTTCTCTATTTTATGCAAATAGGCCTCTAGAGATATGAAATTTCCCCTTATTACCGCTTTGGCTGAATCCCACACATTTTGGTATGATGTCTCATTATTATCGCTTTCTTGGGTGAAGTTATTAATTATGTCTATGATTTGCTGTTTCACCCAATCATTCTTTAGTATGAGATTATTTAGTTTCCAAATATTTTTTGGTCTACTTTCCCCTGGCTTTTTGTTGAATGTAATTTTCACTGCATCCTGGTCTGAAAAGGATGCATTTACTATTTCTGCCTTACTGCATTTGAGTTTGAGGTTTTTATGTTCTAATATATGGTCAGTTTTTGTATAGGTTCCATGAACTGCTGAAAAGAAAGTGTACTCCTTTCTGTCTCCATTACATTTTCTCCAGAGGTCTATCATATCTAATTTTTCTAGTACTCTATTTACCTCTTTGACTTCTTTCTTATTTATTTTGTGGTTTGATTTATCTAATTCTGAGAGTGCAAGGTTGAGATCTCCCACTATTATAGTTTTGCTGTCTATTTCTTCTTGCAGCTCTCTTAATTTCCCTTTTAAGAATTTAGATGCTACACCACTTGGTGCATATATGTTTGATATTGATATTGCTTCATTATCCCGGCTACCCTTTAGCAAGATATAGTGCCCTTCCTTAACTCTTTTAATTAGATCAATTTTTGCTTTAGCTTGATCTGAGATCAGGATGGCTACCCCTGCTTTTTTGACTTCACCTGAAGCATAGTAGATTTTGCTCCAACCTTTTACCTTTAACCTGCATGTATCTCCCTGCTTCAGGTGTGTTTCCTGTAAACAATATATTGTAGGATTTTGGCTTTTAATCCATTCTGCTAACCCCTTTGTGGGGGAGTTTACCCCGTTCACATTTATGGTTAAAATGAGCAATTCTGTATTACTTGCCATATTGTTAACCCCTGTTTATGCTTTTCTCTCTTCTTTTCCCCTTACCCCCCACTTCCCACTTGCTTCTCACACCCCTCCCTTTTTAGTACCTCTCTCCCCATTTTAGAGTTCCTCCCCCTATCTTACCCCTTTCCCTCCCAGTTTCCATATTCCCTTCCACTTAGCTTATTCCTTCCCTTTTCACTTTTCCCTTCTCACTTTTCAATATGGTAGGAGAAGTTTTACCATAAATTGAATGTCTAAAATTGTTCCCCTAAAGCGAATTCTGAAGGCTGTAAGATACCCACTATATTTATCCCCCTCCATTCTTTCTCTCAGATATAATAGGTTTCCTTTACCTCTTCATGAGATGTAGTAACCCCACTTTACCCTTTTTCTGGCACAATGTCCTTTCCACATCTACTTTCTAGAACAAGGTATACATGTATTCTTTATACCTCTTTATATCAGAAATATAGTTCCCAAGATTAATCTTTACCTTTTTAGATTTCTCTTGAGTTCTATATTTTTAGATCAAACTTTTTGTTAAATTCTGGCTTTTTCATCAAAAATAGGTGAAATTCGCTTACTTCATTGAATGTCCATCTTCTTCCCTGGAAAAAGATGCTCATTCTAGCTGGGTAAGTTATTTTTGGTTGCATACCAAGTTCCTTAGCCTTTCGGAATATCATATTCCAGGCCCTTCGATCCTTTAATGTGGATGCTGCTAGATCCTGGGTGATCCTTATTGTGGCTCCTCGATACTTGAATTGGGTTTTTCTAGCCGCTTGCAGTATTTTTTCCTTCGTCTGAGGGTTCTGGCATTTGGCCACTATATTTCTTGGTGTTTTGATTTTAGGATCCCTTTCAGTAGGTGATCGATGAATTCTTTCAATGTCTATTTTGCCCTCTGTTTCTATGACTTCTGGGTAGTTCTCTTTGATAATTTCCTGGAAAATAGTGTCCAGGCTCTTTTTTTCATCATACTTTTCTGGGAGTCCAATAATTTTAGATTGTCTCTCCTGTATCTGTTTTCCAGGTCTGTTGTTTTCCCAAGAAGGTATTTCACATTCTTTTCCATTGTTTGATTTTTTTGGATTTGATTGACTGATTCTTCTTGTCTCCTCGAGTCATTCAATTCCATTTGTTCGATTCTGATTTTCAATGAAGTATTTTCTTCACTTACTTTTTTAATATCTTTTTCTAATTGTCCAATTGAGTTCTTTTGTTCTATGGAATTTTTTTCCATTTTGCCAATTTTATTTTTTAGAGAGCTATTTTCTGTTTCCAGTTCACTAATCCTATTTTTCAAGGATTTGATTTCTTTATCCACTCTGTCTTTAAATGAGTGAGATGATTTCTCCAGACACTCATGCCAAGCCTCCCCCTCCTTTTCCCATTTTTCTTCCAGCTCTCTTGTGAGAGCCTTTTTAATTTCTTCTATGAGATTCATCTGTGCTGAGGAACAGATGATCTCCTCATTTGGGGATTCACCTGGAGACTGTCTGTTTTTCGTCTCCTCAGGGTTTAGAGTCTGCTCTCTATCCATATAGAAGCTGTCAAAGGTTAAGGTCCTTTTCGAGTTTTTGCTCATTTTGTCAGAAAAGAATCAAAGACAAACTAGCAAAAAGAAAAAAAGGAAAAACCCCTAAATGGAGTCTGCTTTTTTGGGGGGAGGGGCTGGGTGGTGTTACCGAGCTTTCTCTACAGACTGCGGGGGCAGTAGCGAGGCACTACAGGGCTGTGCTGCACCTGCGCTCTGAGACTCCGAGAGCGTGCTGAGTCACTGTGGGGGAGGGGTGGCCAGGTCCTGAGAGACTCCAGCTGTTTGGGGTTGTATTCTTCACCTCCGGTGTTTTTAGCTTCTCTGCTGGGCTACTGACTTGCTGCCAGGGCAAAGTATCCAATCCTGCAGCAAAATTCCCCCCCACAGAGACAGCTGAGATCACACTCCACCCCCTCTCCAGTCTGCTCCTGTACTCTCGCTGCCACTGCCTGCCTTCAGCCTGCACCCGATCTAAAACCGTCCCCACCCTCGAGCAAAAACAGACCTTTCCTGGTGAATTTCAAGGATGTCTTCTCTTGGTAACTATTTGTGGGTTTTTTTTTCAGTCAAGCATTAATTCAGAGGCTTGTAATGAAATGGATTCTGAGAGAAAACGCGGAGCTTATACAGCTGTGTGCCTCCTCTCCACCATCTTGGCTGGAAGTCGAGGCTAATTTTCAATTCATTAAAGGATAGTGATTGTTTTCCAAACCAAAGTGATTCCCAGATTATTTGGAGATGGGAGATTCCCTTGGGAATGTGGTTGGAGGGTGGGGATCATTTTTAGGAATTTCCCCAGACCAGGTCGCTCACCCTCCACAAACATCTGGAAACACAGTTCTATTACATCAATAGTATTTAAAATGTTTTAGATTTAATATTCTTTTAATTTGATTTTCCAAAAAAGTATATCTATACATTTTTTAAGATGTAATAAAATTGTCTCTTACTTAATCTTCCTTCTTTCCAAACTCATAGAATGTTAGTTCTTTTTTATCTAGTTCAGTCTTATTAAACTTTTTCTATTCACAACTCCTTTTCACCTGAGAAATTTTATGTGATTCCAGGTATGTAGGTATATAAAATAAGCATATAAATTAAACATTTACAGATAATAAATCATAACATCACAATCTCACATTCTGTTACATGACCCCCATATAGGGCATGACCCACAGTTTAAGAAGCTTTAATTTAATTTATGAAGTATCCAGGACCCTTGTGTGCTTTATCAACTTTCTGTTTTCTAACTCTGGTCATTTTATTGTTTAAATACATTCAATAGACAATGTAGCTCCTTGAGAAATGAGGAGACAGGAATATACTATGAGTGTTTTGCTACCTATAATTTGGTTAATGCAATCACTAAAGTTTGAAATTAAAGGCTAAGGTTATTTTGAACAATCTATGTACTGTGTTTCACTTATTTGTTCTCTTCTTCATAATTATAGAAAAGCATTTGCTTTTATTTTGATTAATTCACATTCTCTAGAACTTAGAGCCCAGTTAAATTAAGTACTCTTTGGAAATAAAAATAAGGAGAGCTTAACTTTTTCACTCAACTAATGCATCTTAATTCACAGTAATAATACTGTTCTTAACATACTAATAGGGAAATTTTTAAGTACCAGAAGCAATAAAAGTGTTTACTAGATTGGAGGAATACTGTTTAAAATAAATCAATTGGCTTTTGCCTGGACCTTGTTTTAATTTGTTTCATTCAGGGTTGGGGTTAAGGGTTAAGGGTTGAGGTTAAAAAATACTTGTAACTTGAAAAATAAAAATAATAAATTATCAAAAATTTGCTTTCTGGCTTGCCTTTATATCTTTGTTACAAGACAGTCCCTAGCATATGGGAGGTGTTTGCTTGTTAAATTGAATCTTTTCTAGAGAATGTGAATTAATCTTAATTAAAAGCAAATGCTTTTTTATAATAATAGGTACTACAGTTTACTGAAGAGGGAGGGAGAAAGCAATATCCAACAGTAAGACCTATACTTCAGGAAATTTAATTTGACTACTGAGTAGAAAAAAGGTGGACTGGAGTGGGGAGAGACTTTTGTCAGGGATATCAATCAACAAAATATTGCAATAACCCAGGTGTAAGTTAGTGAGGGACTGCACTGGTGGGATTGCAGTGTCAAATGAGAGAAAGAAAAACATGTGGTGTTATAAAGATAGATTTGACAGGACTTGGCCACAGATTGAATATGGAAAGAGGGAGTGAAAAAAAAGTGATAAGTTAAGGATAATATTTAGGATAGGAGCCTGGTGACCAGGGAAATGGTGCTATCCTTTATAGAAAACATAGGAAGAGGAAAGGATTTAGAAGGGAAGCTAATGAGTTCCATTTTAAACATGTTGAACTGAAAATATCTTTAGCATATTAAATAAATAAGCCATTGAAAATGGGAGGCTGCAAGTCAGGAAAGAGTTGAATAGGAAGTTTTCAGAATCATCACGATGGAGGTGATATTTGAGTCCAGAGGAGTCGAGGTGACCATTGCAAATAGTAGAAAAGAAGAGAGCTTAGGACAGAGTTTTGAATGACATCTATAGTTAGCTTTCATGACCTGGATAAATATCCAGCTAAGGAGACTGAGAAGGAATGATCAGACAGATAAAAGGAGAATCAAGTGTGAGAAAACTTATTGAGCAATGGATATCAAGGACAACTGGATGATCAACAGTGTCAGAGGCTACAAAGAGATCTAGAAGAATGAGGTTTGAGAAAAAATCATTAAATTTGGCAATTAAGATATCATTGACAATTTTGTAGAAAGCAATTTCAATTGAATAATAAAGAATGAGAGAAAAAGAATTATAGCAGTATAATAGCAGTGAGGGTGGATGGATCAAATTGGGATTTTTTTGAAGGTAGAGAAGACATTTCATTTTTGCCAATAGAGAGTCTGAAGAATAGTGAGAAAATAGAAATTATAAAGAGGGACAGTTTGCTGGAGAAGTCAATATGGATCAGATCACTTGTGCATATAGAGGTATTTGCCTGGGCAATTAAAAGGGCTATCTTTTTATGTGAAACAAGGATAAAGGAGAAATAGTAGTGGACAGCTTTTGATTGGTAAGAGATGAGGAACATAGGATAAGCAAATAGATAAGCAAAGATGGGAGTGAAGGGGTTCTCTGAGTGAATGGCCACACTAGTTTTGAATGAAATATACAAAGCTCTCAGCTGAAAGAATGGCTAGAAAGGAAACTGGGAACTTTGAGGAGGAATAGAAGGGCTTGGAAAAGTCACCATGTTTAGTCAGATGGTGAATCAATTAGAGAGGTGTAAAAAGCCTCCCTCTAGTAAGGGTCCACTTGAAACCATGTAATAAAAATTTTAGCTGAACTAGCCAGCATGAGTTTTGTGATTTCTTCCAGTTTTGTTTAGCACCATATGAATTGTAGCAAAAATTGCAGATAGCGAGTAATCCAAGACCAGGGATTGACAGGGCAAGATCAATTAATTATCCAGTGACAGAAAAGACAGTGTTTACTAACCTGGCTCATTAAAGGGTCAGTACGAAGAAGGAAGGAAAAGAGAGTAGTGCAAAGAATGAGGTCTGAGAATGAATTGAGAGACAAAAGGATTAACAGTTACAATATAGATGAAAAATAGGGTTGAGAATGCAAGAGATAGAGTAGAGGTGGAATAACAACATTTTGCAGTAAAGAAATTTCAGAGATCTTGAACATAGAAGTGAAATACTTATAGTGATGACAATATCAATGGCAAAATGATAGGATCATGGATATAACTATCTTAGTTTTGGTTGGGAAATAGGTCATTGGAAATGAGGAAGTTAAGGAACTGGGAGGTATTTGAAAGAGTATCATCCTTCCCTCCTCCCTCTATATACTTGTGTGCATACATACAAACACACATGTATGCATTGAGGTTCCCCCCGTAAGTGGAGAAGGAGAGATTGAATCAAGCACTGAATTCATTGAGGAAATTGGAAGTGTGTCCTGGAGATCTGTAAGTAAGTAAAAGCCTTTTGATTGGGTGGAAGATAAAGACTGAATGAATGTCAGTGAAGGAAAGTTTACTAAATGATGGTGGGAGAGGAAGAACATCATTGTAGTTGTAATACTAAAGAGTATTAAAAATGTGTCACTTTGACCAGGGAGTGAAAGTAAAGTCTGTACTCTAGAGGGTAGCCAGGGAAGCAGGTCTTAGTGAATATAAGATGATGGAAGAAGTAAGAAAGGAAAAAGTTTAAGGTAAAGCAGATGTGTTACCTATGAAGCAGATACTCTAAGGAACATTTTAGAAAAGGTGGGTAGTCTTGCACTGAGATATTATTGGAGGATGTGAAATGGGATGAGAATAAAGGAGATTGTTAATCTTTGAAGTATGAATTCAGTTCATACTGAATAGTATAATAGTAACTTAGGGTATGTCTAGTGTTTAAGTTAGAAGTGTGTATAACTAAGGAAAGTGTGGTTGTACTAAGGAATACAATGGAAAGGCTGGTGCAGGATGGCTATGTACTATGAAATAAAGGTCAAATTTATCATACATGTGTGTATATGTATACATATTATATATATACATATATTTCCCAGTGCCTTATTAGTAAAATACTTAAAGCTCAAATTTTTCAGTAGAAATAAAAGATTTTGGAATGTTAAGAGTTAGGATATAGGCAAAGGGATTTTTTTTCCCTTTATGTACATTCCTACTATGGCTACTCAAAAGTATCATTAATCTCACTTTTATAATCCCCAAATGGAATATAATTGATAAGTACTGAAAGAGGTAAAGATATTAGTATAGAACATCTATAATAGATGAAAAATTATACCTACTTTGGAATAGCTGTGATTTTCTATTTTTCCTTTTTGTATCTCTTGCACTTAAAGAAAACTGCTGGTTATTCCTCTTTGAGCATATACCAGAATGAAGTAAAAGCTTATGTTAATCCCAAATCTGTACTTTAAGCTTAAAACCAAGATTTGTTGAATGATTTGTCAGTGGACAATTTTCTGTTGAATTAACAACCAGATGCATTTAAACTTTTCTGCTGCCTGTTTTACATTGTAAGCTTCTATGAGACCATAACTTTTGTCTTATTTGCTTTTAGAGAGCCCAGCATGGTACATGATATCATGTATCAAGTTCATGAAAATACTAGAAGGAAAAGTGCTTTTGGAGGTCAAACATCAGTGACTTAGAAAAATCCTAAAGAGTTAACCACACTACATAGTGCTTAAGTGGCTTGTCATGATTCCTTCAAGCATGGTACTCTCTCCACTATGCCATATTATTTGCACACAAGGACATTTATTTGATGATGATTTATGACAGATTTGGAACACATGCATATCTTTTATTCTGAAGTGAAACATTACTATATCTAGTTTGTTTTTTGTTTGTTTTGTGTTTTATAATAGAACGTGGGAAGACACTACACAGTGTATTCAAGAATTTTGTGAATTCCTTGACTTAGGATCTGTAAGTCTTCAAGATCTTTTCTCCTTTTTAAATTCTTCAGTATAGGAACTCACCTTTTTTCTTTAGAATCCGTGTGTGCGCAGGTGTGTGTGTGTGTGTGTGTGTGTGTGTGTGTATGTGAGAGAGATATTGATCAAGGAAGTTTTATAGCCTCACCAGTACTCTTAACATTTTGAACATATTTGAATCAAATTGATGATCTGTGTCCCACTCAAGGCTAATTTAACCGTAATTTGTAGATTATTGGAGAATCTGTTAATCTAATAGTACTAGACCAATAAATATTTTTTGAATAAAATATAATGCAGTGCTAATTTGACATTGTATTTTGTAATTTTAATTGATTTATGATGGCTATACTTAAAAATTGGGTTTTTTTAGCTTAAAACTCTGTTCTTTTTGATATATAATTCATGCCTTTTTACTTCAAAATTTACATGATTATATTTATATAAAATACTATGCTACTTTAAATAGTGGGTTGGAAGATGGCTTGAAAGAGAATTTATTTGGACATCTCAGTTCCTGTTGAAGATTTAGGCTATTTAACTTTCTATATGTCTTTTAAGTGGAACATTAATAAAGTTTACTATTTCTGGCCATAATGGTTTTCATGATTAGCAAGAATACATAATCCTTATTTTATCTTCTGTCTTTTTAAGTTTAGAAACAGTGTTTAAGTTTAAATACTGAAAGGACCTCTTTTAATTTTATATAGAACTATGTCAGCTGAAATACCGCTCAACATTAATATCAAAGAACCACGATGGGATCAAAGCACTTTTATTGGAAGAGCCAGTCATTTTTTTACTGTAACTGATCCACGAAATATTTTGTTAACTAATGAACAACTAGAAAATGCAAGACAAATTGTTCATGATTACAGGTAACATTTATAGTAAGTTTTTTTTTTTTATTTGATCATATTTATGTAAAAAAATTTACAGTTAAATCATATCTCAAGAATTAATCTGTTGCTAAGCTTGCTGCCTCTGAATAGAATTACTTGTTAATCATCTCAGAATTATGGTTCAGCCACTTACTTTAAACATTTGTTAAATATTGTCTGTTGAAAGACAATACTGGAATAGGAGTTGACAAGAGTCAACCTTGATCCCAAGGAGCTAGTCATCTTTTAGGGGTAAAATATCTACGCAGGTAATTATTATTAATTTATAAGAAGCATCACAAAAATTATCATGCCTTATATATCAACATGAATTACAAAGGATAAACATACAAAACTTCCACAAAGATCTTTTTTTAAGATAAATTAAATCAAATCAACCTAAACTTTGGTACTTAGTGATTTTAATGCAAATGTGGGAATAGTGTACATGAATACTTTTTATAGAGTGGAAAAAACTGTAATACACTGGGGTGATTGTCAAATCATATTATTAAAAAAATGTGATTACTAGTGACCAATTTAAAATTAATAACATGTTGTCCTTGATTTCTTAAAATTTATTTTAGAAAAGGAATTGTGGCTCCTGGGCTCACAGAAAATGAATTATGGAGAGCAAAGTATGTTTATGATTCAGCTTTTCATCCTGACACTGGTGAAAAGATGATTTTGATAGGAAGAATGTCAGCTCAGGTTCCCATGAACATGACAATCACAGGCTGTATGATGACTTTTTATAGGTAAGTTATATAATGCTCGGTCATTTAAGTAAGTTTGCAACAAACCATATTGATAAAGTATAATTTAATGGAAACTGAAGTATTATTTTTAAAGATTTATTTAGTTTTGCTTATTGTATAACTGCTGTACTTTTTTTCTACCAAATTGCATTTAATGAAGAGATAAAATTCTATCTAATCTTATTTATAAAGAAAAAATTGGAGAAGAAAAAAAAAGTCTACCAGAAAAATCATCATTTTCTCAATTTTTTCTTTTGTATACCTGTACTTACATAAAGGCAAAATAAGCTTGTAAGATTTCTTGGGCTTTCTGGACCCTCAAAATGGATCAATAAAACTCTAAAATTCTAAAAATATGAATTGTAGGGGGTTAAAGCATTGGTTCCCTAATCAAATGTGAATACTTCTAGGTGGAATAAAATTTTGTGTTATATTTCATATCTTAGTGAGTGATTTTGCTAGGTGCTTAACTAAGAGCTAGTTTTGATTGCAAAGAAAATGGTCTTAAGTGGACATTGAAGTCTGAGGAGACAAAGACTTATTTATAAAGAAAAAATTGGAGAAGAAAAAAAAAAGTCTACCAGAAAAATCATCATTTTCTCAATTTTTTCTTTTGTATACCTGTACTTACATAAAGGCAAAATAAGCTTGTAAGATTTCTTGGGCTTTCTGGACCCTCAAAATGGATCAATAAAACTCTAAAATTCTAAAAATATGAATTGTAGGGGGTTAAAGCATTGGTTCCCTAATCAAATGTGAATACTTCTAGGTGGAATAAAATTTTGTGTTATATTTCATATCTTAGTGAGTGATTTTGCTAGGTGCTTAACTAAGAGCTAGTTTTGATTGCAAAGAAAATGGTCTTAAGTGGACATTGAAGTCTGAGGAGACAAAGAAACACAGGAAAATTGAAATATCCAAAGATAAGCTTTATAATTGTGCATTAGGCCAACCCTACTAATTTATAAATCTACAATAAATATTTAAATCATCTTTTTAGCCTGCTTTTTTAAATAAGTATTGTTGAATTTTTTAATAATCTCTTTTTCTTCCTCTCTTTTTGCCCCTTCCTCTATTCTCTTTCTTTCTCTTCTTACCCTATGTCCTCAGAACGACCCCCGCAGTGGTTTTCTGGCAGTGGATTAATCAGTCTTTCAATGCTGTTGTGAATTATACAAACAGGAGTGGTGATGCCCCTATTACTGTTAGGTAAGAATCTATTGCAATAACTATGATTTTAAAAAAATATTTGATTATCTAATTTGTGTATCATTTTGCCATGTGATTTGTTTTAAAAGAACCTTTTTATAATAGGTTTTTCAGATTACTGTTCTAGCATAGTATTAAATGAAAGAATTCTACAAAATGAAATCCCTGTTTTATGTCAAAATAATTTGTCAGTTTCATATATTTGTTGTTGTTATTCATTCATTTCATTTATGTCTGAATCTGTGATCCCATTTGAGGCTTTTTTGTCAAAATTACTAGAGTGATTTGTCATTTCCTTCTCTAGTTCAATTTATAGGTGAGGAATCTGAGGTTAAACAAGGTTAAGTGATTTGCTTAGGATCACACAGCTAGAAGAGTCTGAGATCAGATTTGAACTCGATTTTCCTAACTCTAGGCCCAGCACTCTGTGCACTATAACATCCTCTAGTTGTCCCTTCATAGATTTAACTTTTATTAAATTTGTAATGGCATAACTGTCTTCTTGCTCATTTCTCCTTGGCCTGGTATAATATGGGTTATAGCCAGTGAGCTTTAGTTAAACTTAGCCACTCTCTCACCATAAGCCATGTAGAATGGTGATGCTAAGAACAAAATTGGGTCAGTAGTATACAGCTTAGTATTTCTAGAAGGCTTAGTGAAACCATGATGACATAATTTTGTCATATTTATTTTTTTAAGTAGATCAGCTAAGAAATAAAGTTAACAACCCCAAATCACCTGCCTTATTTTTCTAGATCAGCTGATGTTGTTGTCTTTGAGGCTTATTGTAGAAATATTATCACATAGTCTTAAGTGTGCAAGAGATCTCAGAGAATCATATAATCCACTTTGTACTTCAGCAGTAATCACATTTACATCATTATATCATCTAACTTATTGAAAATTTACAGAAATAGGAAATTCACTGAAGTTCTGTCAGCTCTAAATCTGTGATTCTTTGATTTCTCATGGCAGTCAGTTCTACTTTGGGACACCTCTAATTATGAGCATCTCATCAATGGTTTAGATCACACTTTAACTATGCCTGCTATATTCCACTGTGACCCTTATCGAGGAATTGTTGTAAGATGGCCATAAGAGGTCAACCCAGTCTGCTAAGAGTCTACCTTTATTTTTTCCTGGAAACATGAGGATATAAATGGAGTGCTAGTAACAAATCATTTCTGCTAAAATATAATCCATTTTGTTTCTTATATTATCTCATTTTATATTTGCAATTTCTAAAGTATTCTAGTTGTTTTATTCAAGAAAATACTCATAGAGTTAGTCAGCAGGTACTTATGAAGTACTTCCTATATATTTCTCCATATATAGTGTGCTGTTCACTAAGGGATTAAAAAAAGAAAGGAAGAAAGCTCCCTACCTTCAAGGAATATATATTCTATAGAGGAGACAACCTATAAATAACTAAATATATCAAAGCTATGTAGAGAGTAAATGGAAGATAATTTAAAAGGAGATGGCATTAGCAACTGGAGGACCAGGAAAGGCCTACAGAAGGTGAGAATTAACCAGAATCTTGAAGGATGTCAGTGAAAATAAAAGGTAGGTGTGAGAAAGCAAAACATTGAGATCATGATGAATAGCTAGCATGAAGATATGGATATGGGAGATGCAGGGACTTGTTTGAGTAACTACAAGTAGACTAGTGTAGCAGATCAAGAATGCATGGAGAAACTTAATAAATGGTCAAAGGATATGAACAGGTAGTTTTCAGAGGAAGAAATCCAAGTTATCAAAAGGCATATGGAAAAAAAAATGTTCTAAGTCACCAATAATTAATCAATGCAATTAAAACAACTCTAAGGTGAACCATCTCACCAATCATATTGGAGTGCTTAGCCAATCAGATTGTTTAAGATGACAACAAAGGAAAATGATAAATATTGGAAGGGCTGTGGAAAACAGGTGTGCCGATATACTTTTAATGGACCTGTACAGAAATCCAACTATACTGGAAATCAGTTTGGAATTGTGCTCCCAAATTGTGCTACCCTTTGAGCAAGCAACCCCTCCATTAGATTTTGTAGCCCAAAGAAATCAAGGAGAAAAGGGACTGCTATGTAAAATAACATTTACAACGATTCTTTTTATAATGGTAAAAAGGGAAAAAAATTGGAAAACTGAGAGGACATTTTTGAGTTATATGATGAAGATTGCAGAAAGTTTGGAACAGGGAATGGAGAAGAAATAGAAGCATGGATTATAGATTATTTTCTCAAGAAGTTTAGACCTGGGAGGCAGAACCAAGATGACAGAGTAAAGTCAGGAACTTGTCCAATCTCTCCCCCAAATTAACGACTCTAAACAAATTTTAGAGGTTGGAACACTCCAAAAGACAGACTAGAATATTTTCTAGCTGAAAAGAATTTAGAAGGTTAACAGGAAAAGGTCTGTGATACCAGGGTGGGAGTATAGTGTGCAGTCCAGGTGCAGGTCACACTGGGGTAGCCCTGGACCCAACTCCGGCCTTAGCTCAACCTCTGAATCAACAGCAGCGTTGGTGTCTTGCAGACTTCTCAGCCTAGAGACACCAAAGAGGAAATGGAAGGTCAGCAGAAAAGATCTATGGAATTAGGGTGGAAGCATAGAGCATAATCCTAGTACAACCTGTGCCATTGCAGCCCTGGCCTTAGCTCCAGCCCAGAACCCAGATCTGGCCCCATACAGACTTCTGAATCAGCAGCAGTACTGGTGGCTTCTAAATCTCTCAGCTCAGACACCAAAGAGAACTTAGAAGATCAGCAGAAAAGGTCTGTGGAACCAGGATGTGAGCATTGTGTAATCCCAGTGCAGACTGTACCAACATAGCCCTGACTCCAGCCCTGACCCTAGGCCAACCCCAGCCTTGATTGAACCCCTAAGTCAATGAGGCAGGATAACTGAATTAACAGTAGTTCTAGAGGCTTCTGATATCTTGGCCTTGGGAACACCAGAGTGGACTCATAAAGTCAGCAGAAGAGGGTCTGTGGCAGCAGGATGGGAAATCTCAGTGTAGTCCCAGTGCTGGCAGCACTAACACAGCCCCAGCCAGAAACCCAGGGTCTGAGTGTCAGCAAAGCATAACTGTTTGATATAATACATTAGATCTTACAGCTAAAGTGGAATGGGAACACTCCTAATAGCTCCAGGACAGAATAGAGTGCTTGTGGCCAGGTTCCTGGAATGATCTTTGGGAAAAAAACTGCACAAAACCCGGGAAGCTTGAGACAGTGCACCCTCTACCCTGGAAACAGAACTCTATTTTAACAAAAGAATTAAAAGCCAAGTAATAGGCTAGGAAAATGAGCAGACAACAAAAATATTTCTGACCATTGAAAGTTATAATGATGACAAGGAAGATTAAAACACACACTTAGAAGGTGATAACAAAATCTAAGCTCCTACATCCAAAGCCTACAAGAAAAATAAGAGTTGGGCTCAGGAAAATATCACAAGGGTAATCAAGTATAAGAGAGAGAGGAAAAAGTTAGGAAAATAATTGATAGTAGTGCAAAAGGATATGCAAAGAATTTTGGTGGTGAAGGTGAAGAATGCCTTAAAAAGCAAAATTGGCCAATTGGGAAAGGAGGTACAAAAGTTTATTGAGGAATATAATTCCTTAAACAATAAAATTGAGCAAATGGATGCTAATGACTTTATGAAAAATCAAGATATAATAAAGTAAAACCAAAAAAGAAAAAACAGGAAAAAATGTGAAATATATCATTGGAAAAACAATTGACCTGGAAAAGAAATCCAGAAGAGATCATTTAAAAATTATTGATCTGACAGTCATGATCAAAAAAAAAAAAAGGCGTGGACATTGTCTTTCAACAAATTATCAAGGAAAATTGTCATGATCTTCTAGAACCAGAGGATAAAATAGAAATTGAAAAAAAAATCCACCTATCACCTCCTGAAAGAGATCCCAAAATGAAAACTCCCAAGAATATTATAGCCAAGTTCTAATATTCCCAGGTCATAGAGAAAACATTGCAAGCATCCAAAAAGAAACAATTCAAGTATACAAGTATAGTGGAGCTACTGTCAGGATAACACAAGATTTAGCAGCTTCCAAAGAGCAATGAAGCTAGGATTACAACCAAGAATTACCTATCCAGCAAAACTGAGTATAATACTTCAATTTTATCTTCAATAAAATAGAGATTTTCAAACATTTATATGCAAAGACCAAAGCTCAATGGCAAGTTAGATGGAATAAGGAGGTAATCAGGAAAGTGAGATCATAAGGAATTTAATAAGGTATCTATTTGCTTTCTTACTTGGGAAGATGATACTTATGAGTTGACTATGAAGGGATAATATCTTTTTTTTAATGATGAAATTATGGGATGAGAGAAGAATGCACTGGGAGAAAGGGAAAAGTGCAAATTATCTGCCATTAAAAAAAAAAAAAGTAATGAGGGAAAGAGAGTGAGAAGAGGGTGAAAAAATGAACCTTACTCTCATCAAACTGACTCAAAGAGGAAATAACATACATACTCAATAGGGGTATAGAAATCTATCTACCTTGAAGAAAAATAGGAAGAGAATGATATATGGGAAGAGGGTAAGGGTGATAAAAGAAAGGACATATTGTAGGAGGGAATGATCAGTAATAAAACACTTTTGAGGAGGGATAGGGTTAAAGGAGAGAATAAATGGTGGGTAATACAATTAGCAATAATTGTAAAAAGAATTCTGAAGCAAGTTTCTCTGATGTCTCATTTCTCAAACATACAGGGAACTGAGTCAAATTTATAAAAAGTAATACCATGAACTGAACTATGCCCATCAATTAGAGAATGGCTGAATAAATTATAGTATGTGAATATTATGGAATATTATTATTCTGTAAGAAACAATCAGCAGAATGATTTCAGAGAGGCCTGATGAGATTTACAGAAACTGATGCGAAGTGAAATAAACAGAACCAGATCATCGTACATGGCAGCAACAAAATTATATGATGATCAGTTCTGATGGATGTGGTGGCTCTCTTTAACAGGAGATGATTTAGACCAATTCCAATGGTCTTGTGATGAAGAGAGCCATCTACACCCAGAGAGAGGACTGTAGGAATTGAGTGTGGTTCACAACATAGCATTTTTCCTCTTTGTTATTGTTTGCTTGTATTTTATTTTCTTTCTCATTTTTCCCCCAGTTTGATTTGATTTTTCTTGTGCAGCAAGATAATTGTATAAATATGTATGCATATATTGGATTTAACATATAGTTCTACCATGTTTAACAAAAACTGGACTACTTGCCATCCAGGAGAGAGGGTGGGGGAAGAGGGGCAAATTGGAACACAAAGTTTTGTAAGGATTAATGTCAAAGAATTGACCATGCATATGTTTTGAAAAACAAAAAGCTTTAATAAATTTTCTTTTTCTCCAAAAAAAAAAAAAATTAGAACCATGCCACAAATTGATAAATGATCAAAAGATATGATGTGTATCCAGAGGGCTATAAATTCATACATAAGCTTAGACTTAACAACACCTTTACTTGGCATGAACATTAAAGAGATTCAAAAAGAAAAAAGAAAAATATTCATAGCAGCTCTCTTCTCAGGGCAAAAAATTTGAAAGTTGAGGGGATGCCCATCAATTGGGGAATGGCTCGATAAACTGGTATGTGTTTATGATGGAATATTATATTCTATGGAAAATGATGAACAGATGCTCTTAGGAAGAAAAAAACAAACTTAGCAAGTCCTCCATGAATTCAAGCAAAGTGAAATGTATTGTATACAAAGTAATAGCAATGTTCTGTGGATGATTTTGCTATTGTCAGTAGTATAATCATCTACGACTACTATGAAGGATATGATGAAAAATCATATCTCTTTCTCTCTAACAATTTTTCTTGAAGATTTTTATTTTCATCAGGGTAGGAGATCTGTGGTTTTTTTTCACATTTGCATAACTTCACAAGTGATTTCTTAATTGTGGATGGGGAGAAGGGAGAACCTAGAACTCAAAAATGTTAGAAAAAATTAAAAAAAAAAGTTTAGGCACAAAAATAAGAAGATATATGCTTTGGTTTTCATTCATAAGTCTTTTACTTTCCTCATTCCTGAATCTTAGATCCTACTTTATTATATAGTTTGCATATGTTTTGAATTCTGAGCTATGCCTGTTTTTATCAAAGTCATTGAGTATCACAATGTATATTGACCTTATTTAGAGATTCTTATCAAATTCTTCATAGAAGTTAATTGCTGCTGCTTCTGTTGATGGTACATAAGTTTCAGCTATCTTTATTATGGTGTTTTGGGTTTTTGTTGTTTTTGTTTTTGTTTTTTGTAAAGTACTTAAAAATAACACAATTCAAGATGGACATGTATCTGCTAAAAGGTTTCTTATAGCTTTAGACACATTAAGATCAACTCCACAAATTCCTATATTTTGGTTTAATTTATATTGTTATATTTAATATATATTGTCTCATATATATTATCATATATTAATATTAATGATTTACTTCCTCCATTAGTATATATGCTCATTCATTGGTCAATGGACAAGGATTTCACTTTTAAAGAACCAATAATTAAGTTAATGTTTCCATCATCTAACAATATTAATACCCTCTGTTCCCTTTTCTACCACTCTGCTATTTACTGAAGCAATAGAAGGAGGCTGTGTCATTTTTACTTAGTTATTTTTACTTATAGTTATTGTTGCTATGATCTATCACTAAGGAGCAAGCCTATTAGCAATGAGTTTCTAAATTTTTTGCTAGGCTGGTTCTTGGAAGACATGTGTAGCCTGTACTTAAGATTATATTTGAAGCCCATACAACATGACAGAACCTACCTGAGCTTCCTGACTTCCTTGGATCCAGAGTTATTTCTATATCAAAAGGAATCATTGGAGTACTACTTTTTCAGAAGGTTTTTTATTTTTTCTTAAAATAAAGCTGAAATTTGCCTCTCCACTGTTCATTCCTTATAACTCTGGTCTCCTGATCAGAACAGAATAAAATTAATTGCTCTTCTACATAACAATCCATCAGATATGTGAAGAAAGCAATTATTTGCTCTCAAAGACTTATTTTCTATGAGCATAGCAGTGACAGTTTTTTTCAACTAATATTTAGATTTTCATTTTCCTACTAGTTGCCTTTTTCATATCAATATCTCTTCTAAAATATGTCTCAGAAATAAATATAATATGCTATATGTGGTCCGACCAGAGCAGAGTTCAATAAAGCTTGGACACAAAATTCTCATTTAATACTTTTTAATTTAGGGCTCCATTTCCTCCATTAAAAGACGTTTTTTTTTAATAGTTCCCTGTAGTAATGTGGAAATAAGGATGCCAAGTTAGATCATTTTGAATTTTTTTAGGCAAACACTTTTGATTAATGTAAGCACAGCAAGACTTGACTTGACCGCTTTAATAATGTAATTGTTTTTTTTTTTTTTAATATACTATAAATTGTTTAGCCAAAAATCAAATGTCTCTGTATTAATTAAAAAAAAATTAAGAGCTAACTATGCTCAGAACTTTGTAATAAGGAGTGAAGAGTAAGAGAGGGCTTCTACCCTTGAGCTTATTCTATTTATCATTTACTATTAACAGTTATGCTAATTTTTTGTTATCATTTCTCACACTCAGTCTTTCTCACTTGCTCACCCTCCACCTTGTTCTTTGTTATCTCAATCTCCCTCTCCATTTTCTCTTGCACCTATTTCCCTTTTTCTTTTTCTCTTCTTTTTACATATACATACATACATATGTATGTCTGTGAATATATGCATCAATACAGACTTTAAAAATGCACTAAGACTTTTGAAATAACCTGTATAATGTCTCCAGCCCTCCTCTCCCCTTAACTCTTATCACTAGATACCCAATAGATATTTAAAATCAGAGATTCTGAAGACATCTCATACTCAGTATGTCTGATGTTGAATTAATTCTGTGTCTCCTCAAACTCTCTAAACTTTGCTGTTTTCTGTTCAAAGTACTACCCATATTTTCAGTATCCCAGAATGATAAATTTCATCATTTTCTTTCACTGCTTACTTTCCTTCACTTAAGTATCAAATTAGATGCCAAATCTTGACATTCTTTTATGTCTCTTTTGAACTCAATATAGCTACCATCATAATTTAGCTCCTCACTGCCTCTTCAGCAGATTATTGGGAATAATAATTTGCAGTTATTTACAAATTTCCTGGGAAAACTCATTATACAGGTCATACCTGCACCAGTCTTGCTTATAAACTCCTTCCAAAGTAGTTTTTCCATAAGTACATATCTGAATATGTAACTCCTCCACTCAATAAACACTGGTGGCTTCCTATTGATTCTAAGAAAAATTATAAACTCTGTTTAGTTTTAAAACTCCTGACCCCTGCCTGTCTTTTTTGTATCTGTATTGATTCCCCCCTTTACAACATAAAGTCCTTATCCTAAGATTTGTTTCATTCTTTGTTCATGCATCTGCCATGCCTGGCATATAAATTTGGGTTAATTGGTATTTGAGAAGCATATACTGTGAAAAGAAAGTTCTGAGTTGTTGACAGATTCTTTTTACTCTTTTGTCCATAATTATTGGATAAAGTATCACAATACAATTTATTACTTAATGTGATATATGTGTTGTTCTTTACAGTCAATTGGGGACAGCATATGTATCTGCCACCACAGGTGCTGTAGTAACTGCGTTGGGACTTAATGCACTAACCAAGGTATTTTTCATTTTTCCACAATTAAACTTTTTGGCATCTTTTTTTTTCCATTGGTCTCTGTAACTTTTTCCCAGATCTTTCTTTCCTTCAAAAAGTTTTATAATTCTTCCTCATAATCAATGCCTAATACCTAACACCTATTCTTTTATTATGATGCTCAATAAGTAAATTTGAGAATCATTTAAAGATAATATTTAAATGTGTATGTACACACATTTATGTACACACATATACACACAAATATGCCAAGTCTAAAAATATAGCATAACATGAAAGAACATTGAAAAGTGAAGCTTGATCTTTTGATGCTTTCCTGAAAGTATATATAATAGATTTATTTATATTTATATATTTATTTATATTTATATTTAATTATGATTCCTTTTAATACATAATGTTACTATTCCTGAGATTCCTGTTTAAATTTATCTTGCAGATTATTCTTATGTCAAAATATACACTTTCACCATCTATACTCCTTTTTGACAGCCCATATTCTTCACTACCTAGCATTCAATTTAATTTTCTACATGGAGATTTTCTTTAAGCAAAACCAAATCAAAAGTGATGTCTTTCTCTGGATATATGACTGCCATAGACAAAAATGAATATATCCCAGACAATAGAAGAAATGTTCAAAAAGTGTGGCCAAGGACACGTTAATTTTGTGATGCAGGATCATCATCAGCTAACTCAACATTTTGTTTCTGCCCCAAGTTCTTGGATAGAACAGTTTGAGACAAAGGATTTCATCAGGGATGCAGCATAGAAAAACATATTACATAGAAAATCACACTTGAATACCAAACTAATTGAGTCGCACTGCTCTGTCAAAGTATTTGTCTGGTATTTCTTACCTTCCTTCCCAGACACTTCTGCGACCACTGTATTGTGCATCCAAGCATTTATCCATTAGTTCTAATTATTTTTATATACAGTTTCAGATTAAGACAGATGATAATTTTTAAGTCTACTGGCTACAGGTTCTGCTTCCCTATCCCATACCTCATCCTTATTGCTTCCTTGATTGTGGAATACTATTCTATTCTTCCTCAGACCTTTTTTTTAAAGCACTTTCCTTATTATTTTTTTCTAAATTATATTCATTTTATCCATACTAGCTTTTAAGCTTCACTAGGACAGGAACAACAGCAGCACAAACAGTACAGAAACGATCTTGTTCTTTTGCCTGTAACTTCCTTAATGCCTAGGATGAATCCTTATACATATTAGGGAATTAATAAATGCTTAGTGAGCTAGATTGAATTAAATTTATGGTATTATATAAAGTTTTTAATAGAGAAATAGATCATTCCATATTGTTGAGGTATTAAAATGATTTTTAAATTTTCTTTTCTGTAGCATGTCTCACCTCTCATAGGACGTATGGTTCCTTTTGCTGCTGTAGCTGCTGCTAATTGCATTAATATTCCATTAATGAGACAAAGGTAGGATTATCATACTCTTTTGGAATAGAAATGTCCCCTCCACAAGCTTGTATTGGGTAGTAGGCACTGTCTCTCTAATATTAACTTTTGGTATTCTAATTTTAAAAAAAAATGGTGCTTTTGAGACATAAACTTAGTTATGTGTGAGACATTAGATCTAGGTTAAAAAAAAGTCTACTGCCCAAAACAAATTGAAAAAAGAATTTCCTAGAGCACCTGTTTTAGGCTTAAAGTAATATTAATTCATATCTTTGGAAGTATTTTTTTAGAACTGGCAAAAATTAAAAGGAGAAGAAAGAACAAGAAAAGGCATTTTGGATCGGATTACAAGCATCAGGGTAAAAGTGGGATTTAGAACTTTAGTGTTAGTAGCTGTTAATGGAGCATGTTGTATCCACTAATAGTATATAAGCTTTTGTATCAGTATGGAAAGGATTAATTCAATTAAATTATAATCCAATATACTATCTCTATTGAGAAACTATTAATTAGATCTTTTTAATTTTATTTTACTAGATTTGTGATTTCATTGAAATAGGTAATTTTTTAAGTGAGGAATTCCCTTTACTAAAAGAGGTTAGAAACTCCTTTATAGTGGAGAGCCTTCAAGAATTTCCTGGGCACTGAGATGAAAGCCTTCCCCAAGTAGGACACAATCAACATGTGACCAACAGGTCATCTTTACTCCATTTACTACCCCGTACCTTCTTCAGAAATGTTATATTAGCTTTTTCTATAAGTTGCAATCTTAAAGTGGCATGTTATTAATGAAATTCTTTTTTGGTCCTATGTAACAGTTTAAAAACAATGTACTTATATGATTTTTTTTCTATCACACCTAAAATAAATTTTTTAGTATTCTGAAAAAATAATTATAACTTTCCTAACAGATAATTCAATATGTGTATCTAGGTCTTAAAAAGATTGTGTATTTACTGAATGTGTTTTGTCCACAAAATTCAAAAGCATATATATGTGTGTGTGTGTGTGTGTGTATATATATATATATATTTATTTTTATTTTTTTATTTTTTTTTTATTTTCCTATAGGGAACTCAAAGTTGGTATTCCTGTTACAGATGAAAATGGAAACCGATTAGGTGAATCAGTCAATGCTGCACAACAAGCTATTGCACAAGTGGTTATCTCAAGAATCCTTATGGCAGCTCCTGGCATGGGTTAGTGTGGTTCATTAGATAACTTATTTTTTTTTTTGAGATGAGAAGGAGATAGGATTAAAAAAAAATAACCTTTAATAGGAATGTCTAAATTTTAGGGAAAGGATTAAGTCTTACAAATGAACTGTGATTCAAGTGGAATTCCAAGGACTATGGTTCAAACTGGGTCTCTTAAAATATTTTATTAAAGACTTCTAAAACTAGTCAGTTTAGGTCTTACAGTAGGGATTTATTTAATCTAGAATTGAACCTGTGCTCTAATTATAAATCATTTGAAGATTTGTCAGTTCATATTTAGAGCCAACCCAGCATAAAATTAAAGGATAGCTCAAACACAATAGCATCAGAATGTGAAATTCATTGCACAACTACTGTGTAGCTAATATACCAGTCACTAATACAGGTAGTCAATGTGTGATTTATCAACCAGGAGAAGTAGTAGCATCAGGTACACTGTTACAGACTCCTAATAGTCAATCTAGTGATAGTTGCCCAGATTTTGACTCCCAGCAGCAGAATCCAGGAATATCCTGGACTGCAGCTATTACAGCTGACCATCCTTTGGTCACTATCTATGTAAATGGCATACCATTGAAAGGGTTGGGGGACACAGGTACAGATTGTACAATCATTAGAGATGCCAGTTGGCCCCTTCATTGGCTAAAGATTAAGGCAGACACCCATATGTCTGGCATAGGACGATCAATAGCAACTGAAGTTAGTGCTACCCCTTTGAGATGGACATTTGAAGGTGAAACAAGAGTTTTTACTCCTTTTGTAGTTGAAAAAATCCCCATCAATCTATAGGGAAGAGACATTTTACAGCAGTTAGGATTACAAATGAATACTTTGGCTTTTTAGGTAGGGCTGCTGTTGAAGGCCTGCCTGCACTTTCACTTGTTCCCATTCAATGGAAAACTAATACAGCAGTGTGAGTAAAACAGTGGCCCTAAGCAAATGATAAAATTCAGGCCTTAATAGATATAGTTAATATAGGAGCAACTTGACCAAGGACACTTAGAACCTTCTCTAAGTCCTTGGAATTTCCCTGTGTTTGTTGTAAAAAAGACATCTGGAAAATGGAGGATGTTGACAGATTTAAGAAAAGTAAATGAACAAATGGAAACTATGGGAACTCTTCAGCTTGGACTTGCATCTCCTACTCAATTGTCTAGAGAATGGCCTCTTTGGGTTGTAGACATTAAGGATTGTTTTTATTCTTTCCATCTAGATAAGGAGGATTTGAAAAGATTTGCCTTTTAAGAGCCCAGCATTAACATAGCAGAGCCTTATAAAAGATCTCTATGAATGGACAGTTTTGCCACAGGGAATGAAAATAACCCTACTATATGTCAAATGTATGTTGCTACTGCTCTTACTCCAGTAAGAAAAGCATTTCCAAAAGTAATGTTACTACATTACATGGATGATATCTTGGGGTGTGCACCTGAGGAGCAAATGTTAGAAGCATGTCTACAAAAGACCATAGAAACACTAAGGAACTACAAATTGCATATAGCGCCAGAAAAAAATTCAAAGATATGCTCCTTTTCCATATTTAAGATATGAAGTATACCCTAAGGTGCTTACAGTACAAAAGCTTTCTTTAAGAACAGAAAAGTTGAACACTTCGAAAATTAATAGGAGATGTCCAATGGATGCGTCCAATGTTAGGCTTAACCTATCAATTACAACCATTACATCACATTTAAGGGTGTTTTGAACTCACCACTTCAGCTTACAAAAGAAGCTCAGGTGGTTTTGAGAGAAGTTGAACTAGCTTTATCCAATGTGTTTGAAAGAGTACTCAAAAACCCTTGGAAATACCAGTTTTTGCTACAAAAGAGGCACCCACAGCAGTCCTTCATCAAGGAGACAGTGTGACCGAGTGGATGAACCTCCCAGCACAACCAGAAGAAAACCTTACTCCTTAATCAGTGCTTGTGGCTCTTTATATACTCTATTATATATCATCAGAGGTGTCAATCTTGTAGAACAGGTGTCAGTCTTGTAGAACTATATTAAGTACTAAGTACATGTAAACTAAAGAATCATCTTAATTCCACTGAGTTAACACCTTTTTGTAAGATTAAATCAATCATACTGAACTAAAAAACTATTAATCACCATACTAAAGATAACCATTGTCTTTTCAATTCCACTGAGTTAACAACTTCTTTCAAGTATTCTTCTCTAGAGTTCTGCCCTTTACAGGATCCAGTGCTAGTCCGAAAAGAAATCTTGAAATCATTTTTTAAAAAGAGTGATAAATAGCTAGTCCAGTGACACTGGAAACTTTTCTCCCATCTTAGAGAAAATTTCTAATTGAATAATCATAAATACCATAGATATTGCTCATATCATAAGGGTTATTTAGAAAACTTCATTTTTAGATTTACATTGTATTGAGATGTGAAACTGAAACTTCTCATGAATGTCACATCTAGAAAGTTTCCCCTGTGTATTAAAAGCCTTCCCTTTTCATATTTATAATATTTATCTCATGTGTATTCTCTGATGACCATTGAGATAGTTTTTGATTCAACTCTACCCCAACCATCTTGTTGGATTTCTCATTTATGGGCTGATGTCTCTGATGTCTATTATAATGAAAGAAAGGATTCAATAAGAGTCCAGCTCATGTTATGTAGGATTTTTTACCTATGTCTGAGGACAGTTTGTTACTATACCATTCACATGAACCCTCTGATGTCTTTGTAAACTAAATTGTTAATTCAATGTTCTGTATAAAATCATTTGTAGTTTATATATTGTGAGGTGTTTTTTTTTTTTTTTTAAACTGTGAATTTTAAAAATATAATCAAGTTTGCCAAGCTGACTCTATACTCTCAAAGTACACCATAACACTCTGTTGACTCTGGGATCTCAATTTGAATATTCCCTCTGAAAGTGCAAATCACAAACCCATTCATACTAATCTATTGATCCTTTGTGATGTTTTTACGTGTTCGAATTTAAATTCAGATAGGGTGACCAAGAATCCTGGGAACCTTCTTTACTTTCTTCTCATTTGGCAGAAATATCGGTGGAGCACCTAAGATGCCTACTTTCTTCAATCCCAGGACCAGTTGCATTATCTTTTCTAGTTGTACATTTCTCTAATATCTTATGCTCCAGTTCTTTTTTGAAGGTGTTTGTGTGTGCGTGCGTGCATACATACGTGTGTGCATTTGATATATCATGGGTCAGCATAACAAATCAAAATGGGAATTTTGGGAGAGTTTTGCAGAAGCACAGACAATGTGCAAAGGCCAGTAGACAACACAGAAAAATTTAGTAACTCAGAAATGTATAATATACATGTATAGTACTGTTTAATATCAATCCAAAATTTATAATATACTGTAAAAACCCTATAGAAGGAAAAAAATTCATGTCTGGTACAAATGGAGGACCAAAACATTTGACATAGATTTTTCTAGATCCCCTGTGATGTGGAAGGGATAATTGTATAACTTTGTGTGTGTGTGTGACAGAATGTCACACTTTAGATAGACATTGTTTGTCCATTTAATATTTTTCTTGTAGATATTTAGGTCAAAAACTTTGAGTGGTTATAGAACTCTTCCAGGAAGTTCTGAACTGCAGAGTTCCAGGATCAGTAAACAACGTAGTGTCATCAACAAACAGAAGCATTTCTAGGACTTTAATATCTATTAGTTGATCTTTTTTTTTAATACATAAGAGGATCCTTTTTCTATGTTTAAATAGCCAGAAAGTGACATGAATTTGCTGTAAGGTTGCAATAGAAAATGTTAACTATAATTAATTCATTTGAAGTTTTAAGAATATTTTCCTTTCCATTCAGCCATCCCTCCATTTATAATGAACACTTTGGAGAAAAAAGCATTTTTAAAGGTAAGTCTATTTATGGCATCTTTTTGATTTATATATATATATGTGTGTGTGTGTGTGTGTATGTGTGTGTGTGTGTGTGTGTGTGTGTGTGTGTGTATATATATATAGTATCAGACTTCCTAGGCTACCACCAAGCATTTCCCCTTTCAGTCACTCTCCTGTTCTAATACAAACTGATGAATGAATAAAAAGCACTTGAATAAAGTATTCCTGTTCAAATAAAAAGATATTTCTTATTTCCAGAGCATTTTTTTTTCAGAAATTTGAAAAACTTCCAGAGATGTAATAAGCCCACTACTTCTGTTGAGTTATTAGACCTCATTCATCTTGAGCTTTAACTGAACATTTATGTAAAAGTAAAAGAAGAGATACTGTATTTGGACTAGTAAACATAAAAATTACTCCACAGAACATCCTGAATGGGCAATACTTTTCCTCTTTAAATACAGAATTAATGCCTCAATACCTTATCTGAGGACCCCTCAAGAATTTAGCACACTATTTTGATGGTAGTGATCCCAAAAGAATAAGTAATCATGTAACTCATTTGATTTATTTCATATTTGAAAACTGATGGCTAGGTTTTAGTCTTTGATAAAATAGAATCCAGCTCAAGAAAAGCAAGGATTTTATGATGTCTCAGAATAAATTCTACTTCAGTTTTGACCGTGGTATTTTAATATAAGAAAACACATTTGGGACATTTATAGGTTTTTTTTTTTTAAATAAATTCAGTTCACTTAGTAATCAAGCATTTGTTAAGAACCCACTTTAACTTTAATAGTAAATCTGCCAGATGTATAGGAAACAAATTTAAAAGATGATAGTAATCCTTCTCAATGAGCTTACATTCTAATAGGGGAAACAGAGGAAAGACATTAAAAACAAATAAATTCAAAGTAGTTAAATACAAGTTAGGAGGGTAGCCTGTAGCATTTGAGCAATTGGGAAACGCTTCACCTTTTATCTGCATTAATATGATATTTTGATCACTATGTGAATATGTTGATTAACTTAAAGACACTTAAAGAATGTATTAACTCTTCAAGTCTCTATAATATTGCACAATGATAATGGTTGGGAATGTCTAGAATATCGGCACTCCATTTCAAAAACATTAGCACAATTTTTTTTGTGTGTGTGTGGGGGAAGCATCCTATGTAATATACTGCAAGAGATAGAGAGATAATAAGAACTACATGATCCCTGTCTTTAGCACCTCATGTCCTACTGTAAGAGGAAAGTTTAATCCAATGTAATCAATAAATATGGTGACAGAATGACTGAATGTTATCATATTTTCCCAGGAAAAGTTAGCCTTTGGGAAGAGAGAGAGAATATGAGTATATATTTGTGTGATACACATATACATGCACACTGAATCAGGCTATCATTTATTCAAAATAATTATCAGACTTCTTATATTTCTAAAGGTACAATACCATGCACAACGTCAGGGAGGTCCCAAACATACATAAGAGACATGTACTCCTTTTCCCTCGTAAAAATAACAATTTTGTAAAATAAATGTTTATAATATGCATAAGAACAGTATTATATCAGATCAACTTTTTTGAAGAAGAAATACGTAATATAACCAATGTATGGCTTTTACAAATTTTGCAGATGAATTTGAGAGTGATTTCTTCAAGGTAAAATGAATTAGCAATGAACTTTGATTTAACCAGTACCTTCTTCATGTCCGTCCATTCATGACTTCCAAAAATCCATCATTTCATAGCATCTTGGCTCCAATGCAGTGACAATACTTCCAGTATGCTTTACTAACAGACATGCTTCCATCAACATTGTATATGACTGATTTTACAAGAAATGTACATTTGTCTTTTCAAGCCTTTTTTGAAACAGGAAAAAAAATTTTTGGCTAGTTAAAGATGGAGGAACAAGAGGATAGCTGGGTTATATATTGCAAGTATTATTTCATTATTCTCATGACATTTACAGTTGTTTTGTTGTGTCTGAATTTCAATAATAGTGGGATGATTGTGCTTTTGTCACAGTATTAAAACTGCAAAGGATCTAGAAGTTCATCTAGGTCAGATGTCTTATTCTGCAGGGGTAAAGACAGACCCAAAGAGAATGAGGCACTTGCTCAAAGTCACATTAAATTCTGAGCAGCAGAACTAGGACTTGATGCCAGAATTCTTTTTTAAATAGAACATAATTATGTCTATTGGATAATTTACTTCCATTGGCAAGTGGAAGCTATTTTATTTCTCTGTATAAATAAACAGACCAGTGATGCAAATATGATCATGGTACAGTAGAAAGAATGTTGGCCCCTAGAAGGAAGGAGGGAGCCTCAAATACCAGCACTTACTTGTGGCTTAAATAAGTCACAAATTCCAAAGCACCTTGGATTCTTAATCTGCAATATGGGTTTAGATTAGATAGCCTTCCAGTTCTGGATTTCTTTAATGAATCCCTGTCAACTTCTTTATGTTATGCATGTTCCTAATGATGCATGTAATAAAATGAGATTTGCCCGTTATCTGTAAAGCACATTGTATATGCCTGAGTCAGAATCATAAGGTTAGAGACCTTAAATGCCTATTCCATCTCTTTCATTTGCTAGATGAGGAAGCCATCAAACATGTATTACATCTAGCCCCTTCTCTTTGTACTCGGGTAGCCATTACCTGAATGCAAATTATCATCATATTTTGCTTGGATTAATATTTTAGCCTCAGTTTTTCATTTCCACTCTTCTTTTCTCAACCTTCTTTGCTTGCCTGAAAATCCTTTATACCACCTCTTGTGCTTAGGAGGTATTGGAATAAGAATTTCCCAGCACAATGTGAGGAAGAAAAGAAGTAGTGGGATATAGCATAAATAAGCCTGAACTCAGAATATCTAGATGAGAAGTCTGGCTGTGCTATTTGTTAGTGGTGTGATCTTGGGCAAGTAATGTCTTTTCTGATAAATTCAGTTTCCTCTTCCTCTCAATTGGGAGGAAAGAAAAAATGGGAACAGTAGCAGGGCCAGAATTAGAGATGGTTTTTTTCCATATCAACTACTAGTTTAATATGATGATGTTTACATCAGCTTTTTTGTTGTTGTTGTTGTTGTTGTTGTGTAGAAGCTGTTGATTAATTCTGGATAGTGTGCAGTCCTCTGCCCCTTCATACTTTTCTACATTGCTAGGTTTCAGTGGTAGGTTCAGTCTAGTTAATTGTTGAATTTTGTCAATATTGAGAAATCCTCCAAATGTGGATTACTAGGAAAGATCTTAAAATCCTAGTCAGTGAAAAATTCACTTCATCTCAATGGCCACATTGGGCTTATAATTTTATAATCATACCATTGGAGTTAATCATTGCAGTTAATGAAGACAATTCCTCATGATAGGAGCAGTGTTTTTCTGGGTTTTCTTAACTTAAATCTTTTGAGGATCCATGGTTTTCTTCTCCCTCCGTTACTGCAGATCACAGCACTATTCTGTATGTATTCTGATACATATCCTTATGAGTTTCTGGAGCCAAAAAAGTAATCATCTCATGCTTTTTTTGGAAAGCGTTTCTGTGCTTATCCTCTTTTTCACTAGGGAAGCAGAGTATGGATCTGGGGTCAGAAGACCTGGGTTTGTGATATGGTTTTGGACATGTAATTTTAAATGTTTTGGTTATCAGTTTCCTTATTTTCAAAACAAGACAAATTGAGTTCTAAAGTCTTCTCAGATTAATTCTAGTCCTAGATTATTAGGACTAGCTAACCCTATTCAAAAGCTTTCTGACTTAATAAATACTGCCATCGTTGTAACTTGTTGGTATGATCTCTCAGAACTAACAATCTCCTTCTCATGAAAAAAGGGAGGAATTTATTTGAGGTTTGCTTTTTTTTTTTCCCATTCATTTTAAATCAGGGAGAAATTATTAGTGAGTGGATAGTAAACTCCCTAATTCTATAATTTTCTAATACATTACTTCTTTCTGTATGATGCAGTTCAGTATGACTATTCATTGTCTAGAATTCAGTCATAGATTTTTCTAAGCTGGATTGATCCTTAGATCTTAAGTACAGTGCTCTTACTGGACAGATATGGAAGAAAGTTAGTCTTGAAGGGGAGAAATGACTTGACCAAAATCAAACAGTGAAGTAAGTAGTAGCAAGACCTCTATTAGAATTCAAATCTCTTTTGATTTTGCCATGATACCATAGTGTTTTTAAATGTCAGGGAACATAGGTAGCATTTTTGTGCTCCACACTTTTATACATTCAGTAGGGTGTCAGATCCTCAAGCTGATCAACATATTTCCTTTCTTATATTTTCCCATAGAATTAATTTGGGAAAAATATCAGTAGTAGTGGGAAGATGGCAAAATACTATTGCACAAAATTTGATGTGTTTGTGAATGTTTTTTCATTAAGAATGGTTTCCATCACCATTTTTGTAATCTTTCTGATGAACCATCATTAGTAATTAAACTGACATTTTGATTAAATAATAATGTTTCATTCCAAATTTTAATTTTAAAAATTGTTCCAACATAAAAAGGTATCTCAACTATCTACTCATAATACTGATTATCTCGGTTAGCATAATATACAAAAGATAGCAAGTTGCAAGTTTGTCCTCTACAAAATATGTCAAAGAAATCTCTTTTCATGGATTTAGATTGAACCCCCCCTGCCTTCTAAAAGATTAATAGAGGAAATATTTTGAGTCATGTTGGAAATTAGTCTCATTCCTTTATAGTTATATTATAAATGTTTAGAGTTACAAGGGACTTTTAGAGGCCATCTTTCTTATTCAACCTCATCATATTACAAATCAAGAAACTGAAGGATAGATGAGATAAGGAACCTGTTTGGGGTCATACAGTGATGAAAGAACTAAAATTTGACCCGAAGTTCTCAAATTCTAAAACCAAAAGATTTTCCACTTTTCCAGGAGCATTCTCAAAAAATGCCAAAAGTTTATTGAGTAAATGATGTCCTTATCAGGATTAGAACCGAGATCTGAGTCCTAAGACATTTTCATTGTACTACAATGCTTTTAAGTTAAAATGACTAGAAACTACTCTCATCTACAAAATTTAAAATTTCTACTGTTTTAAATCAATAGAGTAATCAATAGTTACTGTAGTTTTCATAAGGTATTCCAAACATATTTAAGAAAAAATGGAAAATTTATTGAAAAGAATTTTAATCTTTCAATCCAAAAGATTGAAACCACCTGTTTTGTTTTTTTTAATGTAATTGTAGGTAAAAGGATGCTGATTACATTAAAATGACAAATTAGATAAAGCAAAACAAAAAAATAACTTTTTAATGTGGTTTGAAACACTTTCAAATGCTCAAAAGTAACTTCTTAAAAGTGTATATAATTCAAATAAAAGTGAGATATAACACTCACTAGGAATATATAGCAATAAAAATGCAATTCAAGAAAGCTTTATCAAGTGCCAATTCTGTGCAAGTCATAAAGTAGCCCCAAAAGAACATTATAATAGCATTATATAATATTTAGCCAAATAACTACAAGGCATTATGAGAAAAAAGAATTTTATAGCTATAGGGATTAGCGGAGACTTCATGGAGAGATGGAGTTGACATGAAAGCTTGTATATTCCTGTAAATTTCTGAAAGTGGGGGATGAAAATAATTGGAATCTATTGGGCTTGAAAGAGTCAATTTGGATTATATCTTAGATACCAGATTGAGGAATTTATATTTTACCCTAATAAATGTCCTGTGAAAATTTATGAACACAGGTGATTTGTCAAGCCTGTCCCTTAAAATATTACCAGCAGCTGTTGTGGAGGATTCATTGAAGAAAGGAAAGATTGGAAGCAGAAACAGCAAATAGAAATCTGATACTGTATCTAAGCAAGAGATAATAAGATTGTGAATGGGGATGGTGATCATACGAATAGAAAGGAGTCATATGTGTGATGAGTGTTTCTAACTTTCTCCAACACATACAATAATCACAATTAGGGTTTAATGCATGATGAATACCCTTAACCTTTTTTTAAACATTTATGATGCTTACTTTAAATAACATCATTGTCCTTAAGTTTTCCAAATAGCACACAGCAATCACAGTTAGTGTTTTTTTTTTCCCATAATTCTCTGAACTCACACATTAAGACATTCATTTGGCAACTTGTGTAAAACACAAGCTAGTATCATATTTTCTTCTGACCAAGTCACTGTCTGCATTTGTGACAAATACCTAATCATTGGGATCAACTCATCTTGAGAATTCATGTCATCATCCTGCTCATGTCTACAAGCTCTACCCCCTAGAGCCCTCAATCCTGAAAGCAGGAATAATATGTCTGGGAAATTTCAAATAGTAGTAACTTACATTCCTTGTGTAATTAAAAAAAAAAACCTGTGAATATAAAGTCTTTTCCTCATAATGAGATAACTAATTGCAAATATTATTAACCCATATTTTAAAGATGAGAAATCTCAGAGTCAGGGAGGTTAAATGATTTGACTGATCATGTAAGCAGTCAGTTTAGGAGACAAAATTTCAACCCTATTTTGATTCAAATAGACTGCTCTGTAAGGTTATCATTAAGCAAGAAAATATATCATTGGCAGTGGCTAACCACAATTTGATTATTTCTCCAACTATATTATTTTTTGTGGTTATGGTAACAATTTTCAAGTATTTTAACTAAGGCTATTTTTATTGCCTCCTTTATTAACTTAAAATTCCAACTTCTTTTTTTCCCTTATCCAAGGACCAGCAAAACTTACTCATTTAACTTTGTTCTCACTAACAAAACAAGAAAAAGATGTTCTGAACCTTACTTATGTGATGGTAATACAATTAATCAAAGTTAATTTGTGCTTGAATTCTTGCACATAATTTATATATTCAAATATTGACATGTGCTGTTAAAGGTCAGTTGATCTTTGATTACTTACCCATATGTAGATTTTGGATAGGGTTGAGAAGCCTGAATTGGTAGCTGTTAGCATAGTATGAAAATTTTACCATTTCCCTAAACATGGTATTTCATCAGCCTAAGAAATTGTCCATAAATATCTGGTGCAAAAGAATTTTGATTATAATTTTACTTATACTGCAGAGGTTCCCCTGGATGAGTGCTCCTATTCAAGTTGGATTAGTTGGCTTCTGGTAAGTAATACTCTGGTTCTATTGTTTTTAAAGGATAAAGGGGTGTATGGGAGCATAGGGAAACAACAGAAAATGTAAAACCATTTGTTGGCCCTTTGTGGAATAAATATTTTACAGGACCATGGAGGAGAAGTTTAGCATAACTTGGCCTCTGTTTTCATTAGATGATTTTGTACCATGTTTAATTTTAAACAAGTATTTGGAGAAAATACATAGTAGTGCATAAGATAGCTATCTAATCACAGTATTTTTTGGTAATGAAAATTGTATGTCATGACTGCATGATATAAACCGTATGTCTTCTATGATGACAAAAAATTTCTTTATTCTTTTATAGTTTGGTGTTTGCTACTCCTCTGTGTTGTGCATTGTTTCCTCAGAAAAGGTAATGTATTTAGCACTACTCACTATTTTATTTGGAAAAAATATCAATTTAGGAAGATTAAAGTCTTATGTACTGGGATTTTAAGGAATCATGGAAGAACAAGACTAACTTTAATAAGACATGCATTAACTCAGGTAGAAAATTTAAGATTTGAATCTAATCAAATCAAACTCAGTATCTCAAAAGAGCTGCAATCATCATAACTTTACTATGAGATTCTTTTGATGTCTCCATTTGATAGAAAGTAAACTGTGGATTCTTGAAGGAAGGCCTTAACAGTCTTCCTAATCTAGAAATCCTTCCAATATGGTTCTGGTGACAAAGTGTGTCTTTCATCTGAGGCCTAGCCTAATTGCAGAAAGACTTACTACCAGAATTGATCTTTAAATAATGTTTTTTTTTTTTAAACCACAGTAGCAAATGGAGATTGTTCACTAGAATTACAGAGAATGTCTAGACATTGTTAAAATTGTGGATCTGTGAAATAATTTTATGTAAGAAGATCCTGGACTTTGAATCAGGAGACCTAAGTTTAAGTTTCCAAATCAAATATTTGCTAGCTGTCTGACTGGGCAAATCAGTTAATTCATGTTTCTAGAGTACTTCATTATATACAAAACACTTTCTCCATGACCAAATTGTGAGGGCAGCAGCCTACATACAATCCTCATTTTACAGCTGAAGAAACTGAAGTTCACAGAGTTACATTTTATCTTTGTTTTATAGTCACTGTTTTACTCTCAGTAGAACAAAATGAATTGCTACAATATGTCTTCAATTTACAATTTATATTTTGGTGGAGTGAATGAAATCTTTCCCAATGATGATTTTTCTTAAATATGTAGAATAAAATTTAGAAATTACAAGAAGCAATGTTTTATTTTTATTTTAGGAGCAAGGTACTTTGTTTCTGATTTAGTTATGATTTTTAAAAAAACATGTAAATACTATGTACAGAGTATTGTGTGAGATACTTGAAAAAATAAAATGTTGAAATGAGACATGGACCCCAATTTCATGCACTTTCAATTTAAAAAGGAGATAAGACAAGTGGAATTTTATTATATGGTATTTTGTAAGTGCAATAGACAGAAAACAAAGTGCTATGTGAATTCTAATAAAGGAGAAGATGAAATAAAAAAAAAACTTCATGGAGAAGATCACATTTGAGTTGGTTTTTAAAGAAGAGTAGGACTAAAATGGAAGGAGAAAGAGGATTGTTTTTTAACCAAATACCAAATAATATTTATCTTCTATCAACTCATTCCTGACTTTCCGATCTGCATGAATGTTTCATTTCATTTGTTGAATTCTGGTCAAGTCGTAACTTTGCCATTTTTTTTCACATTCAGTTCGATGTCTGTTACACGCTTGGAGCCAGAATTGAAAGCCAAGATTCAAGAGACCAGTCCTGAATTAGAATGTGTGTATTTTAATAAGGGATTATAAATCGGAAGAAGACTTGAACATTTTAAAGATAATCATGTAAACCCAAATACATTATGCCAGTATCGGTAAAAATGCCTTTGTCTTTATAATTAGTTAACTTCCCTGGTATCCAAATTTACCTTATTCACTAAATATGTTAGCTAAAATTGTACCTTAATACAAAGGATCTTGTTATCTTTGAGAAAACCATCCTGTCCCTTTCAGAGTTGGTGTTTTTAGAAGAGTTTTTAACAGCCCACAGCCAGCATAAGACTGGGCACAAAGTAGGCACTTAAGAAATATTTATTGATCAATTAATTGAAAAAAATGTTTACATCAAATATCAAGCAATGGAAGGTGATTTAAAAAATAGATCCAACTTGTATCCCCATCTATGGTCAAGAAGACTTTCACATATAGGAGGGATTCAGGGCAGGCCAAAGACTAAGAGGATAGAAGACTGAAATCATTACTCTTGACATGCAGCCTGCTGCTGCCTCTGTTACATGGAGCATAGACCCAGATTTCTACTTCTTTCCTTAGGCTCAAATCAAAAGATACTTTTAGGCCTTTTTGTTTAGTAAAATAAAGGCTATCCTTATGAGCTCTCCTTTCAGTAATTTTTTTCATTTAACAATTTATGGGAAATGAATTTCTTTTTGTATATGCCTCTGTTTTTAAATTCCTAAGAAGGCATCTACCTTCCTTTGAAATAGATGGATATTATTTGGAATTACATTACACTATTATTTAGTATTTAAATAACTTTAAAATTGCCTAAAGCTATCAAACTACTACAGTTTATCAATACTGTATTTTAAAAGTATATTAAAAACATTGATATTTAATCAAGATTGTCTGATTTTTTAAAATTAGTCATCAGCAAGCATTTGTTTTATGTGTCCAGTTCCTTGTGTTGGCTTCTATTTCAAGCTCTTCTTGGCTTTGAGAAAGACCAAGAAAATGTATTTGATTAATCAATGACCTTACAAACTGTACTTGAATGTTCTCTATTACATTCCATCTTCTGTATGAATATATTCAGTGTGCACACCACTTTGCTTATATTATTTGTAACAATTGGCAGTATAATTGATATAAGATTAGACATTAAACTTTAAGTTTGTAGTGTTAAAAGTAATAAAAAGAAGATTAAGCATATCACTGAAAGTAGATTCTTGTTATGCAGAGGCTAAAGATAATATATGGACATTTAGAAAATAATAGAATAGTAAGATATTTTTACTGTTTTATCAGAGTAAATTTCTCACAAACAAGATTTTTTAAAACTTGTTTCTGTGTTTTTCATCTGAAAAGATTAACAGATCTGAAGCTTTAGTCTCCTTGGAATGATTCTTATCTGTATCTCTCCCATCATTCTTTTACCTCATATTTTTTGTCTTAAAACTGTTTAGATGGAGAAGAATGGCTTCCCCAACACATTCTGAACATTCAGCATATTTTATTTTATTGCAATAAACACATCTGCAGAAAAACCTCACATTCCACACTGACCTTTATAGTTTACTTGGTGCCTCTCTGATTTGTTACCATACATAATATATTCATGTTGATATATTTCTCTTTAAATGAACTGATTTTTATATATTTCGTTTGCCTCATTTGACTTTGAAAGGCTCCTGCCAATTCATTTATAAAATCATTTCAGCAACCTAATAATTGATTCATATTAAGTGTATGTTTTTCACTAGTACAGGACATACACTGATTTGAAGATTGATAAATTATTCACACTAAGAAAATGTGACCAAAGCATAGACATAAAGATGACAAATATCACGGATACACACACACACACACACACACACACACACACATATACTTTTAATTTTGTTTATTGAAGCTTCAGACTATTAATGCTTTTCTACAGATCATTTATTTTACAGTTTCAAAGTATTAATAAGAAGAACAAATGAGCAAAGCTCAGGCAATTTATGCTGGTCTTATAGAAAAAAATATTTTTTTTAATTTAAAGTGCAATAAGATCCTAAAGCTGGTAAAGATGAATAGTTATTGATATTTCTATTAATGCTCTATAAGAGGAATATAATTTTAAGTGATGGCAGTGACTGATATTATTAATTTCAGTATTAGCAATGTCTTGCCAGTGTTGATGGAGTCAATGTACTATTAAATTCAACTGGATGAAATATTAAATAAACTCAGATTGAAATGAAATTGTCTTTTTTTTAACTATAGTCCAGATAAATGTAATTTCAAATTTTAGTTAATGGTGCATACATTTCAAGCACAATAATCTGATTTACCACTAATAGCTTAAAATTCCTGATAAGAAATAATCTTTGTATTATACATTCTTTAGAGGATATTTTTCTGCTTTTTGTAATAATTTTTCCCATTTCTTTCTTAATGAAATTCTCTTAGACCAAAATAATCAATGAAAAGAACTAGTTTTTGTTTTGTGTTGTTTTTTAATGTTTGAACTCCAGCAAAACTAGTATCCATTTTATGATAGGTTTTAACAAAACAAATCCAAAAAAACTTCTGAAAGAAATTGGAAGAAACTACAAAGGAAAAATAACATTATTATATTTTTAACTTGGTCAAACCATCTAATTTGTGATGGTTATATTTGTTTAGAAATGTGCTGGGGATGTTGGGTTTGTTGTTGTTTAGTCATTTCAGTTATATCTGCTTCTACATGACCCAATTTGGAGTTTTCTTGACAAAGATACTGGAGTGGTTTACCATTTTCTTCTCCAACTCATTTTGCAATTGAAGAAACTGAAGCAAACTTGCCCAGGGTCACATAGCTACTAAGTATCTGAGGCCAAATTAGAACTCAGACTCAGGAATATGAATCATCCTTATTCCAGGCCTGATGATCTATCCACTATTTCACTTGAGTGCTGGATACATGGGCCACATGCCAATGTAACATTTTTTGTTGCTTTTAACTTTCAAAAATTCCAATAAAAGCTGAGAGGGAGTATATATATATATATATATATATATATATATATATATATATATATATATATATATATCTCATGTAAAGGTAAAACTCCAGTTTTGTCCCATTCCTATGAAAATTGCAATATAAGGCACAGAACAAAGGAGATCTTATAGGCCAATTCCATTATTTGACAGAAAACCCATTTTAGATGCATAAGAAAACTTTGTGATAATGCTGTATAGAGTAATATATAGTATGCTGGCCTCAGAAGTAGGTTGATGTAGGTTCAAACATTGCCGCTGACATATCCTACCTGTGTGATTTGGCATAAATCACTTAACCTTTCGATGCAGCAAGGAACTTTAGAGCTTAGAGAATAGTATCTCCGTTTCTCTATCTGCATTAGTGGATAGAAGTCACAATATGGTTATAAGGGGCTCTTAAAAAAAATATACAATGCCAGCAAAAAAAGATTAGAATATGCCATGCTTAATATTTAAGTATGTATTCTGTTTAAGAAAAATCTCTGGAAATAAAGTTTATTCTTGCAATTACAGTTATAGTAAATAATAAATGGATCCAGTCATTCACATGGGCATGACTTAGCCATATTTCTATAAGAATAAATTCATACAATGTTTTCAGTTATTTCAGCCATGGCCAATTTTCCATGACCTCATTTGGGATTTTCTTGAAGATACTGGAGGGTTTTGCCATTTCCTTCTCCAGTTCATTTTACAGAGGAGGAACTGAGGGAGAAAGGTTTGCCCAGGATCACCCAATTAGTAAATGTCTTGAACAGTATTTGAACCCAATTTAGTCCTCCTGACTCCAGGCTTGGTGCTCGCTCTATTATAACATCTAGCTGCCAATTCATATAGTAATTGTACATCAAAACATGAGGTGGATCTCAGAACTCGAGTAAGGTACTAAAAATTTAACCTATAGTACCAGAAGATATTGAAGTAGCTATACTGCAGTTATAAATATTGTAATGAAATAATAGTTGGCATTTCCCAGTTTAGAGTTTTGTTCATACATTATCTACTTTGAGCCTCACAACACTGAAATAACAATAGGTATCATTATCCCCATTCTGTAGATGAGAAAACTGAGCTTTCTAGAAATATGCTTTGTTCCACAACTAATATGTAATTTAGAAGCAAAATTTATACTTGCAGTTCTCTTCTAAGTCTGAGTTCAGTGCATTTTCCAATATTATGGTATAAAACAGTGATGTCAGTCAAGTAGAAATGGGTAATACATAATATCTGTGGACTGCATATTGACCTCTACCACAAGTTTATATATTTTTTCTTTTTTTTATTTATCACAGATTAAAATCAGCTAGGAACTACATTTTAGTTTGGTTCAGGCCATAGTGTTATGTGTTGTGTGTTGCCAATAGGTACATATTTAATACTGCTATGGAATATCAAAACTAGAGTCAGAAGCTCTTAGTTCAAATCTCAGCTCTGCTGTTTATTTTAGCAAATCAACCCTGCAGATCCTCAGTTTCCTCATCTGTAAAATTTTAATAATACCTGCCCTCCCTACCAGAGAAGGTAGATTGTGAGGACTTGGGGGAAGGGAAACAAATAAATTGCATGTATATGCACATATATCTATGTATATACTTTTTACATGTGCATATATGTATGATATGTAGATGTCCCTATAAACAAAGACAGATGGACTGATTACCTGAAAAGCGATGAATGACAAGTAGACAACCATGTTCTCCCACTGATATCTTTACAATGTCATGAAAAGGCAAGAGAGGCTTCCAGTACATTGGATAGACCCTCTATAGCAAACATAAGAAAAAAAATGGACAAAATTCAGTCTGAGAAGGCATGAATAGATTGTTATCTACATCATTGGAAGGAATCTCCAAAATGATTAAGATTACATAAACACAAGTGGATAAGCCTGTTAGAAATCATTTCAGAATGTCTTTAGTCTTCATTGTATTGTTGGAGGTACCATGATTGTTCTAAGCTGGACCTGGGATCAAGGTTAGTCCCTGGTAGTCTAGATGAGTGGGTCAAAATGAGACATTTATAAATCATCTAATAGGTAATTAGTTTCTACAAAAGTCATCGTTAAGGACACCTCAAATTAATTCAGCTAAGTAAAGTTCCCTTGCCCGGAACATGATCTATTACTTAACCCATCATAATCCATCAATCAAACTTTTAAATGCCTCTGAAATTCCTTGTGGCTACTTTGTGCTAAGGTAATAAGGAAGTGACATCACCAATTTAAGCCATTAGACCTGGAGTAATACCTCAATACCATATAAGGAAAAACTAGAACTAGCCTATTTTGTGTAGGGAAGAGGGGATAATAGGATATTTTCACTGCAATTATAAAGGAAATAATGCTAGATTTGGAGTCTGAGTACATGAATTTTGAGTCCCTGCTTTGATGATAACTTGTGTGACCAAAGATCAACCATTCCTTTCTTTGTATCTTACTTTCTATACATCTAAAATGAGAGGCTTTGATAATATGATCTTAAAGGTCTTTCCCATTTATTAATTTATGGTCTGAGAAAGTTGGATTGGAGAGTCTAATAAGGTTTTCTTCAACCCTAAATTGCTGTTGCTTATTTGGTTTACTTAAATCTGTAGCTCCTAGATTTTGAGACATCAGAGACTTTAGAGATCATCTAATCCAAACACCCCATTTTATAGATAACAAAACCGAAATGCCTTTTTAATGGAACAAGGAGCCTTTTCCCCCCATTTTTTCCTCTAGCTAGAATAAAGTAACAATTTGCTCATACCAACCATTTTTGATCTCCTTCCTAAATTATTGTTACTTAAATTTTGACCACCTAGTACCATAATAACAGGTGAATACCTGGGAAAACTCACTGATGCATTTCTCTAATCCTGTCAGATAAGCAGACCCATCAGAACCATGAGGAATGCCTGAAACAAAAGTATAAACCCCCAAGTTGTTAATGTGAACCATGATCTTAAAATACCAGTAGATGTAATGATTAATATGGGAACCACACAAAGCAAAGTATGTCCACTGGGGTGGGTTTATTCCCATTATCAGAATACTTGTAAAAACTCTTAGCTCATTTGTGGCACATAAAAACTACAGGAAGTTCAAGTATCCACCATAACCTATTGCTACCAAATTGGGTAAGCCCAAGAATCCTGGTGTGGCAATACCCTCTGGAGTCAACTCTAGACAACTTATCCTAAATACTTGGGAAAGAGCTCACACTAAAGTCCTTGGAACTATCAAATGATATTAGAAACTGAAATGATTTTAACTGTAGAAATGATATTAAGGAGACTACCATCTGATTTGCTGCAGCATCCTAAGACCCATGAAACATTTCCATCTGACATTCAACCAAAATCTATATGTTAAAATCCCTCCAATTAGAAAGGGAATTCCTTCAGAGCAGAAACTGCCTTAATTTCCTTAATATCTCCAGTATTTAACAGTGCTTTGCATGTAGTAAGTACTAAGATATTGAGAGGAAATGGAACTTAATTGCTAAATGAAGGTGCCAGAACTGAAACCGAGGCCTATGCACTATACCTTGCTATCTAAGTGATTTGAACAGTGATACTCCCAAGGAAGTATGAGGGAACAACTTTTGGAGGCAAAGCTCTCCTTCCAACAGTTGTCTATGACTCCTGTTGCATTGGTATCCTATTGAGGATAATGCCTATATTTTCACTTCTGGTTTGAGAAAAACTCTGACATGTTTACCAAGGGAATTTTATTGATACTGAGGTGGAATTTAACTATAAACCTAAATAACACCATTTAACAGTATGGCTGTAGTTTATTTGGAAAGGGGGGGAAGGATTGGGGGTGGGAAATATATATATACACATACATACATACACAGAGACATGTCCTTATCTATGATGAATTCCTCATATACTATATCTAGACAATCACTTATATGGTCACCTACATTGCCTATATTGATTTTTCTGACCTTATGTCTTGTTAAAAGCACAAGTCCCTTAGGGACGAGAATGTTTTTAATCCCATGTATTTGAGGATTCTTAAAATCCTCTTCTCTCCTACATTTTTTTAACTCTCCTGCATTTCACATCCTGTAAAATTGTCATTGCAAAATACTTTTACTGTAGCCAATTAGAAGAGTAAGCATTTATTTTGATTTTGCTGTTTCTTAGGTTTTAAAAAATGATTTTTTAAAAAGTTGAGTTTGCACTCTGAGATACTGAGTCAGAGGTCTGGGGAATGATTCTAAGCCTACCACTCTTTGAACTTCAGTTTACTCATCTTTAAAATGAGATTAGATTACACAATTTGTGAAGTCCTTTCAATGCTAAATCCTGCTGTGCTCTGAGGAAAGTAAAGATCCAAGAACTTGAGTGATTTGCTCAAATTTTAGAAATAGAAATAGGCTTCATTGAATCCAATCTCATCAATTTGCTGAGAAGGAAACTAGACTGGAGAGGATAAGTTTGCACAGAAAGCAACTAGGTAGAATTTGAGCCCAGGTTTCTGATGACAAATTAGTTATACTTTGAATTCATTTCAATTATATGTAACTATTGGACAAAGCAATTCCATCAAATAGCTGACAGTCATTCTTCAATCAATACACACCCATTTTGTTATAAGTTCTTTGCACAATTCTATCATTTCTATAGAATGCAAAAAAAAAAAAAAAAGTTGTAAATATCTTGGGGAGTTTTCCCTTGGTGGTATTTCTTAAAGGACATGAAAAAAAAATTTTTTTTTTTGGAAAGTTCAAGTAAAGGCTGGATGATCATGATCATTTCATAGAGGGTATAGGTCAAGCTAGATAATTTCAGAGGGTCATTCCAACTCTGACACTAAGACTCAAAATTGAAGAGACAAAGAACTTAACAAAGGACATAAGGTCAGTGATATTGGCATGAGAATCAAATGACTTGGATTCAAATTTCACTTCTAGTGCTATCTGGTGTGACATTGGACAAGTCACTTCTCAGCCCTAGTGTTCTCATCAGTAAAGTAAGGAGGTTGACTAGATGACCTCTAAGAGCTTAAGGTCTTTCAACTTTTATCTTTTGTGTACTTGCAATCTTACCACACTGATCACATAAACCCAAATCACACTCAAATCAAGATATCACTTTGTGATATCATTGATCCTTTTCAAAACAAAGGATATAACAACAATCAATAGCAACTATACTACTAGTACTAGAAACTTTGCTGTATCTCTAAGTGATCGACTTAGAAACCTCCTTTTCCTCATCGTCCTTGGCAAGAATAAGATCTTTAAACAATTTCCTGAGTTCCCTTAGTCATTTTTGAAAGCAACCAGCAGAGGACAGTATTGCTTGCAGAAATCACCTCCCCACCTTTCTCTCTCTCTCCCTCTCTCTCTCTTCCTTCTTTTCTCCATCCCCCCTTTCTCCCTTCCTCCTCTCCCTCTCTCTCCTATCTGAAATACAATTGTTTTCATTGCTTAGGTGGTGGATTTCTGAGTGTTCGAAATCAAATCTCAGGAGAGCTAGATAACAGCAATTAGTATGGGGCATATGATGTTGTTTAGGGTCTACAATTAAATCAAAGTAGGAAGCAATTAGTATTATAGCATAAATCATTATCACAAAAATTAATGAAACAGTTGAATAATTCCAGACAATATTCAGTATCTATGAGGTCACTGACCTCACACTACAGAGTGATGGAGGGACATTTCTGCCTTTACTCATTAAAAAAAACTACTAAGGCTGTTTTAGCTTCCCATTATAATTGTTATTTGGTCTCCTTCTTCTGAGACCTGTATACAAACAGAAAGCAAATGATGAAGATCTTCATGGGAGATACTGGGACAAGGCAGAATATGGTGTCGTTGTTGTTTAGTCATTTTCATCATATCTGACTCTTAAGTGACTCCATTTGGAGTTGGTTTTTTTTTTTTTTACAAAGATATTAGAGTGATATTCTCCAATTTATTTTATAGAGGAGGAAACTGAGGAAAACAGGGTTAATATGCCCAGGGTCACATAGCTAATAAATATCTGATGCCAGTTTTGAAAGCAGAAAAAATTACTTTTTTTGACCTCAGGTCAAACCTGTAATATACTGCAATATAGTTGATTTCTACCACTACTATTTGTGAGTGGGAGGAGGATTAAATTAGGCCAAAAAATAATTACTCAGTTACTCCTAATCTTCAAATCAGAAAGGGAATTAAGAGGCTAGCTATAATCTCTCAGACAACCAAGTATTTCTATGGATATTGTATAAGGTTAACCCAGAGCTCCTATGTTCTTCATTCTGTATTTCTACAATATCCTTCTGGCTACCTTGAATAAAATTAAATCTTTATTTCATTGGGTTGAATTGAGCTGAATTGAATTGAATTTCTCTCATCTCTATCTGCCAGTATCCTGAGCAATTTAAATATAATAAATAACCTACTGAAAAAATGTCATAAAAAGAAGTTTTTCTTTGAAGACAGAGATCTACCCTCTTTTAAGCTAATTCAAAAAAGAAAAATTCCAATGTATAAACTAACATTACAGGATGATCATTTCACATAACTCATAGCATTCCTTGCTTAAATAAAGTTATTTAAAATGCTCCTTAGGGCATTTAAAATATATTGTGTTCAGGTCACATATATTTTAAAACTTTCTGTCAAATATTGTGGGTTGATGTACTCATTCTTGATGGTCATTGCATCTTCCAGCTTTTTTGAACTACCTATTTTGGTATGGTTGCCCTACTAGTTTGCATTTGTGCAATCAAACTCAAAAAGAGCATTTCAAAATCCAGTGTAAATATGCCCATCTCTTCAAAATCACTTCAAGCCAGTGTCATTTCTGTCTATTATTTATTAGTCAGAATTTCTGGAGTTTGTGAAAAATTGAAGATGTTTTCATGAGCTCAGATTCTTCAGTTTTTTCCTTCATCGGCTTTTGGGCCAAATATAAGCTCTCTTGTTGGCACTTAAAAAGCCTGATCCCTTCCTACTTCTCCAGGCTCCTTTTGCATAACTACCCCACACTATGTTTGGCTTACACACAACTTTACTAACATCTCCAGCCATAATGGCCCTCCTTGCTGTTTCTTCCACATGATGTTATATCTGCCATTTCCAAGCTGATATATTAGTGGCTCCTCAGGTCTGGAGTATTCATCCTCCAGATATCTGCTTCACAAAATTCTTGATTTCTTTCAAGAATGGATTCAAGAGCCACCTTATAGAAGGCTTTTATTGTTCCCTCAGCTACTAAGGCCTTTCCCTCCAATGTTACTTTTTATCTTTTTTATTCTGTATGTATGAATGTTATCTCCTAGGTTAGATTTTAAGTTCTTTGAATGCTAGGAAGGTCTTGATTTCGTGTTTGTATCTCCAGAACTAATCCAGAATAAGTGTTTCATAATTTCTTTTTCATTCATTTTTGGGGGAGTTTTTTTATATTTTATTTTTTTCCAATTGTATAAACAATTTACACATTTTCTTTAAAATTTTTGAGTTTAAAATTCTCTCTCTTCTCCTCCTTGTCTTTTTGATGGTAAGCAATTTGATACAAATTATACATTTCATTCTTTTTTCATTCATTCATGAATGATGAAATATATGAATACCTCTGAGGGCTCTGTTGTCCTCAAGCTCAACATCAAAGAATCAAAGACTCCTAGAAGCTTTGCATAGGGATGGCCATTCAAAGTCATCTGAAACACTCAGTCATCCAATGTTAAGAGTCCCTTCTACAGGATCCCTGAGAGGCCAGTCATCTGATCCCTGTTTAAATGTCATTCATAAAATGACTTTAAAAACTGGATTCTAAAATCATGATGAAAATGATTTTTAAAAAATGAATAACAAAGCAAAAGTAGAAGAGATCCAATCCATGAGAAAGATTACGCCACACTTAAGTGGGTAGAGCTCAGTAAGAAAGATGAAATCTGAAACCAGTAGGCAGAACCACAACCTAGAAAGTTTGACACACTTGCATTAATTAGAGGAGATACTTCCAGAATCTGCTTCCCCCTCAACCTGGATTCATACCCCAATAATAAACAAACTCCTATCTCTTACTCTGTCATTTCTAGTAATACTGAATTACCAGGACCCACATTTAACACCACATACCAAGATAAGATCAAAATGGGTCCATGATCTAGGCATAAAGAATGAGATTATAAATAAATTAGAGGAACATAGAATAGTTTATCTCTCAGACTTGTGGAGGAGAAAGAAATTTGTGACCAAAGATGAACTAGAGACCATTACCGATCACAAAATAGAAAATTTTGATTATATCAAATTAAAAAGCCTTTGTACAAACAGAACGAATGCAAACAAGATTAGTAGGGAAGCAACAAACTGGGAAAACATCTTTACAATTAAAGGTTCTGATAAAGGCCTCATTTCCAAAATATATAGAGAACTGACTCAAATTTATAAAAAATCAAGCCATTCTCCAATTGATAAATGGTCAAAGGATATGAACAGACAATTTTCAGATGAAGAAATTGAAACTATTACCACTCACATGAAAGAGTGTTCCAAATCACTATTGATCAGAGAAATGCAAATTAAGACAATGCTGAGATATCACTACACACCTGTCAGATTGGCTAAGATGACAGGAAATAATAATGATGAATGTTGGAGGGGATGCGGGAAAACGGGGACACTGATGCATTGTTGGTGGAGTTGTGAACGAATCCAGCCATTCTGGAGAGCAATCTGGAATTATGCCCAAAAAGTTATCAAACTGTGCATACCCTTTGATCCAGCAGTGTTTCTATTGGGCTTATACCCCAAAGAGATACTAAAAAAGGGAAAGGGACCTGTATGTGCCAAAATGTTTGTAGCAGCCCTGTTTGTAGTGGCTAGAAACTGGAAAATGAATGGATGCCCATCAATTGGAGAATGGCTGGGTAAATTGTGGTATATGAATGTTATGGAATATTATTGCTCTGTAAGGAATGACCAGCAGGATGAATACAGAGAGGCTTGGAGAGACCTACATGGACTGATGCTAAGTGAGATGAGCAGAACCAGGAGATCATTATACACTTCCACAACGATATTGTATGAGCATGTATTCTGATGGAAGTGGATTTCTCTGACAAAGAGACTTAACTGAGTTTCATTGGATAAATGATGGACAGAAACAGCTATACCCAAAGAAGGAATACTGGGAAATGAATGTGAACTATTTGATTTTTGATTTTCTTCCCGAGTTATTTATACCTTCTGAATCCAATTCTCCCTGTTCAGCGGGAGAACTGTTCGGTTCTGCAAATATGTATTGTATCTAGGATATACTGCAACATATTTAACATATATAGGACTGCTTGCCATCTTGGGGGGGGGAGGAGGGAGGGAGGGGAAAAAAACGAAACATAAGTGATTGCAAGGAATAATGCTGTGTAAAAATTATCCTGGCATGGATTCTGTCAATACAAAGTTATTATTAAATAAAATTAAATTAAAAAAAATACCGAATTACCAATTGCACAAAAATAAATCACCTATCTCATTACGCTACTTCCTGTTACCTCATTTTCATCTAACTCAATAGACTTCTAATGTCCCACTCCAGATACACCAGCCCTTTCTACCATGCCATTTGGAATTTGGGTTCTATAATTAATCTTAGACCTCACCCACTCATGTTCCTTTTATCTTTTGGCATCCACAGAGAACTGGATCCACCCAAAAGACAACTGCCTCCTCCTGTCATCCTTTATAGTCCTGGATATACTTATTACCTTCCTACTTGGGTTACAATCTCACTGGTCCTGAGGAAAGTGCCAGAATAGTTTTTATTTCCTACTGCTTCTTCTAGAATTTCCTTTCCATTTCTTATTATTCAAGAAGTTTTCCCCTTTAAGGCTTACTGTGTCCATGTTTTTCATTCCATCCAGATTGTGTTGACTTTCATCTACAGGCCCTCAGGACATACTCCATCCTTTCTCAATGAGTTCCATGCTTTGCTCATAGTTCTCTCTATAATCCAACTCCTGGTTTTATATCAAGAGATTTCAATATACATGTTAATGATTCCTCTAGTACACTAATCTCTCAGTTCTTTAGTCTATTCAATTCCCATGACCTGCTCTTTCATTCTACTACAAATTATATGATACAAACATGATAATGATCACTTCCTTGATCTTGCCATTACTCAAAAATGTTCTACTTCCTTGATCTATAAATATGAAATTCAATTATTCAGCAATAACATTCCAATTCTCCAATGATTTTCTTAAAATTATTCTTTATTCCTTATGATTTTCTATTCTTTTACCTCATAGTTCATAGGCTATGCCTTCTTTATTCTGACTATAAATCTTCTCCCTCCCTAATCTAGATCCCTTCTTTAAACAGATCAACCTTATTCTTAAATCCTCAATCTCTTGTTCTATTTCTGTGCATACCTTGTCAACTCCCAAATCCAGAATGCTCCCATCAATAATTGGCCTACTCATCAACTGTGGAGAAAATCTGATAGATGCTATGTGTTATCCACAGTCCAGCCTATATGTGGGAAAGTAGTAGAGATCACCCTTAAAGATGTTTTGGCTCTGGGTTTACTTGGAGAAGATTCAGTCTTGAATGGGTTTTGATCCCAAGAAGAGGGAGTTAAACTCTTTATTCCCCAATTCTCTCTTTGTCCTCCCACTCCAAAGTTACATGGAAAAAAAGCTCTTTAAAAAGCTTTGGTTTAGCATGTTTCTAAGCAGTTAGACTCAGAATCAGGAAGACCTCAGTTCAAATCCAACTAAGACACTTATTATCAACATGATACTGGGCAAGTCACATAACTTCAGTCTATCTGTTTTCTCATCTGTAGTATCTTCCTTTCAGGGCTATTGTGAGAATAAAATGAGATAATATTTATATGTTCTACAAATCTTGAAAAGCTATACAATGAGAATGGTGATGGAAATGGTAAATTACAAAGCAGATATCTGATAGAAAACAACCTCTACCACAAAAAAACTAATAAGCATGAATTAAAAACCTATTTAAAATAATAGCTCCAAACATTTATAAAATGTGTCAATCCAAAACCTGACAAGAAATTCACAAGAATATATGACACTGTCCAACCTAAGTCAGCATAAATAGATAAACAGAAAGTTTGGCAGAGTTTTGGCATTTCCTGACTTGGAGAATGGATTGGAGCAGGAGCCAGCAGTACACAGAGTCCTCCAGTGCCTAGAGAGAGGCTGTGTACTAGCACAAAACAGAGTCTTAGGCCCATATCAGAGTACCCTAAGACCCACACTAAGGCACTCACTTGGGACAGTGCCAATTGGCAACTTTTTCATCCACTGTCCAATAATGGGCTGCAAATCCAAGAACAGAATGAGAAAGAAACTTATTCACTGTGGTGCTATTGCCTTCCAGAAGTCTTGAGTGGTGTACTGAGAAGGGAAGCCAGTAGTCAGCATGGTGGAGCTCTGTCCCCAAACTCAGAGCTGGGTCTCACTTCTAGCCAGTCTTAAGAGACATAACCAAGGTGGGAGACCAAAGGAGAGCTACAGAATCAAAGGAGAGCCTACAGTTCTGCCACTCAGAACTGAGTCACTGGCAGAGTCTAGCAGTAGTCTATTCCTGCATAGATCCGCCAGATCAAGAAGCCTAGACCTCAGGACTTCAGGCTTCAGACAGGATTGGGGTAGGATTGAGGATTGAGTGGGGGAAGTGGCATAGTAATCAAGCTTTTCCCTGGATAGGTTTCCTTTTAGGAGCATTAAAATTTGCAAGTAACCAGTCTATCTCTGAGACTCTGAAATAACATAAAACTTCAATACTCCAAGAAAACAGCAATAAGATGAGTCCAAATTTTCACTTCATAAGTGCAGAAGAGTTCAGCCCTAACTTTAAATTGAAAGTCAAGAAGCAAATTAGAACAAAGGAAAACAAAAAGAATCAACCATAATGAGCTACTGCAATGTCAGAAACACTAAAGACATAAACAAAGAAAAAGAGAGTGATTCCAAAACAACTATAAGTAATTATCAGAAAAACTTAGTCTGGACACAAACTCAACTAAAATTTTTGAAAACAATAGAGAATTTTTTAAAAAGCTATAAAATATTTTTCTAAATGCAATGAGAGTGTTTGAAGAAAAAAATAGAAGAGAAATGAGAGCTGTGAAAGAAAAAAAATAGAAAGGGAGAAAGTTTGGCATGAGACACACAAAACTTTATTTGTGACAAACTTCCTAGAAATATGAATGGAGCAACTAAAAGCTAATAATTTCATTTGGCAACAAGAAATATTAAATTAAAGTCAAAAGTCTGGGGGGAAATGAAAGAAAATATAAAGAATCTCTTAGCAAAAACAAAAGATTAAGGAGGAAAAAATTAAATCATTGAACTATCTAAAAATTATGCCCGAAAAAAGAGCTAGATATACTATTTCAAGAAATCTTAAACAAAACTGTGTAATAGAAGAGCCAAGAAGTAGATTAGAGGCATGAACTCTTTCAACATCCTTCTCCAAACAAATTTAAAATAAGACTTCAAATTAGAATGACAAAATCAACAAAAGGTCATTTGAGACATTTTTCCAACTTTAGAAAACTTAAGGAGGTTAGCAGAAGAAGTTTGGGATCTCTGGGCAGAGGCCTACAAACATGGTAGCTAAAATAATAGCCATCACAGCAGCAGCAGCAGCAGCTTCAGGAGCTCTCAGCTCAGACATGGTAAAATATTCCAAGCAGCCAGGAATACATAGTCTTGCTTTATATAAATGGATTATTCTGCAGACTTCTGCAGAAAGTGACTTGCATAATGTGAATATGCTTAGGTGTAAAGGACTGATGCACTGGGGTCTGAAAACTGAGCACTTAAGGTTAATTACCAATTGAACAATACTCTATTAGCATATGCTTAGAAAATGGCCCTTCCCACTATTCTGTGATGGTTCAATCTTTTGGTGCATACAGAATTGTGGGAAGGATTAGGGGATGGAGTAAGACAAACCAGAGTCACTTTGGCAGTAGATGAAGAGAAGGAAGGTTGTGGAGATCCTGTGTTCATCCTGCTCACTTCTGCCCCTAAAGAACAAGAATAAAGACCAAAGACTTTTGCTTAATCTGACTCTGGCTGATTCTAAGCATCTAGGGTGCTAACTCGGTCTTCACACTTGGGGACAGAGGAGAAGGGGAGACAAGAAAGGATCCATACCTGTGGAAGGAGGTGAATAGGACTTGGTGGTTCAAAAACACATGGGGACTGGGGGGAGGGGGGTGAAAGGGGGAAGCAAAAGCATGAGAAGAAACTTATAAGGTCTGGAGATAAAGAAAAATATTTTCTCTTTGAACTGGGAACTCTGGAATTTGACTATAACATTCTTGGGAGTTTTGATTTTAGGATCTCTTTGAGGAGGTGATTGGTGAATTCTTTCAATATCGATACCTTCTGGATGTAAGATAGGAAAATTTTTCCTTGATAATTTTTTGAAATGTGATGTCTAAGCTCTTTCTTTGATCATGACTTTTAGGTAATTCAACAGTTGTTTAATTATATCTCCTTGATTGAGAGGAGGAACACATGGTGGGAGGGCAGACATGGACATGGAAAGGAAAGGACAGGCAACATGTTGGGAGCCAGGAACAGATATGCAGAACCCAGATATGAACAGAAGGAAGAGACATATGGTGGGGCAGACTTGTGGGTAGATGGAGGGAGAAAAAGGTCTCCTCTCTTAGTTGTGGAAGTATCAACATAATCCTGAGCCAATGGCACCTGCAGTGGTGGTGGTCTCTCTTCTGCTTTCACTTGAAGGTTTTTTTTTTTAAGTTTTTCTTCTGAGTAGGGGGTGGCAATGGGAGTCTGCAGAACACCAAGGTGAGGGGTAAAAGTGGAGAGAGAGATCAGAATATTGTACAGTAAAGTTAACACAGATTTTTTTTTTTAGAATATAGATTTCTTTCAGAATTCTTTACATAAAGTCAAATTTGCCTAATGTGAATTTATATAAAGTAAAAGCTCTCTGTATTGTGGAATTAGAGTCAGGAACACACCAAAGTTAATGCCTTCTATATCAAAGAAATATAGCACTTAGACTGTGATATTTTAGAAGGTAAAAGAGCTAGGATTACAATCAAGAATAATCTGCCTAGCAAAACTGAATATAATCCTTCAGGGAGGGATATTGATATTTAATGAAATAGGGGACTTCCAAGCATTCTTTTTTTTTAATTAAAGCTTTTTATTTTTCAAAACATATGCATGGACATTTTTTCAACAATAACTCTTTTTTAAAAAATTATAATTTTTTATTGACAGAATCCATGCCAGGGTAATTTTTTACAACTTTATCCCTTGCATTCACTTCTGTTCCAGTCTTTCCCCTCCCTCCGTCCACCCCCTCCCCCAGATGGCAAGCAGTCCTATACATGTTAAATATGTCACAGTATATCCTAGATATAATATATGTGTGCAGAACCGAAGTTCTCTTGTCTTCAACATTAACTCTTGCAAAATCCTGTGTTCCAATTTCCCTCCCTTTCCCCATGCCCTTCCTAGGATGGCAAGTAGTCCAATATATGTTAAACATGGTAGAAATATATGTTAAATCCAATATATGTATACATATTTTTACAATTATTGTGCTGCACAAGAAAAAAAGAGAAGCAAAATAAAATGCAAGCAAACAACAAGAAGAAGAGTGAAAATGCTATGTTGTGAACCACACTCAGTTCCCACAGTCCTCTCTCTGGGTGTACATGGCTCTCTTCATCACTGAACGATTAGAACTGAATTGAATCATCTCATTGTTGAAGAGAGCCATGTCTATCAGATCACTGTATAGTCTTGTTGTCGCTGTGTATAATGATCTCCTGGTTCTGCTCATTTCACTTAGTATCAGTTCATGTATGTCTCTCCAGGCTTCTCTGAAATCATTCTGTTGGCTGTTTCTTATAGAACAATAGTATTCCAAAACATTCATATACCATAATTTATTCATCCATTCTCACACTGATGGGCATCCATTTGGTTTCCAGTTTCTTGCCATTACAAAAAAGACTGCCACAAACATTTTTGCACATTGGGTCCCTTGACCTCCTTTAAGATCTCTTTGGGATATTGGCCCAGTAGAAACACTGCTGGGTCAAAGGGTATGTACAATTTGATAACTTTTTGAGCATAGTTCCAAATTGCTCTCCAGAATGGCTGGATCTGTTCACAGTTCCACCAACAATGCATTAGTGTCCCCTTTTTCCCACATCGCCTCCAACATTCATCATTATCTTTTTCTGTCATCTTAGCCAGTCTGAGAGGTGTGTAGTGGTATCTCAGAATTGTCTTAATTTGCATTTCTCTGATCAATAGTGATTTGGAACACCTTTTCATATGACTAGAAATAGTTTCAATTTCTTCATCTAAAAATTGTTCATATCCTTTGACCATTTATCAATTGGAGAATGGCTTGATTTCTTATAAATTTGAGTCAATTCTCTATATAATTTGGAAATGAGGCCTTTATCAGAACCTTTGAATGTAAAAAAATGTTTTCCCATTTTATTGCTACCCTTCTAATTTTTTCTGCATTAATTTTGTTTGTACAAAAACTTTTTAACTTAATATAATCAAAATTATCTAATTTATGATCACTAATGATCTCCAGTTCTTTGGTCACAAATTCCTGCCTCCTCCACAGATCTGAGAGATAATCTATTTTATGTTCTTCTAATTTGTTTATAATATCATTCTTTATATCTAAATCATAAACCCATTTCGACCTTATCTTGATATCTAGTGTTAAGTGTATACTAGGTTTCCTAGTCTCTGCCATACTCTCATTTCCAATTTTTCCACCAGTTTTGTCAAACACTGAATTCTTATCCCCAAAGCTGGGGTCTTTGGGTTTATCAAATACTAAATTGCTATAGTTATTGACTATTTTGTCCTGTGAACCTAACCTGTTACACTGATTGACCACTCTATTTTCTAGTCAGTACCACATGGTTTTGATGGTCGCTGATTTATAATATAGTTTTAGATCTGGTACAGCTAGGCCACCTTCATTTACAATTTTTTAATTAATTCCCTTGAAATTCTTGACTTTTTTGTTCTAGATGAATTTTGTTATTATTTTTTCTAAATCAGTAAAATAGTTTCTTGGGAGTCTGATTGGTATAGCACTAAATAAATAGATTAGTTTAGGTAATGTTGTCCTCTTTATTATATTCGCTCTACCTATTCAAGAACACTCGATATTTTTCCAGTTGTTTAGATCTGACTCTATTTGTGTGAAAAGTATTTTGTAGTTTTGCTCATATAATTCCTGACTTTCCCTTCTTACAAGCATTCTTTTTTTTTTTTTTTTTTTTTTTTTTGGCTGAGGCAATTGGGCAGTTGGGGCTAAGTGACTTGGCTAGGGTCACACAGGAAATGTTAAGTGTCTGAGACCAGATTTGAATTCAGGTCCTCCTGACTTGAGGGCTGATGCTCTAATCACTATACCACCTTACTGTCATCTTTCCAAAGCATTCCTGATGAAAAGACCAGAGCCAGAAAATTTGACATTCAAACAAAAGATTTGAGAGAAGTATGAAAAGGTAAACATGAAAGAATAATCATAAAGAACTCAATAAAGTTAAACTGTTTATATTATGTGGGAATGTTATACATGTACTTCCCAAGAACTTTATCATTATTACATTAGTTAGAAGAAATTTACATAGACAGAGGACACAGGTATCAGTGAATTATGTTGGAATGATCTCCCACAAAAATGAAGGGATGAGAAAGAGAGATGCACCTGGAGAAAGAGTAAGGAAGAGGTAGAATGAGGAATTTTTTCTCATATCAAAGAGGCATGTGAATAGCAGGGTTTTTTTTTTTATTATTATAGCTTTTTATTTACAAGATGGGTAATTTTTCATCATTGACAGTTGCAAAACTTTTTGTTCCAACTTTTCCCCTCCTTCTCTCCCACCCCGTCCCTGCAATGGCAGGTTGACCAATACATGTAAATATGTTAAAGTATAAATTAAATACAATATATGTATACATGTCCAAACAGGTATTTTGCTGTACAAAAAGAATAGGACTTTGAAATAGTGTACAATTAGCCTGTGAAGGAAATCAAAAATGCAGGAGGATAAAAATAGAGGGATTGGGAATTCTATGTAGTGGTTCATAGTCATCTCCCAGAGTTTTTTCGCTGGGTATATCTGGTTCAGTTCATTATTACTCTATGGGAACTGATTTGGTTCATCTCATTGTTGAAGAGGGCCGTGTCCATCAGAATTGATCGTCATATAGTATTGTTGTTGAAGTATATAATGATCTCCTGGTCCTGCTCATTTCACTCAGCATCAGTTTATATAAGTCTCTCCAGGCCTTTCTGAAATCATCCTGTTGGTCATTTCTTACAGAACAATAATATTCCATAATATTCATATACCACAATTTATTCAGCCATTCTCCAATTGGTGGGCATCCACTCAGTTTCCAGTTTCTGGCCGCTACAAAGAAGGCTGCCACAAACATTCTTGCAACATACAGGTCCTTTTCCCTTCTTTAAAATCTCTTTGGGATATAAGCCCAGTAGTAACACTGCTGGATCAAAGGTTATGCACAATTTGATAATTTTTTGAGCATAGTTAAAAATTGGAGTAGTAGTTTTTTTTACAATGGAGAGGAAAATATGGGAATCATGGGTATGCTTTAACCTCATTCTTAATGGATCAATTGGTTCGCTCAATTGTAGATAGAAATGTAACTTACCCAATAGGGAAATAAGAGGAGTTGATAAGAAAAATGTGGAGAGGTGATGAAATGGAAGACTGATTTAGGGAGACAGTAGGTAGAAACAAAATGGTCTATAAAAAAAGAAATAGAAGAAAATGAGATGAAGAGAAATACACAGTAATCACAACTGTGAATATGATAAGATAAGCTCACTAATAAAGTGGAAGCAGATAGCAAAATGGATTCGAAACCAGAATCCAACAATATGTTGTTTACAAGAGACACTCTTGAAACAGAACACTCAGGTTTAAAATAAAGGGCTGGCATAGAATCTCACAAAATTTAAACTAGAAAAAGGCAGGGATATCAATCATGATCTCAGACAAAACAAAAGCAAAAATAGACTTAATTAAAAGAAGTAATCACCTAAACTACATTTTGTTAAAAGATACATAGACAATGAAAATTTTTACATGATTCTCTGATAAAGGCTTCATTTCTGAGATATATACTGATTATTGAACTGCATCAAATTTGTAAAACACACACACACACACACACACACAGAGAGAGAGAGAGAGAGACAGACAGACAGAGACAAAGAGAGAGAGAGTGACAGGAGAAAGAGAGGGGATAGAATAGAAATAGAAAGAAGATACCAATCATCTCTTAAAAGAAATGCAAAAATGAAAACACCATAATAAAAATCCAGAAGTTTCAGGTCTAATCCAATCCAATTCAGTTAAAATTGATTAAGTACCTACTATACACCCTGCTTTGGCTACAAGCTGGGGCTACAATTAAGAAAGAAAGTCCTTGCTTTCAAGGAATTTACAATCTAAAAGGAGACAGGAAAGCAGGGGATAGACTTTAGGGGCTACCTGGTGCAGAGACATCATGTTTCATGTAATTAAAATCAGAGCAGCAAATGAAAAGTGGAGCAAGCTAAGAGACCATTTTCTGCTGTCTATGAAGAAAGGCACTGGGAAAAATTTGCTACTCCACTCTTTAGCCTTTTAATCAGAGGGAAAAAGCAGCCTGAGGGGCATGTGTCAAGCAGCTAATGGAGACTTGACTTAGCAGTTGGATTAGTTTAAAGGGAAAATGTTGTAAGTGATTAGAAAGAAAGAAATACTGGGGAGCCACAGTTAGGATAGCATATGATTTACTATAAAGGAGTGGAGAAGTTGTAGAAGGCAAAGGATATAGACTGATGCCCAAAAATAGACTGAATCTTTGCATTTATCATACACTAGATTACTATAGTCATTTACTACTTTGTATTGTGTATCTAATCTATTCTACTCATCTTCCATTCTGTTTCTTAGCCAATACCAGATTGTTTTGATGATTGATATTTTCATAATACAGCTTGAGATCTGGTACGGTTAGGCTACCTTCCTTAACATTTTTTTTTGATTCTCTTGATATTTTTGAGCTTCTGTTCTTTGAAGTGAATTTTGTTAATACTTTTTCTATCTTTATAAAATAAATTTTGGTAATTTGATTGGTATGGCACTGAATATGTAAATTAATTTAAGTAGAATTGTCATTTTTATCTTATTGATTTAGTTTATCCATGAGCAATTCTTTAAATCTGATTTTATTTTTGTGAAAATTGTTTTGTAATTATGTTCATATAGTTCCTGGGTTAGTCTTAGCAGGTACACTCCCAGGCATTTTTTATTGTTTACAATTATTTTGAATGGGACTTTTCTTTTCATCACTTGCTGCTGGACTTTGTTGGTAATATGTTGATGATTTGTGTGGATTTATTTTATATCCTGCAATTTTGTTAAAATTGTTAATTATTTCAAATAGTTTTTTTTAGTGGATTCTCTAAGTATACCATCATATCATCTGCTAATTTCTTCCCTCATTATCTATTCTAATTTCTTTCATTTCTTTTTCTTCTCTTATTGCTTTAACTAGCATTTCTAGTACAGTATTCAATAATACTGGTGATAATGGCTATTCTTTTTTCAACCTTGATCTTACTGGGAAAGCTTCTTGCCTTGCTATTTTAGATGGATAATATCTTAGGAAAATGCCATATATTTCTGTGCATTCTCATGCTTTTAATAAGAATTAGTGTTGTATTTTATCAAAAGATTTTTTCTATATCTACTGAGATGATCATATTTCTTGGTTTTTTAAAAAATTTAACATGGTCAATATTTTAGATCTCATGGGTTTAATTATCATTTCTATGCAATTGAACCCTAATTCTATTTCTTTATCCCTAACTGCTTTTCTAATCCCTACTTCCATATTGACTCAAAATGTCCAAAAGAGAACTCATTATTTTTTCTTTTCTTTTTTTAATTATTTTTTTCTTTTTTTTTAATTTTTATTTAATAATTACTTTATATTGACAGAATCCATGCCAGGGTAATTTTTTTTTTTACAACATTATCCTTTGCACTCGTTTCTGTTCCAAGTTTTTTCCCCTCCCTCCCTCCACCCCCTCCCCTAGATGGCAAGCAGTCCTTTATATGTTGGATATGTTGCAGTATATCCTAGATACAATATATGTTTGCAGAACTGAACAGTTCTCTTGTTGCATAGGGAGAATTGGATTCAGAAGGTATAAATAACCCGGGAAGAAAAACAAAAATGCAGATAGTTCACATTCGTTTCCCAGTGTTCTTTCTTTGGGTGTAGCTGCTTTTGTCCGTCATTTATCAATTGAAACTCAGTTAGGTCGCTTTGTCAAAGAAATCCACTTCCATCAAAATATGTCCTCATACAATATTGTTGTCGAAGTGTATAATGATCTCCTGGTTCTGCTCATTTCACTTAGCATCAGTTCATGTAAGTCTCACCAGTCCTCTCTGTATTCATCAACTCATTATTTTTTCCTAAAAACTCAACCCTCTTTTGCTCCCATTTATTTTTCAAAACTCCTAGGAAAAATTTGCACTTAGTTTTGTAACTTTGGTGGTGTTTTCTTTTCCTCACTCTTACAAAGCTGATATATCTAATCAATACCCAAAGTTTGTTATTTTAATCTCCACAACATTTCTCATATACTTTCCCTTTTTTGCAGTTCACACAATGACCACCCTAATTAAACCTTCATCACATTTTACTTTGACTCTTACTATGGCCTCCTTGCTTCAAATGTCTTGCTATTCCAATCCATGGTTCACAGAGCTTCTCTACAGCTCAAGTCTGGTCCTAATATTTTCCTCCTCAATGAAGTCTAATAACTCCCTATTACCTCCATGATCAAATATAAATAACTCTGTTTGTCATTTAAAGCTCTTCAGTATCTGGTCCCATGGCATTCCCTAGCCAATAGTTCTTGTTCTACTCTCTGAATTCAAATAGCTCCAGATAAAAAAGATGAAAAGATCATAGAATTTCAGGGTTATAAAGATTCTCAGAGATCATCTCTTTCATTCCATCAAGTCTCTGTAAAGACTTACAAAACAAACCATAGGAAATATGAATGTTCAAATCTAAAATTCAAAAAGAAAAAAAACAAACAAACAAAGAGATACAAAAGTGCTGACTGGAGAAAGAAGGCAAATTGAAAACCTGAAGTTAAAATAAAACTATTGAAATATTTTGATGGAGGAGAAATGGTGCATAGATTGAATAGAAATCAAAATAAATGAAATGAAATGAAAGGTAGGCAACATCATTAATGCCTTAGATGCATTTGTGTTGAGTGAAATATTCAAAGGGATGCGGTATATAATGAGAAATTCAAATGTAAACCAAGTTTGTGTTTTCCCCACACACGTAGACACATCTTCTGGAGATTTGAAATTCTCATCTGGAATGTCAAAAGATATAGGCTGTGCTGGCCTTGTAAACAGGTTTACAGAACGATATGTGGTATAATTACATTTTCAAACAGATATTATATCTTCTCCCTCTATACTTTTGCAGAAATTATATCCTATACCTAAAATTCTTTCCTTACTTCTCTCTTTTTGAATCTCTAATCTCTTTTAAATCTTAGTTCAAATTCAGCCTCTTAAAAGTCTATCTTGATTCATGCCACATGCCTTGTCCCCATCCCAAATTGCTAAAGCACTTTCTCCAGCTTACACATTTATAGTGTGTATATATATATATATATTGCTAGCAGGTGAGCTATGTAGGGACAGGTGCAGTTTTTCTTATTTTTCTTTTTTTTATCTTTGCATACCTCAGCTAAGTGTAGTAGCTGGCACTTAGTAGGTACTTAATAAAAACTAATTGAATGGATAGATAGATAATTTGAGAGGTCTATTAAAGTCTTAGGGCATCAAGTAAGTCCATGACACCAAAAGTTGATTAAGATTATCTGAATTATTTTTTTCAATGGCCAACGAGTAGAGAGATTGATAGGGGTAAATTCAGGATATACAGTGACATACTGCCATGAATCTTCAAATTTTCCAAGAGGTTCCTTCTCCCCCCCCCAAAAAAAAAAACCCAAAGGCACTGAGCATTAGAATATAAAAAGTGTAAAATTGGGGGCATGGAATCTCCCAATATACCACAAAAATTATTATTTTTTGAAATATTATTATTATTTATTTAATTATTATTCTTATATTCAGTGATTTTGAAATAGACTAGAAATAGAAATTCAGTGTCAAACTACATAGGGTTAAAGTGGCCTTTACTGAAACCCAATTACAATTCATACCCAATATTAAGTAAAAGAGAATGCAGTGCTTGTCATGTCAACTTTTCCAAGTCTGGCAGGCTTGACTTTTTTCCATGGAGTTTTCTAGATGCTAGAGGCTTTAGGTTACAAAATACATTTTAAATGAATTTTTTCCTCATAATGAACTTAGGTACATTTATGTACCTAAAATGAAGGACCACCCTACCTCAAAAGGCACTTTGTAGCAGATTTCCCCTCAATTTATCACATGAAAAAGGAAAAGGAAAAAGTGGGTATTTGGTGACTATTGAATAAACACAACTTCAGGCTTATGGTGGGTACAGGCCTGACTATTCACTTCTTCATTTCAATGCCCCCTATCATTATTGTAGGGACTACTCAAAGTGTCTCAGTAGGAGGTTTGCTGGTTTGACACCTCTGCATTATGGATCATGCTATTATTGTTGTTTGACCTTCACTCTCAAAAAGGACCGTGACATCAGGGAGCTGATGCCATGACATACAAGTCAATTGAATTTGAATGAGGAAAGGCTGTGCATGGTTACCTGCCTCACTTTCCCCCCCAGCTGGGTCCAGTAGCCAGATATAGATTAGAATTACTGGAGATGGTCCTGGGTGCTGTGGGAGATTTGGCCTTTTTAAATTAAGATCTTGACCAGGTTTCAGTTTGACTGAGGCCACATCCATTCATTGATTAAAACTAGGTAGATATTAAAGCAAAGGATGACTTCTTTCATCTAGTCAAAAAAAAAAAATTAAATCAAAACAAATAAATAAATAAATAGCTCCGGGCAAGGAAGGCCCGCAGGGTTTTTGGCAAAAACAGAAATGATTGCTACCTGTATTCACTCTGAGTTAATATGGACCCAAACAATGATCACTAAGGAGTTGGCCTGAGATCTATTTTTATTCCAACAGTAAAAAGAATGGTTAGTTTAAGGCATGGTACTTAAGAAAGAAATGTAGCCAGTAATCCCCAAGATATCTTGAAAGGGTTCAGTGATCCAAAAGAAAAAAAAAATTTTTTTCAGAACATCTATAGGTAAGGGTATAATACCTTATGTAGATAGAGAAAGGAGGGAGGAGAGGGGGTTTTCCAAAAATTAAATAGCCCTACTCCCAATTTCAAAGTCACAATTAATATTAGCTTCTATATTCTGTGATGCCTTGGTGAGATGATAAAATGGCCACAGATTGATGGACCATGCTACCTCTCATTTGATATCTATTCCTTTTTTTAAAAAATCAATTCAAATGCCATCTATTAATACAAATTTTCACTGTGCTTCGTGGGTTGGCAAAGACTTTTCCCATGCTAGTCTCACACAACACTGTTCTGTACTTTTCTTAGGTACCACATAATATTTTGTTTTACATTTATGTGTAAATTATGTATTTTATGTAATGTAATTACATTTTATGTGATATAAATTACAATTATGTATTTTTTCTTATACTCTACCAAATTATAATCTCCATGAGAAGGCTTTTATCATTTTGTACATTCTAGAGACCTAGATGTGTTCTTCGTATAATAAAGTGTCGATCAAGTATTCAATCTATTATCTCTAGCCCAAAAGTTCTTTTATATAAGGATTGTAAATGATTGTGTTATATACTAAAGAAAGTATCAAAGATTCAATCAATCAACAGGCATTTAAGCACCTCCTATGTACCAAATGCTGTGCTAGGAGTGGAGAGTACAAAGACAAAAGGAAAGCAATCCCTGCCTTCATGGGGATTCCATTGGAGAGACAAGATGAATATATGTATGCATTTGCAAAATAGATGATTATGGGTTGACTTGGGAGGGGCCTAGGTTGGTGAAGGGCAGATCAAGAGAGGCCTCCTATAAATGAAGCTTGAACTGAGCCTTAAACAAGGTTAGAGATGCTCAGAGGGAAAGCTCAATAGATTTCATGAAAGGTGGGTAGGAATAACAGAACACAAAATATATGGCATAATGATCCTTCCATAAGCCACAGACAAGCCATGTAGGGATTTCAAATAAGTGCAGCCATGGTTAAAATCCAAGAAAAAAGCACAGAGCTGCTAAATTCATTGTTATTACTAGTAGTAAACCTTCCCCAGAGGCCAGCAGCTTGATGGAATTGTTCAATGATACTTCTTTCCTGCTTGAAGGAAAGATGAAAATGAAACAAATAGCCCATTAGCTATAGAGAAGGATTGAGTGTGAATGGCAAATAGCTTTTTTCAATACTTGTACTTGAATCTGAGGAATGAAGAACAAGAGCATTGATTTAAGAAGACTCAGAGGTAGACATAACCTCAGAGACTATTTAGTGTAACAATCTCATTTTGAGAGGCGGAAACTGAGATCCAGGGAAGGGAAGTGACTTATGGTCATTAAGACAAATGACTAAGGCCATGAAAGTATTAATCAGCAAAGCTAGAATTAGAAAGCTTAAGTCTTTCCAAATTCCATGTGCTTTCTTCACCATACTTTCCCTTATATGAGAATGTGGTCGTGGCTCTGTATATGCACCTACTATGAGATCACAACTCATAAAATGGTAGCTATCTTCATCTATAAGACGAGTCACTTTTCCCAGAGTCACTTCTAATTCTAACCTTTTGTGCTTCCTCCCCACCTGTCTCTGAGAATTTCTAGTTTCCTGCAAGGGTCAGTTTAGGTGATACTACCTACAAGAAGTCTTTCCTATTCTGCCAGAGGTCAGTGTCTCATGCTTTAAGTTGTCTTGTGTCAAGTTTACATATAATTGTGTATGTATGTGTGTACGCATAAGTACAATGTTTATATTCACTTTCTAGAATTAAGTCCTCCTTTGAGGAAAATGAAATATTTTCTCTACCTAAGTGTCCCTCTGTTTGGTAAAAAGAATACTTTATTTGGAGTTAGATAACCTGGATTCAAATCCAGCTTACTGCCTATGTAATCTTGGGCAAATCCTTTGACTTTGCTAGGACAACATTTCATTATACAGTAAATAAGGGTGAGCCAGATGATTTCTGGGATCTTTTCTAGATCTAAATCCATTATCTTGTGATTATTATAAGAAATCTTTGGGCCGTTTTACCTACTCCTCCACTTGAAACTTTAGTTCATGCCACTCATACTTTCATCCTCACTTACAATGACAGATATGAAAACACTTCAAAAAGGTGAAAACATCATGGGACACAAAATGTTGCCATTATACTCTTCCTGGCAAATTTGTCACTATTTACATATAGGCAAATTCTACACACATAATAAATATAAATATAATAATAACAAAAAATAAAATATATTACATATAAATCCAGACTTGAGAAAGGAATTGGTAGCAAACTTTGTTGTTGTTCAGTAGTGCTTGACAACTTTGTAAACCTATGGACCATACTGTCTATGGAGTTTTATTGGCAAAAATATTGGAATACTTTGCCATTTTCTTCTCCACTTCATTTTACAGTTGAGGAAACTGAGGCAGACAGGGTTAAGTGATTTACAAATGATCACACAGCTAATAAGTGTCTGAGGTCAGATATGAAATTAGTCTTCCTGATGTTAGACCTGGTGCTTCATTTATTGAGTCATGCACTTACCTGGTAACAAGCCTAGATCCAAATCAAAGCAAGCAGTTAATCTGAGAAGACAAAACAGAACAAATAGTTGTTTTTAATCCTGTTTGAAATAAGTTCCATTTTCACTTTCTGTGTCTCAGTTTACTTCTCAGTTGGAGATAGGTTAGATAACTTTAGAAATGTCTTCTAACTCTTTATCTATGAGTTGATTCCAAATGTAAAAAGCACAGGCACTTTAACTAACATTTAAAGCACTTTAAGATTTACAAAGAACTTGATTCATAATAACCATTCACAGCAGTCCCATGTTGCAGATGAACCAAATGGCGAGAACTTTTGTTTAGGAAGTAGACAGGAAAATTGCAGAGAATAGGAGCCAAGTAGAAATCCGTGCTGGAGATGTTCGTTTTAATCATGAGATTGTAGTATAGAACTGAAAAAGGATCACAAGACATCACATAGACCACATAGAGGGGTAAACGATATAGTCACAAATATAGATCTGGTTCATATACATGTCCTTTGATTCCTGATTGTTTGTGTTATATTTTGACTCAAATCAGGATCCATGTTACAAAAAATAGAAATCTGACCCCATACAAGAATTGAGGTTAACTAATCATCAAATAGAGGTCAGGCTTTATTTAATCTGATTAAAAAAAAAAAAAAGACTAACATCATAAACAGAGGTTCAGCAAAAACAATTAATACTTCAATTGAGTCTGATAATTTATGCACTCTTCTGTACTCATTGTCCTCCATATCCACAAAGAAAGGGAAGGCTCATTTTCACAATCATTTTTCAAAACCAAATTTGGTCATCATAATTATACCTACAGTTTCAGGATTTTTGTTGTTGTTCTTCCCATTTGCATTTTTAATTTCTGTTATGTACATTCTTTTCCTGGATCTGTACACTTCATTTTGATTTATTTAATTCATCACTTGTTTGCTCTTTTCTGGGGGCAAAGACTTGAAAATTGACAGGATATCCATCAATTAGGGAATGGCTGAATAGATTGTTGCATGTGATTATGATGGAGTACTATTGTGCTATAAGATGATTTTGTTTTGTTTTTTTGTTGGGAGGGAGGGGGAAAATCGGAACAGATGGAACAATTTTTTTATAGGATCGTTAATGGATTATATTTTGAGAAGTTTATTTACTGGGTAAGGTGGTGCACATATATAATCCCTGTTAGTGGGGAAGCTGAGGTTAGCAAATATTGTGCTCAGGACTTCTGAGTTGTGGTGGGCTAAGTCAGTGGGAGATCCACATCAAGTTTGGCATTTAAATGATAAGCTCAAAAGACTGGGGAGCCCCATGTTGTTTAAAGAGGAGGAAAAACACTCAGTTCAGAAATAGAATAGATCAAAGTCTTAGAGAGGGATTAGGTCATGAGTTGTCCCTGAACTTTCTGCCTGGCCACAATAAAAAAAATCCAGGCTTAAAAAAAATTTTTAAAGAATGCTAAAAAAACCAAAAAACCACCTTTGATCATTTATTCACTGGATAATGGCTCTTAGTCTAATTTGTGCTAATCTTCTAGTCAGGCTATTGTATCCTTATCAGAATATTTAATAACAAAGATTTTTTTCCTCAAATAAAGGTATATTTTCTCATCTCAGTTATATTAATTTTATTCAACATAAATGCCTTTCAATTCCAGGTCCAACAGAATTTAAGGAATCTATCCCCACTTGTAGTATGAATGGTGCTGAGGTTGCCACTTGATTTGGTACCATGTTCATTCTCATAGTGCTGAGTTTTAAAGGCAATCCATGGACAAATGTGAATATATCATTATAAACTATAACTTGCAACCTCTGTATTTGATCAGTAATCTCTAAGTGTTCAGCCCATTTTAGCAGACATTATTTATTTAATCAATTGCAATATTCTTTTTCCTAATAAGCAATTGCTTATCTATTTATCCATTTATTCACCCATCTATCCATCCCTGTTCCCCTAAACTTAAATAAATATTATAGTTAATGTTTTCTCAACATATGGAAAATATATATTTGTGTTATATTTTGTTATATGTTATGTTATAATGTTTTAGCTGTGTGAAAAATTAAAGTCAGGGTCATCTCTAGCCATCCTTGTAGCTAGACTTCACACTTCTGAGGTGAGCTAAGAATGAGCTAAACAAAGCTTCTCAGGATCTTTCAAGAATTCTTGTTTTTATTCACATAAAAAAGCAAAACTTTACTCTTCCTATTGAATATGTCCTTTCTCTCAGTCCCCTCATGGTCTTTTCCCAAATACAATGAAAAAATAATATTTTTAAAGATGACAATTAAAACTTTTTACAAATAGCTCTTAAAACTCAATCTCCTTATAGGTTTTTATAAGAATTCTCTGTTTCTTTCCAAGATATGAATTAGAGAAATTCATCATTTCATACTTTCTTCAAATTCCCACCCTTAATCCTGCTTAAAGTGAAAATTAAGCTAATAGCTCTTAGATTCTAAAACTCTTTAAAGATTTGATCATTGTACAGTTGTTTTTCAGTTGTGTCAGAATCTTCCTGACCTTTTTGAAGTTTTCTTGGAAAATATATTAGAATAGTTTGCCATTTCTTTTTCCAGCTCATTTTACAGATGAGGAACTGAAGGAAACAAAGTTTAGTGACTTGCCATGGGTCATACATCTACAGTAGCAGTATCTCTTATCTAGGAAAAATTACTGATAATGTTACAAATGTATTTAAAATAAATTACTTTACCTTTTCTCACTAACTCTATCTTGCTTGTTTAAGAATTTTCTACCCAGCTATAGCTGTGGAAGACTCCACCCAGCTTCCTTTTAAATACCAACTCCAAGAAACCCTTTCCAGTATATTAACTTTGAATCAACAAATCAGTATTAATGTTATGTTAAAGAAGCTATGTCCATACAAGATAAGTGAGTTGATAGCCTATAGATGAATTAGTTTTTAGTAATTTGAAACATCATTAATGCCAGATCAAAATCCACATAAATGAGGTCAGTGTGTACCTCTATAATTAAGATTTTAAAAATTTTTAGTTATTTATTTATGGAGTGAAATAAGCATTTCTATAACAGTATAATTTTAAAAAGGTAATTCTACATGAAATTACAACTCTATTATATACAACTTACTCATCCTTTTAAATACATAATAAAATTATCATATAAATTTCCCTCTTTTTTCTTCCCTCCCCCACCTTAAAACTAGTTACCATTAAACACAAATACATACATATATACACAGATATATGCATATGTATTTCTGTATCTGCTTTTTCACTGGATGTAGATTGCTTTTTTCTTTATAGTAAATTTCAATATTTATAATGCTCAAAATGACTTTACTCCAAATCATTCTTAAAATAATATTGCTGTTACTGTGTACAATATTCTCTTGATTCTACTCATTTCACTATTCATTATTTCATAGAAGTCTCTCCATGTTTTCTAAGATTACTAAGCTTACTTATGTCTTATAGTAATATTATAGTAGTATGCCATCACAATCATATACTACGTGTTCATCCATTTTTTGCACTCTTGTAGTTTTTAGCTACATGCCACCACAAAGAGAGCTGCTATAGTCATTTTAGAACAGAGAGATTTCTTTTCTTTTCCCCTAATCTTCTTTAAAAATAGATCCAAAAGTGATATTATCAAGCCCAGCAGTGTAGGCAGTTTAATAACTCTTTGGACACAATTGCAGATTACTCTCTAAAATGGTTGGCTCAGTTTATAATTCCACTATCAAAAAATTAGTATCCCATAAATTATGGTATATGAATGTAATTGGATATTATTGTTCTATAAGAAATAATCAGAATGATTTCAGAAAGGCCTGGAGAGACTTTCATGAACTGATGTTAAATGAAATGAACAGAACTAGGAGATTATACAATGATCATACAACTAGATTATACAATGATCAAGTTTTTTGGAAGTGACTCTTTTCAACAATGCGGTGATTCAGGCCAAATCCAGTTGTTTTGTGATGAAAATTGCCATCTGCAACCAGAAAGAGGATTTTGGGAACTGGGTATGAATCACAACATAGTGTTTTTACTCTTTGTTGTTGTTTGCTTGCATTATGTTTTCTTTCTCATTTTTCTCTTTTGATCTGATTTTTTCATGTATAGCATGATATACATAGAAATATATATATAGAAGAATTGACCATGTTTAACATATATTGGATTACTTGCCATCTAGGGAAGGAGGTAGGGGGAAGGTAGGGAAAAATTTTGGAACATAAGGTTTTGCAAGGGTGAATGTTGAAAATTATCCATGTTGAAAATAAAAACCTTTAATTAAAAATAAATAAATAAATTAGTGTCCTGATTTTTTCACATCCTTTCCAATATTTGTCACTTTCCTCTTCAATCATATTAATCTATATGATAGATGAAATGATGTCTCAAGATTGTTTTGATTTTCATTTCTTAATGACTTAGAACATTTCTTCATATGATTATAAATTGTTTTGATTTTTTATTAAAAAACTGCATATTCATATCCTTTGATCATTTATCATTTGGAAAATGACTTATATTCTTATAAATTTTACAGTTATGTATTTTAGATATGAGACCTTTATCTAAGAAAGTACCTATAATGACTCCCTCTCCTAATTTTTTGCTTTCCTTCTAATATTGGCTACATTTATTTTATTTGAAAATAAATTAAACTTTCTTAATTAAATAAATAAATTTAAATAAAACTTTTTAAATTTAATGTAGTAGAAATTGTCCATTTTATATCTAACTTTACTTTCTATTTCTTTTTATTCATAAATTGCTCAGTTTTGCATAAATCTGATAAGTAATATGTTCCATGTTCTTCTAATTTTCTCATAATATCTCTCTTTATAACTAGATCAGATCTGATTTTTCTTGTGCAACATGATAAATGTGAAAATATATATAGAAGAATTGCACATGTTTAACATATCTTGGATTACTTGTTATCTAGAGGAGAGGTGGGGGAAGGGAGAGAGAAAAATTTGGAATACAATGCTTTATAAGGGTAAATGTTGAAAACTATCTTTGCATATATTTTGAAAATAAAAAGTTATCATTAAAACAAAAAATAACTAGATCATATATCCATTTTGATCTTATCTTGATAAATATTGTCTGATATTGGTCTATGCTAACTTTTTAGATTTCCAAATAATTTTCATTAAAAATGAATTCTCATCCTAAGATCTTAAGTCTTTACACTTGTCAAATCCAAGGTTATTAAATTTATTTAATAATGTAAAGTGTATGTCTATGCTGTTCCAATGATTGTCTTTATACTTCAGACATTGTCAGAACAAAGTTCATCAGAAGACAATAAATATATAATACAATATTAGGTAGCTGAGGATATTAAATCACTAAATTCATTTTTAAAAAGTCAAATCTAAAAGAGTCCTAGAGATCTTTTATTTCAAATGTCTCCCTACAAATTCTATTAATTAATGTTACTGTAACTTTATGAGCCAAATGGAATAGTTAGGATTTGATAGTGCTGATAGTTTTTTAAAAACTGAAAACTGATATGATTCGAAAGAAATAAGAGAAAACAGAATGAGAAAAAAGATTTGTTCATCTTAATTGTTACTTTATGAAAATATAGTTTGAAGAGAATTATAGAAGAACTGAGTTTAGAGAGATATTAGAGTGATTGCTTGAGAGAAGCTGAAAAAATTTGTTTTTTGTTATGGCTGTAGAGAAGCTAGAGAAGACAGAATATGGTTCCAATTAAAATATTTTCTATAAAGTGTCTTTACATTTCATATTAAGTATCTTTATATTAAGAAGAAAATGAAGAAAATTACCAGAAGGGACTTTATTTATATAGGCCCTTTTCCTTTTTTGACTTCTTTGAGACGCATATCTGTAGAGGACCACAGTTAGTGGGGGAACTCTGAGTGACGTATAAGACCCTTCAGCCCAGAGGAAGCATGCTAAAAATATCTGGTTTGGCTTCCCATTTTCCTTATGAAATTTCTCACCTCCCTCCCTGAGAAGTCAGGGAAGACATAACCACCTGTGTTCTACTTCAAGCAAGGATACTTACAGCAGGGTGCTTACTCAATGTAATTGATGAGTTAATGATTCTCTAGTTCACACATACTTAGTGTAATATAATGATGTAATCACTCTAGTTGTCATATACTTAGTGTAATGTAATGATGTAATCACAATAGTTGGTATATACTTAGTTTGATGTAATGATGTAATCATACTGAGGTATTTAAGGGCTGAGAAGACTGGAGATGAGATATCATATCTCATACTCAGGTCTCATATCTCAGATTCAGATCTCAAATTCAGACTCAGACACAGACACAGAGGAGACACAGAAAACAGAAACAGAAACAGAGATCCTCCTGGTGGCTCTCCTGCCTTCATCACTCCTCCACCTAAGATCACAGGTCATCCTGGGATCCTCCAGAGAGTTAGTTTGAACATTACATGTTGGTACCCAATGTGGAGCAATAAACATGAGGCTCTGAACATAAGGACCTCCACTCAGCAGTTTGACTGACACACTTGTAAGCTCCTTGGAGAAGTCCTTGTGACCTGGTGTGGAGTTCTTGTTCTTCTTTAAAATAATAAGATAATGGTTCTCTCTGGGAGAAAGCAGGTTTCTCGGGGAGGTTTTCTGGAGGCAGCCTTAGTATTAGTTCAGATCAATAATTACCCCAAATGCAGCCAGGTCATAAAAGTTCAGATCTTTTATTGTCTCCAGTATAGTCCAGTTAGCTTAGAGACCTATCTCTCTGCTTGGTTCTAAGAGCTCTTGCAGCTCTGTCCTTTGCTTCTGCCTCTGCTTTCTGCAGCCTCCAATTCAGCTCCAAGATGAATCTGTCTTGCCTCCGAGAGAGGGCTTCTGGCTCTCAATCTCCCAGAATGCTCCTCTCCGACCTCAGTCAATGTTCGGAAGTAAAACTCCTCACTCAGAGAGGGCTTCTGGCTGAACTCACTTGACGCTCCCTTCTCAATCTAAATTCAGCTCCACTCTCAACTTGTAGCTTCTTCACTCTGAAAAACTTCCTTGACTGGTCCATTGAAACTCTATTTATGCTCCTTCGAGAGAGGGATTGTGGGATGTGAGAGACAGGGATTATGGGTTTCTCCCATAGTGCTCTCTTGCCCTAAGAGCTTCAAGGAGGTGTGAATTTGGATATCTCATACTAAACCCTGAAATCTCCCAAATGTATGAACTCCAATGAGTAAAGGTATGAACACAAGCATTGTATCAATTAATTCTACTTAGTACCTTGTTTCAGGTTATGGCCCAAAACATCTTGTAGGATTAGATCAATGATACTGAACCATGCTAAATTAGATAATTATTGTCTCTATCAACTCTAATGACTTAACAGTTTGTAAAGATTCCAACAATCTGGGAAATAGCATAAGTACAAAAATAAACAAGCAGGAGACTTTGGTAAGGGCTAAACTAGTCATTTTCATTTTTTAGCTGAAATGGGGCAAATACTAAGAAAAGAGACTCCCCCACTCTGAGTGTGTAGGGGGGGGGATAGCATGTATAGTTAGGTTAATAAATAAGCAAGGTTTGTTGGTTACTTGGGAGCAGGTCCTTGAACTCTTAAATATATTAGAGTGCACATCTTCTTGGCTCTCTAATGAAGAAAAATTAGAGCCAGATGTATGGAAAATAGTGGGAGAACAAGTAATTGAATATTATGAAGCTATGGGTCCTGATTCAATTCCTGAGGAAACATTCCTTATGTACAATATAATACAGTTGGCTTTAAAGGAGACCATAAGTTCTAAAAAAAGGAAAAAAAATTAATGTGAAGAGCCAGACAAAGAAGTGTGAGGAGAAAGAGCAGGAGGGGGGTGGTATTGACAAAGCAGCTAAAAGGCATGGAGAGTTGGACAAGAAAGGTCTTAAATACCTTAAGGACAGTGCTGAGGAGCTTAAAGAGGGTGGTGCTTCTCACTTTCACAGTTCAAGTTCACTTTCCCTTACACCTGAGCAGATACCCTTAGGGCATTCCCCATCTCCTGATCCTCCTCTCTCAATTTCATCTTTATGGGCAGAGGGAGGAGGGGCAGTGACACCATCAGCACCACCCATACAGCAGTTTTGTCCACCTCCTATGACACAATTACAAAAGTCACATATACAAAAGCTAAAGAGGAAGGGCAAGATACATCTGATTTGAGAATAGAGGCATACCCTATTATTGAAGAGTTTGACTCTTCAGGTCAAGCCAGGGGAAGATACACTCCTTTTAATCTGGAAATTATCAAAGATCTGAAAGGGGCTTGCATTCTTTATGGGGCTACATCATCTTATGTTTAGATGGTATCAGATAATTTGACTTAGGAAATTTTAACCCCAAGTGATTGGAAATCTATAGCAAAGACATGTTTAGAACCTGGAAAAAACTTGTGGTTTTCTGCATGTAGTGAACTCTATAGAATACAATACGATAGGCAACCTGGAGTTAATATACCAGTCACCTCTGATCAGCTAGCAGGTATAGGTCCTTATGTAGACACTTTACTGCAGAGTAATTACCCTATAGCAGCATATGAGCATATGAGCAAATTGCTTCCGTTGCTATCAAAGCATGGGGAACTCTCTCAGGAAGACAGGATAGAGGGGAAGCCTTCATGAAAATAGTGCAAAGTCCAAATGACCCTTTGCTGATTTCGTAGGACACCTGCAGACAGCTGTCATACGAACTATTGGTGAAAATGTAGCAACAGAAATTACAATAAGACTACTTGCTAGAGGAAATGCTAATGAGGATTGTAGAAGAATTATGCTAGGACTACACAAGGATGCTCCTGTAGAGGAGATCATAAGATGTTGTGCCACAGTGGGCACAAATACCTTTTATACCCAGGTTATGATGCAGACTTTTCAAGATCTGAACATGGAAAGATAGGGTTCCTTTTGGCAAGTGACTTCCAAAGACATTTGTCAATGCTTTAAATGTGGTAAAGTAGGGCATCTGAAAGCTCAATGTTTGCATAAAGATAAAATGAAAAAAACAGGGTGGGAGAACAAGATCCAAAACCCCATGTCCAAAATGCAACAAAGGCTTCCATTAGGCATCAGAATGTAGATTGACTCAGGGAAACAGGAAGTGGGGCTTGGCTCCAGACCTAGGCAAAAACCACTTGGGGCATGATGGCAGCCAGTGTTACACCCAAAGAGTCTTTATGAGCTCAGTATTCCAACATGATCAATTAGCCAAGAAGCAATCTAATGGGGGAAAGGGATTGCAGTTGGGGATACTAGAGCTGTATGCAGCTGGAACTAATGAGATAACCCCTGAAGAGGTGAAATCTGTCCCTGTCCATAGATCCCTGGTCTCCACACACAGTAGGCTTAATCATTTCACCCCTAAGAGTGCTTACAAAACAGTGTTTATCCATTCACAAACTTGGGAAATTGGAGAATATGTAGCTAATATCCCAGTCACTAATACAGATAGACAATGTGTGATTTATCACCCAGGAGAAGTAGTAGCATCAAGTTTACTGATACATACTTCTGATAAGCAAGTTGGTGATATTTTCCATATTTTGACTCCCAGCAACAGAATCCAGGAATATTCTAGACTGCAGCTGTTACAGCTGATTGTCCTATGCTCACTATCTATGTAAATGGCATACCATTGAAAGGGTTGGTAGACACAGGTGCAGATTATACAGTCATTAGAGGTGCCAGTTGGCCCAGTCATTGGCCAAAGATTATGACAGACATTCATGTCTGGCATAGGAGGATCAATAGCTTAATAATCCTCTTAAAGGATCAACTATCTTTACAGATGCATCCAAACATAACATTTGTGTTGTGTACTCTTATGACTTAACTATAAAGAGAGTACTCAGAACTCATTTTCAGTCCATTCAGCAAAATGAATTGTCTGCAATCATGCTAGCTCTTACTTATTATCCAGATCTAAATATAACATGTGATTCAGCCTATTCAGTAGCTGTGGCACAAAGAATCCCCACAAACCAAATAAAATTTGTAGCTTCTAATATCTATTAGCTCTTTAAGGAACTTCAAGAACAAGGGAGAAAGCATCCAGGTAAGATTTATATGTTGCATGTCCATTCTCATAGTGACAGGTTCTATTTTTGATTGTAATTCAAAGACAAGATAGCCTTCTAACCATATTGGCCAATACTCCTTTATTTCAGACAGCCCAAGAATCTCATTCTAAATATCATCAGACTGTTCGAACTTTACATTTGCAATTTGAAATAACAAAAGAGGAATTTCAGAGCATAGTAAAAGCCTGTACAGCTTGCCTTCCTTTTCATGCTCTTGCACTCCCTCCTGAGAAGAACCCTCATGGCTTGAGACCCATTGAAATTTGGCAAATAGATGAGACTCATTATAAATCTTTTGATTGTATGAATTTTATCCATATTGTAGTGGACACCTTTTCAGTATTTACTTTTGTAATACCAGTAGCAAAAGAGACAGCCTGAATGGTTACTGAATTCCTTATACAAGCATTTGCAATGATGGGTGTGCCACAAGGAATAAAAACAGATAATGGACCTACATATACTTCTGAACATTTTGCACACTTTTGTGCACAGTATCAGGTTTTATACACCACTGGCATATCCTTTAATCCTCAAGGACAGGCAATAACAGAGAGGAGAAACAGACATCAAGACACTCCTCCAAAAACAAAAGAAAGGGGGAGCCACAGGTAATCCTAGAAAATTTCTAAATTTAGGTCTTTATACAATTAACTTACTGATTTTGATAAAGATGCACTGGCTCCTGCAGACAGGTTTTGTAACCCATTGGAAGGGCAGTGTTCAGTGTGAGCAGTTCTACTATCTTTAGATAATCACTAGGTGATATGGAGAGATCCAGAAAATAGTGAATGGAAGGGACCAGATAAGTTAACTTCTTGGGGGAGAGGGTTTGCTTGTATCTACATATGGAGAAGAAAGAATCAGATGGGTGCCAAGAAGGCATATTTGCCTTGCCCTTCAGAGAGCAACAGAGCAGACCCTTGAAACAAAGGAGAAGACCCAAGAAACATTGGGTGTTTCCATCGCTGACTGCACATGTCACTGAAAAAGCATGACTGTTAACCCAGTGAATATGGAAATTGACTTATGAACATCAACAATTAGTAATGAGACTGATGCAGGACTTCAAAACCTGCAGGAGTCATTGGATTCCCTGGCACAAAAAGTAATGGACAATAGATTGGTTTTGTACTATTTCTTGGCTGCTTAAGGAGGTGTATGTGTGATTTTTATTTATATACTCTCCTTCTAGGCCTTATGGACATGTGTAATTCCTTATGTTGATTCTTGTTGTTTGTTACATCACTACTAACTTGTGTATTACTATGTGCTTGTGTAATACCTTCCATGCTGCTGGCCCAGCATGTTTCAAGTATACCTGTTTCAAGTAAGACCCTTCAGCCCAGAGGAAACCTGCTAATGATATCTGGTTTGGTGTTTCACCTCCCTGAGAAGTCAGGGAGGGTATGATCAGCTCTTTTTTGGTGTTTTCATCTCTCTTCCTGAGAAGTGAGGGAGGGAGTGACCATCTGTGTCCTAAAACAAAAGAAAAGCAGGAGATGTAGAGAGCCGGAATTCTGGAGAAGTATATTTGAAACAAGGATACTTACAACAAGGTGTTAACTCAGTGGAATTAATGAGATAATGGTTCTCTAGTTCACATGTATGTAGTATGACATAATGATATAACCATTCTAGTTGGTATATACTCAGTACGCTGTAATGATATAATTGTATGTAATTGTGATGTAATTGTAATTGGGTATTTAAGGGCTGAGAGAACTGGGGACACAGTGAGTCAGAGTGAACACATTGTGAAGGAGACAATAAAGACTTTAGATTCATTCCTGACCAGGTGACTATCCTGCTGAGACCAAGGCCTTTCCAGAGGACCTCCAGAAAGCTAGCCCAGACATTACAAAAAGGTGCTCCAAATCATTATTGATCAGAGAAATGCAAATTAAGACAACCCTGAGATCCACTATACACCTCTCAGATTAGCTAATATGACAGGAAAAGATAATGACAAATGTTGAAGGATGTGGAAAAACTGGGACACTGATACATTGTTGATGGAACTATGAATGGATCCAACTATTCTGGAGAACAATTTGGAACTATGCTCAAAAAGTTATCAAAAATGTGTATACCCTTTGACCCAGCAGTGTTACTATTGGGCTTATATCCCAAAGAGATCTTAAAGAAGGGAAAGGGACCCACATGTGCAAACATGTTTGTGACAGCCCTTTTTGTAGTGGCTAGAAATTGGAAACTGAGTGGATGCCCATCAGTTGCAGAATAACTGAATAAATTGTGCTATATGAATGCTGTGGGATACTATTGTTCTATAAGAAATGACTAGCAGGATAATTTCAGAAAGTCCTGGAGAGACCTACATGAACTGATGCTAAGTGAAATGAGCAGAACCAGGAGATCATTATACATGGTAACAACAAGATTATATGATTACCAACTCTGATGGACGTGGCTCTCTTCAACAATGAGATGATTCAAAACAGTTCCAATTGTTCAGTGATGAAGAGAATCAGCTACACTCAGAGAGAAAACTATGGAAAATGAGTGTGGACCACAACATAGCATTTCCACTCTTTCTGTTATTGTTTGCTTGCATTTTTATTTTCCTTCTCAGATTTTTCTACCTTCTTTCTAGATCCAATTTTTCTTGTGCAGCAAGATAACTGTATAAATATGTGTGTGTGTGTGTGTGTGTGTGTGTGTGTGTGTGTATTGGATTTAACATATACTTTAACATATGTAACATGTATCGGACTACCTGCCATCTAGGATAAGAACTGGGAGGGAAGGGGGGAAAGTTGGAACACAATGTTTTGCAGGGGTCAATGTTGGAAAAATTACTAATGCATATGTTTTGTAAATAAAAAGCTATAATAAAAAAAATCCTTTTTGCCACACAGATTTCTGGTTCATGAATTCTTTTGTATAGGAATTGCAGCTCCGACCAGAGGGGATTTCCCATTCCAATTCTTGTACCTCATCACAACTACCATTAACCTCAATATTTGCACCTTATCAGTATCATATCAATTGTTATTTTTATATTGAATTTTACATTATTCAAACTCATGTGAATTGTGATGTAGATGTATTTTAGATCCCAACTTCTTTTTTTTTTCTTTTAGCAAGGCAACTTGGATTAAGTGACCTGCCTAGGGTCACACAGGTAGTAGGTGTTAAATGTCTGAGGCTCAATTTGAACTCAGATCCTCTTGACTTGAGGACTGGTACTTTATCCACTGCACCATCTAGCTTACCCTCAGTTTCTTAAACTGTGGTTCATGACCCCATGTAGGATCTCATAACTGAATGTAAGGAGAACAAAGCCAAGATAGAGAGATCTCTCTCCCAAACCCTTCCAAATGCCTTTAAATAATGACTAAACACATTTTACAGCATCAGAATCTATAAAAGGACAGAGTAAGGCAAGATTCTGGGAAGATGGCAGAGTAGGTTGGTAAATTTCAAACTCTCCCGATTTCTCCTACAAATAGAATAAATTTCTGTCTCAGGGTGAACATAGACTGGTGAAAGATCAAGATGATTTGGGGCAGAACAGAAAGACTACAACCTGGGATTAACCCATGTGAAATGCAAACACTTCTGGGCTAGCTCCACAGAAACACCAACTTGGAAGCCTTGTGACTAGCTGGATATAGCTGGAGCCTCAACAGGAAACAGAGAAATATTCACCTCCTGGACAGCATGTGGAGTCGAGGTCTAAGTCTGGGAGGACTGAGGGAACCTCGGCTGATTGAGAACACCAGTCCCAGTTATGCTGCAGAGACATGGCCTTAGGTAAAAAGGAACTAGAACCCTGTGAGTGCATCAGCAGTGGGGTAGAGACACTGTTGGCTGTGTGCACTTGTTGGAAGGTGGAGTTCTTGATTTGGGGTTCCAGGTCAGAGGGGAGTACTGAGGTAAAATCAAATGCACCATTGCCCATGCCAACCACAAGATTAGAGGTGCTTACACTAATACCTTTTACTTAAAAAAAAAAAAGAACTGGCAAAGAAGAAAGAACTTCACCTTTGAACTTTGAAACATATTATGGGAACAGGGAAGACCAGAGTTCATCTTCAGAGAACACTTTAGCAAAACAAAAATTTTTTTAAAAGCTTCTACCCCAAAGAGTAATGTGAAATGGCTTCCTATCCAGAGAGAATTTATAGAAGAACTCAAAAAAGAATTTAAAAATCAAATGAGAGACTGAGGAATAACTAAAAATAAAAATAAAAATAAATCCAAGAAAAACAAGAAGATTGTGAAAAAAATTAACTAGAAAAGAAGATCTTAACGATCTTAAAGGAGTCTTAAAAATGAAAATAACTTTTTTGAAAATTAGAATTGGGCAAGGGAAAGCCAGTGAAGTTTTAAGAGACCAAGAAATTGCTTATATAGAGAATATATAGAATATATATATAAAGAGATAAAGAGAGAGAGAATATGTATAAAGAATGAAAAATTAGAACAGAATATGATCTTCTAAGAAAAACAACAGATCAAGAAATGAAAATATAAGGATAATAATATTTGGACTACCTGAAATCTGTGACCAAGAAAATGAACCTTGATAGTATGATGCAAGAAATAATCCAAAAAAATTGTCCTAAAGTGATAGAACATGAGGGAAAAGCAGAAATAGAAAAAATCCACCAAGTACTACTTCAAAGAAATACTTTGTGGAAAATACATAGGAATATTATTATTTTTCTTTTTTAATAGCTTTTTATTTACAAGATATATGCATGGGTAATTTTTCAGCATTGACAATTGCAAAACCTTTTGTTCCAACTTTTCCCCTCCTTCCCCATACCCCTTCCCCCAGATGGCAGGTTGACCAATACATGTTAAATATGTTAAATTATAAATTAAATACTATATATATGTATGTATATATATATATATATATATATATATATATATATATATATATATATATATATCCAAACAGTTATTTTGCTGTACAAAAAGAATCGGACTTTGAAATGTTATATAATTAGCCTGTGAAAGAAATCAAAAATGCAGGTGGACAAAAATAGAGGGATTGGGAATTCTATGTAGTGGTTCATAGTCATCTCCCAGAGTTCTTTGACTGGATGTAGCTGGTTCAATTCATTACTGCTCTATTGGAACTGATTTGATTCATCTCATTGTTGAAGATGGCCATGTCCACCAGAATTGATCATCATATAGTATAGTTGTTGAAATATATAATGATCTCCTGCTCCTGCTCATTTCCATAGGAATATTATTGCCAAATTTTGAAACTCCCAGATCAAAGAGAAAATGTGCAACAAATACAAGAAAACAACAATTCAAACACAATGGAGCTATAGTTTGACTCGCACAGAATTTATCAGCAGGTATAATTAAAGACCGCAGGTCCTGGAGTCATATATACAGGCAATTAAAAGAATTATCATATACAGAAAAATATCCATAATATTGAATGGAAAAAATGGGCATTCAAAAAACTTAGTAGATTTTTAGGACTTTTTTTCAACCAAAACCAAACTCAATGGAAAATTTAACATATCAGAGCCAATATCAAAGATCAATTTCAAGGAACTCAACATGGACAAATTGTTTATATATTTTTTTTAACATTGGAAATGTATACCATATGTTTAAGATTGATATCAACAACAGGGCAGCTCAAAAGAAAGATTGGAGCAGAGTTAAGGTAAAAATAGTAATTATATTGTACAAATGAGGTGGAGAGGAAGAATGGGGACAGAGGCATTAGAGGGAAGAGGAAAAGATCATAGCTCTGAAAACCTACTCACATCAGGAAATGAGTTAAATAGGCAACACTACATATAAACCATGAAGAGTATAGCACCCTCTAAAATCTATAAAGAAATAAGATGTGAGGGATAGGTAGAGTAGATGGGGAAGCAAAGGGTGAGGAAAGAAGACAAGGGAGGGATTGCTGGGTAAGGGGAGATTAAGTAATAGGAAGGCAAGATAGGAGCAGAATTAAAGCAAAGGGTCAGCAGGGATAGGAAAGATATGTGCATGAGGGAGATGTATATATTTATGTGTATGTATATATCTATATATGTACATAAAAATATATCCCTTCTTAACTATAACCTGCTTGGGAGGGGTGGGGATGGAAGGGGGAAAATAATAAAGTAAAAAAGGTGTAGTATGGAAAACTAAAGAACAATTTACAAGAAAGTAAAGAAAAGATGGACACTCATGAATACAATTTCTTCTCTCTCTCTCTCTACACACAACACACACACATACACACACACTTTTTTGAATTGAAAATTTGTTGTTATATATTTTGAATCCTCCCTGATATTCTGCTGGACACATGACAGAGTTCTTTTTTGTTTCATTTTGTTTCGTATTCCTTTTCTTTTTCTTTTTTCTCACTCTGTTTTTTTTAATAGAATAAATCTTTTTTTAAAATAAAAGACAAAGTGGAACAATTTTCCAGCCAAAGACAACCTGGAAGGTCAGCAAGAAAGGTCTGCTGCACCAGGATGAGAGTTCAGCATAGCCCCAGCCCCAGTCCAAGCACCAGCAAATCAGTAATCAGAGTCAATACTAGTGGTTTTCAGACTTCTCAGTCTAGAGATATCAAATACAAGTAGGAAGATCAACAGGAAAAGTTTGTCAGTAGGGACATAGGGTCTTAGGAAACCAGCAAGCCAGGAGCTGGTGACAGGGCATTGCAGATGGCAGGTTCCACAGGCCTCAGCCCAGAGGATTCTCTTTACTAGCACTGAGGAAGAACTCTGTTGCTCAAGCAAATTATGGCCACAATGGAATGGGAACCCTCCTCATAGTTCCAGGACAGAAAATAATGCTTTTAGTCAGTCAAACACACTTGCTTGTTGGATCATAACACTTTGGAAAAACTGAATACTTACATTTCCCTAGAAGGATTTCCAAAAACAGCTTCACAAAATCCCTGAAGGTTAGTTCAGTGCACTCTCCCCTTTGGAAACAGAACCCTACTTTAACAAAGAGTTAAACATCAAATAATAGGCTGGGAAAATGAGCAGGTGACAGCAAAGATTCTGATCATAGAAAGTTACTATGGTGACAAGAAAGATCAAAATACAGAAGAAGATGATAGCAAAGTCAAAGCTCCCAAGCTTCCAAGAAAAATAAGAATTCATCTCAGGTCATGGAAGAGTTCCAAAGGGATTTTGAAAATCAAGTTAGAAAGTAGAGGAAAAAATGGGAAGAGAAAGGATAGTTGTACAAAAGGAAATACAAAAAAGCTAATGAGAAGGATGTCTTAAAAAGCAAAATTGGCCAAAACAAAAGCTCACTGAGGAAAATAATTCCTTAAAAATCAGAATTGAGTGAATGGAAACTAAGGACTTTATGAGAAATCAAGAAACAAGAAAAAAACCAAAAGAATGAAAAAATTAATATGGAAGTCAGGAAATTATGATTTATTATAAGTAAATATTTGATTTGAATACCTTTTCATATTCCTATATATCCAGGATTACATAAAAATTGCTTGGTTGAAAAGAGGTAACAAGTGGAAAAAGTTTAAGAAGCCCTGCTCTAGGTGGGGTGGTGGGGGGTGGAATTAACAAGTATATAAATAACTAATATAAACTAAAAAATGACAAAGGTATGATAGATGCAAAATGGCATGTATCTTTGTGCTTGTCACCCTAACTTTTTCCCCCCTACACCCTCAACCTATGTTTCTGTCCCTATACCTTTCCCTCTCATTCCTTTTCCCACTATATTTTGCTTCTCTTACTATCCCTAATTTCCTTTTTCCCTCAAGTATCTATAATATTCATTTTTAAAATATATCTCTGAAGAAATAAAACTAAATTAAATTGCTTTTTACTTATGTGTAGGCCTTGACATAAAATGTTTTGTTGGGGAGAGGGAAGATAGAGGATATGGGTCTTAAGAAGCTTTCCATTCCTACTCTAAATAGACTTTTCAAATGAATCATTAAGAATAATTAAAACCTTTAAATTCTGTAGAACTCAACACTATTCATCAAAAGAAAATAGTAAATCTGTAAAAGAAATTGAAAAAGGAAATGGCAACACCCTGCAGTTTCTCCACCAAGAAAATCCCAAATGGAGTTTTTAATGAAAGTACTTAATAACCACAGCAGCAGCAAGGTGAGAACTCAGAAACTGAGGATTCACACCTCCCAGCTGAGGTTAAAACTCTGTATAAAAGGACTTAACAATAACCACAGCAGCAGCAAGGTGAGAACTCAGAAACTGAGGATTCACACCTCCCAGCTGACGCTCCACACCCTAAAGCTCTGTATAAAAGGGCCCGCACAAGCAACATGATCAGAAATAAGCTAAGAAGGTTCTTGGAGTTGCCTGAGACTCTAGATGTCCTACACTCTAACTCCAATGCAAAAGGAGGTAGCTGAACTCACTACCCCCACAAATATAATGAATTCTGAGATTACCATCATGGAAGAGCAGCCAGAAATCATCTATCATGATGAAACTCTCTCAGATGTCCAGGCCCAGATAGACATCTCAGAATCAAGAAGTTCTGAGATTACCATCATGAAAGAGCAGCCAGAAATCATCTATCATGATGAAACTCTCTCAGATGTCCAGGGCCAGACAGACATCTCAGAATCAAGAAGTCCTGAGATTACCATTGTGGAACAGCAGCCAGAAATCATCTATCATGATGAAACTCTCTCAGATGTCCAGGCCCAGATAGACATCTCAGAATCAAGAAGTCCTGAGATTACCATCGTGGAACAGCAGCCAGAAATCATCTATCATGATGAAATTCTCTCATATGTCCAGGGCCAGCTAGACATCTTGGAATTAGGGACTCCTAAGATTATCATCATAGAAGAGCAGCCAGAAATCATCTATCATGATGAAATTCTCTCATATGTCCAGGGCCAGCTAGACATCTTGGAATCAGGGACTCCTAAAATTATCATCGTGGAAGAGCAGCCAGAAATTATCTATCATGATGAAACTCTCTCAGATGTCCAGGCCCAGATAGACATCTCAGAATCAAGAAGTCCTGAGATTACCATCATGGAAGAGCAGCCAGAAATCATCTATCATGATGAAACTCTCTCAGATGTCCAGGCCCAGATAGACATCTCAGAATCAAGAAGTCCTGAGATTACTAATGTGGAAGAGCAGCCAGAAATCATCTATCATGATGAAACTCTCTCAGATGTCCAGGCCCAGATAGACATCTCAGAATCAAGAAGTCCTGAGATTACCATCGTGGAAGAGCAGCCAGAAATCATCTATCATGATGAAACTCTCTTAGATGTCCAGGCCCAGATAGACATCTCAGAATCAAGAAGTCCTGAGATTACCATCATGGAAGAGCAGCCAGAAATCATCTATCATGATGAAACTCTCTCAGATGTCCAGGCCCAGATAGACATCTCAGAATCAAGAAGTCCTGAGATTACCATCGTGGAAGAGCAGCCAGAAATCATCTATCATGATGAAACTCTCTTAGATGTCCAGGCCCAGATAGACATCTCAGAATCAAGAAATCCTGAGATTACCATCATGGAAGAGCAGCCAGAAATCATCCATCATGATGAAACTCTCTCAGATGTCCAGGCCCAGATAGACATCTCAGAATCAAGAAGTCCTGAGATTACCATCGTGGAAGAGCAGCCAGAAATCATCTATCATGATGAAATTCTCTCACATGTCCAGGGCCAGCTAAACATCTTGGAATCAGGGATTTCTAAGATTATCATCGTGGAAGAGCAGCCAGAAATCATCTATCATGATGAAACTCTCTCATATGTCCAGGGCCAGCTAAACATCTTGGAATCAGGGATTTCTAAGATTATCATCGTGGAAGAGCAGCCAGAAATCATCTATCATGATGAAACTCTCTCAGATGTCCAGGCCCAGATAGACATCTCAGAATCAAGAAGTCCTGAGATTACCATCGTGGAAGAGCAGCCAGAAATCATCTATCATGATGAAACTCTCTCAGATGTCCAGGCCCAGATAGACATCTCAGAATCAAGAAGTCCTGAGATTACCATCGTGGAACAGCAGCCAGAAACCATCTATCATGATGAAATTCTCTCACATGTCCAGGGCCAGCTAGACATCTTGGAATCAGGGATTTCTAAGATTATCATTGTGGAAGAGCAGCCAGAAATTATCTATCATGATGAAACTCTCTCAGATGTCCAGTGTCAGATGGTGAATCAGGGTAATGCCCTGATTCCCCCAACAGACTACAGCAGGCACTCCCCGGCTAGGACAAACACAGATCATGCTCTGATACTGCAAGATTCTGAGAATAAGAATTCAGACTACAGAGAGACGGTCTTCCAGAACCTGAATGAACACATTCTCTACTTAATACGACATCGAAGGCGGCGTTTCAACAAGCTCCCATGCAAAGCCAGAAGGAAACTTACCTATGACCCTTGATCTGCTCATCCCCAGCTGACCCTTAAGTGGTCTGATCCAATAGTGGCTGCCTCTATCCCTTACTGACTATGGCACCCACACTTAGACCCTTCCTATTCTTTGATGTCTATTCCCTCTCTTCTACTCAATATTCCTTGAGTGTTCAACCTGCCCCCAAACTCTGATTCTTTGCATGCCCACATTTGAACATTGTAAAATATATGAATATTTTCTGGCATGAGAATATCTTCATGGCAAAAAAAATCTTTTAAAAGAAAGAAAATAACAAAACGCACACACACACACACACACACACACACACACACACAACTTGTTTATAGAACACAATATCTGGTTTTGTCTTTTAATATTTCTGATAATAGCATTAACTAGACAAGACCAAAAGAAAAGAATAGTCAACTCTATAATAAAATTCAATTTTGCAAACACTGGATGCTCTTTAAGTGGAACCTCCAAGTTCCAGGAACTAGTAGGATATAAATAATCCAGCCTCAGACACTTACTAGCTGCATGACCCTGGGCAAGTTATTCAAACTTTGTTTGACTTAATCAATTTTAAAAGGAAATAACAAACCACTCCAGTATCTTTGCCAAAAAAATTCCATGGACAGCATGACTATGTGGAATTATGAAGAATGAAGACATGACTGAAGGATTGAACAATAAACTGATTCTATGTGCCACTTTTCACTTTTGTACTTTACTATTTTTCAGAAAGGATAAGCCCTTTAACTTTAATAGTTTATTGTATTTGTCCTAAGTTTTATTGCTTCTTAATATAAACTTTATTCACACTGTTGTTGTCTTTGTGTGTGTGATTATTTTGCTTCGTGACTGATTACTGGATCATACCACTAGAGAAGTTTTTGGAAGTTAAACTCTGAAAAAAAATAAAGAAGAACGGTTCCAATTAGGAGGAAAAGGGAGCGTTAAAAAGAGAATTATATAAATACAAAAGGAATCATTATTTAAGAAATGTACAGAAAGTGGAAGCAAGAATAGTTATCAGGAAAAACAATAGAGGGCACAGCCAGTCATATTAATGCTTGAAATGAAGTGATGCTGGCCAAAAAAAAAGACAAAAAAGGCTAGATTTGGTTTTTAGTTGCATTGGAAATACAGCTAAATGAGGACAAAGAAGAGATAAGCCTACTGCTTGGAATGGAGGGGATGCTGATAACTCACAATAGAGAGAAGGAAGAGCTGTTCAATTCAATTGGCTTCTATTTTCACTACTAAGGAGAACGAGCTCTGGACTAGAAAGGACTGAACAAAAAATGGGTAACAGGGAGCTGATAGTCAAGATCAGCACAGAGAGAGAAGGATCACTTTACTGATCCTGGAGAATTCAAGCCATGACACCTAGACGGATTCTTCAGCTATTAAAAGAGTTAGTAAGGTGGTGGAGAGGACACACATCTATCTAAGCTCCGTCTTGCTCTCAGAATACTTTATTTCATGACAAGGCCTCGAAATTAGTGCTTGACTGAAAAAACTCACAAATAATTACTTGAAATTCTCTAGACAAGGTCTATTTGTGCTGGGGGGCGGTGTGTGAGGGGGAAAGAGGGAGGGGTTTTGTCTTTTAATCTATATTTAGAGGGATTAGGAGGGAAGATAGTTAGATCAGGTGCAGACTGCAGGCAGGCAGTGAGAATATGGAAGGCAGCTAACACTGAGCAGACCTGAGGGGGGGTGGGGTGTGATCACAGCTTTGCAGGAAGGTCTAATGGGGTCAGCTGCTGTTGATTGGGGCCTATAGGCTCATCCTATAGAGGGCAATGGGACAGGAGGTCGAACACATGTTCCGTTCTCATTTAAAATGTTAAAGAGGTGAAACAAGCTTGTGAAAGCTAGGGCCCTAAGTCGCCCTATACTATGCAGATTTTACAAATAAAATCAAGTAGATATGCCCTTACCCCAGTGATTGGAAATGTAGGCATCTGCTTGTTTTACTACTGGTCAATCAGTAGTGTGGCTATCAGAATTTACTGAATCAGCTGAGAAATATGCTGTGGCCAATGACCAGCAGGACCCGGAAGAGTCTGTGCTTATAATTACCGGCACAGGCCGCTATTCCACAACTCAGGCCCAGATATTATACGATGTGAATGTTTTCCCCTATCTCACAGTGTGCTCTGCAGGCTTGGGAGAGAATAAATAAGGAGGGGCTGGTACAGCAATATCTCACTTGAGGGTCCCCGAGAATCTATTCAAGATTATGTGTCCCGATTAAAAACAGCCATTGACAGAGTTATAGGGAAAATTGGTGCTTCTGACCTTCTTTTCAGGCAACTGTTAAAAGAGGGAATGAACAAGGTGTGCGGGAATATAGTGGTCGGATTTTCTATAGAAATTCCTGTTGCTGAAATTATAGATAGATGTAATGAAGCAGATTATGAGGCTGTTGTTACTGAGGCAATGGCCTCAATTATAGCTCAGGGGATACACAGAGGGAGGACAGAAAGATAAAAGGAAAGAAATAACTGGCAGAAAAGGACATTTCCAAGCCCAATGCCATAAGTGGCCAATAGGAGGTGGAAAATTCTTTGACCTTGCTTGGGGCAGGATAGGCCACGTGGTAGAATTTTGTAGGACCAGGAAGAGAAATAATACTGCAGTTCAGGGAAACTGGGAGGGGGTCCCATGAGGACCCTAAAAAAACATACTAGATAGATTAGGATCAGACTTTGATGAGAAATAGTTACAGTATTTGGTGAATGCAGTTGAGGGTTTTAACATTAATCCATGGACTACTGTATGTGTTGAGGTACAACCTAAGCCTGGAGAGAGATTAGTAATCAGACTTTCAGAATATGCACCTATGATTATACATACTATGATATTAAAATATATGGAACCATTTAACTTAAAGAGAGATCATCCAATTGCTAAAGCACTCTCATTACATTCTTTTGGTGAGGTGAATTTTACTCAAATGATTGGGTAAGAAAAACCCACGTGTACTATTTATATAGAAAATAGGCCATTCTTAGGAATGATTGATCCAGGAGCTGAAATATCTGTTACAAAAATTCATTGGCCTCTTGAATGGCTGGTTCAAATTCAAATAGTAACAGTTAATGGAGTAGGCTTTATGGCCCGAGCCAAAAAAGACTCGTGGCATCTTGAGGACAGCAATTGCTTTAGTATTCAGAAAAAATTTAAAAACACAGCTGAGTTACTTTCTAAGCAGACATTGCAGTTAGAGAGAGTGGAGTTTTATATCTATAGAAATGCAAGGACAGTTTTTGGAGCGTTGGAAATCCCCTTGCTCACTTCGTGGATTTTTCATTTCCACAGGTTGGCTTGATTGCCCAACCCCCTACGAGTATTTATAAAACAGTGTTTATTTATAGAATGATTTGGGAAACATCTGTCTTAATCACTAGTATAGATAGACAGTGTGTGATCTATGATCCGGGAGGAGAAGTAATATCAGATCTATTGATTAACACTCCTGAAATACAATTCAGTATTAGTAATTCAAACTTGGACTTTAGGCAAAGGAATTTAAGGATATTTTGGACCGAGGCTTTCACAGCCGAGTGTCCTTTGCTCATTATCTGTATGAATGGCAGACTATTGAAAAAATTGGTAGGCACAGATGTAAATAATATAGCTATTAGTTGTGTTAGCTGGATGACCACAGCAAATACTTATGTGTCTGGCATGAAAGGATCTATGATAGCTAAAATAAGTACTACCTCTTGGAAGTGGAAATTTAAATATAAGACAGAAAAATTTGTTTATTTTACAGTTGAAAGGTCCCCTATTAATCAGTGGGGAAGAGACTTCTTAAAAAACGAGAAAATTCAAATTTCATTAGGCATAGGACAGAAAAGATTTAACCAAGGACATTTACAAGCTTCTCTAAGTCCTTGGAATCCCCTTGACTTTATTATAAAAAGGAAATTTGGGGAATGGAGAATGTTTATTGATCCAAAAAAAGTAAATGGACACGTGGAGACAGTAGAAGCTCTTCAGCTTGGGCTTCCATCTCCTCAATTGCTTGAGGAATGGTCTTTTAGGATTAAAAATTTTATTTCCCTAGATAAGGAGGATTTGAAGGAATTTATCTTTTCAGTGCCCAGCATTAATTCAGCTGAGCCTTATAAAGGATTTGAATGGACAGCCTTGCCACATGGCATAAAGAACAGCTCTACTTTGAATCAAAGGCATGTGGCTGATGACCTTGCCTTTGTAAGAAAAGTATCTCCAAGAGTTAAGGTGGTACGATCTTTAAGAGGAAACAGTACTTTAAACTCACAATACCAGCTTTAAAAAGAAGCTCTACTTTAATTGCTCAAAGATGGACAAAAGCAGCTATACCCAAAGAAAGGACACTGGGAAATGAATATAAACTGCTTGCATTTTTGTTTTTCTTCCCGGGTTATTTATACCTTCTGAATTCAATTCTCCCTGTGCAACAAGAAAACTGTTCGGTTCTGCACACATATATTGTATCTAGGATATACTGTAACCTATTCAACACGTAAAGAACTGCTTGCCATCTGGGGGAGGGGATGGAGGGAGGGAGGGGAAAAACCGGAACAGAAGTGAATGCAAGGAATAATGCTGTAAAAAGTTACCCTGGCATGGGTTCTATCAATAAAAAGTTATTAAAAAAAAAAAAAAAAAGCTCTAGAGACTCCAAAAGAGACTGAATTGGCTTTATCTAATATGGCTGAAAAAATAACTAAAAAAGTATTGAAAATATCAAATTTTGTTATAAAAAAAGACACCCATAGAAATCCTTCATCAAGGACACAGCATAAAGTGGGTGAACCTCCCAGCACAATCAGATAAAAAATTTAAATTTTACCCAGTAATTGTGGTTAGAATTTCAATAAAAGCCATTGAGAAAATAGTAAAATTATCTGGGACACGACCTGGTAAATATATATCTCTCTCATATCAGTGCATAAATTGATATGTATTGTGAAACCATCCCAGAGTAGAAAAGTTTATTGGCTACAGCTCTAAGCTTGCACGTGGGTATGTAAAAATAAATTTTGATTCAGCTTATTCAATAGATGTGGTACAAAGAATTGCCACAGCTCAAATAAAATTTGTAGTTTTTTAAATATATTATCAGCTCTTTAAAGAACTTCGGACTTCCGGTCAAGATGGCAGAGAGGAGGCACATAGCTGTGTAGCTCCACGTTTTTCTCTCACTATCCATTTCATTACAAGCCTCTGAATTGATGCTTGACTGAAAAAAACCTACAAATAGTTACCAAGAGAAGCCATCCTTGAGATTCGCCAAGAAAGGTCTGTTTTTGCGCGAGGGTTGGGACAGTTTTGGATTGGGCGCAGGGTGCAGGCAGGCAGCTGAGAGCACGGAAGGCGGCTCACAGCCGAGCAGACTGGAGAGGGGGTGGGGTGTGATCGCAGCTGTCTCTGTGGAGAGAGCTTTGCTACAGGTTTGGATACTTTGCTCTGGCAGCAAGCCAGCAGCCCAGCAGAGAAGCTAAAAACACCAGGGTGAAGAATACAACCCCAAACAGCTGGAGTCTCTCGGGACCTGGCCACCCCCTCCCACCCCCACAGTGACTCAGCACGCTCTGGGATCTCAGAGCCCCACTGAGGGCTAGTGCCTCGCTGCACCCCCTCCCCCACCTCCTCCCCCCAGTCTGTAGAGGAAGTTCCGGTAACACCACCCAGCCCCTCCCCACAAAAAGCAGACTCCAAATTAGGGGTGATTTCTTTTTCTCTTTTTTTTTATAGTTTGTCTTTGATTCTTTGACATAATGAGCAAAAAACTGAAGAGAACTTTAACCCTTGACAGCTTCTATACAGATAGAAAGCAGACTCCAAATCCTGAGGAGACTAAAAACAGATAGTCCCCAAGTGAATCCCCAAAGGAGGAGATCATCTGTTTCTCAGCACAGATGAACCTCATAGAAGTAATTTAAAAGGCTCTCACAAGGGAGCTAGAAGAAAAATGGGAAAAGGAGAGGGAGGCTTGGCAAGAGAGTCTGGAGAAGTCATCCCACTCAGTTAAAGAGAGACTGGATAAAGAAATAAAATCCTTGAAAAATAGTATTAGTGAACTGGAAACAGAAAACAGCTCTCTAAAAAACAAAATTGGCAAAATGGAAAAAAATTCCACAGAACAAAAGAACTCAATGGGACAATTAGAAAAAGATTTTAAAAGAGTGAGTGAAGAAAACACTTCATTAAAAATCAGAATCGAACAATTGGAATTGAATGACTCGAGGAGACAAGAAGAATCAGTCAAGCAAATCCAAAAAAATCAAACAATGGAAAAGAATGTGAAATACCTTCTGGGGAAGACAACAGACCTGGAAAATACATCCAGGAGAGACAATCTGAGAATCATCGGACTCCCAGAAAAGCATGATGAAAAAAAGAGCCTGGACACTATTTTCCAGGAAATTATCAAAGAGAACTGCCCAGAAGTCATAGGAACAGAGGATAAAATAGATATTGAAAGAATTCATTGATCACCCACTGAAAGGGATCCTAAAATCAAAACACCAAGGAATATAGTGGTGGCCAAATGCCAGAACCCTCAGATGAAGGAAAAAATATTGCAAGCAGCTAGAAAAACCCAATTCAAGTATCGAGGAGCCACAATAAGGATCGCCCAGGATCTGGCAGCATCCACATTAAAAGATCAAAGGGCCTGGAATATGATATTCCAAAAGGCTAAAGAACTCGGTATGCAACCAAAAATAACTTACCCAGCTAGAATGAGCATCTTTTTCCAGGGAAGAAGATGGACATTCAACAAAGTAAGCGAATTTCACCTATTTTTGATGAAAAAGCCAGAACTTAACAAAAAGTTTGATCTACAAATACAGAACTCAAGAGAAATCTAAAAAGGTAAAGATTAATCTTGGGAACTATATTTCTGATATAAAGAGGTATAAAGAATACATGTATACCTTGTTCTAGAAAGTAGATGTGGAAAGGACATTGTGCCAGAAAAAGGGTAAAGTGGGAGTACTACATCTCATGAAGAGGCAAAGGAAACCTATTATATCTGAGAGAAAGAATGGAGGGGGATGAATATAGTGGGTATCTTACTGCCTTCAGAATTGGCTTTAAGAGAAAAATTTTAGACATATTTAATTTATGGTGAAACTTCTCCCACCTCATTGAGAAGTGAGAAGGGAAAAGTGAAAAGGGAAGGAATAAGCTAAGTGGAAGGGAATACGGAAACGGGGAGGGAAAGGGGTAAGACGGGGGAGGAAATCTAAGGTGGTGGGGGGGAGAGATACTAAAAAGGGAGGGGTGTGAGAAGCAAGTGGTGCTCACAAGCTTAATACTGGGAAGGGGGGTAAGGGGAAAAGAAGGGAGAAAAGCATAAACAGGGGTTAACAAGATGGCAAGTAATACAGAATTGGTCATTTTAACCATAAATGTGAACGGGGTAAACTCCCCTATAAAGAGGAAGCGGTTAGCAGAATGGATTAAAAGCCAGAATCCTACAATATGTTGTTTACAGGAAACACACCTGAAGCAGGGAGATACATGCAGGTTAAAGGTAAAAGGTTGGAGCAAAATCTACTATGCTTCAGATGAAGTCAAAAAAGCAGGGGTAGCCATCCTGATCTCAGATCAAGCTAAAGCAAAAATTGATCTAATTAAAAGAGATAAGGAAGGGCATTATATCTTGCTAAAGGGTAGCATGGATAATGAAGCAATATCACTATTAAACATATATGCACCAAGTGGTATAGCATCTAATTTCTTAAAAGAAAAATTAAGAGAGCTGCAAGAAGAAATAGACAGCAAAACTATAATAGTGGGAGATCTCAACCTTGCACTCTCAGAATTAGATAAATCAAACCACAAAATAAATAAGAAAGAAGTCAAAGAGGTAAATAGAATACTAGAAAAGGTAGATATGATAAATCTCTGGAGAAAATGTAATGGAGACAGAAAGGAGTACACTTTCTTTTCAGCAGTTCATGGAACCTATACAAAAATTGACCATATATTAGGACATAAAAACCTCAAATTCAAATGCAGTAAGGCAGAAATAGTAAATGCATCCTTTTCAGACCACGATGCAATGAAAATTACATTAAACAAAAAGCCAGGGGAAAGTAGACCAAAAAATAATTGGAAACTAAATAATCTTATACTAAAGAGTGATTGGGTGAAACAGCAAATCATAGACATAATTAATAATTTCACCCAAGAAACCGATAATAATGAGACATCATACCAAAATGTATGGGATACAGCCAAAGCGGTAATAAGGGGAAATTTCATATCTCTAGAGGCCTATTTGCATAAAATAGAGAAAGAGAAGGTCAATGAATTGGGCTTGCAACTAAAAATGCTAGAAAAGGAACAAATTAAAAACCCCCAGTCAAATACTAAACTTGAAATTCTAAAAATAAAAGGAGAAATCAATAAAATTGAAAGTAAAAAAACTATTGAATTAATTAATAAAACTAAGAGTTGGTTCTATGAAAAAACCAATAAAATAGACAAACCCTTAGTAAATCTGATTAAAAAAAGGAAAGAGGAAAATCAAATTGTTGGTCTTAAAAATGAAAAGGGAAAACTCACCACTAACGAAGAGGAAATTAGAGCAATAATTAGGAGTTACTTTGCCCAACTTTATGCCAATAAATTTGACAACTTAAATGAAATAGAAGAATACCTCCAAAAATATAGCTTGCCCAAACTAACAGAGGAAGAAGTAAATATCATAAACAGTCCCATCTCAGAAAAAGAAATAGAACAAACTATCAACCAACTCCCTAAGAAAAAATCCCCAGGACCGGATGGATTTACATGTGAATTCTACCAAACATTTAAAGAACAATTAACGCCAATGCTAAATAAACTATTTGAAAAAATAGGGATTGAAGAAGTCCTACCAAACTCCTTTTATGACACAGACATGGTACTGATACCTAAACCAGGAAGGTTGAAAACAGAGAAAGAAATTTATAGACCAATCTCCCTAATGAATATTGATGCTAAAATCTTAAATAAAATATTAGCAAAAAGAGTACAGAAAATCATCCCCAGGATAATACACTATGACCAAGTAGGATTTATACCAGGAATGCAAAAGTTCCTCAATATTAGGAAAACTATTAGCATAATTGACTATATCAATAACCAACCAAACAAAAACCATATGATCATCTCAATAGATGCAGAAAAAGCATTTGATAAAATTCAACATCCATTCCTAAGAAAAACACTTGAGAGCATAGGAATAAATGGACTTTTCCTTAAAATAGTCAGGAGCATATATTTCAAACCATCAGTAAGCATCATATGCAATGGGGAAAAACTGGAATCCTTCCCAGTAAGATCTGAAGTGAAGCAAGGTTGCCCACTATCACCATTATTATTCAATATCATATTAGAAACACTAGCCTCGGCAATAAGAGTCGAGAAAGATATTAAAGGAATTAGAGTAGGCAATGAGGAAACCAAACTATCACTCTTTGCAGATGATATGATGGTATACCTAGAGAACCCCAGAGATTCTACTAAAAAGCTATTAGAAATAATTCACAATTTTAGCAAAGTAGCTGGATACAAAATAAATCCCCATAAATCCTCAGCATTTTATACATTTTATACAAAATCCAACAGCAAGAGATACAAAGAGAAATTCCATTCAGAATAACTGTTGATAGCATAAAATATTTGGGAATCTATCTACCAAAGGAAAGTCAGGAATTATATGAACAAAATTACAAAAAGTTTCCACACAAATAAAGTCAGACTTAAATAATTGGAAAAATATTAAGTGCTCTTGGATAGGCCGAGCGAATATAATAAAGATGACAATACTCCCTAAACTAATCTATTTATTTAGTGCTATACCAATCAGACTTCTGAGAAAATATTTTAATGATCTAGAAAAAATAACAACAAAATTCATATGGAACAATAAAAAGTCGAGACTCTCAAGGGAATTAATGAAAAAAAAATCAAATGAAGCTGGCCTAGCTGTACCTGATCTAAAATTATATTATAAAGCAGCAGTCACCAAAACCATTTGGTATTGGCTAAGAAATAGATTAGTTGATCAGTGGAAAAGGTTAGGTTCACAAGACAGAGTAGTCAACTATAGCTATCTAGTGTTTGACAAAACCAAAGATCCTAACTTTTGGGATAAGAATTCATTATTTGATAAAAACTGCTGGGATAACTGGAAATTAGTATGGCAGAAATTAGGCATGGACCCACACTTAACACCATATACCAAGATAAGATCGAAATGGGTCCATGACTTAGGCATAAAGAACGAGATTATAAATAAATTGGAGGAACATAGGATAGTTTATCTCTCAGACTTGTGGAGGAGAAAGAAATTTGTGACCAAAGATGAACTAGAGACTATTACTGATCACAAAATAGAAAATTTTGATTATATCAAATTAAAAAGCCTTTGTACAAACAAAACTAATGCAAACAAGATTAGAAGGGAAGCAACAAACTGGGAAAACATCTTCACAGTTAAAGGTTCTGATAAAGGCCTCATTTCCAAAATATATAGAGAACTGACTCAAATTTATAAGAAATCAAGGCATTCTCCAATTGATAAATGGTCAAAGGATATGAGCAGAATTTTCAGATGATGAAATTGAAACTATTACCACTCATATGAAAGAGTGTTCCAAATCATTATTGATCAGAGAAATGCAAATTAAGACAACTGTGAGATACCACTACACACCTGTCAGATTGGCTAAGATGACAGGAAAAAATAATGATGAATGTTGGAGGGGATGCGGGAAAACTGGGACACTGATGCATTGTTGCTGGAACTGTGAACGAATCCAACCATTCTGGAGAGCAATCTGGAATTATGCCCAAATTGTGCATACCCTTTGATCCAGCAGTGTTTCTATTGGGCTTATATCCCAAAGAAATACTAAAGAAGGGAAAGGGACCTGTATGTGCTAAAATGTTTGTGGCAGCCCTGTTTGTAGTGGCTAGAAACTGGAAATTAAATGGATGCCCATCAATTGGAGAATGGCTGGGTAAATTGTGGTATATGAATGTTATGGAATATTATTGTTCTGTAAGAAATGACCAGCAGGATGAATACAGAGAGGCTTGGAGAGACTTACATGAACTGATGCTAAGTGAAATGAGCAGAACCAGCAGATCACTTTACACTTCAACAACGATATTGTGTGAGGATGTATTCTGATGGAAGTGGATTTCTTTGACAAAGACTCAATTTCAACTGATAAATGATGGACAAAAACAGCTATACCCAAAGAAGGAATACTGGGAAATGAATGTGAACTATTTGATTTTTGATTTTCTTCCCGAGTTATTTTTACCTTCTGAATCCAATTCTCCCTGTTCAGCGGGAGAACTGTTCGGTTCTGCAAACATATATTGTATCTAGGATATACTGCAACATATTTAACATATATAGGAGTGCTTGCCATCTAGGGGAGGGGATGGAGGGAGGAAGGGGAAAAATCGGAACAGAAGCAAGTGCAAGGGATAATGTTGTAAAAAAAAAATTACCCTGGCATGGATTCTGTCAATATAAACTTATTATAAAATAAAATAAAATTAAATTAAAAAAAAAAAAAAGAACTTCAAGAGCAAATGAGAACACACTCAGGTAAATATTATATCCTACATATCCATTTTCAGAGTGGGCTTTGAAATCATATCTTTTATAATCAGGCTGTCTTATATTTGCAAATTGTGATAACTATAGGGGAAACTAGGAGCATGGCAAAAGACTATACAGCTTGTCTTTCTTTTCAGTCTCCTATGCTCCCTATAGGACAAAAACCTCATGGTTTGAAATTTAAGGTTTTAAGACCAATGGACGTTACTCATTTTAAGAGGCAGAGCATCCATGTTACTGTGGATATACATTCTCAATTCTTTATGGCTTCACTCCAATGTGGAGAAGCAGTTAGACATGTGATCAACTATATTTCCATTGTAGGAATCTCACATGCATTTAAGACAGGTTATGGATTGGCTTATAAATTTTCTGCCTTTAGGTCTTTTGCATTGAATTTGACTTTGCCCATTCTATTGGCATTTCTTATAATCCTTCTAGCCAAGTCATTACTGGACAGACTATTTATACACCCAAGATGTTCCCTTTTAAACAAGGGAAGGGAATTTTGGAATATGTACAAGATGTGGCAATACATACATGTGATTGCTTGCAATTTTTAAATTATTTTAATTTTACATTTTAAAACTCTTTTGATTTTGCATTTTAAAATTATTTCTATTTTACATTTTTAAAAGTATTTTGATTTTACATTCCTAAATTATTTTGATTTTACATTTTTAAATTATTTCGGTTTTACATTTTTAAATTCTTTGGATTTTAGCAATGCACTTCTGGTATACACAGAAAATGCAGCTAACTAATAGATTGACTGACTTTTGTTTGACTTTTGTCTTTTTGACAAGAACTTTCTTTCCACAGTGATGTGGAAAGGCCTGGGTGGCATTTGAAACAGCCTAAATAGGGTCAAGATTTGGGGCCCTGGGTACATCCCTTTCATTCTAGATGCAGATCCAACAGCAGAGGAGTGGATCCCCACCAGAGACATTTGTGACCTGGGAATCCAAGAGAAAGACCAGACAACAGCCCAGAGGGACCAGCCAGATGTCAGCATCCCTCCAGATGCTGATGGCAGCAATGTCCCTCCTGACTGTGACACCAGAGACAGCAGACACAGCTCCATTAACAGCTGAAACGGACTGTCTTGGGTGATTTGCAATATAAAGACTGTAAATGGACAATGGGCCTGCTTGCTTCTCCCATGGCTACTTGCCTGGGGAGCCTGGGGAGAGGCTTTGCCCTGTGTTTTCTATTTAAGGACTATGCTTTTAAGTTAGCAGGTGAAAAACCAACATTTTATGTTGGTTAATGTCATTGAGACATTAACCTGTTAATGTTATTGAGACAATGTTACAGGACATGACTTTGCTTATGTGTACCTTTTTTTGTGTGTATTTTGCACCTTTATCTGTGATTTCCTTTAAAAGATGTATACAAGTGCAATAGAATTGTGACAAGCATCATGTATGTAAGTGCACTAGAATTGTGAACTAGAATTGTGGCAATTGTACTAGAATTGTGAGAATTGTGCAGAATTATGACATCATGGTGACATCCTATCTCATTGACATCCTGCCTCTTTGGTATCTTCTCTCCTTGGGCATGACTCTAGTGAGTGGGTTAATTGGTCTGTTGCTTCCTGCCTCTTTGAGCATGGAACTCAGTGCTCTCATTGATAAAGCAAATTGTAGCTGATGCTAAGTAGCTTGATATGGGATGAGCGGTCCCCCCTTTGAAAGAAAGGGGATTTGTAAGGGTCTATTAGAGAGGTCAAGCAAGCCTGATTGAGGTCTTCTAGGTCAATGGTCTCAAGGTCCCTGAATGTGATTGGAGTTGAGTACTTAGGAACTTCCTTCATGGGTGGGACCTCCAGCCATGGCAGGAACCCTAAAATCTCACTTTGAGATCTTGTCAAGTTCCGGAGGTAATCTTCATCATCGATTGGCGTGTGCCTGTGACCTCATAGACCTGATATAAGTTCAGAGCAGGAAACACTCTCTCTCTTTGCCAGCTCTTTTTCCCACCTAGAGCTCGACCATGGGGAGTGATACCAAGATAGTGCAGGAGGTCCTAGAGTGAGGTGTAAACTATATGAATAAAGTCTAAGCTTGTTTGCCAAAACTTTTGGGTACTCTGTTGTGCTCAAACTGTGTCCATATGAGATAGCAGCCGGAGGATTCTGGGGACCTCAAAACAGAGATAAGATTGATATTATATTTACCAGCAATTTCTCTAATCAGGTCTGGGAATTAGGATTGATTAGCAGTGGTTACGTGCAAGAAAGACCTCAACACACTCTAACTACTGATAGCTTCTATATAGGTAGAGAGCAGACTACAAAACTTGAGGAGACTAAAAACAGATTGTCTCCAGATGAATCCCCAAAGGGAGATATGATCTGGTCCTCAACACACAAGACAACAGTGATGACCGCATTAGCACCCTGATACTTTAGAATCATCCGGAATCAGGATCAGCAAAAATCATTGATCTTTATTCTTTATGGAGGTGAACGGAATGGCAATATGAAGTGAGAGGAATTGCGACACGAGTCGCAGGACCAGGAGTCACTCTGGCTTTCTCATTCCACCCTCTAAATCCTCCATGCAATATGTCTATACAACAGATCAAGCCTGCACAGAGTAGTGGGTAGGACCATTCTTTCTCCAAGCATATGCTAATAGAGTATTGTCCAGTTGGTAATTAGCCTTAAGTGCTCAGACCTTAGGGCATCAACTCAGTTTCAGCCCATTACATCTCCCACTTTCTTTTGTTTTAGAATATAGGTAGTCATGCCATCCCTGACCTCTCAGGGAGGTCAGAGCCCCCAAGGGGAGGTGATAACACCCTCCCTGACTTCTCAGGAAAGGAGATGAAAGCACTAAAAAGGAGATGACCACGCCCTCTCTGACATCTCAGAAAGGGAGATGAAAAGCACCAAAGGGAAGTGGGGGTTGCTAACGGGTTTCTGGGCTGAAGGGTCTTATTAGAAACAGATATGCACAAACCCAACAGCATGGGAAGTATTACATAAGCACACAGCAATAACGCACAGGCTATTAGTGATGACTCTCCCCACAGTCAATGCAGGCTCAATGTAGTGTAACAAACATGAATTATACATGCAAATAGTGATATAACAAACAATATAAATCAACATGGTGTTGTAAAAGATATGCTGTCAAACAGATTTAGGGATTTAGATAAGGGATACCTGGTACATATATAGGGCTCATGACTTCTATTGATCATTTGCTCTGATTATAGAAATTTGTTATAAGAGAAAAAAGCAGGGATATGATTATAATAGCATCAAAACAGGTCCTTCAGGCATCAGCCTGAAAGCACATATATGACATGACAAGGCATCCCTTATCTAAATCCCTAAATCTGTTTGACAGCATATCATGCAGTAATAATTAGCCAGACTCAAAAAAAATCAGGTAGAAAACAGAGAAACAGAACTGGGAAACTGAGCAGAAGGCTCTCACCTTAAGCAGAGCTAAGGTTGTGTTTTGCCTAGAGGTGTCATCTATCTATACATTTCCAGAAAACATTCTCTGAGTAATTGTGGCATTTCTCTTGAAATGGTGGGCTACTGACTTAATGATTAGGCAATCAAATTCAGAACTCAAAAGAATGTCAATTATGATCCCAAGAGATTTTATCTCTAATAGCAAATTCTACCAGTCACAGCTTAGGGCTAGATATATTATTTTAAAAGTTTAACAAGACTTATATACATAGGAGATTTCGTTTAAGATGTTTTATATGTTTAAACTTATTCTGATGCAAAGGATCAATCATTATACAAGTTTACAGATCCTTAAGAAACAGATCCCTTGTTTACAAATTATAAATCCTAAGTAGACTCAGTTCTCAAGGCTGATGACCTTGTTTACCGTGATGTTTTCAAGAAAACTGGAAGGCTTATAAATTAAGGGGAGTTGACAGAGATCCCAGGAAAGGGGCTGAACTTGCTGTTGCCCACCCCAACTATTCTTAGTGTTTTTGTGGGCTGTGCTGTTTAATACCCCCCTCCCCAATCTGTGAAGGTGGAAAGGAGTTCACACCTCATATTTGGAGGTGAACTGATAATGGCTTTCATCTCATCCCTCTTGTTATATACACGGTAATTACCAATTTTAGATTGAACAAGATGACAATAACTTCAAATAACTTAATTAACAATTTTAGAATTTTTCTTAAGTAATAGCCAAATAGTCTTAGCTTAATTTCTATTCCCTTAAATAAGTTTCCTTATTGTTTCAGGGGAAAAACGAGATAATTCTTAAAATTGAAATAGAACAGATTTTAAAATTGACAACTTTAGTTAATGAGATTCCCTAAATTCTGATTAAATGTTCTAGACAAACTGAATTGCAATTTGGGTATTTTCCAATTTACACAAATCATTTCTCTTTTGTGAGCTAGGAAAAGGTGTCAGTTTCTAACAGGGCCCTCAGAACTGTGACTCTCGATAAAGAGTTTTTAAAGTAGTGGCAAACTTATTTTCTGTTTTCCTAAAGTTCAGTGCAAATAGATTACAATTTACATATCCCTTTAGTGGGCTTTAATTAGAGCTCCTTTTAAATTGCTTTTACTATCTTATCCCAGACAAATTTCCAAATTACTTTAGAAGGAAGTAATCAGTTTAATTGTTAATTAGTTAAAATTGTTAACTAAGTTATTTGAAGTTATTGTCATCTTGTTCAATCTAAAATTGGTAATTACCGTGTATATAACAAGAGGGATGAGATGAAAGTCCTTATCAGTTCACCTCCAAATATGAGGTGTGAACTCCTTTCCACCTTCACAGATTGGATGGGGGTATTAAGTAATAAGTTTATCAGTTTATCACATCTTTAAAAAAATAAAGTTATCAAATATGAAGCAATTAACATTCATATAGCTAACCACTTTTGCAATCATATGGTTTTCACAACAACATTATTTTTCTTTACAAATTAGAAAACTGGGCAGAAATAAAATAATTTGTTATAAATTGCTTAGCTAATATATATCCACAATTGAAACAGAAAATGGTAGTCTTACCAAATACAGAGGCTGAGGGTTTTTCTCACCTCACACTGCCATGCTGGGTATTGCAAGAGGTACCTGAATTCTTCTTAGGCAGATCTTGGACAGAACCTGATGAAAGCTGGAGTGATGGGTGCCAGGTTATCCCTTTGATGGTAGTTTCAAGTGGAAGGGCTCAGGGGATGCTGACCATTGAGCCTTGCCCCCCCTCCATCCCCATTCCCAAGCTGGGTTGAGGAAGTGTTTGGGCAAGGTTGTGTGGAGTCTCCATGGGCTTTTCCCTCTATTTTTACAGATAGGAAGAATTTGATTTTTAATCTCATCTGAGATAAGAGGGGTTAGCAAACAGGGACTCAGGCTATTGTTAGCAATCCCCACAACTGATATACACTCCAGGGAGTGGAATGGAGAAGGTGACTTAATACCTTCTGGGGCATTTCCCAAAGAAGTGGAAGGGAATTCTGGACAAGATAGGAATCAAGGAAAGGTTAGCAAAAAGTTGTTCTTTACCTGGTTTATTTTTTCCTTTTTCTTTTCTTTTAGGAGGGGATAAATTCCTGGAATTATCCCTAATGTTTCAGGAATTTTTCTTGCAATCTTAAAATGACTAATTGCCAAACTTCTTAATGATTGCTTTCAAAACTTTGAGAATTTGCTAAGATGTTTTGCTCTCAAAACTTTGAGAATTTGCTAAGATGTGTTATTTTAATTTAATGAACTAACTTTTTTTGTAGTCCCCAGCTTGGCCAGAGCTGAAATGTACAGAAAAATATGGGCTTTTTGAGAAATTTTCCCAGCATTCTAATTGCAACATAGAAGGGTTTTCGTCTATTTGTTTGCTTGGCTTTTTTTTTTTTTTTTTTTTTTTTTTTTTGCTGGTTATGTTTTAAATCATTCCAGGTCACAGGACAAACATGACACAGACATTCTGCACAGAGATGCAGACACAAACAAAATGACATGAAAGAGGGCTGCCCTATCTGTGCTAAAAGTCATAAAATTTTGGCCAAAAGTTATCCTATAGCACTTCCATCTTCTCTGGCATCCCAGAGAAGGGAAAAGGTGGCAAAGGCTCCCTAGGAATTTTGCCAAAAATTCCAAGAGTTTCCCAATCTGGGTATCCCCATTCAAGGAAAACTTGCTGAGAGTAGTTCATGACAACCCAGACAAGCCTTCTTCCAGTGGCTTGGATTATCCTACTATAGGATTGCAAAAAATGGGGAGCTTATCTTGACACAGAGGGAATCAAGCAGGGGAGGCCAGACTCTCCCAAGCTCAGATGTTGAGGTTGAGAAGAGAACCTCAAAAGTTTGGGGCCACAGACTGGTGTCATGTTGCAAGGTGTCTCAGAAGAATTTGCAGGCTTGAATCCATTTCCATATCAAGGGGTAAAGTTTATTGTAATTGTAATGCCATTACAAGCAGGCTAAATTCCAAAAGAAATTTGTAAAGTTCTGAGAGGAGAGTCCCCTTTATCCAGCTTTCTATCATTGACATGGTAATTCTATGGCCCAGAGGAGTGATCTCCAGAATTTGATTATCATTGACCAACACATTATCTATCTGACAGTCAGCAATGAATTGAGGAGTGGTCTATTCACTATTGTCCCAGAAGTTTGATCTGTGGGACTATCCTGAAGCTATCTGACTGAGGATTGATCTATTCAGAATCAGACATATTTGGGCATGGGAGTTTCCTGAGGCAAATTCCAAAGCCAGAAGATTTAGGATTACTGTTTTAATAGAAGTCCTCCTAAGATCAGGGGACCACAAAATCATATTACATCACTTGGACCTGGGTACGCAAAGGTAAAAATCAAACAGTTCCTTCCCTCAAGGAGCTTACATTCTAGAAGAAGAATTGTGTGCATATATTAGTAAATATGAAATAAATAAAAAATGTTTTTCTTTGGGTTTTGGAGGGGTTTTGCAAGGGAGACAATAATAGCAAGGAAAATCAAGAAAGACTGCATGTAGAAGGTAATGCTTGAGCCGAGCTATAAAACATATGAATTAAACATACAAGTATAATACACATTGCCCAATGAAAGAATGGTCAAAAGTTATTTGCCAATCAAAAAAAAAAAAAAGCAAACTGTTAAAAATTATGTGAAAAGATACTTAAATTACCTTTTCAAGCAAGGAAAAGGGGTTTTTCCACCTTTAAAAATATAACCTTCAGGTATTTTAGAAAATATTACCCTCAAACTCATATTATTTGTTCCTGGATGTCATCTCTTCTCTCATCCAAATTCTTTCTTAACATTTGTACCTAATATAGTTAAAAATTACTTTTAAAAGTGTTAGCCTTACTATCCAAAGTGGATAATCAAGTGGATAAAAACTTTCTCTTTACCAGATTTTGATATTCTATGAGATGATTTGCCCATAGTCTCTCTCTCTCTCTATTTCTTCCTCTCTCATATTCTGTCTCTCTCATTCTTTGTCTCTGTCTCTCCTTTGTTACCTCTCTCTCCCCTTCTCCATCTAGATATATTATATGTATAGAGAGATATATACACACACATTTAAGTATGTATGTATATATATACATATATGTAGATGTATATCTATTCTGACTATATCTATATCTGTGTCTATATCTATCTCTCCACATATTGGACCAACACTGTAGATGAATTGTTATCAGAGTCAAGAATTGAAGAGGAAGAGCAATAGCCTGGCTTAGAAAATTGCATAGTGCTTTTAATCACCTTAAATTTCTCCCAGAAAAAAAAAAAAAAAAAACCTATTGTGCTTGTTTTTATTTTTTAAATGTCAACATACTTTTAGTAATACTATATGGTTGGGAGACATGAACTGCAACAATATCTTTTAAAAATTAAAGCAGTGGGTCACATAAAAGTCAATAAAAAGATTTATGATGGAAATGAACAGACTATATCATATCACAATAATGAATTGCTAAGGAGAAGGGGATGTAGAGAATATATGGCTAGAAATGGAGGAAGGGTTGTCCTATAGTGAGAAGGAGGAATAATAGCCAGTGAATATTTAGCCTATGTGTTCCATTCACATATATGGAAAGTCAAGAGGTCTTGATGAAGTTCCTACTATATTGGGTAGCACTCTCATTTAGGATTTATTAAGGACATAAATAAGAGTCACGTAGGATGAGATCATATAGGATGGGTTTCAGTATCCAATAGTGTAAAATACACATCAATGAGATCAGAGATTAATTTTTTTAATTAGCTAAGAGAATCTGAGTCAATTCAACAAAATTTAATTGTAACCAAATTGTGTGTAAAGCAGTAGGCTAAATTCTGGGGGATGTCATGACAAAACCAAAAAACAGGCCTATCCTTAAGGAGTAAATCACTTAATTTGTGCACAGATAAATCAAGACAAGATAATATGAATCCAGAAAAAGCATTAGTGTAATAACCGCGTATTTAAAATCAGCCGGAGTCAGGAATTCAGGTTAAGGGGGAAAATCTTCAATATTTATTGAAGTGAAGAGGTGAATAAAGATTGCAATAGCAAATATAGGCAAGAAAGATTGCGATAGTAATATGGGCAGCTGCGACAGGAAGCCAGGTAACAGAGAGCGATCTGAACTGAGCCAACCGTCGCAATGGCAATCCCAAAAATCTCTCTTTCCCCTTCCTTTTCCACTCCCCTGCCTCCACCCACCAAAATCGTCATTTCCTATACAACACATCAGGACTTGCACAAAGAGTGGGCGGGGGCCATTCTTTCTCCAAGCTTATATATTAATAGAGTATGGTCCAATTACTATTTAGCCTCATGTGCTTGGGACCTCAGTGCATCAACTCAAGCCTCAGCCCATTACACATTAGGAATTAGGGGAAGGGAAAGGAAGGGAGACTTCCTGGAGAGGTTATCACCTGATCTGAAGCTTAAAAAAAAAGACAAGAATTCTCAAAGAGAAAGTATATTCTATATAAGAGTTGACTTATATACATGTATGGATGAAGGAGAGGAATCCTGAGTTCTGAGAACTCATAGTTTGGTTTTAACCTGACTGTTCATGAGAAGAGTGCTATGAAATAGAGCTGGAAAATTGGAATGAAATTAGTTTAGAAGAGGTCTTAAAATCCAGGAACTTGTAGTTTTATTTTTCAGAAAACAGGGAAACATTGAAAGCTTTTGAGTTAAGATATAACATGGTCAGATTGTGTGTCTTGGATTGATTTTTTGACATATGTGAGGAGAATGGAGGTTAAAGGGAAAGACCAGAAAACACATGGAGAGAAATTAAAAGGTTATTGCAATAGACCAGAGAAGAATAACAAAGGCCTGAATTGGAATAGTGGTCTTGTGAATGCAGACAAGGGAACAGATACAAGAGAGGAGAAGGTAGAAGGAATAGCAGCAGTTGTTTGGGTGGGGAGGGAAGGTGAAGGAGAAGCAAGAGTTGAGGACCATTCTGAGATTACAGATCTGTGTGACTTGGGAGAATGGAGATGAAAAGGTACTGGATCACCAGGTAGGATTGGCAGATAAAGCCTGAAGTACTGATAAGATTGTAATATTTCCTGAGGCAAGCAGGGAAGGGAACTAAAGGGGATCAGCTCAATATTATGGTCCCATCTCCTGGAGAGGTCTTGGACAACTCCACCTTACTTTATCCAATCAGAAATCCAAGTTATATAAAACCTCTAAGATTAAATTTCCCCTATAAATCTGTTCATGGCCTATGCCATCTTTGCTGAATCCCTTTGGGTTAGCCTAGCATTCTGTCTTGTGCTATCTTTCCTCTCATCTCTTCCCCCATGCCTCATGGTGTCTTTCTCCTGCTATAGCTAACTAATTCTTTTAGTGTGCTAAACTTCTCTATGGATTTAGCTCTTTAGTCAGTAGAGTACTCCACTTGTGATATATTCTCTTTCTCCTAGTTAATTGTGAGTTTCTCTAGGGAACTTGTCTTTTCCATCATTTATTGTTAAAACTCCTTTCCTTACTATTATATGCTCTCTCAAATCTATTTCATATTTACTATTCTTGGTGCCTATTTTGTCTCTTAATTTTGTGTATAACTGCTTATCATAAATAAAAATACCTTTTGGCAGAGACAAAGGCTATTGTGAATTTGTCACATGACCAAACCCCAACATTTGATGCCAAACCTAATATTTGATGCTATTTGCTCCCCTGAATCTTATCGTTTTGTGCCTAAACTCAGTCTCATCAGTGATAGTCCCCTTGGCAGAAACAGGGCCCTTGAAAAGTCATGATCAGAGGCTTGGCAATGATTTTCAGTTCTTTCAGTACCTGAAAGTATGGTTTGTTTTTGCATGAGAATTTAAACTCATCAAGGGAAACAAGCTTTTTTTGTTATTATGCCTATTATCATGTTGAATATAACAATTTATAGTAACAGAAGATTTTTCTTCAATTATCTCATTTTATCCTCAAATAAACACTAAGTAGATTCAAAGGGCAAGTATTTGAAATCCCTTTCTATAAGTGAGCAAACAGGCCTAGGGAGGTTGTGACTTGCCCATGTCTTTTAGATACTATATAGTAGAATTGAATTCCATGTTTTCTTTTTTCAAGCTCAGCTCACTTTGTACAGGAGGGTGGTGCTACCTTTTATCTCTTTGGTAAGAAACTTGCAGTCTAGAAAGAGAGTGGAAACAAAGACAAAAATCAATACTATATAAAGGATTTATACTATAGAATAAGTATAAATAAAGTAACAGAAGAGGATAAGGGGTAGAGAAATCATAAAAAAATTCATAGAAGAGATAGCATTTGAGATGAACCATAATTATATGATTCAATTGCAGTATTTGCTTCTCTTTGGGATACAGAACTGTGGTGTTCTTTTCTTTTATATAATATAACTGTTCTCTCTGGGAGCAGGTTCTTGGGAAGGTTTTCTGGAGGCAACCTTAGTTTCAGTTCAAAGTAATAATCAACTCAAATACAGCCAGCTGATAAAATCCAAACCATTTATTTTCTCCTTCCAAGTCTTGGGCCCAGTTAGCTTTCTTAGAGACCTATCTCTCTGCTTGATTCCAAGAGCTCTTGCAGCTTGTCCTTTGCCTCTGCTTTCTTCAGCCTCCAGCCAGCACAAAGATGGAAGATGGAATGAATCTGACTCTGCCTCCGAGAGTGGGCTTGTGGGCTTCTGTATCTCCCAGGGTGCTCCTTGGCCCTGAGAGCTTCTTGCTTATATGCTGTTCACTGAGTACACACCAATCATTATATCACTGGGAAACCATTATTTGTTGTATGATTAAATCAATGCCAAACTAGATTTAAACATTGTCTCCTCAATTCCACTTATTTCAAGTTCTGGCCCATAACATCTCCTTGTAAGATCAGATCAATCATACTGAACCATGCTAAATTAGGCAACTGACATCACTTTTTAAGGATTCTAACACAGAACCAATAAGTTTGTACTTACTTGTAATAATAGTTGTTCTAGTTATTGGAAGTATCCAAAGAATGTATGTATTGTCTCTAGATCTTCACTGGAAACCTTCAAGAAGAGAAAGGATGACCAATTCTCAGAGATGTGGCTGATGGGATTCTGGTTCCCAGGCAAGTTGGATTATATGGTACCTGAGATCACTTCTATCTCAAAGATTCTGTAATTCTATGAAAAAATGAAAGAATTCTATTCTCTAATATCTAGGTAATCTATTTAGGACAAATACTATTCATTCCACATGACTGCATTCATAGGAAATTGATGCAGAATAAGCTGTCACAGAAAATAACCAAAAGAGATCAGGAGATTCTCCAAAAGAGTAATCCTGAGGAAAGACTTTAGTTGCCAGTGTCAGTATATCATCTGTGAAGGTGACTTTTATAGCAGGAAGCATTAATGAATCAAACAATAAGCATCTGTTAAGTGCTTACATTGTGCCTAACACTGTGCTGATATCTGAGAGTTAAGAAGAAAGGAGCAGAGAATGTACTTAGAAAGGCACTGTAACATAATGGAAAGACATTGAAACCAGAACAAAGAGTTCCAGATTCAATTCCAGTTTAAACACTTGCTACTTGCAAAGTTTGCTCCCTGTGTTACTCTTTTGACCTGAGCTTTCATATAGATAATAATATTCACATTACCTACCCACTAGGTTGATGTGAAATTCAGAAAAAAAATAATATATACAAAGCAATTAGTAAATTCAAAGAAGAATCTAAATGTCAGCTTGTTTATATTATTGTGATTATAAACCTTTCTGTGGATCTCTCCTTCAGTGGCTTATTGTGCTCTAAAGGCAACCTTGAATTCTTAAAGGCTATGCCAGCTAAATGAAAACTCTATCAGGTTCTACCATGCTGGAAGCACTTCAGATCTGGTTTCTGAAACAGAGTGTCTGCTTTGAGAGGTCCGGGTTTCCTCAGTATGGAGAGTTTCATCACCAGAGAGTGGCTGGAAACTTGAAGTCCATTCCTTGGCCATGGCAATAAATGAAACAGAAAAATACAACACATCCCTCAGAACTTCTGCTTTCATGTTACCACAGTAGCAAAAATGGGTAGGAGAGAGCTAGAGGATAATCACAGAGAGTTTTAAAAAGACAATCCATAAATATCGATTTAGCTATTGTTTCCCTAAATATGAGATACTTGCCCAGTGACCAACATATGGCATGCTGCTATAGGAAAAAGATTGAACTGATCTTAAAATTTTTGCTAAAAAAGAAACCAGAAGATAATAGCAAGCTTCAGTTAAATGGAAAGATGCTCACCAGTTGTCCTTGGAGAGTAAAACAAAGGAGTTGGTTTTTAACATGCATCCAGAGACATCAGGAAACATTTCTTCATGGGATATTCAGTCATCTTACATTGCAGTACTCATGATAAGCATTTACAAAAATAGCACCATGAAAATGATTGCACCTTATGTGCCAACATCTGTTATAGAGGATGAAGAGGTAGGAAAATTCTATGCAGAACTCAGTAAAACCCTTGAAATTAAATCAACATCTATTTTGCTGCTTGGTGAGTATATTGCAAAGCTTTTTCTTTTCTATAGAAGAAGATGGAATTGGAAAATAAGATTTAGAAGTAAGAAACAAAGATGGATAAAGTCTTGTAGATACAGAGTAGCCTCATAGCTACTTATAAATATTTTTGTCAAGAAGAATTGGTAGGTCCTAGAACTGAACAAGAAATTGATTGTATTTTATGTAGAGGAAAGAGCTTATTGCTAATGTAGAACTCTTTCCTAAATCAACTATCTATGTACAATCAGACAGCAAAGTTGGTAGAACAAGATAAAAATTGAAACAAAACTAGAAAAAAAAGAATATAAATCAGCAAAATTTAGCATATGATTAAAACAATTCTGGCATGACCTAATTAAGATTAGAAGGACTAGAATTTAATTTGGATACTTCTAAAGGTTAGAACAAATACCTAGAAGGACTAAGCAGTGTTGATTGATAGTGCTTTTTTATCATAAGGCAAAGAAAATGGAGCTAGTATGATGAAAAATTTTTATTTCAAAGTAAAATTATGTATATAAATTATATACATATACATATTATGCATAGGATATATATATATACATATATATATATATATATATACATATACATATATATATATATATATATATATATATATACATACGGGGGGGGAGGGGAAGCAGAGAACAGAGATAGAGAAACAAATAGACAGAGACAAAGAATTGCCTGGTCTTCAAGTGTTAAAAAAGTTTTTTGATGCCAAATAAATGGGAAATGGAAATGAAACATTCATTAACACATATATTATAATCTCAAGAAGTTAAAAAAAAACAGGCCCATGACTTTATAATCAGAGAGAGGACCCATTGATAAATTTTATCCACCAATACAGATTGACACCTTCTTTAAACTAGAAGTATTATTAAGCTGCCTGGAAATTAGGCAAGATTAAATGATTTGCAGATAACACAAATTAAAATCATTTCTCCATTCTCTATGCTATACAGCCTTTTTTGTTAAAGAAGTTTAACCTATTTCAATCAGTTGTCATAATAAATATTGGAGAAGAATCTAATAAATGCTGCAGTCAGGAAATTCTTGACCACATTGCCAGACAAAAAAGTATGGCAGCTGAGGACAATATCAATTTAGAATATAAATTAATTTGAATAATTTTTCAAAGTAAGAGATATAAGATTTTGTGTAATACTATTGTCGTAAAATAGCCAGAAGCAATTGAAGAAAAAGTAAGTTTAAAGACAGCTTGTCAAGAGATCCAACTAATCAGCACTATTCCAAGGGCATATATGGTTCAAAACATGGTAAAAAAACAAACATGAAATATGGGATATTAGCAAAAATTTTATAATGAAATTTTTTCACTATGAAATGACTAAGACAGTGATGTAACAAGTCTCTCTAATGTTCCAGGTAAAAGAGAAGAAATGGAAGTAACAAAAACAATGCTGAATACATGAAAGTGGACTAGAAAAATAAATCTAGTGGATATATGGTGGAAGTGACACAATTTCTAAGATATGAGAAATTTTTTCTCAAGATATCTCAAAGAGGAGTGACTATCAAAGATGTACTCTCTATGAAGTTTGTCTATCAACATATGTATGTTAGATAGACCCTATATTGGGGTGAATCTAATAGCAGCATTTTATTAGTTCAGGTTCAATTTGGGGATGAAGTGAAGCATTCATAAGTCATTGAACTAAAGATTTTCTTTGCCCATATGCAGCAAGGATATATAATAAGGACATAGTGACACAGCTTCTATAGATATAGCCCTCTCATTTCTATATGGGAATTCAGGGTGAATGTAAAAAAAAAACTTGGACACTACTATGTCCCCCCAAAAGGCAATCAAAATTATCAATAATAATCAAGTCATATGCCTCCCTTCTCATTTGTATAAAAAATTTTATGAGAATAATATAAACAAACATCAAGGGTACCCTTAGTAGTGGTATGAGAAGAGGACAGGTAGGCTTTTTGCCAAAGATATTTTAAAATATATTTTTACAGTCACAAAACTAACTGAAAAATATAGAAATTATACACTAATGTGCTTATATTAGTTAACTATTAAAAATAGTTTTCATTTGTAGAACAAAATACTTTATTAAATAATTATTTTCAATTATCTTTTTCCTTTGCATATGTTAAAATGAAAGGTCTGAACAAGAATATGCAGCAAGAATAAAGTGACACTTAGTATTTATACACACAGCCCCCTCATCTCCATGTGGGAATATAGAACAGGTATAGTGAATCAAATAATATTCAGATATCCATCAGGTCAGAGGGTCCCTGACTCCACATGAATGGGATTTTAATTCCTCTAGGTGATCAAAAATCAGTGTTAAGATAGATAAGAACCAATTATGTGTTGAAACTTGGTTTGTCACTTTTTAGGGAAAGCTGATTCCTCTTATGGGTAACTGACTTCACATTAAGCCTAGAATTGAACACCAGCAGAATGAGTTAGACTGCTTTAGGGAAATTGTACAATTTTTTAATGACCTCAAGCTTTACTGTGGGAAAAAAAGTTCTTTAAAAAAAATACAAATGTTCTTCTTAACACTTGTAAGTAAAGCACTTTGTGCATCTTAAAGCACATTGGAAAGAATAGTAATTTGCAATAGGCAGAGCCAAAATGGTGATGAGTAGATAGGATATTATATGAGTTCTCTTCAGCTTTCCTCAGAATCAACATTAGATCAAGCCTCTGAGTGGATTTTGGAGTGACAGAACTCATCAACATTCAGAGTGTAATAAATTTCCAGTTTAAAATATCTTGGAAGGACTTCAGGAAACATCTGTCTCAATTAGGCAAGGGGAACAAGACCCAGCATATGCATGGAGAGGCCCAGAATGGGGAGGCACAGCTCAGGGAAACTAGTAAGAGGCTCTTAGCCAAAGTATAGCAGCCATGACTATTCTGTCCTGGTTCAGAAAGTTAGTGGATCAGCAAACCAGTTGTGAGACGTCCAACACAACCAGGAAAGGCAAATTGTGAACCCTCAAAGCCTAGCATAACAGGTGGAAGTTGACCAGGCCCACCCAGTGCAGTGGGAAAGTGTATAGAACCATGAGACCTAGTGTAGTCAATGAGAAGCACCTGTACCCTTCCAAAAGAAACTTGGGACAATTTCCCCTGTGCCCTAGAAGCAGAGCTCAACTTTTAAAAATGCACAAAAAAGCAAAAAGAACTGTGACTATAGAAAGTTACTATGAAAAAATACAAACCCAGAACAGAACAGCAAAGACAAAATGCTTTAAAGTGAAGCCTCAAAGGTATAATCTGGTCTCAAGCTCAAAAGGTTCTCTTAGAAAAGTTCAAAAAACATCTTAAAAGAGAAATAAAAGAAAAATGGGGAAAAGAAATGGGAGTTATGCAGAAGTATGAAAGTTTGAGGGAAACAACCAACAGTTTGGAAAAAGAAACACAGAAATTGAGTAAAGAAAACAATTCCTTAAAAATAGAATTGTCAAAAATCCTCTAAATCACTATTGATTAGAAAAATGAAAATTGAGACACCTCTGAAGTAGCATTTCATACCTCTCAGCTAAGATGACAAGAAAAATAATGTGTTGCAGAGGATGAGGGAAAACTGCATTGCATTGTTGGTGAAGTTGTGAATTGATCCAACTATTCTGGAGAACAATGCCCATAGTGCTATCAAACACAACCTTAGATTCAGAAGTGTCTTTTCTGGATCTGTATCCCAAAGAGATCACAAAAAAGGGGAAAAAACCCACATGTACAAAAATGTTTGTAGCAGCCCTTTTTGTAGTGACAAGGAACTGGAAATTGAGTGGTAAATGAATATAATGGAATATTATTGTTCTATAAGAAATGATGAGTGGGCTGATTTTAGAAAAGTCTGCAAAGATTTACTTGAAGTGATGCTAAGTGAAACAAGCAGAACAAAGAAAATATTGCACACAGTAACAAGATTATGTGATGATCACCTGTGATGGATTTGGCTCTTTTCCACAATGAGGTGATTCAAGGCAATTCAAATAACCTTGAGTTAGGAAAAAAAAAAAATCTGAGTCCAGAGAGAGAATTATGGAGAATGAATTGGGATCGAAGCATAATGTTTTCACCATTTTTTTTGGTTGCTTGTTGTTGTTTTTCTTTATCATGTTTTCCGCCTCTTTTGTTTTGCTTTTTCTTGCAGAAGTTTGGAAATGTGTTTAGAAGAATTGCACATACTTAACCTTTATCGGATTGCTTTCTGTCTTAGGAAGGGGGGAGGTAAGAGAAGGAGAGAGAAAAATTTGGAACACAAAGTTTTACAAAGATGAATGCTAAAAACTATCTTTACATGTATTTGGAAAAATAAAATACTATTTAAAAAAGAATAAAAATATTTTTTAAAAGAATAGTAATTCACACTCATATACTATT